>NC_139537.1:55188427-55788427 GCF_965153285.1 Podarcis tiliguerta | reverse complement strand
AAAAAAGAAGCAGCGAGGGAAAAGTAACAACCAAGGAAGATCTGCTAGGTCACACAGTCTGCAGTTGAATATTCAGAGTACTGGTGAATATTTGTTTCCCGTTTAGAGCTACAAGTTACTACTTCTCTGCCAAGTCATAATGAGGTAGGGCCATTATTTGGTTTCTGCATTTGTTTGTGTGCTTTTTCCAGATGGTTAATTCATTGCGTTGGGTCGGGGGAAGAGGTGGGTTTTTTTGTGTGCGGAAAAAATAGCTTTGTCGCTCCATTGCTTACACTGAACGATGATGACGAGGGGGAAAAAACATGAAAGGAAAAACGAAAAACAACAACATTTTGTGGTAAATTCCTGGCAGCAAATAGCTCCAGCTCAGAGAATGCCACCTAGAGATGAACATTGTATCATTCTGATTAAACTATTCATAAAATTAAACCCATGGCACTGGATTTGTTTTGTTTTTTACAGATATAAAAACAAGCTAAGAAGTGTGGGGCACATTTGTTTTGGACATTTTTCAAGATATGGCTATTATTTATATTATGCATTGGCTCAGGGCAATGGAAGTGGAAATTCTAACTTAGAAGTGCTCAGTTTAGGATGCCCAGAGTGTGTGCTTTGCTCTCCATCTCAAGCGTCAAAGCCAAAATAAGTAGGACATCAAATTATTAAATGCAAGGATCAGATAAAAGCTAAAAGAGAATGACATCAAAATGATATTAATTTCAATAGTGAGGATTGGGTTTCCAATGCTGTGATTCATGAAATTTCAAGTCATTTTTAGGTGACAGGTGATTAATGAAGGACCCTGCGTGAGAGGCAGGGAAGAGAAGAACTCCCAGGTCAGGAGCTGGGAGAAAAAATTGAAGTTCCGAGGTGAGTACTGGTAAGGTCCACTCCCATCTGTGCGAAACAAGGGTTAAGACCTATCACTGTATTCTCTCTCTCTCTCTCTCTCTCTCTCTCTCTCTCTCTCTCCCTCTTCCTATTTTCTCTCTTTGTTTTCTCCTTTTCTCTTCTCATCTCTTTTCCCTTTTCTCCTCTCTTTTTATTTAAATTAGTTTTGTTTTTATTGTATTCTATGTTGAAAACTTTCAATAAAAATTCAGATTAAAAATAGGAAAATTCAAGTCATACTAGGGAAAAGAAAACTGACAGACCAGTCTGATGCAAACTGTCTTGTATGATGGTGCAGACTGTAACCTGAACTGTGAGAGGGAAGGGAGCCACCCACCTAAACCAGCACCTTCTCTGTTGGTCTTCACTGACACCACTAAGTGGGTCTGTTTCTTTCCTGACTGCCTCTTCTAACCCCTAGAACTTAAAAATGCTGGTTCAATGAAAAACAGGAATAAAAGGAGAATTCCCTGGATGCCAAGATCCAAGTCTGGGGCAAGTACTCTTTGGTAAGAGAACCCCAGGAGAGATTTAAAATCTTTTGTGAGTTCCAAAACTT
The DNA here is from genome assembly GCF_965153285.1 of Podarcis tiliguerta. Taxonomy (NCBI): domain Eukaryota; kingdom Metazoa; phylum Chordata; class Lepidosauria; order Squamata; family Lacertidae; genus Podarcis; species Podarcis tiliguerta. The sequence continues at coordinate 55,786,974 of NC_139537.1, read as the reverse complement.
TCCTCTTCCCCTAGCATAGAAAAAGACCATATGTTTGGTAAGTAAACCAAAATGGTTTACTTACAAACTCTCCAAAGGTCAGGTTTATGCACTTTTCCATACAGCATTCAGAAAAAGTTGCAGTCAGTAAAACCTGGCTTAGTTACAGAGCTCCTGATTAAAAGTTTTAAGCCTTGGTAAGTAAGTTAATTTAGCTGTGTGACTTTGTGATGCTTGGGTGAAGAACACTTCCTTTGCTTCCAGAAATTCTGATTTATAGACTTTGACAGAACTGGACTTTAAATTCACTATTCTGAAATAGTCCAAGAACAAGACTGGGGAGCATAATCATGTGGGATCACATGTTACAACTGAAGTTTTGGTTCTGCGCATAGGATTACGTGACAATGGGTTAAGAAGATATTCTTCAGACTGAATTTTAACTGTCAGTTTTGTCTTTGCTTAAACAAACACTCTCCATATTTTTATTCTTGTCATGCTTGTTCACTGGAGAAGTGATGGCTCTCCAGTTCTTATGTTCCAGTTCTGTTACAGAGATGCCGGTCATCTGAAGGCAAAGAGTCTCAGTGATTGCAGAATGTTGTCATCCATCTTAAAAGCTCTGCAAGTGCAGAAATCCTTATATATTATTTTCCTCTAATAAGCTTTTTTTAGAAAACACTTATGGGGAAAAGGTCATAATATTGAAAGGAGCAATCTTCAATTTCACTCATTTTTAGGTGAGCGGATTAACCAATGTCAGCGTTGCTGAGCAGGGAACTGTGGAGAGGAATCCTAAACACATTTCCTTATATGTCTGTGTTCAATGGAACTGTCTCTCAAGCGACAGTGCAAAGCTTTACAGTCTTAGTCTTTCCTGGTCCCGGAAATGACAAGCCATGTTACTTCAGGATACAAATCAGAGGTCTATTTCTTATAGCAGTTGCCCTTGTATGCAGTCTTTGTTGTTCAGGAAGATATGTTATAAGTAATAGCTGGTTAAATGGGTTATTGCTTGAGAAAACCATAGGAGCAGCAGAAGGCTTCTACCCTGCAAGGGAATGAAAATAGCTTGCAGATAGGTTGCCAGGTGAGAATCCTTATTATCTGATAGTATATGCATTGTGGAGTTACTGTATATGGGAGTTCCCTTACATCCTGAAGCTGCTTGTGAATATCTAGCTCAGAATTGCCTACATACATTTGCTATCAAGTGATTGCATGCCCTCCAACATTTCTCTGATGAGAATAGGGACGCCCTGTTCCATGATGATGACAACGATGATGGATGATGATGATGATGATGATGATGATAATTATTTATTTATACTCTGTTCATCTGCACTGGCGGATGAAGGGGTGTGTGCAGTGGGTGCGGTCCACCTTGGGTGTCATCCTGGAGGGGGGATGACATCACTGCGCCACCCTCCAGGACACTCACTGCGGCCGGCTAGCCCCACCCCACAGAAGCCAGCTTGCTCCACCCCACAGAAACTGGCTAGCCCCACCCCCATGGAAGCCAGCTAGCCCTGCCCCAATGGGCGGCTTGCTCCACCCCCGGGTGCACAACATGTGTGCCATTCTGAGTGCCAGAGCAGCTAGCTCCGCCTCTGCCCATCTGACTGGGTTGCCCACCCACTCTCAGCAGTTTCCATCATATATAAAAGTATAATAAAATTTTAAACATTAAAAAACTTCCCTATACAGGGCTGGTTAAAGCTATGGTTTTCCCAGTAGTGATGTATGGAAGTGAGAGCTGGACCATAAAGAAGGCTGATTGCCAAAGAATTGATGCTTTTGAATTATGGTGCTGGAGGAGCCTCTTGAGAGTCCCATGGACTGCAAGAAGATCAAACCTATCCATTCTGAAGGAAATCAGCCCTGAGTGCTCACTGGAAGGACAGATCCTGAAGCTGAGACTCCAATACTTTGGCCACCTCATGAGAAGAGAAGACTCCCTGGGAAAGACCCTGCTGTTGGGAAAGATGGAGGGCACAAGGAGAAGGGGATGACAGAGTACAAAATGGTTGGACAGTGTTCTCGAAGCTACCAACATGAGTTTGACCAAGTTGCGGGTGGCAGTGGAAGACAGAAGTGCCTGGCGTGCTCTGGTCCATGGGGTCATGAAGAGTCGCATATGACTAAATGACTAAACCACAACAACAACATACAGGGCTGCCTTCAGATGTCTTCTGAAGGTTGTATAGTTACTTATCTCCTTGGCTCGGAAGTGACATAACTCCATATCCTCTGCCATTTCTCCAATGAAAATAGGGACGTCCTCAGGAAAAGCAGTACATTTTGGGACTGAATCAGAAACCTGGATGGCTTCTGTCAATCCAGGACTGTCCCTGGAAAATAGGGACATTTGGAGAGTCTGTGATGGCATTCAGAATGAGGTTTAAATAGAATCCATATTCCCCTGAACGAAGGGAGTCTGCTTACAGAATCTAATTTTTCAAGTGCTCTTCATAAATACAACAATTAGCACAAACTGTTCTGGTTCTGTGATTTCAAATGAACCCCCAGGGAGACATTCACATGGAAACTTTTTCTGTTCCCAATTTCAGCACTAGCATATAAAGCAGAACCATGGAAAAAAGTTACAGGAATTAGAAGAAAGATTTTGCAGTGACATCACCCCTTCCAGGAACCGAACCTCCTTGCTAAACTGCAGCCTGCAGCCTCACATATCTGTGAATTCTGTTGTGAAATACACAAACTCACCTGTACAGCTTTTAGGTAGCAGTCAATAAAAATCACTCCAAGCCTATTACAATAGGTTGGGCTTCAGCTCAGTGCAGCCTGTGGAGACGGAGGTCAGTTTTCTGCCAACAGCGTAAGGTGCTTTAGCATAATCACTGCTTCAATTTGAATTCAGCTGTACTGAGACTAAGCTCTGGAGGCATCTTGGCAGGTTAGAGCAGTACATAATGCATTGAATGACACAAATTCTAAATTTGATATGGCGTATATTCGAGTGGCAAGCTATAGAATATATTAAGCACACTTCTCAAGAATAGATGTTGCTGAGGAACTGGGAGGCAGATTTTGTTTCTTTTTGAAATAAGAACTTAAGAAGAACCATGCTGGATCAGACCAATGGCCCATCTAGTCTAGCATCCTGTTCTCACAGTGGCCAACCAGATGCTTGTGGGAAACCCACAAACAGGGTTCAAGCACAAGAGCACTCTTCCTTCCTCTGGTTTCTAGCAACTGGTATTCAGAAACATTAATGCCTCTGACTGGGGCTAGTAAGCATTGTGGCTAGTAGCAACTGATAGCCTTATCCTCCAGGAAATTGTTGTTGTTGTTTAGTCATTTAGTCGTGTCCGACTCTTCGTGACCCCATGGACCAGAGCACGCCAGGCACTCCTGTCTTCCACTGCCTCCCGCAGTTTGGTCAAACTCATGCTGGTAGCTTCGAGAACACTGTCCAACCATCTTGTCCTCTGTCGTCCCCTTCTCCTTGTGCCCTCCATCTTTCCCAACATCAGGGTCTTTTCCAGGGAGTCTTCTCTTCTCATGAGGTGGCCAAAGTATTGGAGCCTCAGCTTCAAGATCTGTTCTTCCAGTGAGCACTCAGGGCTGATTTCCTTCAGAATGGATAGGTTTGATCTTCTTGCAGTCCATGGGACTCTCAAGAGTCTCCTCCAGCACCATAATTCAAAAGCATCAGTTCTTCGGCTATCCGCCTTCTTTATGGTCCAGCTCTCACTTCCATACTTCGGTCACTGTGGTGAGTCTTGCTTTGTAAAAGTATATTTGTATTCACCTTAAAGTTATATCCAGAGAAGTAATTTTGCCGCACACAACATTTCATTTTTACTCTTGTCACCTGGTATCCCGGCACTAAGATTTATGTTTCACATTCGTCTGCACTTCTTTCGGGAATAGTGGGCTTCACATTCTTACCTTTCCTCCTAAAATCGTGCTTAATTGGATGAATTGTATGCATGCAATTGTGCACCTGGCTATGCATCAAAAAGTTACATTTACATGCCGAGGAAATTGAGGAAATGGCTGACCTGAGGCCAGGTTGGATGACACTACTTTAACCTCGAGTCTTGAACAATGTCTATAGATATACAGTATATAAATTAACACATGCATTTTAATGTCAATCTGTGACCTCTTTTGTAGTCGTTTTTGTCATGCATTTCCTCTTTTTTTTGGAGCTGAATAAGTGGGCACATTATATTCCATGTATCTATCAAGGAAATGTATACTGTATCCAAGCCTTCCCTGATTTGCTCATGATACCCCTCCCCACAACGCCCCTTTCTGCCCTTATTCCTCACAAAAAAATAATAATAATAATAATAATAATAATAATAATAATAATAATAATAATAAATGCTGCCCATCTGTCTGGGTTGCCCCAGCCACCCCATCACAGTTCTCTGCTGCTGATCAAGGGAGGACCTCTGCAGTGCACTTCCCTTTCTGCACATGGACCAATCTTTCCTCTAGCAAAGGGCTGTCCAGTTTCCAAGAGACTGCAATCTACAACCACTATAAAAAAAATATGTCAGTGATCTACCCATTGGATTGACAAGAGTTGTTGAGCTTTTTTGGGGAAAGCGTCATCAAAGTTGTTGAGCTTTTTTGGGGGGAGCCAAAATTGTTGAGCATTTTTTGGGGGGGATCGACCAGGATCGACCAGGGGCATCCCACGATCAACCAGCTCTAGAAGATAGGGAGATCCTCACTATAGATCTCTGGCAGGGAACCCTCACAGGGGTCACTGATAGGAATTCATCATAGCACTATAGCAATCATTCCACCAGGACAAGCATTTCAGCTTGTCGGGCAAAACCATCCCCCTGTTGTCCCCCTGTGTGCTGTTCTCCTGACCCATTATTTTTGGCAGAGCAGGGGCACAGAGGGTGGTAGAGAGGGGTGGAAATCCCCACTGTGCCAGAAGAAGTCCTTGCATGAGCTTCCACTAGCAAGACTCATTAACTGAAATCAACCTCTAGGGTTGTACTCAACCAAGTCCAACTCAGAGTAGACCCATTGAAATTAATGAACACAATTTGACTCTGTCCACAAGTCTAGACTTAGTAGGATTAACACGGAATTCCACTCATAGGATTGCTCCTTAAATTAGGAAGCAAATTACTCCCATCTGGGTCAGTACCATGAGGGATAAAATCCCCCCAAGTAAAATAGTCAAAGGGAGATGTTTTTCATGGGCTGATACTTCCTCCCCCTCCCCACAAAGAAATACTAGAGAAAGAGGTCTTTGGGACACTGACCCAATCAGCTTCTGTGAGCAGCCAAATCTATTCAAACCGCCAAATTTAGCTCCAGGCAAAGTCCACTTCTATGATCAAGTGACTTGAGTATTTTCTTTTCAATGAGCCTTCATTTAATATGCTAAAATGCTCCCCCAACCTGACTCCTTATACAAGATTAAAAAGTCTAGCGCTTGTCACTTTAAAGGGATGGATGGGCTATTAAGGTAGGGGGCTGGTAAATGTTTGGACAAAAGATGGTCATTTTGCATTTGACAAGCACCTTAGGCAAGCACTTTCCAGAGCAGAGGACATTTTGGCAATTTCTTTGAAATACACAATTCCTAAGAGCTACACTCAGGGCACATGATTCAAGCAGCCTGTCTTGATGGAGGCAGTTTGGTTTTATAGATGACTTGTAGTTTCAACGACAAAAACTATGGATCAAGAAAGGTCTTTTCTGTCACAGCACCAGACTGTGTGACTAAATAAAGTTGGGAGAAACCTTGAGACTCATCAGGAGATACAATGTCTGGCTCCACTGTCTGGATTATTACCCTTTGATATTCCTAAACTCAAATGCTGAACATTATTAAATAGCATCTTCAAAATCATTATCATGCCTCATTAACATGCTTTGGAAACTGCACACAGCTCACTATAAACCGTATGTTGCTTCCCAGGTTGTCTTCTATGAACAGATTTCTCTGTATTCCAGCTTTGTTGTTCCAAATATTTTGAGGAATTCAAATACACTGTTGTATACGGTGAGTAAAATGGACCAAAGAGGGTAGATGACTATACAGAATAATAAGCTTTTACTGAGCTAAAGTTTGTGGGGCCTACCTGGTTTTGCTGATCCCACTCTTAAAATTAGAAAGGATTCACTTCCTAAAATTACATCCAGAATCAGGAAAATCTAAGATTCAGTAGTTGCCCTGGCCCTGGCCATTTTAGACCCAGCTGTTCAGCAGCCCATAATAAAGGAAGGAGGAAAATGCTGCTAATCATTGTTCTCATTCAGCCTCATAGTTTGCTGCAGCAAACGGCCTACGCAGACACATGGCAGCAGCATGTATTAAAGGAATTTACCTGAAATGTGTGATGCTTTATATTTCTTTTTCTTACTTCCCCTGCCTTACAACCATTGTAGAACACTTTTGGTCCTACTGTGGGTCACTAATGTTAAATAAATAAATAAATAAATAAATAAATAAATAAATAAATACCGGAGAATTAGTCATTTGTTACAATTATTAGTCACTGTTCAAAACAGAATGTTTTTCCTAGGTAGAATTCTGGTTCACCTGCCTGCTTGTCTTTGGATCTTTGCCCTATGCCTTATCTGTGCCCTCTTATTCGCTGAGCATTTTCTCACAGGATGTCCTTTCCTATTTGTTTGTTGACTTCACCTAAGGCAAGGATGTGGAACCTGTTGCCCTTTAGTTGTTGGACTACAACTCCCATCATTTCTGACCAATGGTCATGTTGACTGGGGCTGATGGGAGCTGGAGTCTTGCAACACCTGGAGGGCCATAGGCTCTCTACTCCTGAACTAAGACCTCATTCTGTGAAACTCTCTTTTCCACCCTGATCCTGCAAACCAGCTTTGGCTAGGCCCTGAGAGTACTATGATGAATCAGACATGCCATGGTTGAAAACCACCATGGGCTGAATTAATAGTTTGAAATGAGGGGTCCATTACTTTCCAGTGTTAGCAAAGCACAGAACAATGTTCATTCTGGAGAAATGTGGAGAGCAATCATAAGCAAAATTAGTCATGGGAAATCAGTTTGGGTGACAAGGAGTAATAAAGCCTATGGAATTTTCTCATGCAGAGAATATTAGCTTAATTTTGAAGGCAAAACTTTTGAAGACTGAAATGTCACTGTATCTCAGATTTACTTCAACGAGGGTTAGAGACACAAATAGGCAGAAGCCTGCTGGTGAGATTAATTATTCACTGTGGGACAGAACAAGGTGTACAAGAAGATGCTTAAAAATGGGAAATGGAGTCTCAAGGCCACAGCTAGAGAAGAGGATAAACACAACAAACAATCTGAGGGACTAATTATAGGTTCTGGATAGAGTGAAGCATTTTAAATGTCCTCTTGGGCTTACAAATATTATAGTTATAAATAACTAGCCAATACTGTGATAGTTGTAGTAGAAGTGAGAAAAGCCAGGAAGGCCAGTAATTACACACAGAGGTGAGTATTTAAACCCCAAGAGCTGCTTTTACTAGGTTAACCCTGCTTCAGGAGGAGGAGCGGTGGGAGGAGGAAAGGGAGCCTTCCCCTCACAGCCATTTCCCCCAAACAACACCCTCATCCTGCCAAGCTCCTTCCTACCGTTCACACTCCATGTTTATTCTAGCACATCTGGAATCTAGGGGAAGAAAATGGACTGGAGGCAGAGATGTCATTAAGCAAACCTTTGCCCCCAATTCCTGCTGCTTCTTTGTTAAAAGTCATTCCCTCCTGAAGTTGCTTTTCTGTTGGAAAAAGCTGCGGAACTTTAGATACCTGTGTTTGCAGCTGCAATGGGCATCTTGGTTCTAATTCCAACAAAGAACTAAGACTGAATAAGGTAGAATGATTGCCCATGACTCAGTATGGGTAACAAATCACTGCTCATATGGCAACAGAGGTTGCTTCGAATTGGTTCTCAAAGGCAATATAAAAAAGAAAAGGCACGTTTTGTAAAGTTGTGTTTGTAAGTGCATTTGATTGGATTATGCTGTGCAGTTCACTAAGAAAAGGCAGATGTCAGAGCAATTTGATTTTAATTGACACACAATAATTCTCCATCTCTAGAAGTTAAACAACAAAAAAGGGAAGAATGAAAATGATATATCAAGAACCTAGTTTTGATTTGGCAAGTTTTAAGTAAAGCATTTGCCAATTTGAAAAAAAGGAGGCAGGTAAGTTTATAAATGTGTAGAGTCTAATTATTTCATAACCCTTGTAGGTAAATTTAAGTAAAGGATAAACTCTTTAAACTCTTTACCTGCAAAAGGACTACATGGAAAATTTACACTTTCCTCCCAGAAAGTAAATAAATAAATTGATGATAGCAATTATTTTATATCAGTGATATAAAGAAGAACAAACATTTTTTGGGGGGGAAGGTCTTGATTTATTGTATGAAAATACACCACATACAACACTGACCATTCTAAAGAAATAAATACATGTTGGTTATGGTACACACAGGAACGTATTATTGTGGTTTAAAATGACTGTGAAAGATTCAAGTCCCTGAACCCAGAAGAGCTTGTTAGCGCTCTCTCTATTATGGTTTACAAAACTCTGCAAAACCCCCCAAAAAGGTCATTCAGTACTAAAATAATGTACAACAAGAAGACACAATTGCCATCCTGAATATACATCACCATCATCATTAACAACAACTTTCTTGATTGTACTATGTCAGATCGCAAAGACTCAGTCCAATAATCTCCTTGCTAAGAAATATATTTTCTTAGATTTCCCCGTCTAGATTCTTGGGTTTTAATCAGAAATGGCTGAGCTTGTTTTTCTGCCAGAGGGGCAGAGGAGATTATGGCACTGCCATTAACACATTGCAAAATACACCTACAAGGCAAAGACCCTACTGGTAACGGAGGGAAGGTTGCCAGGACAACAATGGCCTGATGTCACACAGAAAAACTTGTCCTTTTAGACAGAGGTTTATGGCAAGGAATCAAGGAAGTGGAAGTGTGGCGCTGGCTGGAGAAGGCTACACTGAGAGAGCAGTGGAATGGGATGCAGGTGATGCTTTGGTCTAAACTACTGAGTCATTTGGGTTTGCTGTTCAGAAGGCTGGCAGTTCGAATCTGCACGACGAAGTGATGTCCTGTTACTCTCCCAGCTCCTGCCAACCTAGCAGTTCAAATGCACACCAGCAGGTGCTGCTGTGGCGGGAAGGTAAACAGCATTTCTATGCCCTCTGGCTTCTGTCACAGAAGCGGTTTAGTCATGCTGACCACATGACCTGGAAAGCTGTCTGTGGACAAACGCGGCTCCCTCAGCTTGAAAGCGAGATGAATGCAACAGCCCATAGTCACCTTTGACTAGACTTAACTGTCCAGGGGTCCTTTACCTTTTGCCATTCTGCATAATTGTAGAGTCAGCCTTATAATCTGCAAGGCAGATGTGGCCAAAGAAATTGCTCAATAGATATGTCTGTCTGGTGGGGCAGGGGGAGGTTTAGTGTAAGGAATCTTGTGACAAAAAGGAGTTTCCAACTATTTGAATCTGTAAAGAAGCAGTGCCAAACTTGATGCTGAGCCTTGATAAATACAAAAATACTGCCTTTTGCAGGTTCTTGTCTGACATTATATAGAATGTCACTTCTGATCAGTAACAAGATTTGACAAACAACCAAATAAAGAGTAAGATGCATTGACTGTGCTATGGATGGGTTGAAGTGCTTGACTGAGGTTATATTTCTCTCTACAGCTTTATCATCAGTGAGGCTTAGGTGAGTAATTGCCTAACAGTGGATCTGAGAAGTTGGTATGCATGTAGGGAAATCATCTGAGTAGGCGGAGTGGAGAGTAATAATATGAATCAACACATTTATGCTGGCAATGGATGGGTTTAGGTTAATCTTTCTCCTAGCTGTTACCATTAGTGATATGTTCTAAAATACTGTGATTGAGGCTAAACCTTTACATTTCCGTGTGCTGTAGCACCATGTTAGCAACTGGGCTGAATGCTCCTCTTTCATTGCAGCTGAATGACAAAACGGCTTCCTTAATGCACTCTGTATGAAACAAATGTCACAATATTCAAAACCTATTTTTTCTCCCTCTATGTTTGTCCTCTAGAAATATTACATTTTATTGCACATTTCATTCTCATGCAAAATTGCTTTAGCCAGAAAGGAGATGACCACTATTTAGTAGAACCTAGGATGCAGAAGTAAAAAAATGAGCAGATACAAGGGTGGAATAAATGGGACAACAAATTTTCAAATGCATTTTTACATTAGCTGCCATTACAGAGGTTGGATATACTGCTTCATTCTGTGTTGAACAGATGATATTTAAACATTGTATAATTTGCTGTAGGAATATTTGGTAATAGTATTCATTGTATTTGTATAATGTTTTTAGCATAATTGACATCCTTGTGTAGATGAAAGATTGGCAATGATTGCTTGCTTGAACTATGTTTTCCCTTTCCTACTGAAAACAAACTTTAGCAATAGTTTGGGAGCATGGGAACCACATCTGTCTGATGAATAAATAATAAAAAGCGAATTTGCACATCAAAATCTGACAGCATTATATTATTATTATTAGACTGACAGTGCAGTCCTAGAATATCTGCTCAAAAGAAAGCATACCGTAATAGAATTCAGTGCAGCTTAGTCCTCAAGTAAGTATCAGCAAGGCTGCATCCTGAAATATTAACATTTAAATTTAAAAGAGGAAGCCTCCACTGGAATGGATGGTGTTAGGTAAAACTTTCTCTGTATGGCTGCGAGCAGAATTAATTTTGAAAAGGTCAAATGTTAAAGGGCAAGACTGTGATTAAGGCAGGCTTTACCACAGAATTATTGCCCGAGGCATATGACCCTGTTTCACATTGATTTTTCAATGATGCAGTAAGCATAATTGAGAGGCGGGAAATGAAACCTACAAATAATGAAATCACATTTAGAGAGACAACTGTTTTCCAGTTGTTCTTTCTCAGCTCCTCACATTAAGGAAACAAGAAGCCCTTTCCCCTGCTGAATTCAGATCTTTGGAATGCTTCAGCTCTAAACAGCCTAATTACTTGTCTTCGTGCTGATAGGAGAAAAGGTCAGAATTCTTAGGCATGTCAAGGCTGTTGAGAAACAAAAGCAAAATAACCAGCTCTTCAGTTGCACTGCAGAGCATTGCATGGCACATTGGCTTGCCATCTTTCCCCCCTTCCCTAATGGAGGTTTTGTGCCTGTAACAGCTGCAAGCCAGGCAGAAACACATTCAATGTTCCCTGTCACTGCATCTTCATTCCATTGGGTACCGTTACAAACATCCAGCAAACTCAGTACTTGCTATGCCTTCTTGGTGAGCTACAACCAACTGAGGTTTTTATGTCTGATGCCATGCAACCTTGTATAGGTCAGTGTTCTACAATAGCCATAGTTATTCCTTACACATTTCTTCTCCCCAGACGAGATGCCTTTATTCTAGGTCTGGTTGCGATTTGTGGTTTTGGTTTTTTTAATGCAACTTCAGATATGGATGTGAATCTTGAGAGCATATCTGCAGCTTTGATAATTACAGTAGGAAGCAGCCCTGATGCAAATATCTGCCTCATGTTTTCCCTGTTTAAGCCACTCTTCTTCAGAAAATGGAGCTACACCCAAAAAGTCTTTTCTGCATGTGGATGTGCAAGGTTTTGTGTAAGCGGTAAAAGCAATGTATTTATTACATTTTCATTCCTTCCTCCAAGGTGCTTAGGAAGGTGTACATGACTGGTTGAAGATATTTTGCTGCTGGAGGTAGAACAGCAGGTGGCGCCCTCCCAAATCAACGTAAGAAGAGCCTGCTTGATTGGGCCAATGGCTCCTCTAGTCCAGCATCCTGTTCTCACAGTGTCCAACCAGATGGTTCTGGGAAGCTCACAAACAGGCCCAACCAAGTATAGTTCCCCTCAAATGATCACATTATTTTGGCACCTGAAGCAGAAAATGTCTGCTTCTTCTCCCTGTCAGTAAAAAACACAATTAATTTGCTGGCCCAAATCAACTACTGAATTTACCTGCTTACCAGTTTGCAGCCTTAGTGGGGCCAACACTAAGTAGGGACTGATCCAAGTTACTCAGTCAGCTCCATGGCTGAGTGTGCGAAAAGTATCATGAAGAGGAGGCACAATAAACACAACTTTAATACAAAGAGTTTATGGTGAGGGAAAAACATGCTTGTAACACACAGCATGACTCAGGCCGTGCCTGGTATGGCAAGCCAGGAGGGCCAATACACTACAATGAGGATTTAAACTTAGATCTTCTTCGTCCATGGTCCAACCGGCATCTAACTGTTACACAATGTTCATGTTGCAGTTCTCTAACCACTTACATTGAACTCAATGGGACTTGCTTTGAGTAAACATGTAGACTAGGATTGCTCCACCAGTCTCATGTTAGCTTGCAAGAGTTCTGCTCATGAAACCCTGGATATTGGCCACCGTGTAGTCAGTCCAGAGAAAGTAAGATTAAATCCTATTCAAATTGATAGGTGAAACACTAAAGATCTATTTGTATTTTTTAAAGCTATTTTTTAATGAAGTAGTCAACAACACCCCCTTCAAATTCCCCACCCCCCTCAGCTATTTTCAAAGATTCCATGCAGGGAAGTTTAATGGCACATCCCCCCAGCTCTTTTCTCTGAAAGTTTGCCTTCATTGATATCATTAGTTTCTATATTGTAGAGTTTCCACCCCTCCATGGGATTACATTCAAACCTCAAAAGAAAGAATCAGCCAATAGGGAAAGCCCTGGAGTTCATACTAGAGAATTGAGAGATAAGGAAGCTTCAGAGTCTTGAAATATCTAAGGACAGGCTGACAAATATGACACAGTGAGAGATTTAAAGCTATTTTTTCCCGAAGGAAACTCTTATGTAAAACACACATTTCTGTGTATGTGTCTTTGTAATGTAGGGAAGAGGGGCTGGGGAATAAGAACCGTATCGTATCAGCTCATTTCATGACATTTTGGAGGCAGAACTGCCACAAACAAAAAGCTTGCTTGATTCTTGAAAAAAACAAAACAAAAGGACATGTTGGAATAGAATATTTGAAAAATTAATCATAGAAGCTGGTAAACTAGTAAACAGCAATGTGGACTTTTAATGTTGTCATAGATCAGATATCTAAATCTATATCTTCAGGGCTTCCTTGAAAAAAAAACTTGAAAAAAGTTTAATATACTTAAAACATTAATTGATATCCACAAATTAATGAAGTTCCTAAGAAATGTTAAATGAAACTTCTGTTGCAATCAGGATTGATAAAAGGCAATAAGGAGAATCCTGTTCATTGAACTGAACAAGAAGAAACTAAGAAAATGAGAGCCTGGAGCTAATAGTTATTGAGAAACTATCCCCATGCTTGCTAGTAAATATGAGGTCATTGCCAAATTGCCTTGCCTATGTTTTCCTCATCTCCATTTAGTTTAGGAATTGCTTTAAGGCACATTATGGGTATGGAATAACAGCTCCCTTAAAAACATTGGCCTTTCATGGGGGATTTGTAGACATGGCCTTAGAATGGTGGCAGCAATCAAAGGGAAGTTAACAAGATAGATTTCATAGCAACTATCTCTCCCCTCACCCCATCACAATCTTATTTTGATTTCAATGAAAATGTAATTTACTCAGTGATGTTTTGTGCTATTTCTGTCGACTACTGAGAGAAAAAGTATTCAAGGTTTGTTTTGTAAAGACTGGAATAAATTTATTCCCAACTACAAAAAGCATTTGGAAGAGAGTTTTCAATAATTCATGCATGCTAGTGGATGGCACACATATTAGATGTGATCATGTTAACATTGTACTTCCAAAACTACTAAAAAAGCCCCAGATCTTACAGTAAAATGGTTTGCATATTGCCACTGATAAATTCAGTGTTAAATTCAGTCTGTCACTCTTGGCAAGTAGTTTGAGGCAACCTAGAGTAAACAGAATTAAAGTGATAATAATGCACAGGGTTTTTTTGTTTTGTTTTTTAAATAAATAGTTCTGCCCTGGCTAGAAATTGTTTGTCCATTAAGAGCATTTTGTATAGCATTCTTTTTCAGTTCAGAGAAGCCTGCATCAAAAAAATCAATATATTGTAAATATATAAATCACATCTAATAAAACAGTTAATTAATTCAGAAAAAATTACCAATTAAAACTTCACCCCATGAGGAAAGATCCTGTGAAATATATCACTGAGGTTGCCCCCCTCCCCCGCAGCACCTTTGTTTGAAGTAATTGCCTTCCATGTTAGTCACAGCCTAACAGATAATATATGATCTCATCTCAATTTGTCTTCTCAGGCTACTCTCTTCGGTCAAGTTATTCGTTCTTGCTCTCTCTCTCCTCTACCTCAGGGCAAGATGGTTCTTCAGAAATGACCAAGAATAGTTGGACTATAAAGTTGTTATTACCAAATGCAGCATCTTTTTTCCTGTTTTAGTAGTTGCACCAAAAATGGTTAATGCTGCAGTCCTTGGTGCATGAAATTAGGAACAAGCCCCATTGAGCTCAATAGGCAACACTGGTAACTGAGTAAATATGCTTAGGGTTGTGATACACCCCCAAAACCTTTTTCAATATTTCTACAGTACATCAATCAAACTGAAAAATAGGATGTTTTGAAAGACTGTCCTTCAATGATCCATCTTAACATATGTTGGCAAAAAATAATAATGCTTTATTAGTCCTGAGTGATTGCCAGGAAGCTGAGAAGTGTGTCAGAAGGAAAAAGAAAAAGATATAGATATATACAGTTTTGCTAATATAACTGTATTCTTGTAAAATTTGTTGTTGAATTTGACTGTTGTTGCTTTAGTTTAGTACACTGCTTAGAGTTATTTTCATATATTAAGGGGTATAGAAATGATAATAATAGTATTATTATTATTATTATTAGTCCAACCTGTCACAAATCCCAACTGTCAGTAATATGCAGCATATTCTACAATTCATGCTGGATATCTGCATGAAAATAAAAGCATGTCGGATTGTGCTATGATGAAAAATTGGACTTCAGAAAGAAAGCCCACCTTTGGCTGAGCTCTGTTTGTGCATTAATAGCAGTCCCTATACCCTTCCTGGGCTAGGCTTCTCTTGAAGACTTCCCTCAGATTGAGGCTTGTTGAAAGAATCATGACCTTGCATAGCTTTGCAGAGCAGCTGTTCCAGATCTTTCTCATTCCGTTAAAACTTTTGGAGGATAAACAGGATGTGCTATTGTAGCCAGTAAGCTCATTGGTTACATTAATTTTAGAAACTGTAATGTTTCCAAGTTCAAGCTTGCTTAAACATGGCTAATATTAAATTACTTTGTAATACGTATTGAGTATTTAGTGGATGGAAAAGTGCACAAGAATAATAGTTTTTAAAAGCTTTAGTGAATCGGAGAAAGGCTATCCAGATTATACAGCATGAGATTGTCATGGATGAAATATAAACAAAAGTAAGCACAGATAACGTAAGCAAAATAAACTGAGATACACCAATCAGTTTGAAAGGGTAACCAAGGGAAACAATATATAAATGGAATATAATCATTAAAGGAATACAGAAGTTCACTTAGTTTGAAGGATTTGTAGAGGATTTGTAGTGTGTGTGTGAGAGAGAGAGAGAGAGAGAGAAGGAGAGAGGGAGACTCTCTTTCTCACACTATGTGCATAATTAGTCTCCCTAAGTTAACAACCAGGAATATTGCTTGCACACAGTCCTTCAAACTGAAATCCTGCTGGATTATACCATCATTATTCTGCTTGATGTTGTTTGCACAACTGCCCTCCAATTCATAAATGGAAAAAATGAAGGGATGGTCTTGATTCTCTACTGTAGGCACCTGACATGATACCATCAGCCTTGCTGCCACTGTGTTGCAAAATCTAATGACATCATTGAGTAATGTCTGGCTTATTCCTGGGGGCATTGTTAGGAGGTAATGCTAGGTCTGTGCATTGGTCCCCAGATCTCCTGCCTATTGCTCCCTTTTGCAGACTTCTCTTTTTTGCTTATAGTGCTTATAAGTTGCGGTGCTGATGAGACCCCAGGCACACGTGATCTTAACTTCCCAGAGGTATCTGGACACGTTATCAGCACATGCACATTTAATGCAAATTTGTGCCCCTAGTACTTTAAGAACCTGACAACACTCCTGTTTATTCCCCATCAATAAAAACAGGAAGTATAAGCACCTATGCTACAGTTTTACAAGAGACTTGATAATCCTATTATACTATCCTATCACCAATTTGCTGCCCTCCATATGTTTTGGGCTACCAGGGGGTTGATGGGACTTGAAGCCCAAAACATCTGCAGGTTGGCAAAGGCTGTCCTATCACATGTAAACATTTCCAAATGACACAGGTTTAAACTGCCAAATCCTTCCAGAATTAGCTGCTGACCTATATAATGCTCTTCAGCTCAAATATAAGAACCCCGGTCTGACCTATTTATCTACAGTTTTGTAAAGGAAAATGCTTTGTTCCTCATTATGTGTTGTTAGACACAGCCCACTCATTTATTTTCACACTCTTGTTAGCACATATCAGATGCCCGGCTGCTCTGTAGCTCACACGCTGTACGCAATATGCCAGGCACCTGGATCTCTTCACAGTTTCACAAAGTGTACAATTTATACCATTTCTTGCAACTCAAAGATTCAAATGTGCAACCTAGAACTGAAAGAGAATTTAAATATATAATAAACATATCTTGTTATTGCACAGGGCTCCGAGCAATCGCGTGTGTCTGAGCTACTGCCTGGCTTAAGTAATACTGCTGCATCAGTGAAAAGTTATTTTGGGCAAAACATTTGCATTTGATGAGTTGAAAAGACCCGGCTTTCTCTGAGTGCCAGTGCAAGGACTGTTGCACTAGCATAAGGGTGAGAATAATGGCTGTGCAATATGAAACCCAATGCTAGCATACTGGTGACACACAGTTCTTTTTCTGAATAGCATCTAAATCAGGAGTGACTATGCAAGTGCTGGACCACTGCCTGAATGCAGTGGTGAACTGGGTGAGGGTAGAGAAATGAAATTTGAATCCTGGGAATACAGAAGCTTTGTGGGTATGTGGCTCCTCCATCCAGAAAATAGCCCAGTTACTTGTTCCAAAGGGTTTCAGTCCCTTTAAGGAATCAAATACATAGCTTGAGGTTACTCCTAGATAAATCTTTGTCATTAGAGGCCCTTGTGGCCTCTTGGGCTATGGTTACCAGATTTTTTTAAAATGAATCCAGGGAGAATATTCTTTTTTTTTGCAGGTGAGTAGCAACAGGGAGTCAGTAGTGGGAATGGTGAGGCAAAAGGCCCTGGGCCCATGCATATTGTATAAAGGTGCAAAGCCCTTCTTTCACACCCTGTGAAACATAAATGTGCAGAGTTTTTTAAAAACTGGGCAACGGCCAGCCGCCTGTGACTCCCAAGCTTCCCTCGATCAGTCAAAACAATGGGGGCAGGAGATCTGTACCGCTGGACGTCCCCGGTTCTCCTTTGGCAGTGGCGGCAGCAGCGGCAGTCAGCAGCCCAAGGCCAGCCTGGTAGCGCAGTTGGCTCTGGCTGGCTTCAGGAGCTGTTCGCAGTCGTGGCACCTGCCCGTTTTCCTCTCCGGAAGTCCCCATATGATGTGTTGTGCACAAGACACATCATATGGGGACTTCGGGAGAGGAAAAATGCTGGGCACCACAGCAGCGAGCAGCTCCTGAAGCCAGCCAGAGCCAACTGCGCTACCAGGCTGGCTCCGGGCTGCTGAGGCTGCTGCTGCCTCATTTCCTGTGGACAGATTTGCAAATCTGGGAACATTCTGGGGACAGAATTTGTCTGGGGACAGATTTGCAAATCCAGGGGCTGTCCCCGGGCTGTCTGGTAACCCTATCTTGGGCTGGGACTGCCTTTTATCAGCTTCATCTTGTACACTGGCCACAGCCTTATCTGTATTAGAATAATTAGCCGCTGTAGTTCATGCATTGATATTCCTGAGTCTGGATTACTGCAATGCACTCTGAATGTTACTGTCCTTGGGTCTGGTTCAGAAACTCCAACATATTCTAAAATGCATTACTGGATTATTATGTCTCTGGATTTTGGTGGGCTAAAGCGGTCACTTTACACATCTGATGCACTAGTCATAGGGATGCAGAGTTGGTGAGCTCTAACTTCTTTAAAATGACCTTTGATTCACACTGAGAACAAAACATTGCAGGAAGTTGGGGAAATGTATGGGTATATCTAATTATCTATTGACTATAAATACTAGTAACAACATTATCACTTTGAAATAAGATAGATATCCTTATAAGGGATTATTTAACTTTGATTCCTGAATTGCAGGGGGTTGGATTACATGACCGTACTGATTTTAAGGTAAGCAATTTCACACTATGACAATACCACCAAATATTTCTTATTTCAGAAGAACCAAACTCTATAGTACTCCAGACTTCAGTTCCATTACATCTTGGGGGGGTATTTTCATTTTAAAATGTGTACCCATAAGATATCTGAGGCAGCTTACAAAGAATATTAAAACATGAAAGATGTGATAAACTGCATATAATTTTTTTATCTTGCAACTTTGCATGGGCCTGCAAGACCAATGCCAATATTCTTCTCTTTCACATATAAAGCTCCAACAAATCACTGCTTTCACAATTGTTTTTCAGCATGCCAAGTGCTCTACTACAGATAGATTGCCTTCTTTCTCTAAGGATGGCACTGAGAAGATTGGCATGTTGTGGCAGTAACTACTCTGGCCTGGTCCTTTGTTGAAAAATGGTTATTTGGAAGTAGGCAAAGATGGCCTTAGACCTTTTGTTGTCCTATAAGACCCACCCTCATGCTTAAAAGGTGTCTTAAAAACAAGCTAACAATCCCTTGCCTGCCTGCCTGCCTTTCTCCCTCTTTACTTCTTTCTGATACTCAAACCTATTTTTATGTCTTTCACAGACTTTATCTTAAAGTCTCTCAGTCTGGGGGCTGCCAGCTTCAACAGCTTCTCATGCTGATCCAGAGATGTGAATTAAATGAACTGAGTTCAGACAGATTTCATGTTATTAATTATGCTGTCAACTCTTCTACAGATATGTATATTTTAAAAGTCCTTAAGTTCTGTGACATTTCCTGGTGCTATTATTATTAATTAGCTACACAGCACTTGTGCAGTCTAATCCTCTCCTCAGCAGGGCTTGCTTCCAGCAATTAAGTGTGCTTAGGATTGCAGTCAAAACAGTGCAATCGCATACTTGTCGACCCAGAAGTAAGCCCAACTGAGTTCAGTGGGGCTTACTCCCAGGTCTGTGGGTATAGGACTGCAGCCTTAATGTACTGTGTGCATTTTTATTGTTATTTTAAAAAATGATTAACACACACATTTTATACTACCCATAATCAGTCTCAAAATAATAATTTTACTCCCAGGGGTGGGCAGTGGTAAAAATTGCAACCACGGGGATCATTCACTTTGTAACTTATGGGTTAATTATGTTAGTGTTGAAGCCAACGAGCTAAGAGGTTTTTCTCTTTAGATTCCCTCTGCTAATAGGTGGGATTTGAAGTAGATAGGGAAAAGCTGCTGACTCCCAACTGTTCAACAATAGCAAAAACAAAATCACTTTTACCATTTATATTAAGCGGCTGAAATGAAAATGAAATGAAAAAAAGCTAACAAGCTGTGGACACTTATATAAAAGAATTGTGAGCTCAGTTCTAGTATTGAAAATTTCCCAGGCTTAGAACATGCTCAAAGGCACCCTGTCCTTTAATTCTAACTACATTCCCTTTTCCTCATGCTTATTATTTATTAAATTTATAAAAATACAAGATGAAAAGACAAAATACGTATAACAACAACAACCAATAACCTCCCTCACACAAACACATTTTAAATGTCATAGATGGCTTAATCAGTCACAGGCCTGGTTATAGAGTTACTACAAAACATAGATGAGAGCCAAATCCATTCTGTTGCCACCTTTTTCTTGTCTCTGCTGGAGAAGGGAAAAAGTCCAAGTAAAGTCAACCAGTAGAAGATAAGAGAGCAGCGAAGTCATTCCACCTGCCCCAGTCTCTCATTAAACTCCCCCTCCCTTCAAACTCCTCCTCCTCTCCTGGGCACCCTGCCAGGAACAGACTATGCTGACTCTAAGTGTATTGCTCTTGGGAGCCCACTGGGGGGAGTGTTTTACTGAGAGGCAATTTCCTCCTGGAACCATGACCCGAAGCCACCCCTTGGACCACAACAACTCCTTGCATTGAGGCAAATGCTTCCACCTCTGCTGAGCAAGGTTCCTGCTCCCACTAAAGTTCTTCCAGAACTCTATGCATTTAAATGGCATCTCCCCTGTGTGAGTTCTTTGAGGTAGTCAGTTGACATAGAATCATAGAATTGTAGAGTTGGAAGGGACCCCGAGGGTCAATTAGTTCACCACCTTGTGATGTAGGAATCCTAACTAAAGCATCCATGACAGATGGCCATCCAACCTCTGCTCAAAAACCTCCAGTGAAGGGGAGAGTCCACCACCTTCTGACTGAGTACGTTCTACTGTTGAACAGCTCTTACTATCATAAAGTTATTCTTGATGCAAAATTGGAATCTCCTTTCTTGCAACTTGAAGCCATTGGCTCTTGAAGCCAGAGCAGGAGAAAATATGGCTCTAGCTCAGGGGTAGGCAACCTAAGGCCTAGGGGCCAGATCTGGCCCAATTGCCTTCTCAATCCAGCCTGCAGATGGTCTGGGAATCAGCGTGTTTTTACATGAGTAGAATGTGTGCTTTATTTTGAAATGCATCTCTGGGTTATTTGGGGGGCATAGGAATTTGTTCATTTTCCCCAAAAAACATAGTCTGGCCCACCACATGGTCTGAAGGATGGTGGACTGGCCCATGGCTGCAAAAAGTTGCTGACCCCTGTTCTAGCTGGTGGATCTTCAGTTTCTAGTACAAAACAAACCAGACATAACAAATCTGAAGTCTGCCCACCCCTGTGATAGAAATTACTATATCAATATAATTTTTTTAAAATGCAAGTAATAATGATGATGATGATGATGATGATAATATACCCTTTTAAAAATGCTGGCTCTTTTTAGGTTTTTTTTTATTAGGTTATTGTTTGTATTTTGATTTTATGTATGTGATCCTTTATGTGAACCGCCCTGAGACCTATGGGTATAGGGTAGTATAGTATAGTATAGTATAGTCTAGTATAAAATAAAATAAAATAAAATAAAATAAAATATCCTACTTGACTTTGAAAACAGAATTTCCAAATCTGAAGTAGTCTCATGGATCTGAATGGAGAACATGACTCATCAGGTTGTACAGAATCATAGAATTGTAGAGTTGGAAGGGACCACGAGGGTCATCTAGTCCAACCCCCTGCAAAGCAGGAATCTTACGCTCAACATGGGGCTTGAACCCACAACCCTGAGATTAAGGGGCTCATGCTCTACCAACTGAGCTATCTGCTCAGCACCCTTTTGGATGAGTCATTATCTGGACACATGTGTTGAGCATTGAGAAGAGCAGGCCACCACGCCAAACGACTAAATAAATTGGCTTTGAATAAATAAGTGAGATTGAGTTTGAACCCATTACCATAATGCACAGGGAAGTCCCATACCTGCAATCTGTCTCATTCCATTTCAATATGTGTGCGTGGGGTGTGTGTGTGTGTGTGTTGAGTTCTGCAAAGGAAAAGCAGTGTGTTGCTGGAGCTGATCCTTCCACTGAAATGAATGGATTGCCCTTGTGAGCAGAGAACTCTGTGGATGCGCTGGAGCAAAAGTCCCTGCAGCAAATGGCTGGATGGGGTTGCTTATCCACCAAGCCCATTCTCAGCACTTCATCCACCGGGCCTCGCTGGTTCTCTCTGAAGAGGAAATAAAGGATTAAATTATTAAACCAAAGTCCATCAACAGCTTTATTGTACCCTGTGCTTGCACCAAATGGAAGACATTAGTCTTTCCAGCTTCTGCATGAAGCAATAAGTGAATTAGAAGTTTAGGACAGCTATGTTAGTCAGTTAAATCACTGACACGATGTAGCATTGCTCTGAAAGCTGTTCAAGGGAAAGCTGGAAAAAAGCCATGTTTCCATAGCAACTCAGCTAGCAGTTAGTAGTGTATATCCATCTAGAAACTGAATGCTTAGAAGGGTTTCTTTTTTCTTTTTTTATTTAAAAAGCAAATTAACTACTATGTGATGTGTACAGAACTGTAACAAAGTACTCTCCACTCGAAATGCTAGAATTTAATTTCAAACAAACTTTTTAGTGTTCTCAAGACCAGGCTGCGTAATGCAAGTTGCTTCATAAACTATCTTAGTAAGATCCTTCAGAGCTCATTGCAGATGACCAAAGAGCAAGGTTGTCACTAAACCCCTTTCTAAAGGAGCTTATCAAGGACTGCTATGAGTGCGCTTCTCCATCTGTGCTTTGTGTATGAGCTGGGGGCTCCAGATTAACAGAAGATCTCTAGCGTTTAGCAAGGTATAACTGTCAGTAACAAAAAACTGGGTGAGAAACTGTTGTCGGTGTGACTTGTATTTCAACCACATTTTCTGTATTTTCTTGCCTTTGTGATGATGGTGATGATAGGAGCAAAGAACAAGGCTAGGATTAGCTGCAGCTCCTTGATACTTGTCTATCCCATCCACCTTCCGTCCATTTTTAAAGAATATATATATATATATATATATATATGCAGGTTTTGGTGTCCTCGGGTGTCTTCCCGTGTAAAAGTTGGGGTGTCTAG
Source organism: Podarcis tiliguerta (assembly GCF_965153285.1). Classification (NCBI taxonomy): domain Eukaryota; kingdom Metazoa; phylum Chordata; class Lepidosauria; order Squamata; family Lacertidae; genus Podarcis; species Podarcis tiliguerta. The sequence goes on along the minus strand of NC_139537.1, from coordinate 55,764,273 downwards.
GCGACGTTTCGACGTTTTCTTCTTTTCTTCTTTCACTAGCCTGGGAACCTCCTCTCTGCCCAGAACATTGGAGGCTATACACCACACCTCCTCAACAGTATTTATAGGAACTCAAACACTGAGATCCTGCTCTGTTCCAGTAACAAGAAGCCGAAAGCACCAGCCTGAAGATGACGAGTGAGACCTCGTCGAAACGTCGCCTAGACACCCCAACTTTTACACGGGAAGACACCCGAGGACACCAAAACCTGCATTCCTGTACCCGTGAAAATCTACGAAAGCATATATATATATATATATATATGGCCTTTCTTGCTTGCTACAACACTGCTAACAATAAAAACAAAAAAGAAATTAAACCAGCAGATTAAAAAAAACCCCAGGAAACCAGCAAGTAAAATTCTTAAAACAGCAATAAAAGCATTACAAGCACATACAGTATGATGTGCAGAATATCCCAGCAGATGCCACTCAAAGCCTGAGAGAACAGGATAGACTTGGCTTGACTAAGAAGGGAGTTCCATAATTTAGGTGCTACCACAGAAAAAATATTGTGCTGTTAGGGGGCACCCAGAGGGAGGCCTCCAACAATCTGATGGGCAGATTTTGTTTGGGAAGAGACAGTCCATTTAGGACTTCAGAGGCCAAGGACACACCTTCAGAAGCAAGTAGTTACTTGTTCTATTATATTTCTAGGTATTGTACATACTACACAGGATGTCAGGTGTCAAGTGATTCCACCTCACCTTCACATTGCTCTATGCCGCTTTAAACATTCTGGGCAGGCCGGGTCTTCCTGTTATATACCTGCTGATATTGACAAGGCATCTGACCCTCACCTGAATCTCGTAGCTCTCCTGATGAGTGCTTTGGTCTGCCCACCAGATACCAGGCACTCTACTATTCAAATTAGTGTTTTTGTTACAATCCCCTTCTCAAGTAATCAGTTTTAATCTAGAATTTAAATTCTCAAAACTTTCTTATTTGTTAATTTGAGCAAGTAAAGTACTGCTCTCACTTCATTACAAACAGTATTTCTACCTGCAACACACTTGAGCAAACCTGCTCCTCTTCCTTTCACAGATATTTTGTTCTCATTTGCAACTATAGCTGCCTCTGATTAGTTATCATTTAACTCTTGGGGGAAATAATTAGCATCACACGTCATGTGCATGGAAGCTGTCAAACCAATTAACCAACTAGAAGGATTACTCTTAACAGCACCAGTTTTCCTATAACTTGATATTGCTGGATAGTTTTGATGAACTGCAAAAGCATTTTTAGTTTGCTTTCTGTTGCCACCCTGGAACTTTTCTTTATTAGTGCCACTTTGTTTTGTATGATTCCTTGCAAATGAAGGAAAACAACTTTTCTGCTTGCATATGTTGATAGTATAATTTTGGTTACTGAGGACAAACAAGAATTGTACAAAAACAAGATTGGGTGCAGGCCTGACCAGGACATAGGTGTCCTGTGACAAAGGTGACCTGAGCGCTTGCTTGATTAACAGCTGTTGGGAACTTCAAGGTCCCTGCTCTCCCTTCTTATGGTCTTTGTACTGGACCTGGAGACTCCAATAGAGAGCATTCCATGTCAAGAAGGAGGGCAAGTGGGCACCCTATCAAATGACAGGGCAGGAGCTACACAGAGCAGGACCTTTTCACTGGTGGTGCACATTGTATGGCTCGATCTTTCCAGACTTCCTCTCTTTTGGCCTGTATTTTGGAGTGTTATAATTTAGGAAGACTTTGGAAGAACTGGTTGACAAGTCTTATCAGTTGCTGACGTATGAGCGGATTTTATTTGCTGATATTCTGGGCTTCTGGTGCACCAGGGTTTACACCAGTGTAATAGAGTTGGCCAGGATGCCAGAAGGGATACAATTTATGAGCTTTCTCCATTATCTGCATAGCAGGGGGTATTCAGTAAACAGTGCAAAGGCTGAGCTGAAGCATTCCCTGCTGGTTACCTGCTTTCAGCAATAGGGGTCACTGTTTGGCAGTACCCAATTGGTTAGCTGTCAGACTCTAGAGCTCCCTAGGTAGGTGGCTCTTAGGTAATTCACAAAATACAGAGTCCATTAATAAAACACAATGTTCATTCATAAAGCAGTAACATAAATCTCCATTGCTACATATTGGGTGTATATTTCAGCTGTTGAACGTACAGGTTTATGGCCATGCTGTAATGTAGTGCTTATGCGACTGTGAATAAAAGGTGGCTGGGTTCATTGTCTTGGGGTTTCAGGGGTGTGTGTGTGGGAGAGGTGACAAAACTGATTTCCAATAAGTGTCCCCCCCTTTATTTCCATAACAAGTCCCTGAGTCTGTACTCTGAATAGTGACACCAGGGACCTAGAAGGTGCTGGGCTTGTCAGTCCAACCCCTGCACAGTCTCATCAGGGCTGACCTTAAGGCAATTGGAGCAATTTGGCCAAATTGGGCCCTCTGTGCCGCTCCTAAGGGCCCCCCCACACCAGGGCAATCTAGAGGGATTTTATTTCTATCTATAAGATTTTGCAGACTTTTACTGTGAACTGGGCTGTACAAACAACAACAACAACAACAAGAAGTTGTGTCCCCTTGCTTCAAATTGGGCGCCACTGGCTAGCCCTGAGTCTTATAGTTGCTGGGCCTGAGTTGCCCTGCCCTTGCATGAAGTCTTAGGTTTACACTTTTGGGAGACTGTGGCACTGGGGAGCGTGCAGGCTGGCAAGGCCCCCTAGATTTAGAGGCCTGAGTTGCCCTGCCCTTGCATGAAGTCTTGGGTTTGCAATTTGGGAGGGGAGACTGCAGCACTGGGAAGAGGCTGGTGAGGCCACTAGATTTAGAGGCCCTAGGCTTCAGCTTACTTAGCCTATACATAAATCTGGCACTGGTTCAAGGCAGCGACTGCCCCACTGCCACCGCCATCGCTGCAGCATCAACGTCCCCAATGTGTACTGTAGTATTTATTTATTTATTTAGCCATGCACCCCCCCCAGCCGACCAGACTGGTTGACCCAAGGAGTGCTGCAACCGGGGCTGCCTAATGGTGCGGGGGCTAGCCACGCCCCCTGTGCAGAGGGGAGAGCTCGTGATGAGCCCACAAAAAGGAAATGGCTTTGGTGGGCAAGCGCTCAGGGGCTGCAAGAGATTGCTTTTTCAAAATTTCCTGGGGGGGCCACTTTAAACCAGCCTGGGGGCCACAAGTGGCCCCCGGGCTGGACTTTGGACATGCCTACTCTATAATGATGTGTGTACGATGTGACTAACTCAATAAGCATCACTCTTGTTGCCTACGGTTGAGCTCACATGCCTGCTTTCCCTGAATGGATTTCCCCACCAATCCTCGGCTTCATCTCAGCAGCACCTGCATTCATGAACTTTCCTGACAGGCAGCCACATTGAAAGCATTCTGCATTCCCTGTGCATGGTCTCAGAGAGATTTTGATGCTCACTGATGCCGTCTAAAAAGCGGCAAGCACTTCATGCAATAAAAGCACTGCCATGTGAAAGGAGGTTACAATGCAAAGGTCAAAACACATGAAGCCTTTTGGGGGTTTCCCCCCAATTTTTTCATATTAGTTTTCACATTTATCACAGAAAAAAGAAACAAGAAAAAAGAAAAACATTACAAAACACAAAAACAAAGAAAAAGACATAAAAAAGAATTATTACTTCCAATCCCTAATTTCATTACATTGATAACTGAATTTCTCAAATCCCCTCTAACTGAATTTCATTATATCACCTGTTTAGCAGTTCTCCAAATTTACACATGAAGCCTTTTGAGCAGGGTGTGGTGCTTAAAGGGTGGGGGGTGAGGCAAGCACTTGCCTAAGTGATTTCGCCTGCAAATTGGATTGTGTAACTTTGTTACAATCTACAGTGCTGTGCATATTGATCTGGATTACTGTTATAACTCAAATGATATTTCCAAAAGTGGATTTGGGGAATGACTGGGGTGTACTTTATGACTGGTGCCCTGGAGTGCTGGTAGCAGCCGTCTTTAGTAATGATGTCCTACTGTGTACAGACATCTGGTCATACAAGGCCTGTGAGTCTCACAGGCTTTTCAGATTTGAACAAAAGTTGGAGCATATAGTACCACTGCACTTAGTTGGGGTTTCCACCAATCCCCAGAGTGTCAAATCTGTGCATGCAATACTTTATATATATATATACTGACATTAGTCTGCACACACACACACACACACACACACACACTGTTCCATGGAATTGTTAGGACTTGAAATCAGCATTCATAGCCTTGAGTTATTTCTCATCCTTATATCTTCCCTTGGATATTACATTACAAAGAGCCGTGAGTGCTCATTGTCTTGATATAATGCAAAACGAAATTCTGGTATAATTAGCTTGCATATTTGTGTGTTTTTTTAAACGTTTTTTCACACACAAACCTTGTAGGCCATGGTGAACTGTGGAACCAGCTGGGTAGGAATCTGCCATCTGGATCCATGTGAAATCCATGTTCATTTGATAACAAAGCCTTGTAAGCCCCTAAGACTTAAACATTTCTCAAAGGATGTGTGTAATAGGTGGCTCTTCCCAGCCATTAATTAGGGGACTTGGCTGCACATTTAATTCAAATCAGGAGGGTTGAGCTGCTCTTAAGCTATCATAATATAGAGCAGGTAATCTTGTAGATATAAACTCTGTCCAAAAGACAAAATGAGAGTAAGGTCTGGTCGAGACAAACAGCTCATAATGTGGCAGGTAGTGAGATTCTCCAGGGATGCAATGATTACTTGGGTTTGCTTCTCTTTGGAAGGTCACATTCCTGGGCCAAAGATGGAGCAGGAGCCCATGTTGGGGACTGTGAGGGACTGTGAGGCAGATAAGAGGATCTGAGGTCCTCAGGGGACATCCCAACCTCTGCTTCAAGTCATGGAAAGCTCCTTCACAGAATTAGAGGTGGATGCCGAATGGCCACCAAGCTCTAGGGCTCACAGATTGCTAGCTCGGTTGGCCTCCAAATGGCAAAATGCCCACCTGAGGAACAAGAACTCCTCAGGAGTACAGGCATACTTGTAAGTAAGCTACCCCTCATAAGTAGACCAAACCTCAGGCAGCACCTTCAGTTCCTGGCAGAGTCCTGAAGCAGTTTCTGTACCAGCTTCTTGATTTCTGTATCCCTCTCCACTGAGTTCTTTACTGGATCCTCAGTGTTTAGAGGTTTTTTATGTTTTAGGCAAATTAAAATTCTGCACACTGAGTGCCAGAGTTGACTTGGATACTTATGTTCTCATTTCCATTGCGAACACCTGTCATTTCACTACTTCCACTTTACAACAGTCTCTATGCCCTGGGCAGCTGATGGATATCACAAGGAGTGAAGATAGAGATCAGAAGGATCCAGATGCAGGGAACAATATCAACATGGCTGATGAGCTTCTAAGCTTCTGCGCCAAGCTGTCCTCCAAAGATACAGGCAGAGGCTCCCTCTTAACAGACATTTGTTTAGCTGAGGCAAATGTCTTTGAAATTTTGGCACACCAAGTGGCTGCTGTGACTTTCATTGAACACCGAAGGAGTGCTTTTTTGTCATTTGCTTTCTTGCTATAAACTTAAGAGGTCATGAAAAGATAGGCTAGGGGAATTGCTGGCAAAGGCTTTTAACTACTTGGGCAAGGAAGCTTCCCAGAGCTTGGTCAGACAAGTGCCAGAGCTTACAGATTCCCCCCAGTCCAAAGTTTGTGCTTTTTCACCAGTCCCTGGAGTCTTGGAATAATTTACTTCCAGTTCTGTGCAAGTGCTAACTGGTGAACTAAAAATAGGTTTAAGTTAAAAAGCACTCTGTGCATGTGCAGAAACTTGTTCTGTATTCCAAGAAGGCTTGGTGTGAACACAAGCTGCTGCTAATGCCTATGCCAGGCATGTTCAAAGTCAGTTTCAGGGGCCTAATCCGGCCTGCTTGTTGGTTTAATCCGGCCCTTGTGGCAGTATCCTAAAAAAGCTCAACAACTTCAATCCTAAAAATCCTTTAAAAAGTAAAAAAGGTCAACAACTTTGGTCGGCCCTTTGGTTGGCCATCACGCATGTTCACATAATCAAATCTGGGCCTCTTTGAAAAGAGTTTGGACACCCCTGGTATGCGAATCCCCTTTAATTGGTGCTCTAATCTGAGTATTGAGCGGTTAGGCCTGGAGGAAACACCATTTTGATTATGCAAGATGCCTCCAGTGTGGTGTCACACTGGGGCACTGTGGGAAATCAAAATGGCAGCTCCACTGGAGTGCTGCTGCTGTTGTGCACCATCAGGTAAGCTCACCAGAAGGACCCGCTGTAAGCAAGCCTTCACAGAAAACACTTTGCTGAAGGCCCCCCTCAAACCTGGAAACCAGCTATGATTCTAAATTGGAGAAGACCTCTTGATGCTGTAATCCTTGCCTCATATTTGATGTGAATGCTATGAGCTGTTGAGACACTCTGTGATATCTCGACTTCTCAGACAGCATCTCTAATGGGCTACATCTCCTCCCAGATTTTTCAAAAATTATTATTATTATTATTATTATTATTATTATTACTTAGATTTCTATCCCATGCACCCTCCCAAAGGAACCCAACAACCTCTCTCACACACTTTGTCCTCGCGTTAGAGAGCAAATGCTCGTATCCTTTACTTCATCAGTTACAATTTTCATCACCAACGTTGCCAAGGATGTAGCATTCCTTTTTATTCATCCACCCTCCCAAGAGATACTTTTAAAATCTGTCTCTAACAGATCACCCAATACTGCGAAACAGAGTTCAAAAAAAGCTTTGGAGCTGGTTGTGTTCCCTCAATCTGCAATGGATATAAATTTAAAAGTTTAATTAATCTTTGGGGAAGAAACTTTTTAACGGAGGGCTTGTTTGTAGGGGGGATGATGACTAATGCCAACAGGGACTATTTTCACGGGGTGGGGAGAAGGAAAATCCATATATGTTAATATTTTAAGTATGTCCTGCCAATTTCTTGGTCTTTCTGAAAGACCCTTTTCCCATCCGTGAGCGTCTGACTGTGTGATAGCCTGCTGCTTCTGAAAGTGTTGCATTCTTGGTAACTGCAGTGTGCAGATTTAATATATGTGTGCTCAGAAAATACTGCATCTGAATTTAGATGTGCACAGCACTTAAATTACACAGTAGCATCGAGTATTGACATTTTATGGTTGATGGTTTTAATATTACTATTTATGTCTCAATAAATTATACTTGCAGAAGTTGTAAACCCCCCTCCCCCCGGAAAATTCTAGGTTGTAATAATACTACCATAAGCATACCACTCAGATCATAATTGATATGCATATAAATAGAGTCATTTTAATAACATCAAACATATCTGTGTCCTCTGATAGGATCTGAGAAATGCAGCATGTGCTTTGGGGAATCAGGTAGAACTGCTTTTCACAGATAGATACCTGACTCGAATTCCAGAATGAAATTTTGGTTTTAGACATTGGCTTCCAAGGAGTTTCAAGCACCAATCTTAATTTGATTCTTGAAGTTCTGCATGAGCAAAGAAAATTGAAGGGCACTCGTTTCATGTTTTATATTGCTGCTGTTTGGGCTGTTAGTGATTCAGTACAGAAACAGTTGGTGACTTTCACTGTAATAGTCCTGGTTTCCAGCCCAGCAATGCATGAAAACCAAACTATGCCTCACCTTAAATGGTACAGGTGGGTTAAGGGGGGGGGTATGTTGGATCTAATATCCCTGGTGCTTTTCTTTTTAAGTGTGTCAGTATTGTATATAAACTTGTAAATTATTAGTAGCAAGCCTGGGTAAGGTATTTTTTATAATGTCCCTGGACAGAGATTTTACATTTGCACTTAAATCTGAACTATATGCTGGTCCTACAAAGTGTTCACATTTCATTGACCATTGTGGTCACAGGGCAAACTGCTTGTTTGGTGAAGATGCTCTGATTGAGTCTCTGGAGTAGGGAGGAAAGTAGCTGGGATGTACATGAGGGGGAGGAATGTTTGGGGTGCCTATATTTCAGTGGTTAACAGCAGGAGATATGGTGCTGGAGGGTGGTCAATCCTGCTACAGATATAAATTGCCTGTTACAACAGGTTTTAGATGGCCTTGCTAAACAGCTCTCCAGTCTGGTGGTAAAGGTAAAGGACCCCTGGACGGTTAGGTCCAGTCAAAGGCAATTATGGGGTTGTGGCACTCATCTTGCTTTCAGGCTGAGGGAGCCAGCGTTTGTCCACAGACAGCTTTCTGGGTCATGTGGCCAGCAGGACTAAACTGCTTCTGGCACAGCGAAACACCATGACGGAAGCCAGAGTGCACGGAAATGCCATTTACCTTCCCGTCGCAGCAGTACCTATTTATCTACTTGCACTGGCATGCTTTCAAACTGCTAGGTTGGCAGAAGCTGGGACAGAGGAACGGGAGCTCACCCTGTCGCACAGATTCAAATGGCTGACCTTCCGATCAGCAAGCCCAAGAGGCTCAGTGGTTTAGACCACAGCGCCACCCATGTCCCTTTAGTCTGGTGGCACTAAGGTCATAAAAATAGCCTGTTGGGTCAGGCCAATGGCCCATTTGGCCCAGCATCCTGCTCTCACAGTCACCAACCAGATGACTGTGGGAAACCCATGAGTAGGATTTGAGCCCAAGAGCACTGTCTCCTCCTGTGTTTTCCAGCAAGTGGTATTTAGAAGAATATTGTCTCAGACCATGGAGGCGAACATAAGACATCATGGCTAGCCTAATCCTCCATGAATTTGTCTAAACCTCTTTTAAAGCTTTCTAAGTCGGTGGCCATCACAAGTTGCACAGTTTAAGTACTTTATTTTGCCTGTCCTGAATCTCCCAACATTCAGCTTCACTGGATGGTCGGGAGTTCCAGTATTGTAAGAGAGGAGAGAGAAAAAACTTTTCTCTATTCACTTTTTCTGCTCCACACATCATTTTATACACCTCTCTCATTTCTCTTACTCACCTTTTCTCTATACAGTGGTACCTCGGGTTAAGTACTTAATTCATTCTGGAGGTCCGTACTTAACCTGAAACTGTTCTTAACCTGAAGCACCACTTTAGCTAATGGGGCCTCCTGCTGCTGCCGCACCGCCGGAGCACAATTTCTGTTCTCATCCTGAAGCAAAGTTCTTAACCTGAAGCACTATTTCTGGGTTAGCGGAGTCTGTAACCTGAAGCATATGTAACCTGAAGCGTATGTAACCCGAGGTACCACTGTACTAAAGAGCACTAAATGTTGCAGCCTTTTCTCAGAGAGGAGATGGTCCATTCCCTTGATAATTTTGGTAGCATTCCCAGCTCTACAATATCCTTTCTGAGGTGAGGCGACAGAGTGATGGCTAGAAAAAATATTTTTAAACCCAGATTCTTAGACTTTGAGTGTTTTGTATTAACAAAACTCTCCCAGTAATTCTTTATGGGTCTCTTGCCACAAACTTCTGACTCTAGGCCTGCCTCTGAGTATTTTTAAAAACACTATAAACTAAGGTGTACAATTCTCCTATACAACTGTACACAACACTGGATAGAATTTTTTTGGGGGGAATGTTAACTAACTCCTGAAACAAGTTTTTGATTCTTCTAGTCAGTGTGCGATGAACATCTAATTGTTTCTGACACCGGCCGGATCCAAACGTAGTGTGGCTATCCAGATGTGAAATTGCTCTCCATTAAACTGCAATTTCACTAAAACCCATTAGTGATTTTCCTCATCCTTTTGGATACAATGTGCTTTTAAACTTGGGAGATAGCAGTTGCTGGGAGGAAATGACTCTTTCCAAATGAATGTAAATAGATAGATATGGCAAATAGACATGGAAATTGGGAACCCTTAGCCAGTGATCTCTGCTGTCTTTTCTGCAGAGGATTCATTCATTCCAAGGGCTGCTTTTCAAGTTGCGATTGAAAGATATCCAAACTCCAGCCCTCCCCGATTCTCTATCTAGAATTCCCCATCTCTGCAAAGAGGTTCTTGTTGCCCATAATCACTACCAAAAGCAACCACGCACATAGCTGTCAAGTGTCCCTTATTTGAAGGGACAGTCCCTTATTCCAGCGCCATGTCCTGCTGCTGTCCCTTAAATGATGTCCCTTAAATTTCTAAGGAAGCAGCTCCTCTTCCTCCCTCCCTGCCGGACAGGGAGGAGGGAGGCTCCAACTGTGTTGCTTGGAGGGGATTTTTGAATGCTGGATGCCATTTTGTTGCATGTGCTGCTGCAAACTTTGCAGTGCAAAGCCAGGCCGGGGAGCCATCTTAAGTTGAGGCTGCATAGGCCTTGTGGTGCATGTGATTCAGATTCTGTTCAGTTGAACTTCTGGTTACAAAGTTGGTTGGACAGTGTTCTCGAAGCTACCAGCATGAGTTTGACCAGACTGCAGGAGAACAGGAAGACTGGAGTGCCTGGAACAGGTGAGGCTGCAGATCCCTTATTTTGGCTGCTGGTCCCTTATTTTCAAGGCTGCTGGCCCCTTATTTTCAAATCTGTAAGTTGACAGCTATGCATGTACACAGTTTGCCTGAATATACACAGTGATATTCAGCTTCTGCCTGACACAAAACCAAGAAGGGTTAAATTATACTTCTCTTTCCTGATACACGTATGAAGAACCCATCTCTGCCTAAAATGCAAACAATCCCCTCAGCCTTTTGATTAGACAGTTGTTCTCTGCACCACAACATTCCTCATTCTGGAAAAACTGCATATTATGGGATGATTTTTAAACATGGCTTGCCACTGTCTATATTTATTTTAGAATAAAGCTGGAAAGCACCTGGTCCTGAAATCCTCCCTTGTCTGCTAACCAAGTAAGGATTTGAATAGTGTTGACCTTTGCTAGAGGACTCACTGCTTTAGTTTAAACATTGTGTTTGAGAAGGTAAACACATATCTAGTGCTTCAGAGGATAAAGCTGTCCCCTTCCCCCCATGTGTTAAATTGATATCCAGTGAGGAAATGGTTAAGCACCTCCTCCTTGCCACTCATTTATTAAAATCACCTCTCCCACTGCTACTTTGCTTTTGAAAAAGCACTGGGCTTTGTTGTACATATTTGCATATAACGTGAAGCTTGTTATTAAAGGGAGACCTTTAAGCACATCAATAACTTTTCTATTGAAACCAATAGAACTTCAAAGTGCTTAGCATTGGCTTGATCAAGCCCATTATTTTAAAACTATAACAAATTAATCATCAAGGCTATCTTGGCATGGATCAAAGATACTCCCTTGTATAAATAGGCCTTAAATATGCAAATGCGAGTGGCTAGAAAGTGGAAATTGGCCCATTGACTGCTGATGCCAAAAATATATCTAAGCATAAAGTCTTTATGTGTCCTTTTCCACTACAGGTGAGAGAGGTACTTTCTTCCAGTGGGTAGGTGGGGGGGGGGGGCACTGGAAGAACTTCCTATCTGGACTGAGAAAGCAAAGCAGAAAGACATGGCTGGCTGGCAGACATATATCACATGAAAAATATTAGAGAGATGTATGTATAATGCTCGTACTTCCCCCTGAAAAGCAGCTTCTGCATGTTCTAGAAAAGGAAAAGTCAATATGCAAGCCCCTTACTGGGAGGTAGCAAAGTGAGGTCCCAAGTTGCTACTGCTACTATGTGTGTAGATAGAGAATCTTTACAGGAGGGCTGGGAAAATGCTGCTAGCAGCCTGGGCACTTCTTCTAAAGACTGATGCAGGTAGGAGACAGCTTGATTTTCCCATACTCTTCATTTCTGTCAGTCACCAGTCTGGTTTTGAGATCATATTCACTCAACCTTTTTCCACTCAGCGTTTCAATGAGATCATAATGCAGGGATCAGTGGCTGACTATTTCCTTACAGCTCAGCAGTCTTGTTGGCTCCCACACATGGAAAAGTTTGAATTTCCGGAGAGCTTAAGCAGTGCAATTTTGCACATTAGTCTTTGAGGCTTTCCCTACATTGCTATCATAATGGGCCTAGTCAAGCTTGTGATGAAGGGGAAACCCACTAGGGGATGAACAGCAAAGCCTGTGAGCTCTGAGAGCTGCTCGTTCTCCAGGGTTTATGACTCTGGCGAGTTGCATTTTGAAACGCCACAGTGTGAGCCACGGCACTCGGTGACTGCTACCTGCCTCTTTTCATTTATGTAGCAAAAAAGACCATTGCAGGGCTGCTGTTTTCTTTTCAAAGCTGCAGCAATGCAGCAATATAATATAGGTGCTTTTAGAAAGACAACAGTAGCTATTCATTCCGTGCTGGGTTTTTTTTTTTTGCTAAAAATGTGGAATTTTCCTGCAAGTTTAACTAGCTACCATTTTGTTACACCGTACAGGCAGTGATCATTTTGCATGCATACAATTGACGTGTGGGTCGTTTTGGATTTGGAAGAAGGCAGAATGGGGTGCCTAATGGTGCGCACTCCACCAACATGTGCAGGGCCCGAGAATGCAACCCCCAGGTAAATCAGGGGTTGCCTATATACTGCCTTCTATTCATAAAGCTATGAGATGAGTTAAGTGGTTGAGGTCTAAGATCCTTTTCATTTTCTTGGTTCATGTTAGAAGAAGAAAGACTTTCAACTCAGCTTCCTTATTAAGGGCTTTTGTCTGATGTGAAATTTGGCTTCTATACCTGGGATAATTTTTCCCTTTCTTTTAAGCCGTTGCTTTAAATAGCTCTGAAAGGAAAAGGTGAAGCTATTGTCCTCCTATGACTAAGGTAAGTTCAGCAAAGCTATCCAGTGGAATCATCATTCTTTATTTTTTGAAAGAGCATCTGCCTTGCATACAGAATGGCCCTGATTTAATATCTGGCACCTCCAGATAGGGCGAGGGAAGACTGCTGCCTGAAACCAGGGAGCCGTAGGTAATACTGAGCAAGATGAACCAACCTAGATGGGCTTAACCTACAGAATGGTGCCTCTGGGGCTGGGGGCTAGTTGCCAAGAGCTGAGGTGGCCTTGGAGTAAGCAAAGCAAGAGGGTGAAGGAGCCCAACCAACCAGTCCGCCAAAATGGACAGACAAGTGGGAGGCAGGCAGGCAGGCACTGCACTAGCCTTTTCTTGCTCTTACTCTGTGCAAGTCCTGCCTGGGAACTGAATGCCCGGTGCTGAAGGGGAGCCACTAAAGCTGGGGGCATCTTCTTCCCAGGCCCCTGTGGGGCAGTGTGAGGAAGCACCTCTCTTTCGGGCAGGGGGGCAGTTTAGAGACCAGGGAGGGCAGCAGTGGCTGCCCAGAGGACTCCCAAGGAGAGGGGAGAGGAGACTGAGGGAACACTCCACAAGGGAGGGTGCTTGAAAAAGGGTGAGATGCTGCCAGCTCTGCAGGCAAGGGGTGACATAACTGGGCTCCTGAGCCCCACAGGGGTGCCACAGAAAGAATGTAGTTGGTCAAGGGAGCTGTGGACTCAAAAAGGTTGAAAACCTGCTCTAGTCCAACCCTCTGCAGTACAGAAATCTCAACACGCAGTACCCCATCCAATTTGAAACCATACTGGATTAGCTTTGCGAATGTGCTAGCGGTTTTATTGCTGCACCATCATCCCAGAAAACTCAAACTTATATCCTTGTAGCTCAGACTTTTGTAATGCAACCCTATGCATGTTTACACAGAAATTAAAGTCCCACAATTAAGCAAATTACTCCTAAGTGGGTGTATGTAGGATAGGAATTATTCTTGCATTCAAACAAACTCTGTCTTATGCCTGCCACATCCCGAGAAGACTTGGATGTTCTTTTACAGTGACGTTATCCAGATTTTCATATTAATTCAGCTGCCTTATTATGTAACCTCAACATGTTCAGCAAATGTTAGCTTGACTCTTCCTCTTGCTAATGATTGCCATCACTCTGTGATGATTGCCATCATCTTTCCTCTTATCTCCCAGATTCTTCTGTCCAATATTTACTTCTATATAAATCAAAACTCCTGTTTTAATTTATCAATCGTCACGTCGTCACATGACTTTCACTATTTGTTCAGTTGCATTGGCTGGCTGGGAAACTGAGTACCAGCTGCAGGTGCTCTTTGCATAGCTGGTGGCCTTGCAATCTCTGTGTCAGATGTTTAGTAACTGACTCAGGTGTCCTGTTAGCTATCCAAATTATCGTTTATTATAGTTTATCTCCAGTTTATCACCTGGGGATTGTGGATTAGCTGATTTGAAGGTGGTAACAAATGAATAATCTGTATCATAGGTGTATCTAAACTATACTTACATATGATCAGACTCATCCTCATGACAGCTTGCTTTATAGCCAGCTTCCTCCTATGTATGTTTGTTAACAGTACAGGCCAAAGATTGGGAAAAGCAAGCAAATCCAACTGGAAGAGATTCAGTTTATAGGCACAGGCATTGCTTGTGTTTGTTCCTCTGTTTCAATTCACCAGGTCTGTTGCGACTGTTCCATAGTTCTCTGGAAGCCTGCTGTGGATGTGGTTTGCAAGGAAGCATGAAATCACATGAGTAAATAACGAAGGGATCCTCCTAAGAATATATCACAAATATACGACCTACGCATCCTTTTTAGTACAGTAGTACCTCGGTTTTCGAACGTCTCTGTTGACGAACATTTCGGTTTTCGAACCCCATAAACTCGGAAGCAAATGCTTCGGTTTTCGAACGTGCCTTGGAAGTCAAACCGGAAATGCAGCTTCCATATTGAGTTTTCCATATTGAGGCTTCTGTACTGAGTTTTTGGTTTTCGAACATTTCGTAACTTGAACGGTCTTCTGGAACGGATTACATTTGAAAACCGAGGTACCACTGTATTTATATCTGCTTGTTTTTCCCTGTTTCCCTGTGTTACAAACAGAGGCACCGTCTTGTGCCCAGGATTGAGGGGCCCCAGCATTGTGTGTGTGGAGCAGGTTGAGTGTAGAGCCCAGTGCCATGTAGCTTCAATGGCCGGTGGCAGCTCCTCTCTCATGCTCAGGAAGAGCCAGACACTGATTCTGCACCATGCTTGGCTCCATGTTTGGCTTCCTCCGCCCCCTCAACATTGCCAACAAATACTGAGCAGGTCAAAAACACCTTCGCCCCTAGGAGTTGGTGCCTATGGTTGCAAACAAAACCCTGAAAGCAATCGTTAGGATATATCACAGACTGACACCACCTCGGTTCCTCATCCATAAATGTATCAATCCAATTATTTTAGTGGGAAAGTGACAATTTTCACAGGTTTTAGCCTTTCCTCAATGAGAGTGGCTATAGTTGGATTATTCATTCCTAACAGCACTTATCTCCCTTTTATTGGAAATAAATAAATGGCCTGCAAATCTTGTGGGCTTCTTTGCTGCTATTTGTGAGCCATATAACTTGTAATTTACACAGCTGTAATCATGCCGCAGGTTTTTAAGAACTGTATCTTCCCAGTCCCCCAGCAAAGCCTTCTCACTTAGGCTGTTCATCTGTTCCAGAAATGTGAATTTTTGTTCTTGGCTGTCAAAAATTGACAGATAGTCAGAATGGAATCTCTTCTGCATATCTAGATCATGGGTTAAAATGCAGCGAAGGTGGGTGTTGTTCTCCTGACCTGTGCCACCACTTAAAAACCCTCAGCACATTCAATTTGATTTTACATAAAAGATGGACATGGGTGGTGCTGTGGGTTAAACCACAGAGCCTAGGACTTGCCAATCAGAAGGTCGGCGGTTCAAATCCCCGCAACGGGGTGAGCTCCCGTTGTCCGGTCCCTGCTCCTGCCAACCTAGCAGTTCGAAAGCACGTCAAGGTGGAAGTAGATAAATGTGTACCGCTCCGGCGGGAAAGTAAACGGCGTTTCCGTGCGCTGCTCTCGTTCGCCAGAAGTGGCTTAGTCATGCTGGCCACATGACCCGGAAGCTGTATGCCGGCTCCCTCGGCCAATAAAGCCAGATGAACGCAGCAACCCCAGAGTCGGTCATGACTGGACCTAATGGTTAGGGGCCCCTTTACCTTTACCTAAACCTTCTGATATAAATACTAGGTACCCAGAGTTGTAATAATAATAATAATTCTATTGTTTATACCCCACCCATCTGGCTGGGTTTCCCCAGCCACTCTGGGAGGCTCCCAGCAGAAAAATAGGGCTGCCTTCAGATATCTTCTAAAAGTCAGATCATTGTTTATTTCCTTGGCATCTGAAGGGAGGGCACCACTACTGAGAAGGCCCTGTAACTTTGCTTCTTGACTGCAGACATAGGTATGAGATATAAGTATCCTTGCAAATCCTTATCATCTATGATTCTATGGGAAAACTCTGACCATAAGATATAGGCTTAGGAATGAACAGCAAATTATCATTCAAGATCACACGGCGCCTAAGACCAAAATCCCAGCCTCCTCATTCTTAACCTCCTGCTCTATTGCCATGGATTTTCAAACTTTTACAATGGTAAGATACTTAAATGGTCACAAACATTTCCATTTCCATTCACTTCCTGCCTTCAGCTTTCCTCTCTTTCTGCCCGATTAGTGTCCTCTGCCAGAAAAGAGAGAGCAAGTGAATGATGTCATCTGGCCTCTTTTCCCTCCTGCACATTGCCAGGACATTATTGAGTGCCAGGACATTTTTTCCCCTGTTTCAGTGCACAGGTCCATTTGGCTTCATACGTGACCTCTCTTTTAAAGTAAATTATTTATTTATCACTGCTAGCAACATCTGGGGCGCACACAACACATTTATCTGTGTGCAAAAAGGGGGGTGTAGCTGGTTGTCAGCTTCAGGCCTGCCTTGCTCAGCAAATGTTGGTGTGGACTTTTAATTTCAGCATAAACCAACTCAACTGGATTTTGTTCTAACACTAATTCTCTTTGGGGAGCCTTTGCATCTGATTCATTAACCTCCTTTGTTCTACCAAATTTCTGTTACCTGTCCTTATTTTTAATGGTTGGGTTTTTTTAATGGTAGATGTTTTATTGTGCTTTTAATATTTTGTTGGGAGCTGCCCAGAGTGGCTGGGGAAACCCAGTCAGATTGCCAGCATATAAATTTCTCCCCCCCCCTCTCTCTCACACACACTCACTCACACACACACCACAATATTTATATACAGTGGTACCTCGGGTTACAGACGCTTCAGGTTACATACGCTTCAGGTTACAGATTCTGCTAACCCAGAAATATTACCTCGGGTTAAGAACTTTGCTTCAGGATGAGAACAGAAATCGTACTCCAGCGGCAGGAAGCCCCATTAGCTAAAGTGGTGCTTCAGGTTAAGAACAGTTTCAGGTTAAGAACAGACTTCCGGAATGAATTAAGTACCACTGTACTTTATATAAATATATAAGCATATAATAATTATTTAATAATAATAATAATAATAATAATAATAATAATAGGAACCTTTAAGTGTAGACCCCTGGAACATCTTTGCAGATTGATACCAAAGAGGATGGATTTCCCCTTTGCATCTACTCTCCCTTTTCACCCCCACCCTTGATTTACTAAGGAGATTCACTTATGGAAGCAGCTTACCACCTGCATTTCACTTGCTGGATTAGGAACCTCTTGCCTAAATCAGGTGTTCATTCAAATGTGCATTGGAGAATGGAAGCTGTCTCCCTGCATTGCACTACTTTTAATGGAATAAGCACTTGGACGTGCATCATAATGCACATCCTGCTGTGGATGGAGATGCACATTTCCTTGGGTACCAGAGCGAACATTCTTTTTTTTTAATTATTATTTTTTATTGTTAAAATAATACACATATATTACAAGTATACAAGCATACAAACATATATACAAGCATACAAACATTCTGTTGAAAGCAGTGTAATGCAGATGAACTGCATTTTCATTTGGATGGTCACGTTATAACCATCCTGAACATGCTGTTTGGTAATGGTGGATAACCTGTGGTGCGGGGGCCTGTGATGTAGCATAGGGAAGGGCAGAGGGGTAGTTGTCCCAGGTGCAAAATTCTTAGGGATGCAAAATTTCAATACCTGGTGCTGCTTCAATGCAGCTGCATGCTTCCATTGCTGGGCTACATTGCTGGGTTCTCCATGTGAACCAGGAAGTGACCTCTCCAGACAACGGAATGAGTCTCCTTTTCTTACCTCTGTAGTTGCAAAACTCTGGGTGATGTGCAGTTGAAAGTGCATTTGTACTCCATTTCCCTCCCTCCCACCCTCCCCTCCATGTGGTCCCCATTTAAACAACACTGTAGCAAAGGTAAAAGATGCAGGAAAGTGTGCAGGGAGGCATCTCTGTGCCTGAGGGCAGCTGTGAGGCCTATTAGGCAGAGCAGCTCTTCCTGTAGGGCTGCTTCTTGGGTGGTGGAGAGACCTCCCCTGGCTGCTCCTCTTAACCCCTTTTGTGGGGCAAACACAACACACAGTCCATGTGTTAGGGGGTATAATTCTTACTTGCCCCGGGTGTTGGCAACACATGCTACACCACTGCCAGGGGCACGTGCAAACCAAAGCCTAATTTCATGTTGCATCACAGACACTGTAGACCAGGGGTCAGCAAACTTTTTCAGCAGGGGGCTGGTCCACTGTCCCTCAGACCTTGTGGGGGCCAGACTGTATATTTTTTTTTTGGGGGGGGGGAATGAACGAATTCCTATGCCCAACAAATAACCCAGAGATGCATTTTAAATAAAAGCACACATTCTACTCATATAAAAACATGTTGATTCATAGACCATCCACAGGCCGGATTTAGAAGGTGATTGGGCCGGATCTGGCCCCTGGGCCTTAGTTTGCCTACTCATGCTGTAGACCTCCCATTACTTTCTAGACCATTCCTCTGCCAATCAGTTTTGATCCTTACTCTGTCTACCTCTGGCATGCATTCGCCAAAAAAATTATCTTTCCCCAGAGGAATGCAGCCCCTTGACAGGAAATAAGTGTCTGCCCCCCCCAATTGTTTGCTTCATAAATTTAACAATACACTGAGGGAGAATTCTCGCTAGTATTTCCACATAGGTGCTTTACTTAATGTTTGGTCTGACAAAGGGAAAAGGTACTGAGTGATAGATAAGGACAACGGGATGTCTTCCCTAGAAATTAGTCAGCGTAGCTGTGGTTGAACAGATGGTCACCCAAACAGCTCAGGCATTAACTGATGGATAATAGGCACTCAGCCTTTGCTGGAAGCAATTGTGTTTCCCCACTCTTTTTGTGAACTGCTGTGTGACTGAGCAGATCTACAGCATTCCAGAAGCCTTGCTCAAAGTTATGCCGAGTGCATCTGTAGAGTTTGTAGGCAGAAGGAACCTGTCTCCTTTGTTTGGGGACTGGTTCCTTAGGATTCCAAAAAAATAAAATTTTTAAAAATGAGTTTATTTCAGAGCCTTAAGGTAAAGGGTAAAGGGCCCCCTGACCATTAGGTCCAGTCATGGCTGACTCTGGGGTTGTGGCGCTCATCTCGCTTTATTGGCCGAGGGAGCCGGTGTACAACTTCCAGGTCAGTGGCCAGCATGACTAAGCTGCTTCTGGCGAACCAGAGCAGCGCACGGAAATGCCGTTTACCTTCCTGCCGGAGCGGTACCTATTTATCTACTTGCACTGGCATGCTTTCGAACTGCTAGGTTGGCAGGAGCAGGGACCGAGCAACGGGAGCTCACACCGTCGTGCAGATTCAAACTGCTGACCTTCTTATTGGCAAGTCCTAGGCTCTGTGGTTTAACCCACAGCGCCACCCACGTCCTTACTTTGTCATTAAAAACAAGAGAAATATGCCATCCATATCGCCAATAACAGAGGCACTGTCACCTTTCCTTCGTTTTCACTTCATAGCAGGTGCAGTGAAGCCACGGCTGGTTTGGCTGAGGCATGGTGAAGTTGCAGTGAACACAGGACAACCACTCAGGAATTTAAACAGGCCACAATTTTATTGATTACAGGTGTCAGCAGGTTTTGATAGAGACATTGGGTATGTATCCTGAATCGACCAACCCATCTGCTGGTTGATTATCTGGCATGGTTAACCAAGGTTAAGAATCACCCTATGACGTACATCAAATTGGGGTGGAATGCTCTCCCCAAGAAGGTTTGCCTGGCACCATCATATATCTTTAGGCACCAGGCATTTGTCTTCTTTCAGGCTGTTGTCTAATTAAATCAATGGTCTTTTGGATTGTGGGGATACTGTTTTTGTTTGTAACTATGTTAAGTGGTTTTGTGGTTTTATATTATAAACTGCCCTGTGATCCTCAGATGATGGACAGTATAGAAATTATATTATTATTATTATTATTATTATTGGAGGAAAGCTGTGCCTTTTTGTTTTTATGTTGTTTACACACAAATGTGTATAGATTCTATACATTTTTAGGAGTATTTCTCCCTCTGCAGAGTATAGATCAGATGAGAGGAAAGCACAGTAACTTTTTAAGTATGTTATCTGTCTCAGATATATGCTGGAAGAGATGAGTAAAATAATTTTTTCATTTGCAGGCACAGTGGGGTGGAATGTTGATAGAAGAGTTCTAAATATAATAAAATCAGAATTGTAGTCTGGCAAAGTGACAATCTGCTTACGGCTATCCCTGTTGGAAACACAGGATGATTTATATACAGGATAATGCTGTTAAATGCCAATGCTAGATTGATAATTATAGAAGTCTGCATGTTGCTCTTGGAAAAGAGTCAAGGCTGAATCTCTCTTTCCTCTGCCCTGAATCTTTGAACATTCGGCTTCTTGGGATGTCCACAAGTTCTGGTGGTCCACAAGAGAGGGGAAAAAGCTTTTCTCTACCCTCTTTCTCCATTCCATGCATAATTTGCCAACTTCCTATCATGTCGCCTCTTTTCTAAACTAAGATTACCAGTTTGTTTTTTCAATGAATCCGGGGACACTTTTCAACTTCCTATTAAATAGATTTTGCCAGGGGACTGATTTGTAAATCTGGGGACTGTCGCCGGGAAACGGGGATGTCTGGTAACCTTCCTCAAAACTATAAAGTCCCAAATGCTGCAACCTTTCTTTGCAGGGGAGTCCCCGGGATTCCAGTGCTATTTTTCTAGAGAAAGCGGTGGCAAAACTCGCCCTGAATGCCTCCCTTGTTCTCTTAGACTGGCAATGGCACCCACCTGAGAGGGTGGGGAGGAAAACCCTGCCTGGGTCCAGTTTGTTTTCTACTGTTTTGTGAGTTTTGTGGCTCCCAGTTTTTCCCCCCTTTGGAAACGGGTCCAAGTGGCTCTTTTTGTCTTAAAGGTTGCAGACCCCTGGTATAGGCAGTTGGTAAGGAAAAAAGGAAGAGACTATTGTGGTCACAGTTTGAATAGAGTTCTTTAAATAAAAGATAATTTGTTACGCGCAGGTTCACATTTTTATCTGTCTAAAGATACCTTGGAAGAAGATTGCAGTTGCTTATGGCACTATTTGCTTACAATCTAGTTATTTTCAGCAGAAGTAGAAATGTACATTAAAAGGTGCAAATCATTGCGATTGAATCAAATATTTACATTTGCTGTTTGCAGGTTTTAATATTACATGCGATCACATCTTGTAATAATGAAAAACAGAGAGCCAGTGCAGGGAACCTCACATTGGACAGCATGTTTCTGAATACAGATTGCATATCTGATGGGCTGCTTTCTAGAACAGAGCCGAAGACGGAGTCTGTTCCATGGACTCTTAGATTATGCTTAGATTGGCCTAGTTGAGAGGATTCAATTAATCAATAAATAAAGTAGTGAAGAAAAATCTAGAAAGTAATGGCTAAAGTGAATTTATTATTTTATAAACAATAGATGATTGTGATAAAGGAACTTCTTCATCTCTAGTTGCATTTATTTCTTATAAAAATTACATGATAGCCTTATCATTGTGGGTGGGCCCCCTTTGTCTCCTGACAACCAATATTTTCAGACCCAGTCTGCCACTGGGTATCTGTAGCATATGACTGACTTTGTGAGACTTTGTTTTATACACACACACACAGAGGGCTGTACACATTCTCGTATGCACACAAGTACTACAATGTACACTTTCATGTTTCATCAAGGTGCGTCTCTTTATCAACTGTGAAACAGTTCTCACCAAAAAATGAATCTTTAAAGGTACCCACTACAAAAATGTCTGCACCTATTTGTCTGAAATTCAATAGGCTTTATTCCTTCAGAAGAGGAAACCATGCTTATAAATTTCACCCCATCCTTTTAAAAGATAAAAAAAAGTTATAGCCATAATAATGATTTCACCCTAATAGTCAATGGAGAGACATTTGAAGCTTTGGAAAAAGGAACTGAAGCACAGCTGAACCGAAGTGCAATGCTTGTCTAGGGCTATGAGCTGAAGCAGCTCTCCACCCAAAGCAGGGCCTGAACCACATTAATTCTGTGTGCACATTCCCACAGTATAAGGCAGAGTTTTCCAAACTGTGTGTCGCGACACATTAGTGTGCTGGCTGCAGTATGTAGGTGTGTTGCGTGAACACTCCCTGCACTCCTCCTGAGCTGGGAATGGGTTAGTTTAACCTCTGGTTTCCTAGTAAAACTGAATTATGGTGTTGTGAAATGATTCATGTCTAAAAAGAGTGTCACCAACATGAAAAGTTTGGAAAGATCTGGTATAAGGCAAAACATAGTAGCTGTTCTATTCAGAATGCAGGACCTACATTTGGAAAGCATGTTAGGCAGAGAGTCAGTTGAAGTCAAATTCTGTGGTATTACCAAGATGTATCTGGAATTGGTGTTGTGCTATCGATAGTTCAACAAATCCCAATCATTCAAAACTCATTTGCAAACTTATAACAAATTAACAGCAATACAGTAGCTGCTTGCAACTCCAAAAAGATTCAAATGAATGCACTCCTTTCCATGAAGTAGGTAATAGGACTGACATCAGTTACTGGGAGAGAATGCACAAGCTCTCAGGGTCTAAAAGATGCTGAGAAAATCATTTTGAAAGCCAAGAATGGGAATTTTGCAATAGACCTCACAGCAGGCAGCTTGAAATAGCTACTGGCAAAGAGAATCTGATGGTGACTATGACTATATGTATTTGCCTTTTAAAGAGCATTATTTAGGGTCTGTTAGTTTAGGAAGTTAAAAAAATTCTTTGAATTTTATGTCATAAATGAAACTTTGTGGCTGGCCCCATGAGAAATATTGGGACCTGCATCCGTATTTATTTTATTTATTAATTTTGTTAGTCACTTTACCTTGTCCAGGGCAACCCAAAGCAACTTACAACCAACCAACCAACCAGCCCCACATAGATACCAAGAGGAAAGAGAAATACATTAAAAACATCCCACCCACTTCCAAAAGGCCACAGATACTTAAAATGCCTGGCTATAGAGAAAGGTTTTTGCCAGGTACCTAAAGATATATAATGATGGCACTAGGTGAGCCTCCCTGGGGAGAGCATTCCACAAATGGGGAGCCACCACGGAAAAGGCCCATTCTCATGTTGCCACCCTCCTTACCTTTTGTGGAGGGGGCACGAAGAAGGGCCTTGGATGAACGCAGAGTCTGGGTCAGTTCATATGGGGAGAGGTGACTTCCCCATGCCTCTCCTCCATTTTAAATTTCTCATCCCTTCTTCCCACCCACTACTACATATTGGGGTAGCCACATGTCCTATTCTACAGAGGACAATCCTCTGAAGGAATCCTATGTTTGAAAGTCTGGCCAATCCAAGTCCAGTTTAAAGATGAAGAATCCTGAGAAGGGAGAGAGCAGTTAGCACCAGGATAGCAGGCTGAACAGGCACATTGGTCATGGTTTTCTCTGCTATGATGAGAATAAATGGCATTGGGAAAAGGAGGTGACAGTTGGCAGTTGGCTGGTTGGTTATTCTGTTAGTTGATTCTTTGCCCAAGAATGTGGAAGTATAGTGACTTCAAGCAGACACTGTCTGGAGGAGTTTGTGAGGACAGGCAAGCTACGGATTAATAACTTATACACTGCTATGAAGGAGTTTTGAAAACAAAAAAGGATTAAATCCTCTCTTGGGCTTAAGGGAGAGAAACACATTGTATTCATTAATATATATGAATAATACTTGTTGTTCAAGTGTTGCCGACCTGACAAGTAAAGATTTATCTTCAAGTCTTGTGTATGGCGTCTATTTTATCACAAATAGCTAACCAGATGAAATTATATTAACGTAATAGCACTGATTTCTAAATTTGCATCTTTACATATAGAGTAGCATATGGAAATCGGCCCCCTCTATTGCCCTCTTTTTGGTGATGCATTTCCTTGCTTGAGGTGATGCCACTCTACCACAAATCCAGGATGGCTTTCATTAGATGTTGAGTTGGTAAGATGTTGTGTAGCCAAGGGAAAGCTGAGTCGATCAAGGTATGCTTGGGAAGGAAGAGTGGCAAAAGTCCTTCCGTGTGCTTGCCCTTGTCTCACAGTTACCTGAGTGTCATGGGCAGTAACCACAGACTGCCAGGAGGCACAGGGAAGGCTCTGCAGGACATTACAGTGGTACCTCAGGTTACCGACGCTTCAGGTTACAGACTCTGCTAACCCAGAAATAGTACCTCAGGTTAAGAACTTTGCTTCAGGATGAGAACAGAAATTGTGCAGTGGCAGCAGCGGGAGACCCCATTAGCTAAAGTGGTACCTCAGGTGAAGAACAGTTTCAGGTTAAGAACGGACCTCCAGAATGAATTAAGTTCTTAACCCGAGGTTGTTGTTGTTTAGTTGTTTAGTCGTGTCCGACTCTTCGTGACCCCATGGACCAGAGCAAGCCAGGCACTCCTGTCTTCTACTGCCTCCTGCAGTTTGGTCAGACTCATGTTTGTAGCTTCGAGAACACTGTCCAACCATCTCGTCCTCTGTCATCCCCTTCTCCTTGTGCCCTCCATCTTTCCCAACATCAGGGTCTTTTCCAGGGAGTCTTCTCTTCTCATGAGGTGGCCAAAGTATTAGAGCCTCAGCTTCACGATCTGTCCTTCAAGTGAGCACTCAGGGCTAATTTCCTTAAGAATGGATGTGTTTGATCTTCTTGCAGTCCATGGGACTCTCAAGAGGTAACCCGAGGTACCACTGTATATATGACCTGGTCTTCCAGAACTGTGTGACACAGCCCTAACTTTTAGGGAAAAAACTGGGCTTGGCAAACAAAACAAAACAAAAACAACCCCAGAACAAACAAGGCACTTTGTCTAGTCCTGTTTCTGAAGGCCCAGGCCTTTGTCTTTGTGATTAGCCCAGAGTGGATAATCTTAAGTCTGGTATGGCTTGCTGCTATCACTTCTCTCAGCAGTTCTGCAAGCACTAATGAGCTCACTTTCTTTGGCTGCCTGGCTGCCTATTAGTTTGTGGCAGGAAGTCATCAGAGCTGCTCCTAACCATCCCTTCTTACAAAGCAGAAACTTTTCAAGCTATTAACACAGCATGCCGCCCTTTGATTCCTTGCGACCGTTTTGAAGTGGGGCATCAGGAGAGCTCATCTTTTTGGTTCAGATCAATCTTGCGGTGACACTTTTGATGTATTGCTGACAAGCAGGACTGTGATAAGGTTTTGATGAAGATAGATGTGGGGGATGGGAGGAAGAGTAAAAAAGAAATGCGCAGAGGGCCACCTTGCCTTGTTAATACCAAGAGATAAAGGTCACTCGGGAATAAGTACTGCATTCTGTATGTTGTTTCAGAGTGACTGGCTCCTGGTGGCAGACTGCCAAATGGTGCAGCGGTACAGGATGAATGAAAACATAGTATGTCTGAAGCCCAACCTTAGATAAATCTTAATTTGAAATGCATGACCAAGTTCCACCTTGCACAGGGCATGTAATGCATTAAGCCCTTAAAAAAATTGATTACTTTCCAGATGCATTATGAGGATGGTTCTGAGAGTCTTCCTGTTCATCATTTATTCAGTATCTATTACCTAACTCTTTAAAAATTTAACATTGTGATGCATATCCTTGCCAGGATTCCAACCACCCATGCTTGATTTTTGATATGATTTCACAAAGGCTTTGCATTATATGTTTGTATTATAAGAGACTGAGATCCTGATAAAAGCCTGCTGCACAGTCTCAAAAAATGTTTCCCTTGGCTAATCAAACAATCTTGGGTGAAGGCTTAGGAGGAAAACTTCATTTTTATATTACTATGATAATGTATATTAGGCTAAAATGCAACTCAGGACTAACTATGAGGACAGAGGATTTACAATATACTCTTACCAGACAAGTTGGCATATGAGCTCTGCATATGTTGGCATATGAGACAAGTTGGCATATGAGCTCTGCACAAGTTGGCATATGAGCTCTGCACATTTAGCAAAGTTTATGTTTAGAAACTTAATCTTCACATGATCTCAGTCAAGATGCTTAATCTTCAGCACCTTGTCTGTACAAAGTGTCTCTTGCTGTTTGTCAACACACTATGGATCCTTGGCTGCCAAACTTAATCCATTCCGGGAGTCCGTTTGACTCCCAAAATGGTTCGGGAACCAAGGTGCAGCTTCTGATTGGCTGCAGGAAGCTCTTGCAGCCAATCAGAAGCTGCGCCAGATGTTTGGCTTCCAAAGAATGTTTGAAAACTGGAACAATCTCTCCCGGTTTTCAATTATTTGAGAGCCGGAACGTTCGGCTCCCATGGTGTTTAATGGTAAATTAAGCTTTACTCTTGATGAGGCCTGAGAACTTGCACAAGCTAACTCCTCCAGCAGTGACAGACCTTGGGTTCTCAAATTTCAGCGGTGCCCTGTGCAATGCCAAAGTTCAGCACCCCCACCTCTCTTTCTGCCCTGTGGCTCCCCCAAGGCTCTGCGCCCAGTGCAACCAAACTGTTGCACTCCCCTAAAGCCCTCTCTGCCTCCCACCAGGTCACATGTCTGAGTCTCCTCTCCAGGAGCTGGTCATACCTGTCTCTCTTATGGTGGCCATGTGCCAGATATTTAGTTGATAATGCATGTATTACAGTATGCTGGATACCTCTCTGATTCTCTTTGTGATAAATGATCTCAACTCACATACTCCTTGGTTAAATCTTTCCCACCATCACTCAAGCACAACAGTGTTCTGCCAGAAGTTTCATAATTTGAAGTATGGGTGGTCAATTCTGTTTTAAGGGAAGGATTTAGTACAGTCATACATAATAATTTTTCATAGCCCAAGAGCATTTATAGCATTTAAAATACTTAAGTCAGTACATTGGTTTATGAATACTAGGGTCACTTCCCAATGAATCTAAACTGACGAATTGTATAAATTTCACTTTGCAGTCCTATCTTCAAGTTACACCAGCTGGTTAAGGATAGGAATGATAGTAAACCCCTTATGCTGGAATAAGTTATGAAAAAATGAGGAACTTATAAATGAAGTTAACACAGTGTAACGTGTAAGTCCATGCTAAGTCCTAGGCTACTATGCACAAGGTGATGTAAGGGGGTGGGGAACTCTGTGATTCTGTGGGCAGGGCAGTGTCAGGAGAGTGACGAATGAGGTCCAGGTCATATATTCTCCCAGCCTAAGTCTAATCTGTGCCACTAGTGTGGGGTTATGACAGCAACAGAGCCAGTGTAAGTAACTGCACACTCATTGATTCTATTGGAGAGCCCAACATGGCTGCCTCCACCTACTCCTGCTTCATCTGCACAGCCATTACAGAAAATAGGGTATTTTTATTATTAATAATTTATTTTGTTTATTAATTGCTTCCTACAAACCATCTCAAAACAATTTCGCAATACAATAAAGACCATATACAGATCAACTGCATATATAAAAGCAGTTAAAACAATTACATGTTAGAGTACTTTTTTGAATGACACAAAAACAATTTCAAATAAATTATGATACTGACCAGAGTAATCTAGGTTACCAGCTACCTCCGCATCTGATCACAGCACATCCAGCACATCCTCAGCAATAGATAAACCCTTGTCAGGGAAGCTGAGGCAGTGTTAAAGATCTTGCCAGACATTTTTGTTTTCTGCTGGGAGACCATAGAATACCAAGTAGTTATGCCACCCTAAGCGTTAGTTGATAAATCAACTAACAAAAGTCTTCCTCCTTACTGGGGGTGGTGAGAGTTCTGTGGCAAAGTCACCTCCTTATTGAGAGTGCTGTTGGCTGACAGTGGGATTAGCTCCGCCGGTGCATCTGAGCAGCTTTATGCTGTGTCCTATTAACATGAATTGCTGCAGCCACTGCTAGGGCACTGCACCTTTTTCAGAGTTCTCAGCGAAGCCCACCGAGTGGTTTCCTCCACAACATGAAATCTGTATCACTGTGAACTAGATGTGTAATATAAATGCACACTTTTCACAAACTCACTTAAATAAAGGCCTTTTCAGACATGCAAAAAAATCAGATCCCCACCCCCACCCCTTAATATACATGCACCGTGATCCTGGGTCAGCAGTGCAATATCCTATCTGCTTATAATAGATTTAGGGCAAAGGGTGGAGAAGGAATAGTCTTGCTGCAAGGGAGAGCGTTACTGCTTTGCAACTCCCCACCCTCAAGCAGTGGAGAAGTGTATGGCAACGCTTTACAGAACTTACAATGAACTAATAAGTCAGATTGACCAAACTGTTGCTGGATAATGTGGTGAGTTTATGGCTTTCAATTTGGGGTATGAAGTTTTCTGGTGAGATGGAGCATACACAAAGATTCCAGGAAGTAAAGGGGATTACAGAACTAGCTCTAGTGTGTGACTTACCATGGGATGCTGTCAGTGGCGTAGCGTGGGTTGTCAGCACCCGGGGCAAGGTAAGTAATTTGCGCCCCCTAACCCGGGGCAAGGCAAGTAATTTGTGCCCCCCCGCTGCACTGTCCCTCCCCCAGATAGTCCCTCGCTCTCTCTCCGCACCGCACCGCACGCCTGGCACCCTCCCCTCCACAGTGGGCGGCCACCCGGCGGCTCGGATCGGATTCGCACAGCCAGCACTGCAGTGAGAGAGAGTGAGTGAGCCAGGTAGGGGCAGAGCGCTGCGAGTGCGAGCGCCCCCCCCCGATGTTGCGCCCGGTGCGGCCGGCCCCCCCTGCACCCCCCACGCTACGCCACTGGATGCTGTTATCTGCTTTGTGTACAGTCGTTTCCCACTAGCCTGAGAAATAAAATATACTGCAGTGCTTTGTTATTGTAATGCATTGCTACGGCGTTCAGCCCTAATGATCAGAAAGTAGCACAGGGACTTTCCGCCATCAAAGCTTTATTCTGTCTGTTTTGCCATCTACACATTCCTTCACCCGTGTATACTCTGGAGCCAAACTTAGTTCAAGAAACATGCTGGACTCACAGATTTCTCCCCTTCTGCTATCAAGTGGCTTTTGTGTCTGCAGTTAGCTCAAGGATCCCAAAACTAGGCAGTATTGGATTACATGCATTGAAATTCATATTTCCGTGATCTTCGTAGTAAAGGTAAAGGCTGGGTTTGTATTTTATTTTTGAAATACGTGTGAGTAATATAAATAATAAAACTGTGTACCTGAAATGCTAATATAAATGTGGTTTTCCATTCTGCAAAGTGGATGGAATTTCCTTCTCTTTTGAGCATGCTGGAAGACCCTGCTGGTTGATGGGGGCAATGGAAGCTAATGAAGTTAGCTGCATTGTGAAACATTTTGTCCCTAGCCACCAAAATGGTGCTGTGCAGCCACATCCAAGGCTTGCGGAATAGCCAGCGAAAGCAACAAGCTACTGTAATATGTCTGGGGCTGCCTTTAAAGAAACGTCAGGTGGTCTAGAATGCAGCCATCCAAGTTCTTTTGGTAGGTGGACAGCTGGATCATTTAACACCATTACTGTTCTAGCTGCACCTGAGACTGGGGCTTTCCTGAGCCCAGTTTAAAGTATTGATTATGACCTTCTAAAGGTTCAGGTCCAAGTTATTTGAAGGACTGACAGAATTCCAAACAAAGAGCCCACATTCCCAACATGTTCACATTCCTGTCTCAGTGATGTCTATGCTGGCTTGTTCATGTCCACAGAATAGAAGATGGCAGGATCTCCAAGGACACGCTTCCTCCACCAGCCCCATTGGCAGACCAACTCTATATTACAAAAGTGTCTGCAAATGCGACCTGAAGGCTGGCGACATCAACTCTGCTGTGTGGAAATCCCTTGCAGACAACCACAGTGCCCAGAGACAGGCAGTCAAGTTGTGAATCCATAGCAGTGACCAGAGTAGAAATGACCACTGGGAGCAGCGCAGGGAGAAGTAACCTACCCTGTGAGGTAGGTTAGGCTGAGAGGCAGTGACTGGCCCAAGGCCACCCAATGAGTTTCATAACCAAGTGGAGATTTGAACCCTGATTTCCCAGCTCCTGGTCTGACACTACACCATGTAAAAGAATTACTTTGCCAAAAATAATTACATACTTTGTAATGGAATTTCCCATATGATGTGAATAAAAAAGGAGCTCACTAAGAGACTAGAAAGATTAAGATATTTGAGTAAAACTGCTAACTAGGCAAATCAAGAAACAGGCTTAACCTTGAAAAGGCTAGTGGATTCTTAGAGGTGAATGAATACTGCATTTCCCAAATGAAAGTAGATGAACAAGTAATCAAATAAGTGAAGTGCATCTAATTAGAATTGTATGCTGAGGCGTAAGGATGTAATGTAACAGTAAGCCAATACTAAAGGTTAGCCTTATTTGTTCTAAATGCACTGTTGTTTTGTCTAAAAGTATCCAGCATGAGCTATTGCAGCAATAAGAGCAACCGTCTGCTGAAGTGTATGGCGCTCTCAGCACAAATAGCAAAGGGAAGGCAAAGCAAAATAGATTGATGAAAATACAGGGCATCGTTATGATGACACTGAACATGATAAAAAGTAACGATCCCATGCCTCCGCTGAAAGACTGAGATTCAGTAATAGAGGCAGTTTTATCAAAAATAAAAGGGAAAGGCCGCAGGATGCAGCCTCATGAAGAGTTCTAGAGAACTCAAAAACTTGAACCCTATTTTGTGGCATTTTGGTTGATCCTAATAAACTAATTGTATATTATGGATGGTTTCTTATGACCTACACAACTTCTTTTGTTTTTATGTATGTTTGCATGCCTGTTGTCTTTGTCCTTGGAGTTTTCTTGGCAGGGATACTGGAGTGGCTTGCCGGTTCCTGCTCCTGGTGGATCACGTCTAGTCAAAACTCTCCATTATGACCTGTCCATCTTGGGTGGCCCTGCATGGCATAGCTTCTCTGAGTTGTTCAAGCCCCTTCGCCACAACATGAAGGAGATGAGCCCCTCAGATCAGAAGGCATCCAACATGTTACTGAGGAAGAGCGGAGGACAAGTACAAGTAGATTCAGAGCTGATGGATGGGAATGGGCAAATTCATTTCGGCTGACCATCATATCTACTACTGTGGGCAAAAATCCAGTAGAAGAAATGGAGTGGCAGAAATTGAATGCAGATTTCCAAAGAATAGCAAGGAGAGACAAGAGGGCCTTCTTAAACGAGCAATGCAAAGAAACAGAGGAAAACAACAAGAATGGGAAGAACCAGAGATCTGTTCAAGAAAATTGGAGATATGAAAGGAAAATTTCACACAAAGATTATTAAAGGACAAAAGTGGTAAAGACCTAGCAGAAGCAGAAGGCATCAAGAAGAGGTGGCAACAATACACAGAGGAATTATACTAGAAAGATATGGATGTCTCGTACACCCCAGGTAGTGTGGTTGCTGACCTTGAGCCAGACATCCTGGAGAGTGAAGTCAATGGGCCTTAGAAAGCACTGCTAATAACAAGGCCAGTGGAAGTGATGATATTCCAGCTGAACTATTTAAATTTTTTTAAAGATGATGCTGTTAAGGTGCTACACCCAATATACCAGCAAGTTTGGAAAACTCAGCATTGGCCAGAGGATTGGAGAAGATCAGTTTACATGCCAATCCCAAATAAGGGCAGTGCCAAAGAATGTCCCAACTACGGCACAATTGCACTCATTTCACATGCTAGCAAGGATATGCTTCAAATTCTACAAGGCAGGCTTAAGCAGTATGTGGACTGAGAACTCCCAGAACTGCAAGCTGGATTTTGAAGGGGCAGAGGAACCAGAGACCAAATTGCAAACCTGCGATGGATTATGGAGAAAGCTAGAGCATTCCAGAAAAACATCCACTTCTGCTTCATTGACTACGCAAAAGCCTTTGACTGTGTCGACCACAGCAAACTATGGCAAGTTCTTAAAGAAATGGGAGTGCCTGATCACCTCATCTGTCTCCTCAGAAATCCCTATGTGGGACAAGAAGCTACAGTTAGAACTGGATATGGAACAACTGATTGGTTCAAAATTGGGAACGGAGCACAACAAGGATGTATATTGTCTTCCTGCTTATGTGACTTATATGCAGAATTCATCATGTGAAAGGCTGGACTGGATGAATCCCAACTGGAATTAAGATTATCATAAGAAAAAACCTCAGATATGCAGATGACACAACCTTGATGGCAGAAAGTGAGGAGGAATTAAAGAACCCTTTAATGAGGGTGAAAGAGGAAAGCACAAAATATGGTCTGAAGCTCAACATCAACAAAACTAAGATCATGGCCACTGGGCCCATCACCTCCTGGCAAATAGAAGGGGAAGAAATGGAGGCAGTGAGAGATTTTACTTTCTTGGGCTCCATGATCACTGCAGATGGTGACAGCAGCCATGAAATTAAAAGACACCTGCTTCTTGGGAGAAAAGCAATGACAAACCTAGATAGCATCTTAAAAAGCAGAGACATCACCTTGCCGATAAAGCTCCGTATAGTTACAGCTATGGTTTTCCCAGTAGTGATGTATGGAAGTGAGAGCTGGACCATAAAGAAGGCTGATTGCTGAAGAATTGATGCTTTTGAATTATGGTGCTGGAGGAGACTCTTGAGAGTCCCATGTACTGCAAGAAGATCAAACCTATCAATTTTAAAGGAAATCAGCCCTGAGTGCTCACTGGAAGGACAGGTCGTGAAGCTGAGGCTCCAATACTTTGGCCACCTCAAGAGAAGAGAAGACTCCCTGGAAAAGATCCTGATGTTGGGAAAGATGGAGTGCACTAGGAGAAGGGGACGACAGAGGACGAGATGGTTGGATAGTGTTCTTGAAGCTACAAACATGAGTTTGACCAAACTGCGGGAGGCAGTGGAAGACAGGAGTGCCTGGCGTGCTCTGGTCCATGGGGTCATGAAGAGTCGGACAGGACTGAACGATGAAACAACAACAACAACAAATGTTTGCACTTCGTTCCTGAAAAAGATTATTTAGCATCCTGTAAAAGTGTATGAGCCAATTTAGCCTGCAGTCCTATGCACAATTACAAAAAAAGGAAAGAAAATCCTTTTGAAATTAATGAGACCCTTCTGAGAAAACATACATAAATTTCTCAAGAGGTGGGAAGTCAAGGGACAGTGTAACAGGTTTTGCTCTAGATGAGAGAGCACTGAATCTACCTGGTGTCTTGGTGGAATTTTTAAAACATATATTCAAGCAGACTCTATTGGAAGCAATTAGGTAGTCCTGCAGTCGACAGCACAACTGTTAACTCGGTATCTGTTTCCCAGAGAGAGATCCTGCAAAATTTCTATGGCACCTTTCTTCTAAGGAACTCAAGATAATCATAAATGATTCTTCCCTTTCCTATTTTTCTATCACCATAACCCTGTAAAACTGGTTAGGCTGAGAGATGATAATTGTCACCCAGCAAGTTTTATGTCTGAATGAGAATTTGAACCTGGGTCTCTGCAGTCCTAGGCTAATGTTCTAATCACTGTCTCTTTAAATGGTGGTTAAAGGTTGTGATTGGCTATAGTAACTTGTAAGTTTCATATCAATTAAGCTTCATTTACTTCATAGCACAAGCTTCTTTCTCTGACGAGAACATAGTAAACTACAAACTTAAAACACCTAGCTTGCCAGTAGTGGACGTGAAAAGGATCTAGGGGTCTTAGTAGACCACAAGCTTAACATGAGTCAACAGTGTGATGCAGCAGCAAAACAAAGGCTGCATCTACAGAAGTATAGTGTTCAGATCAAGGGAAGTAATAGTACTGCTTTGTTCTGCCTTGGACAGGCCACACCTGGAATACTGTGTCCAGTTCTGGGCACCATAATTTCAGAAGGGTATTGACTGAACATGTGCAGAGGAGGGTGACCAAGATGATCAAGGGTCTGGAAACCAAGCCTTATGAGGAACAGTTGAGGGAGTTGGGTGAGTTTAGCCTGGATAAGAGGAGAATGAGAGGAGATATGATAGCCATATTCAAATATCTGAAGGGCTGTCGCATGCAAGGTGAAGCAAGCTTGTTTTCTCCTGTTCCAGAGGGCAGGATTCAAATGGATGGATTCAAGTTACAAGAAAGGAGATTCTGACTAAACATCAGGAAAAACTTTCTGATGGTCAGAGCTGTCCTTCCCTCAAAAGGTGGCTGACTCTTCTTTCTTGGAGGATTTTAAGCAGCTGAGACTCCTGTATTGATGGGGGTTGGACTAGATGACCCCCAGTGTCCCTTCCAACTCTACAATTCTATGATTCTAACATGTTTTCTAAACGACACAAAGCCTGACATTTCTTTTACCACAAAAGCTGCTGACAAATGAAAAACAACCTAAGGTTGCCTTCCAACCAAGGAACTTTACAGCTGAGTGATGCTAAACATTTTCTATTAAGTGGAAGATAATAGAAAGATTTAAAACATTAATTTAATATCCTTTCTGACTGAGAACAAATGGCTATCATGGAGCTGAAAATATGTACCTCCCTTGTGTAAAAAAGAATAGAAGAAGCTACAAAAATCTAGAATGACTTAGACAAGGAGGAAAGAACAATGGAATGTAAAATATGGGCTGAATGCCCATATTGTCCTCCTATTCTTGTACCTTAATTTTAAGCATGTTCAGCAGAAGTGAGTCTCACTGAAATGAATGAGACTGATTTCCAAGCATGTTGATAAGGATTGGTGTGTAAGAACTTTAGAGTTGAATAACACAACCTTATAAGCAAAGGACAGCTGAGGATTTTGGCAGACAGTGATAAAGTGTACTGATATGGCACAGAAAAGCTAGACACCACCCATAGCATAGGCCTAGCCTTGCCACAGTGGTTCGTGGTCTAGTAAGCTCACATTTAGACTACAGTGGTACCTCTGGTTATGAACTTAACTTGTTCCTGAGGTCCGTTCTTAAGTTGAAACCGTTCTTATCCTGAGGTGCGCTTTCGCGAATGGTGCCTTTCGCTGCGCGTACACCTCTGGCGCTCGACTTCCGCTCACATCCCAGGGCAAAGTTTGCAACCGGGAGGAACTACTTCCAGGTTAGCGGAGCTCGTAACCCGAAGTGTGCATAACCAGAAGTGTGTGTAACCAGAGGTATCACTGTATTATAATGTTCTCTGCCCAGAAGCTGCAATTAGTGCATAACGTGGCTGCCAGAATGCTGATTGATCCACTGGTACACAGTCACATAGCACTTATTTGGCAGGATCTGCTCTGGTTGCCTATACCAGGCCCAATTCAAGGTGCTAAAATTGCTACGTAAAGCCCCGAACAACTCCAAATCCTTGATAAAGCATCACCTCTTATATCAGCTGACCCAAAACCTAAGATCAGCAGGGTGCCCATTCTAGCGAGTGTACTTTGTTGTGCAGTGACACAAGAAAGGGCAGTCTTTTAGTGGCACTCTGACTGTGTTCCCTTTACCATACAAGATCAAGATTTCCACACTGCAAGTGCTAAAACATGGCAGAACAGCAAGCAGAATTTCTGCATTAGGTTGGAATGATGTGCCACAAGAGAGCACCATGCTGACATTACAGCGGCTTGCAGAGTATGCCACAATGGCTGATCCGGCCTATGGTTCAGATGAGGACACAATCAATGCAAGGGAAAATGCAGGTTCCATTGGTTGTATACATATTAGTATGATGAACAGATGAAAAAAGGTTGCTATGGGTATTTCCTTGGTTAGCAAAATGATGGAGCTAATATTTTGTTTTGCTATGATGCACCCTGCATGATATGAGTAAGATGAATGAATCTGCGAATTTCATTTTTGTTTAATTTCCCATTTTTCCAGCTCACATATTTCAGAATAATCTTTTTTTTGAAAAAAAGATTGTCGCAAGAAATTGTCACTATCCTGCATTTCTCCTAATATATGTATTTTGTATATCATTTTGCCCAATGTACACAAATGGCGACTTCTGCTATATAATGTATTTTGTATGGTACATTCCCTTATATGTACATTTTTATATAAGCACACTTTCCCCTAACATATGCATTTTTGTAGACATGCTTTGGCTGGACAATTGCACTGCAAACTTCAGAGATGTGTGGATTTCAAAGAATAGCTGTATTTCAGTTCACATACTTTTAGGAAGTGTGAATTAAAAGGTGAAGCAAACTGACTCCCCCATCCCTGGGCATGAGATGAAAACACCTCTAAGTGTTTTGCTTACTATCACATGCAAGTGCTTCCCTTGAACTTGCACCTTATCACTATGGATTCACTACCTTTCTTATTGTACATTTTTTTAACAACACCCCACCCCACCAATAATACTGTGTTAAGATGAACTAGTCTTAGGGGTCCATTTGTTTTTTGATGGCTTCTATTTACAGGTTGTCTTAGGGTGCAAATGTGTGTTAGACCTAAAGATGTGGGACACTGTGGTCATGTTGTTCTCAGAGTGCAAACCAGAAAAATACAAGGTGCCAGCAAAGCTGAGAGTCAGGTCAACCTCCCATGACAGTGGTATAAATTGTCCTTCAATGTCAGCGATGAAGCAATTTTTGGAGGTAAGCCACCATGCTAAGAAATATCAGATTTCTTCCATGATGCTCCTTTCATAAGCAGCATCATGGCAGCTACTCCATCCATTGGCCTCAGAAGCCTTATAGGAAGCTGCTGTAGGAGAGTGACTGGGAGCAACATCTTGGAAGGCATGTTTCTAGGACTTAGGTGAAACTATGAAGCTGCCTTGTTATTTTTGTTACTGGACATGTTACAGTAACATGTATTTTTGTTACAACCATGTTGTTTTATTTCTGGTTTTCGAATGTGGTTTTTTGCCCAAGCAGGCACATTATGTGACCCACGAGAGCAGCAAAATAACCAGAATGTACAACGGTGATGGGATAAAATCAGGCCAAATCTTTATTGACAGCAGCAGGCAGGGCAAGGATTGGCATGGCATTGCGTCCCGGGATCAGTTAATCATTCTGCAAGCCCCACGTTGATGGATCCGCTGGGTTTGGATCGCTCCAAACCTGTAAGATGGGAGTTGGTCATTGTTGAACCTTGTTGAAGCAAGGTCTCCCTGGGGGACCGGAGGCAGATTCCAACCAGGCAGATACTGAACCCATGTCTGGGTTTGCCGTGGTGAATCCTCCCCTCAGGCCCTTTATAGGGGGCCCCCTATACTATGCTGATCCTGCCTAATGTCATTTCCACCCTCATTCAAACAATGATCTTCCACCTAACGAAGGAAAGCCATAATTTCACTGAGGGAAAGGTGGATAACAAACCTCAACCAGGTTGCGAGAGAAAAAAATTCATTTCCGACTCTATCAACCAGTGACCCAAAATTGCAGAGTGAAGGCTGTAACCCTGAGGGTGTGTGTTTGGGGTGGGGGTGGGGGGGAAAGCTCTCTCTTTTTTAAAAAAAAAAAAAATTATTAAAGGTTTAATAGTTACAGAAAAAAGAAACAAATTTTTTTTTAACAGACATTACATCGAAAATAAAAACAAAAAACAATGCAGCAAAACAACAACAAAAAAAGAAAAACAAAAACATTTAAAAACACATCTGATATTTCCATATCTTTACTTTTCATTTACTTATTTCATCGACCTCCTCACACCTCCCTTTTTTGTATTCTAGTTCAATTAGCTATTTCAGCAAATCCTTTCCATCTTTCTCGATTTTTTGTTCTATAATTTATCTTAACACAATCTAACTTTTAATTTTCCACTTTGGCCCATTAACAATCAGTTTTGGCTTAATTCTTTATAACATTTCTGCTAAAACCATATAACTTCATTCCAGCATCCTTCTAACATTCATTAATTTTGCAATATTTCTGTAAATATATTTTAAATTTTTTCCAATCTTCTTCCACTGACTCTTCTCCCTGGTGGTGGGGGAAAAGCTCTCAAAGCAAAATGGCTGTGAGCTCCAGGGGAAGCAGCCTTATATAGGCTTTTCATTCCCCTCTGCAGCAAGGGCTCATGGGACAGCTTTTTCCCATGAGGCCATCACACAGAAAAGATACTGGGCAAAGCTTTGCCCAGTATTTTGCTGCAATCTATGGGCCACAGTGCCACCGGGCAAAGGCATCCCATGCTTATTGGGCATGGAACAGGGCTTGTATTTGCTCTCTTTTTTGTTTTGCTATGCTATTATGAAATTGTTTTTGTAGTGTTTGTTTGAAACTCATCTCTGCTTCTTTGTTGTAAGCCTCTTAGAGCATGATTTTTATGTGTGGAAAAGTAGCATATAAATAAAGATGAATGAATGAATAAACCTCCTGTGTCACTTTGAGCTAGCCAAAGGATTTCTCTGGTTTCCAGATTCCTCAGAATCAATAGAACAACATCTACCCCACAGGGCTGGTGTAAGCCTTAGCTAATTAAAATGTATAAAGCCCATCAATTTCCTCAACTGAAAGCTATGGTTTAGAAGCAACAGTGCAGAGTAATATAGGAGTACACTTCAAACACCTGTCCTCTAGGTGGGTTTAGATTTAATTCAAATTTTCCGTATGACCTGGGAATGGTTTTTATGGGACTCATTAACAGGGTTGCAGGCACATTATAACCCAAAATCTCTGGGTTACCTCAGATGCTTTGCAGTTGCCGTGGTAACACGTTTCTTATGCCTCTTGTCAAAAAAGCCAGTATGTGTTTGTTTTTAAAAAGGCTTCTTGAAAGAGTGGGATATTTAGCAACTAGCAGGCAGAAGCAGGTTTCGGAATAAAAATGTTCTTCCAACAAATTGTAGGCAATGCTTTTCTTTACTTCCCTCAGTAGCTAATGTCTTCCAGACCCGAATTTGTTTTGCTGTATTTTGGAATCTGTCAGAATTTCCATTAAGTACTCTTAATTTTTCACCAAGTGTTCTTGTCTGAGTTTAGCTGTGTGATTCCAACCAGCCCTAACATTAATGGGAGTTGAACAGATCAATCTCCTTGAAATATTTTGAACATATATGTCACCAAGTCACTGGTCAGGTACAAATAAACACACATTGTATTTGACACTTTCAAGTGCAAGCAAAGTGTCTAGAAGCATTTATGTCGCTGCCTGTTTTGGTTTTTTTTAGCAGCTGATACATTCCACTTTGAAAAATGCTCTCGTTGTGTTTCACCAGCAACTACTTCCAAAGCTTTTACTAGATTCTTTAAAAATTATTATACTTCAAGAAGTTGTTTACAGATTTAAACTGTGATTATTAATTTTCTATAAATTAAAATTTGGGAGGGGGGGGATGCAAAAGCTTTTGCAAAGTTTTATCGATCA
The DNA here is from genome assembly GCF_965153285.1 of Podarcis tiliguerta. NCBI lineage: Eukaryota > Metazoa > Chordata > Lepidosauria > Squamata > Lacertidae > Podarcis > Podarcis tiliguerta. The sequence continues at coordinate 55,724,954 of NC_139537.1, read as the reverse complement.
GAAAGTTGAATTCCAAAGTTGTTGCCATTCCAGTTTTAGAGATTGGTAGCCAAATACATGCAGAAATTAAGGACCAGTTCACGTGTTCCTTGCATGTTGCAAACAACTCTCTTATTGTATATTGAGTCCATGTTGAAGTAAATGTCTGAATCTCTGAAAACCTCACAGTGGGCTTAGATTGTGGATCATGATTTTCAGCTGAAGCTGGTGCTTCAAAAAGAGAAAAAGCTGTTGTGCCATCTGCAAATGACCACAATACTAGCCAAGGTTGTGGCTGTATGTTGACTTACAGTCAGGAAGTGTAATGAAAAATCACCTGGCAGTTTGACTGTAAATTTTGGGCTCACCATGGATTCAGTCCTCCACAGCCTAACCAGCTAAAGCAGTCATAAGAACTGACCTAAAGTTAGGGATGGGGAACCTGTGGCCCTCCAGATATTCTTGGACTACAACTTTCAGCATCATGGACCATGCTGGCTGGGTCTGATGGAAGCTGGAGTCCAACAACACTCGAAGGGTCACAGGTTCCCCACGTCTCGCTCTCTGATAGTTCACAACCTTCCGAGACCGAGAATGAGTTCAACAACTAGAGAGGACTGTCAAAGCCATGTGTATGAGACAGGGGGTGAATGTTTCCCATGCCAAACTGAACTGAGCTTCGTGTGTGAGCTGCATGTTTCCCATGCATAACGGCACGTGTCAAGGCCAGTTTGTGAAATTTGTTCACCTGACAGATTCATCATGCACACTGAGCATACATGTGCGCAATCTCTTTGTGGATTATTATCTGGCTTGGAGAAGGCTGTAAGGGGCAGAATCACAATTCAGTGGAGGAACAAGTGCCTTGAATGCATATGGCCCCAGGTTCAATTTCTGGCACCTCAAGTTAAAATCATTAGGTAGCAGATGACCTCCACTTGAGACCCTGGAGAGCTGTTGCCCAACAGAGTAGACAATACTTGGGCAGTGTCCTATACTTGTTCTCAAGTCACCAGGATTGCAAAGGAAACTGCTGTATGAGAACGAAAGAAACCTGAAGTCTTGCAAGCAGCACAAGCATTGTCTGTGACTAGTTTTTAGTAAAAGGTATTTCTATGAGAATCTTCAGGGAATGCAGGAGAGGATATATTGTTTGATTATATCCTTTCCAACTTGTGTTAACAAGTTCTACAATTTAGCAGAGTAACATCCCCCTTTTTGAACTTGCGGATGCGTTTGCTCAGGCTCGCTAAAGCCTCTAAAATAAGGTACCTGGTAATTTCCCCCTTAGTGCCTCATAGAAGAAATAGACATGACACAGTCTTCTATAAAAGTAGACAGACTTAAGTTACAAAAGTAATATACCTGGAAACTACCCCATAAGGAGACAGCTCCTTTGTCCTCTCTTGGCTGGGAGCCAAGAGAGCATCTTAGGCTAAGCAGATGTTGCTTCTTCAACGAATGTAGTTCGAGAGAGAGAGATGGCGTCCAGTCCTATGCTTTTGTTACCTGCACAGGTGAGGCCACACCCACCTCTGGCCTCATGTAGAGGAAGTCTGTCCCAGCCTAGGAGGAAACAGGAAGTTCCGACTGGCTGGTCCAGACATCCCCTTTTTATGTCCACTCTAGGGATGTTGTACTTGACTGCTCTGTGTTTCACATCCCACAATTTCAGAGTACACCACCATTCATGAAATCTTCCTTAAGTTATTGCCAATGGAAAGACACAAAGGTGGATGGCTCTTCTAATATTTCCCTCTTGCTTGTTCAGGTTAACTCCTTGTTACCGAATGGGTAGATACACTCTGTAATAATAAGACGAACAGTTGACAGACTGAACAAATTACATTCCGGGTACCACCAGTTGTAATGGACAAATTTCTCACTGGATGGCATGCCAAATAAGCCAGAATCCAACTATGGCATTATCAGCTTTTCAACACTTGCAAATTACCCTTGGAAGATATAACAAATCCAAGTCTAATTATGAATGAAGAACACTTAAATTTCCTTTTAAGAAGGTGTGTTTTGTACATACACAAAGAAGAGTAACCCCTGCCATAAAGGACTGTTTCCAACTAAAGAATGACATTCTGTTTACACTTTAAAATATACATCGCTGTCTTGTGACTTTTGTTCTGGGAGATAAACACGTCCCACCCACCCACAGCTCTGAAATACCTTTTGTTAGACTGTATTAAAGGGGAGGTCTGGGTATCTCAGTAATGAATGGTTTAACGACAGCAATTGAAGAGCTGTCTATTATTCTGAAGCATCAACAGATTTTAAATACCGATAAAACACAGAGGCTTCATTTTGTTAAATGCCTTTCACAAGAATGGTTATAATTTCAGTTAAGGGGCAATCGAATAGGTGGGAATTAAGAGCTGTAAGTAATTTTGAAGAGGCGCATACTTAGGCGTTGCTTAAAAGAGCAATTGCAAGATGGCTTCATTTGTTCTTTCCTGTCCTTCCTCCAGTGGATTTGAAAAGGTAAATTTATGTCAGAAAGTTGCAGTAAGACAAGCAGCTGAATGTTTTGATACTGTCTAAAAAAAAACCCCAATTCATACCTGTAAAAGTACTTTGCCCCAAATTAATTTATAGCCTGTAATAAATTGTTAGGATACAACAGTACTGGGAGGTTGCTTGAGTATGATTAACTGTGCCTTAAAATGTTGTGTTCAAAAGGTACAAGCCAGTGAATTATTCCAGCTGGGTTACCTAACAGGAGATTTCTCTGACTCAGTGCCACTGTACTATGGAATGGTGACTGAACATTTTCCATGTATGAAATACTGGAACATGAAGTTACAGTGTAGCGTCTAAACATTACAGAGGACAGGTGTGCATTGCACAATGCTGCAGGTGGCTAAATACACCTCACACCAGATGAGCCTGTTGGATAAATAATTGGTTTATACCAGGAGTGCACACATATAGTAGTTGATCCAGCTATCCATTAGTTGTAAATAACTTAACAGTCTTAGCCAGCCTACTGCATCCCTCTGCATTAGAACCTCATTTCCCTCTCACTCATGTCCCTCATGGTCTCTCTTAACTTATAACTGTGGGATAATCAGCCCCAAAAAACTCCAACGAGCTTAAGTCCAATTTCACACATTAAGGGGTTAAACTGCAAGCTCCAGCTTAGCCACATGACTCTCACAAGCCATTCTTGTGTTCCTTTACCAAAAATTGAGGAATTCCCACCAGTTTGGAACTAAACTAAGTTTTACTGCCTATGCAGCCTTTCTGACTGACATATGGAAAAGCACATGAACCTGACCTTTGAAGATTTTGTAAGTAAATAAATTTTTAACTTGCCAAATGTATGTTCTTTTCCAATGCTGGGGGGAAGAGAGAAGATTTGGAACTCACATGGGTATGTTTTAAAGGTCTAACAGCCTATATTTCCATGTTTGCTACATATTTTCTGATTTTTAAATCTCTCCTGGGGACTCTCCCACCAAGAATACTTGCCCCAAACTTGGATCTTGGCATCCAGCAATTCTCAGTTGTCAGAAAGTTCCAAATTGACATAGCTAGGCTAACTATCAATTTTAACCAATAATAGTCAGAATGCACAACAGCTAGACAGTGGCTGTCCAGCTGAGTCATGGCTTCCATTGCCATGAAATAAATAGCGGCCAGCAAAAGCAACTAGTGGAGGTGAAAGAGGTAGGCCAATTTCAATTTTAAACTGTCCATAAAATTCAGCCCAAGGTTTTCATGGGGGAACTTCCAGCCCACTCGTAATCAGAAGCCATTGGATATCCTGTGTTGCTTGAAGCCAGAGCACCATCCCTTAAATCCCTTGCTACCTCAGTGGCACAGTTTGCAGATCCATTTGCATTTTGAGGCCTTAGTAGGGTCTTGTTCTTCTGCAGCTGCACCCTGCTGCCAGCCACTTCTTGTCTTCTCCTTGAAAGTGGCTTCCCCAGACCACACATGCATCCTGAACAGTCGCTTGTAGGCTTTTTCTTTGCATATGGCGACACTAAGATGTGGGTGCTTTGAAAGAGGGTCAGGCAGCACGCAGGATTCCAGGGTCAGGAGCACAGCCCCCCATATACTTGCATAATGCCCCTTCACATGAGTAACACACGGAAGAGGCTTAAAAGAACCGCTTTCCCCTGCTCCCCTGTGGCCTTCCGTATTATGTTCTATAAGTGTCAAGCCTGCTCCGGTATCAGGGTTAGTGACATGGCAGTGCAGAGGGTAAAATTGCTGCCTTTTCTCTACCGAAATCACGATGTGAGCCCGGCCTTAGGATGTTTTCAGTCAACTTCAAAGGACTCTCTGTGGGTCACACAAGTAATTTCTCTATTGCTTCCTAATGAGCCTCATAATTTTTTCAGACGTAACCTTCCCAGCGCTTAACATACTTGCAGCTGTTATTATTATATCTATCATAGTCTCAGTAATTGGAAAGAGGAAGCCCCTCTGGATTTAATTAGATATGTGCTGAAGCAATAGACACACCTTTACTGGAACGATCTATTGCAGAAAGTGATATAAATAATTTTACTTCCAGCTACCAGCTCACTTGCACCTTGTCCTACATGTCTAATATGAGCTATCCAATAAGGAGTGGTGAATGCCTCATTGTCAGAGGGGGCAGTTCCAGCCACTTTGAAAGAGGCAGTGCTGCTCACTTAATAGCCCTCCCCCCAACTTCAGGTTTGAAACAACTACCACCCAATTTTCATTTCTGGGCAAGATGATTGAGAGTGTTGTAGCTGTACAGCTTTAGACGTACAGTGGTACCTCGGGTTACATACGCTTCAGGTTACAGTCTCCGCTAACTCAGAAATAGTACCTTGGGTTAAGAACTTTGCTTCAGGATGAGAACAGAAATCATGCAGTGGTGGCGCAGTGGCAGCAGGAGGCCCCATTAGCTAAAGTGGTACTTCAGGTTAAGAACAGTTTCAGGTTAAGAACGGACCTCCGGATTGAATTAAGTACTTAACCTGAGGTACCACTGTACTTGGAGGAACCTGATTATCTGGACTCATTTCAATCCAGCTTCAGGACTGGCTTCAGTATTGGGGCAGCTTTGTCCACCCTGATAAATGACTTCCATCAAGGCTGGGACAAAGAAGTGTGACCCTGATGGTTCTCCTTGATATCTTATGATTTTTTAAATTTTATTGACCATGGCATCTTTCTACCATGGTTCAGCACACTGGTGATTTCTACCTGCAGGGCCATTTGCAGAGAGTAGCACTGGGTGAATTTGCAGTTCTGCTGTGAGCTCCTTTAAGGATCAGTTCTGTCCCTGATGGTATTTAACATATATATGAAGCTGCTGGGTGCAGTCATCAGGGGGTTGGGGCTCCAGGTCACCAGAATACACAGCGGTGGAGCAAACCGATCGGGCAGCTGGGGCAGTGTTTGTGCCCTGCACCCAGGGGTGGGGGCAGCCACCTACGGGGGCGGGGCCAGCTGGGGCAGGACACTCCACAGGACTTCTGAGGAGTCTGCCTGCCTCCTCCCACTCAGCTGCCGTACGGCTGAGGAGGAGGCAGTGGGCAGACCGTTTGGGGCAGGAGAGACGTGTGGCTTGGGCGCACTGCAGGCCCCGTGGTGAGTGCTGCCCGGCATTTTTCACCCCCTCAGTGGTGACACCTGAGGTGGACCGCCCCCACTGCCCCTCTTCCTCCGCCCCTGGATACACACCTCCATGTCTCCATCTCATAAGAGCCAGATGTAGCTGTGTCAGTGCAGAACCAATGTCTGGAGAGAGTAATGGCCTGGATGAAGGGAATAAATTGAAACTGATTTGTGGCAAGATGAAGGTGCTGTTGAGGAGCAGTTCTTGTGTCTGGCAACTGGGCAGGGTGGAATAGCCACTCCTCCACTAGTCTGCAGGATGCTTCTAGATCCAGTGGCTTTGGTGACTTTCTGGATTGAGAGAGCTTGGCCACAATTCTGCACACTCTAGTAACCTCCCACCTGACCCCAATACTTAAAAAATGGAGTGAACTCTTCTTGTTAAGTGGGAAACATCAAGAGAGGCTGAGGATATCCTTCAGTCTTCAGAGGCAGTCAGATTAAACTTTTACACACACTGGCAAAATTGACACATAAATTACAGGACAAGGATAACTGTGACTTTAAAGATGAATGGGAACCTTTTACAAAGTATTTAAAGATGCAACAAAGTGAACTAGACTCCTTGGCAGGGTTTGAATAAACACTAACAAACTTTTTATTGATAATAACCAGTCAGATAAATTAAGGATCTATACAATTTTGTAACATGCAGAGAATAGCATTTATAGAGAAACCGGAGATTGGAACTGAGGGAAGTCAGGGGGGCAGGGGAAGGTGGGTTGTTTTATGGTGGGGGGAGGGAGGAAAATGGGAAAAAAAATAAGGATGATATGTTCTAAGATAATACGTTTTGTTTAAATTCCTAATAAAAAATATTAAAAACAAACAAAACTTTTTCAAACACTGTTGGAGTTTTCAGGAAAAAAACCTTCAAATATTAATATAAACATATAAAAAATGCAGGCTCGGTCCCTTTACTTGGATTAAACCTTTATGCACATTAGCCATTACACAAGGATGAAGCAGGCTGAAAATGATCCCTATGGTCACAGCAAGATTTTGACAGTGACATCCTTGGCTTGGACTAAGAAAACTACAGTCAGACTTGAGGTGAGCAATTTTATTTTGCAAAATGCTCTGCAAGTATGACACAGTGGGATGTAGATTGCTCTTCTTCTGGTTGTATAATACTTGGAGAGTAATAATCCATTCACCAATCAAATAGCTCAACCAGATGACATTCTGCTGGGATCCCTGCAGACCAGGCACTGGCTCCCTGTGCTACTTACTCCCTGTGCTGCTGTCAGAACAGGGAATTACAAGCAGCCCCCCCAAGTTGAGACATTGGCACAATAGCGGCAGTGTATGTCCATCACTTGATTTACTTAACACTTGATGAATTGCTGTGTCAACTGTCTCTGCTGACAAGGACTGAGTGCTTGAGGTGCTATAGCTTGCTATCAAATTAATTTCATTATGGCATGCAATATAAACTGCCCGAAAATAATCAAGTGTGTGTGTACCAACTCCAGCTAATAAGAGAGGTGGGCACTGGCTGAATCCCCCGTTGGTTCTCTACAGGAACTAATAATGAGAGTATGCCTTTCTGCTTGTAGAGATTGCATTCTGGGTATCATAGCAAGCAGCTACCGATAGATTTTAAGTACCCCACTCCCCTGAAATCATCAAATGTTTTTCAAAGCCTCTGATGCAAATGAGAATGTTTTATCTTACTGCCATGGGCTTAATGCTCAGTAATGTTGTGTTTTTTATTTGTTTGTTTTAATGAGATGGTTGTTTTAAATTGCTGGTTTTTAATTGTTAGCTGTTATAGAAGTTTCCTTTGAGTTGAAGAGTGGGCAAGGCCACATAGCTTGGTGGGATAGATCTGCTTTGCACACAGATGGTCCAAATTCAATCTGCAGGATCTCCAAGCAGGGCCAGGAAGCACCCTTTGCTAAAGCCCTAGAGAGCTACTGCTGGGTCATTATTTTGCTAGATGTATCAAAGATCTGCTGGCAAATAGAAGGGGAAGAAATGGAGGCAGTGAGAGATTTTACTTTCTTGGGCTCCATGATCACTGCAGAAGGTGACAGCAGTCACGAAATTAAAGGATGCCTGCTCCTTGGGAGAAAGGCAATGACAAACCTAGACAGCATCTTAAAAAGCAGAGACATCACCTTGCCAACAAAGGTCTGTATAGTTAAAGCTATGGTTTTCCCAGTAGTGATGTATGGAAGTGAGAGCTGGACCATAAAGAAGGCTGATCACCAAAGAATTGATGCTTTTGAATTATGGTGCTGGAGGAGACTCTTCAGAGTCCCATGGACTGCAAGAAGATCAAACCTATCCATTTTAAAGGAAATCAGCCCTGAGTGCTCACTGGAAGGACAGATCGTGAAGCTGAGGCTCCAGTACTTTGGCCACCTCATGAGAAGAGAAGACTCACTGGAAAAGACCCTGATGTTTGGAAAGATGTAGGGCACAAGGAGAAGGGGGCGGCAGAGGACGAGATGGTTGGACAATGTTGTCAAAGCTACCAGCATGAGTTTGACCAAACTGCGGGAGGCAGTGGAAGACAGGAGTGCCTGGCGTGCTCTGGTCCATGGGGTCACGAAGAGTCGGACACAACTAAACGACTAAACAACAACAACATCAAAGATCTGACTCAGTGTAAGGCAGCTCCCTACGTTTGTAAATAAAATAACAGATCTTACGGCACCTCCGGCCATGAACTTCATTTCTGTGAAGAAGCACTTCCTTCAGTGTGTCTTGTTGCCCTTCAGTTCAGCTGGATTACTCCACATTCCTGTATTTTGCAACAGTGGCTTTGTATCCCTCTTCCCATGTGACTCATGAATACCACTCATGGAATCCATATTGTCATCCAGATTCCAGACTCAAGAATTTTATATTATCATCCAGAAACCCAATGGACATGGGCTGTGGGAGGCATCAAATTTTGGCCTCAGTCCCACCCTCCACTACAAGGCAGTGTGCATCCTGTGGGTTCTGTATTGAGGTATTCTCCCCCCCCCCCCATATAATTTTTAATTAGGTTTCCAAATTTTCTCAAATCAGCTTAGATAATTACACAACAACTCTTTGTTTCATAGATTCACTTCCCACCCACACCTCTACAGTGCTTTACTCAAGCCCTTTTCTGTGGATCTTCACTTGCTATGTTATATTGCAGCCTTCACTCAGGGCTGAGGCTGTTGAAGGTCATATTCCAAAACATCTGGACAGCATCAGGTTGACGAAGGCTGTTCTAACTCTTCCTAAAAGGTTGGCTGGATCCAGCCACAGGCAAGTTTAACTCCTATTTTCAATGGGAGAGATTTAAGTGTAGGTTTAAACTCTCCCGCTGGAATTAATGGTACTTAAAACTTTTTAATTTGGGTTGGATTGTGCCCAGTATTTTAGGTGTGACTTCAGCATACATTTTTTATCATAGTGCTCTAGCATTTGCTGTTTTATTTTGGGGCTCTTAATAATTTCTAACATATGCTTTGCCTTTTGCGTGGAAATAATACAGAAAAGATCCCCACCATGTAAGTTTATGACTGCTAGATATCTTTTGGAGGATTTACAGCTAATTCAGATGCTATCACTTTATCTGTGTAGTTGCAATTATTAGTCCAAATTGTATTACTTTGTATTTATTGGTATTCTCATGAGAATGTCGCAACATTTTTCACTTCCTAGAGGATTCTTAGATTAATTCCTTGCCCATGACTATGAGGTTTAAATCTAAACAACATGGGAAAGAAATGACTCTTTTAAAAAGCCTTTACTTATTCAATATGTATTGAATAGGGGTTCTAGTTTGATCACCAGATTTGAGAATGCTAGAGCTAATCTTCTTAGGGCTCATGGGTTTCAGTCAGAACACCTGTGTGGCAGTGTTGTACCTGCCCTGCCTGCCTCTTCCTTCTCTCTTCTAGTGATGGAGCACACGGTGGGGTGGAAAGAATGAGGACAGCTGGAATATGATATAAAATGAATGCTTTTCTTTGCTCTGGAGGCCTGAGGGTCAAGTTAGCCTTCTCCTAGCTGACAGTAGACACTCAATTAACTCCCCTGCTCCTCTCAATTTGTAATCAATTAACTCCCCGTCCCCCATTGCAACAACAAATGGTATAACATGCTCTACTGGCGATTAGATTCCTGCTTTTGTTTTGTTCCATCACTGGTTAGACCAGTACATTAAGGGCCACTTCCATTGTGACATTTGCACTCACAAGATTTTTGGAGTAAGGTTGCTCCTGGCATTCTTTACTGAGGACAGTTCTCTCTTTGAATTGCTGCCTAGTCCACGTTTGGTTTAAAGAGAGGAAGACAAGGGCCTTGATGTTGCCAACCAACAGTTAACATCTGGACAACAGACTGAGCAGGCATACAGGTCACCTAGACACACTCTTCCCCATTATGGATTTTTATTTGTTGTTGTTTAGTTGTTTAGTGGTGTCCGACTTTTCGTGACCCCATGTACCAGAACATGCCAGGCACTCCTGTCTTCCACAGCCTCCCACAGTTTGGTCAAACTCATGCTGGTAGCTTTGCAGGAGCAGGAGTCTTTTAATTTCTGCAGTGATCATGGAGCCCAAGAAAGTAAAATCTCTCACTGCCTCCATTTCTTCCCCTTCTATTTACCAGGAAGTGATGGGAACAGTGGCCATGATCTTAGTTTTGTTGATGTTGAGCTTCAGACCATATTTTGCGCTCTCCTCTTTCACCCTCATTAAGAGGTTCTTTAATTCCTCCTCACTTTCTGCCATCAAAGTTGTGTCATCTGCCTATCTGAGGTTTTTTTCTTCTGGCAATCTTAATTCCGTCTTGGGATTCATCCAGTCCAACCTTTCACATGATGAATTCTGCATATAAATCAAATAAGCAGGGAGACAATATACATCCTTGTTGTGCTCCTTTCCCAATTTGGAACCAATCAATTGTTCCATATCCAGTTCTAACTGTAGCTTCTTGTCCCACATAGAGATTTCTGAGGAGACAGATGAGGTGATCAGGCACTCCCAGTTCTTTAAGAACTTGCCATAGTTTGCTGTGGTCGACACAGTCAAAGGCTTTTGTGTAGTCAATGAAACAGAAGTGGATGTTTTTCTGGAACCCTCTAGCTTTCTCCATAATCCATCACATGTTTGCAATTTGGTCTCTGGTTCCTCTGCCCCTTTGAAATCCAGCTTCCACTTCTGGGAGTTCTCGGTCCACATACTGCTTAAGCCTGCGTTGTAGAATTTGAAGCATAACCTTGTTAGCGTGTGAAATGAGTGCAATTGTGTGGTAGTTGGAGCATTCTTTGGCACGGCCCTTCTTTGGGATTGGGATGTAGACTGATCTTCTCCAATCCTCTGGCCACTGCTGAGTTTTCCAAACTTGTTGGCATATTGAGTGTAGCACCTTAACAGCATCATCTTTAAAAAATTTAAATCGTTCAGCTGGAATATCATCACTTCCACTGGCCCTGTTATTAGCATTGCTTTCTAAGGCCCACTTGACTTCACTCTCTAGGATGTCTGGCTCAAGGTCATCAACTACACTCCCTGGGATGTACGAGACATCCATATCTTTCTGGTATAATACCTCTGTGTATTCCTGCCACCTCTTCTTGATGTCTTCTGCTTCTGTTTTTTTATTGTATTTTTTTTTTTTAGATTATAGTAATCATTTCTAAATTTGCATATACATTAGCATATTCAATTTTATGCAAATATCCACCTCCTTTTGTCTTCTTTTCTGCTGATACCTTTCCTCGCTTTTGGCCATGCATACGTGGCCACCCTATTTTGGATTAATTTTCGGTGGATTCATTTGTGTGACTGGAACATTGTGCACGTTGCTCATCCTTTGCTTGACTTTGGATGGTTTCCAACCAAGATGCATGTATTATCCATTTCCATGGAGCATTTTAAGATACCTGCAGATCATTTCAACAGGACTCATTCTGTAGCTCCAAAATGTTACAAGACAATTTAACAGAAATATAAGAATCTGTATACAGATGGCATCTTAAGTCATTTTTAGTCAAATTCTCCAGAAGTATTTTAAAGTGCTTTTTCAAATGGGAAAAACAAGTAAATATTATAAGGAGCTACATACCTACAAAATGGAAAACAAAAACAGACAGAATGGGCATATATTTTAAAATTATGGAAGCAAAGAAAATATTGTGCCTGTTACTCACATAAATGTGGTTCCACCCCTCCCCCAACAACTGTAATTCACCTAAAGAAGGAGAGATGAAAGGAGCAAAGAGAACCAGAAAACTGAATTTTAATATGCTGCCGAGCAAATATTAAGGAAGCTCTTAGAGGTAAGCATTGAACCTGTTTGCAGATCAAAGTATAATCAAAGATAAAAGGCAAAACAACAGACTGCTGTTTTGTAGTTACTCTCATACCTATGAAAGTAATCATCTGTGAAACACACAAGAGGAGTTTCACTGCCAATTCTATTTTGCCAGCCCCAAACATAATATTTCTGAGGTAAATCCAAGGATCAAATTGAAATTTGGCAGTGTGGGACTAGCTGTGGGCCAATGAATTGGAAAGTGAATCCAGACAAGACTGAAATTCTGTCAGTGGGACAGGTCTGGGAACTGGTAGGTTATTTTGCTCTAGAGGAGACTGAACTCCCCTTGAAGGAACAGGTGCATAGTTTGGGGCATTACTTCAGTTATCTTTGTCACTTGAGGCCTAGGTGACCACACTGACTGGGAGTGCCTATTGTCAGGTTTGGCTGGCATGCCAACTATGGCCATTTATAAATTTATAAATGGAGATAGCTTGGCCAAGGTTATCCGTAATCTGGGAACTTCCAAACTGAACTACTATCATGTACTCTATATGGTGCTGCTCTTGAAAATAGTTGGAAGCTTTTACATGTATATCAGCTGGAAAAGATGTAATATCCTTTGCTGCTAAAATTCACCATTCTTAGTTAATGATCATTTATGTTCCTGAAAAAGGCAGTGGGAGGAGCAAATGGGAGGAAAACATTGCTTTAGTATGAAAGTCCAGCTTGGCAGGCTCCCCAGAGAATTCAGTCTCCTGTTTTCTGTAAACTATTTGTCAAAATGGAGGTCGTGAACCCATGCATTTACAGCCAACTTCAGGGGGGAAATGTAATGTTTCATCAGGATCCTAAAAATCAGTGTTGGAGAGAACATATGGCAAAATGTTCAGAAGACATTCATGTGCCATAAGACTGCAATATATCACAGTGGAAATGGTGCTACATTTCTTAATGCTTCCGTGACCAGATATTTTTGTTTCTTGCTTAAATCTCAATTATCTTCCTAGTGTATAAATTCTAATTTGCAAGTTGAAGTAGAGATATTGTTCGGCAAGATAAGATTTTAACAGGAAGAAAAAAAGCAATGGAGAGGGGGAAACTCCTTAAACATTATTTTATGGTACAGTGTATTAGTTGTTTTTGTGCTATTTTCTTTCTTTCTTTCTTTCTTTCTTTCTTTCTTTCTTTCTTCTACAGATGAGGAGCCCTTGGTTCTCCATATGCTGATGGACTCCTGCTCCTATCCCTGATTCCTGGCAATGATCTCTGGACCTAAGTGAATGTGACTCCCAATGGAATGTGGCCACATAGGGAGCTGTCCCATTCTTCAGAATACTGCTCATAATACATGCCTTACACAGGGCCATATTGAATTGGGAACCAGAAAAAGTCACCATAGCTGCTTTAGGTCTTCAACCCCTTGTACAAAACTGCTCTGGGCACCAGAGTTTAAGAAGATATTGATAAGCTAGAAGATGTGCTGGGGTCGTCAATATGTGCTGAAGATCACCAAACCTTATAAGAAAAAGTTGAAGGATTTGGATATCTAGTCAGGAGAGCAGACAATAAAAAGTGATGTGATAGCCATCTTTAGATATTTGAATACCTGTGGCACTGTTTAGGGCGGAAATTTGTTTTCTGCTGCTTCAGAAAGCAAAATCCAAACCAATAAGTATGGGTGTCTGGAATGTGGCCCAAGAGTCAGCCTCAGAAATTGAGCTGAGTGAGCAAGGGGCCGACTCTCCAGATGAAACCTGTCTGTCTGAGTTTAGAGAGGACAGCCCAGGCCCCCTCCTTCCCCTGGGAAGAAGTTGTTAGCTCCCAAGGAGAGGAAGAGTTGGAAGTTGGCCAAAGCATTGCTAGGCAACCATCATATAAGCCAGAGTCTGAGGGTGTGTCTTCTGGGGAAGAGACAGGCCAGCCATTCAGTTCCTGTATGAGAAGACAGGAGAAGCTCAAAGACCAATGGAAGGGAAAGAGAAGAAAGGTGGGATTTTGGCATTCTTCCTGTTGGGGGAGGGACGATGCGTCAGACTGAGCAACTAATGTTAATGAGAGCAGGCAGAACGCCAGGCTCTGGATGTGTTTTTCTTGTAAATAAACTTACATAAAACTGACGGAGAGTCCTTGCTGCTGATCAGGCTGCTTGCCTGCCAGAGATTGTTATAATGGGTTATGAGAAACAAAATCTAGACAAAACATTAGGCAGAATTTCTTGATGGTATAAGCAACTTAGCAGTGGAACAAACTGCTACGGAAGGCAGTAGGCTCTTCTTTGAGGAAGAGCTGTAGCTCAGTGGTAGAGCAACTGCTTTGCATGCAGAAGGTCCCAGGTTCAATCCTTGGCATTTCCCAAAATCCTGGAAAGCCACTGTGAGCTGGCATAGACATTGTTCTTTTTCAGAGGTTATACTATAGGGACTGGACATGGGTCTTATAATTTATGTCTTATAGTGATTGCATTTCCTTGCTTCTAATGTATTTCTTTGCTTATGCAAGTCACCTTGTAAAGGCTATGCCCTAAAAGGTGGTCTAAAAATAAGTATATAAATTAGTAGTTGAAATATGACCATCTCTGGCCAGTCCACACTGTTCATATCTAGCTTCTGCTGCTGGTTTCTTAAGAGCTTGGCCTTAGAGAGGGAGAAGCACCGGGGATGGCAGTGCAGTGTGGACATATTGGTGGGGATGCAGGATTGGGTCCACTGGAACACCTGCACCATGGCAACCTCTCTGCTGGCTTGCTCCTCCCATTAAGCTGAGTGATGCTGGTGCTGGGGAGATGTATATTTTATTACTTATTATTCTATTTATTCAGTTTATGTACTGCCCTTTATTCAAAGATCCCAGGGCAGTGTACAACATTAAGAAAATAATTTATGCATTTTCATAATAAAAACATAATACAGAGCATAATAACACATGGCATAATAATAAAATAATCATAATAACAGTTTTTCCCACCCCACATTAACAGACCATAGATTATTTAATGACCGAAGGCCTGGGTAATGAGGAATGTATTCACCTCGCGCCTAAAGATATGTAATGATGGCACTAGGAGGGCCTTTCTGGGGAGAGCATTCCCCAGATGGAAGCACAGTGGTACCTTGGTTCTCGAACGGCTTAGTTTTCGAACAAATTGGATCCCAAACGCTGCAAACCCGGAAGTAAGTGTTCCGGTTTACGAACATTTTTTGGAAGCCGAACATCTGAAGTGGCTTCCACTTGAGTGCAAGAAGCTCCTGCAGCCAATCAGAAGCCACGTCTTGGTTTTTGAACCATTTTGGGAGAAGAATGGACTCCCAGAATGGATTAAGTTCAAGAATGTATGACTTAATTAAACACAGTGGGAACATTTCCCAGCAGGACACACTACATTGTATGAGTTGCACATCATCATCCTAAATAGTGCAGCATAGGCAAACTGTAATTTTGTAATACAGTGGAACCTTGGGTTACAGACGCTTCAGGTTACAGACTCCGCTAATTCAGAAATAGCACCTCGGGTTAAGAACTTTGCTTTAGGATGAGAACAGAAATTGTGCGGCGGCAGCGAGGCGGCAGCAGGAGGCCCCATTAGCTAAAGTGGTGCTTCAGGTTAAGAACAGTTTCAGGTTAAGAACAGACCTCTGGAACAAATTAAGTTCTTAACCCGAGGTACCGAGGTACTAAGAAATAATAAAAGCAATAAAGAAAAACAAATCAAGGGTGAAAGACAATAAATGGTATATTTTTCAAAGAAAACGGGTGATAACCACTTTTGGGGTTGTCTGCAAGTAGAACGAACTTCCACTTAGCCAACAGGACTTGCCCTTACTCTCCTCTGTCCTGGAATCCCCTGTGCAGCCTCTCAATCTGCTCTGAAGGTTTGGGGAACCAGAATTGAGGGTATGGGCCATGACAGTAGAAAGGAGTGGAAAGGGAAGTCCCCTTGTGAGAGCAGACGTCTAGTCTAGTGGCATTGGCTGCCAACCTTATTATTATTATTATTGCAGTTTTGCATGTGTTTTGAAAAAGGAGGTTTATAGACAGGAGATGCTCTTATGTCTTGAATTATAAGGCTTTGGGCAGTTAATTGAATCCCCTATTCCCTAGCGTTCAAACAATCAATAGTTGTAAGAGACAAAGAGCCCTGACTTTAAAAGCCTTATATATTGTGGAGATTTTCTTGAGGAAATGAAAGCTGGAATGAGACCATAAGATGAGCATCTGCATCTGGCTGCTGATAGATGGCTCCTTTTCCTGTGCCAATTAAACCTTTGTGCTAAAATAAAGATGCCAAGGAAAATTAGCATCCCTGTTTTTTCCATTGCCATCACAAATGCAAAAACCTTAGCAGGCCAATACAAAAAAATGAAAATAAAATAAAATCAGACCCCCTAGAACCTCATGAAAATATGAGCTTTCTATTTGAAACACAAAGTTGGGGTGCTAACTCAAATTATTCATAAGAAAACTGCAAATGTTGATAACTCTTTGCCTAATTGTAGGTACCAGTTACATATCCTATTCAGGTCTTGAACCATCATGGAAAATGCAGATTCCTTTATGATGGTGACCCCCCCCCCTTTGTATTTAAAACTTTCCATATTGTGCATGATGATATGTATGGTGTCATTTCTATAGCTTTTGAGGTGAAAGAAGGAGTTTCTCAACATTGAATATGCTCTGAGTGCAAGAGTAGATGTATTTATATCGCCTAAGTATATTAATGGGATACATACTGTATTTCTGTGTGCAAATTATAGGGGCTTTGTTTACATGTAATACTAAGCCTAAGCCAAACCATGGTTTAGTGTGAAGGAGCCAGCAACCTACTGCACAGTTAGAAAATTGCAACCATTTGGCTCCTCCACTGGTCCTACTGCTTCCTGACTACCAGGACCTACCAAGGTTTGGTTCATATCCAAAACTGGGCTCATGGTTTGTCTCCCTCAAACAAACCATGAATGGTAAATCCAAGAACAAACCTTGGTTGCAGCTTGTGGTTTGTTTAGAGTGAGACAAGTCACAAGTACAGGTTTTGATGTAACATTAAGCCAAACCATTGCTTAGATTCTGCTGGTATGTCCCTGGCAGGAGCAAAGAAGTGAAGCCACATTGATTTTCTAACTGTGCATTAGCATGATTGTTTATTTGTGCTAAGCCATGGTTTGGCATAGTGTTACATGCAAATCAGGCAAGTTAGAACAACCAAGTAAAATAATTATTTTTTTAAAAAAAATACAAGTATATTACTTTTGTTTTAGAAGAAATAGGCATTAAAAGCCCCCCACTCTCTCTTTCACTCCTACTCATTGACTGTGATTGATGGAACTCTTTTTAATTAAAGTATCTTATTGTAAACCACTATAGGGTTCCTTTTTAGAACTAAAGATGTAAATATGTTTATAAATAAATAATAGCAACACACATGAAATGGAATTTCCTGCATAAAGTCCAGTAATTATAGGAAATTTTAGAAATACATTTAAGACTTCAAATCAATAGAACTGAAATGTTTAACATGAAAGGTCTGTTTTACAAAAGAAGAAGAAGAAAATAGATGTACCAATCATATTCAGCCGTCACCTTTGCAGTTTGCTTACAGAGCAGTATAAAATAGTTTTGATTTTGTGTAACCACAGGTTCTGTTGCACACACTTTTGCCGAAGCATATTTCAACAACTTGCAGCATGCATCTGATATTTCTGGATTTTTTTTCATGGTTTCAGGGCCGCTGGATAGGGAAGCCATAGCTAGCTACCTTATACTGAATCAGATCACTTGTCCATCCAGTTCAGTCTTCTTGCATACTCAGGTGTCTGACAGCAACTCTCCAAGGTTCTTTCTCAAGCCTACTTGGAGATGCCAGTGATGGGACTTGGCACCTTCTGCATGCAAAGCATGTATCCTGCTACCGAGCAACAGCCCTTTGCCTTATAGTCAATTAGCCAAGGAGACATTTCAGTAATGTCTTTGGCTTCATAGGGTTGACAAGTGTCAAAATAATAGCCCCTGGATATCACTGACGGATCTCAAAATATTAGCAAGGGCTGCTTCATCACACTGTGGCATCACACGAACCCGAAAAGTTATGCTGATTCTGGTCACATGCTACCTCTAAAAGTGGTATTAACTCTGATTTGTTGCCCACACGTACAGCACTATTGATGAAGAATGTTGGAAGAAAGGTCAGATTTTCATGTTTGAACATTTTTTCAATATCCATCTCACGATTCACTCTCCATGAAAAACACCCAGAACAGTTTAACATCTGTCTTCAGGTACTTTAGGTACTTTAGGGCAGAATTTTGATTGCTGTTCTTCTTGGCTGGCATACTGAACAGACAGAAACACCTCCTTCAAATAAGGAACTGCTCTTGATGAGAAGTTACTCTGCAAAGGAGATGTACAGGGTTTTTTTTTTACAAGCTCGCTCTAAAGAAGTTATGCCTTTAACTGCAGTGACCCTGCTATCAGAATTACGTGGATTTGCCCAGTTCTTATGCCTCTCAATCCCACTTCATTTGGATGGTTAGTGTAATTTGCAAGAGCTTGCTGGTAATTTAATTCTTCTAGCAAACCTGCAATTAACTGATATGTATCCGTGAATTTCAGTTTCTCTGAACTTCTCATTTTGCCCATCTTGAGTTCAGTTGTCTGGTATACAAATTTAATAAACAAACAACAACAACAACAACAACAACTAATAATAATAATAATAATAAATCTGAGTTTTCATTTTGGGGGGTAAATTTTTATTAGTTTTACATAAAAGTTATATGCCATAAACATAACATTTTTAAACATTAAAAAAAGAAAAAGGTTATTTCGAACCGTGAGACCTCCTTCCTTCCCTCCATGGGTTCCAATTCTAAATTTTATTCCCTCGTCTCTTACTGTATCTGTTATATAATCATAGTATTCAAAATCCATGTTACATTACAAGTGTCATTGTATTCCTGTTTACAGTTATTCCAGTCTTTTGAAAATCCTTGGTCTTCCTGATTTCTGATCTTTCCCGTCAGTCTTGCCATTTCTGCATATTCCACCAGCTTGGTCTGCCACTCTTATCTGGTCAGTACTTCTTCTTTCCATTTCTGGGCAAGAAGCATCCTCTGTCATTGCATACATAAACAGTCTTTGATTTTATTTTAGTAGTTCCACACCTATAATGTCTAACATAAAAGCCTCTGGTTTTTAAACAAAAGTTATCTTAAACATTTCCCCCCCAACTCATTATATATCATTTCCCAGAAAGCTTTTACCACCCCACATGACCTCCAGAAAAACAGCTTTCAAACATGGTTATAATGAGATTGACAGGCCAGGTTATATAATGTCTCCACAATTTCCCTTTTTTCTCATTACATATATTAAAAGTTCCACTGGCAAAGGAAGTTCTTCATTGGTCTGGTGTCTCACTTTTTAAACCTATTTGGTTTAAAACGTAGTTTACATCCCACCCACCCTAAGAAGTAGTGATATTGTGATGGAGAGATGAGGTCAACATTTCCTCAACAAGATCCATAAAGAATCATATTCTTCACAACAGCAAACTGTGCTAGGGTAAAAGATTTCATCTGACAACTCTTCTCAAATTGCCTGTTAAAAGTGCTGATATACTCAGCCATTTCCTGCCTATCAGTTTTGCAACTTGAATCTGAAGCTTCCTTATCATACCCTTCTCTGTAAACTTGCCTCACCATGTCACCAACTATTCTGTCAAAGATCAATAGATATCTCTTCCTGAAAGTTTTGCTGTCTTGTGAATAAGTGTGAGAAAGGGTTTTCAGACAGCCTAGACATATGCATATCATTTGGGTTTTTCCATGTTTCCCTCCACTAATTGTGTGGTCCACATTTTTGAACAATTTTGTCACGTCCTCTGTTCTTTCTGTAACATGTTTCATATAATTAAATGACTTAGGCTACGTACACAAGTAGATACCTTTTCCTTTCTCAGTGTGTCATTTTATCAAAACCGGGAAAGCTCAACCAACATTTTTCCTTTTGTTTCCATTGCTATCGTGTCCTCAGAACTTAACTCAGATTTAAGTTTACTGTTACAGCATAGATAGGGAGATTCAACAGTGTAACAATAACAGAACAAAAGTGAAGCTGACATTTCACAAGAAGATATAGGCTTTGTTTAATTTGCATTTCAATAATAATAATAATAATAATAATAATAATAACAGTAACCTGCCCATCTGACTGGGTTGGCCCAGCCACACTGGGCGGCTTCCAACAGAATATAAAAGCACAGTAATCAAACATTAAAAACTTCCCTATACAGGGCTGCCTTCAGATGTCTTCTGAATGTCATACAGCTGTTTATCTCCTTGGCATCTGATGGGAGGGCATTCCACAGGGCAGCCACCACTACCAAGAAGGCCCTCTGCCTGGTTCCCTGTAACTTCACTTCTCTCACTGAGGGAATGGCCAGAAGGCTCTTGGAGTTAGATCTCAGTGTCCAGGCTGAATGACAGATGTGGAGACGCTCCTTCAGGTATACAGGGACGAGGCCATTTAGGGGAAAAAACATTTGGAAGGAATCTATTCTGATGAGATTGCAGAAACAATTGCATTGAGTAGTGCTGGTCCAAAGCATCTGACCCAGAATTTCTTGGCATTTCAGTGTTGGCCTCACATATAATAGACACAATTTAAATGTATGGAACCATGCAGGCCAAATCCATGGCATTTTGCACCTTTTGGTATAAAGACCACACCATTCCACAATAACTGAGATCGACTGACTAGTTAAAAAAACAAAGTAAGGGAAGAAAGGTTCCCTAGCACCTCCTTGTGGAACTAATGCTGGCAAATGACTTAAGCTGAGGGGGAAGGAGGATGTGGTTGGGACTGTGAATTGGCAGGCTCCTTGCCTTCATTCTTCACTTGGACAGTCTGCCAGGAAACTGGGAGGGGGGGGGGGGAGAGAAGCAAGAGAAGATTGTGCTGGAATATAGCTAAACACAGTGATTTGCTCTTCTTTAAAGGATGCTGTTCTCTCTGAAAACAAACCCACTGAGGTTGTTTTTACGTGGATTTGGGCTTCCATGTAATTGGATTCTAGCCCATATTTTCTGTAATAGTAGCAGATGAGGGCTGTTCAAACATTTATACAAGTGGCTGTGTGTGTTCTCTTTCCATTTTCCTTTTCAATAAAGGCTGTAAAATAAGCAGGAAAGAAGAGTCCTGGACCATCAGTTTAAGACTTCATATACTCCAGTAGCTGTATAAAGAGTAGGTCTTTTGATCTTGCTCATTGGGAACTCTTTTAAAACATTTTAAATTCAGTTTACAGATGTTTAAATTAAGTTCCTGAGTCACTAACCTCCTCAGAGAATAGAGACCTAGAGCCATTTAAAAGCAGCCACTGCAGATGTACTCAGCAGGCCATTTTAAGTCAGCACAGAACAGCACAAATGTAAATATACAGAGTAGTTTAACCTACATTCCTCTGGTGTGGCCTGAAGGAAACATGGTGTAGCAATCTTACTGCAGAGAAGTAGTTCTAGGTCTGGTCAGTGCCTGGATAGGGCCAGTTGGGGACCCTCACTTTGAGCTAGATGGAACAGCAATGGGACCATTGCCATCTGAAGGAAGAATGGGCTGTCCAAAGAGGCCATGTGTCTTTAATGAATAAAAAGGTAAAGGTACCCCTGCCCGTACAGGCCAGTCTTGACAGACTCTAGGGTTGTGTGCCCATCTCACTCAAAGAGGCCGGGGGCCAGCGCTGTCCGAAGACACTTCCGTTTACCTTCCCACTAGTAAGCGGTCCCTATTTATCTACTTGCACCCGGGAGTGCTTTCGAACTGCTAGGTTGGCAGGCGCTGGGACTGAACAGCGGGAGCGCACCCCGCCGCGGGGATTCGAACCGCCGACCTTTCGATCGGCAAGCCCTAGGCACTGAGGCTTTAACCCACAGCACCACCCGCGTCCCTCAAGATACCTAATTAATTCTCTCTGGCCTGTTCAGTTTCAGTTTCTATTGTGCTGTATTATTATCTGCTTGATTTTGCTGGCTATAGGGTGATCACTTGTGCATTGCCAAAGGAGATGACAAAGGTAGATACAAATTTGCACACAGTTTGCATATGCTACTTTTATGGTAAATTTGCATAACAATGCTATAATTTAAATGGAAACCACTTAATCTCATCATAGTGGTGAAGATGGTGGCCAGGGAGCGTTGTCCACTTCAAGGCCACTCTCCTTTTTAGAACTCTTCATCTTTAAACCAACCTTGGACTTAACAACAGTCCAACAGAGGATTGACATCTGTGAAGTTGTACATATGGCTGCCCTAGTTGAATACGTTTTTTTAAAAAAAAAATTGTAAACCACTGTGAATTTTTTTACAATAAATTTTATTTTTCAGTTTTCACATTATTATAAACATGCACATCAAATAATTTCCCAACTGACTTCCCCTCACCCCTTTTGCAGTTTCTTATATTTTTAAATTCTTAACAATACATTTCCCACTTATTCCAATTATTAATTACTCCCTAATCTTTCTTTAACATTAGATTTAACTGCTTGGTTTTAAACTAATCCTCTTAATGAACTTATATGTATACAAAACGTTTCAGATATTCCACAAATTTTCCTCCTTCTTTAATAAAATTTCTTTCTTCTTGGTTTCTTATTGTTCCAGTAGGTTCTGCCATTTTGGCATAGTCCATTAATTTAATCTGCCACTCCTCCTTAGGCTGGGACAGAATTTTCTTTCCATCTCTGAGCATCAGTCATCCTGGCTGCACTTGTGCATACATAAACAGGGTTTTTTTTTGGTCTTTAGGTAATTCTGTGCCAACTACCCCTAAAAGAAAAGCTTCTGGTTTTTAAATAAAAGTTATTTTAAACATTTTCTCCCACTATGAATTTTTGGATCAACAATGGTATAGCAAATGTGATAAAACAAAATGACATAAAATATTCATTTGTGTGCATATAATTTGCATATATTTTTATAGTATATTTGTGTAATAAGGGCTATTATTTGGGTGGGCTTTAAGGCCAGAGCTACATTCACCTAGATAGCTCCCAGGCACAGGTAATAGTTTATGACTTAAATTAAGGTAAAACAGCATCCATTAAGGATTCCATCTGCAGGTTCCTTTTGATTAAGCTTTGCAAATGGAACCCAGAATAGAAGCGGTTTTACCTTAATTGCTAATCACATATTTTTGAAACCTCAGTGAAGATAAAAATGAGTGCAACTTTCCAAAAAGTAGCTACACTGGATCACACTGGAACTTGGAGCATGTGAAGCACCAGAACCTATGAATTTGTATCCAAAGCCAAGGTTCCAGATATGAGAATTCTTGCAAGCGCAGACTGCATACAAGAAATAAGACATTCCTCATGCAGCACTTCCTTGCCCTGAAAACAGGACTTTTCCATGGCAAGATTGGCAGAATTTATCTCCGAGACAAGTTAATAGCAAGGGAAGCATTCATTAAACTTAAGCCACAAAGTTAGGAATACAAAATAAAAAAAGCAAAGCAAAGCTTGAAACACTTTCTTTGTTTAGGTGCATGCAAGGGGAATTACAGGTATAAGCAAAGTACTTGTTTCTTGCCTTCCTAGTTGCAAAGTAATAAATTACATCATCTTATTTTATTTGCTTTGCAGGTGCATTCTCCACTGAGAGCATGATAGCATGGTTCAGCCCATCCTTCCCAGTTGCTGACCACAGGAATTTCTTAATAAGTTTAAGCTTAATAATAATTTTAAGAAGTGCCAGGACATGCAGTGTGCTTGCATTCTCTCTTGAGCCCTGTAACAGTTTCAAGGCAGCAGCTCAGATCTTGATTTTATTTACTGATATACTTTACAGTATAAAGGAATAGTGCACAGCTATCATGGTCTAGGGTAGAATGTGATCCCTGGAATGGCAAATTTTGTAATAATTTACACCACTCTTCCTTCTCTGAATGTATAGCATTTTCAAGAGCATTATCAACGGCTCATTTCCCACCAAGAACATTTGCAAGATCTTTCCACTGTAAATAATGTCAAAGATGAGTAGAACTGGCCTTGTGTCTCTTCACTTTGTCAAGCGGTTTCCTCCAGTTATCATTTACATCCCATGGCAGAATCTGGAAGGATAAAAGACTTGGGTCTCCCCCCCCCCCCGACCCCAGAAGAGATGGCACAGAAAAAGGAAAGGCCAGCAGCCTCCTGGCCCAGTCTCACCATTGGGCAGAGTCTTGCAGAAATCGAACATAGCAAATGAACATTTGGAAAAATCATGCAGATTGGGGTGGTGAGCCCTTGGATATAGTTACCAGGGCTTGTTAATCACATGCCAGAATATGGGTGCCTTCCTTCCTTTGAATTGTAAAGGGAGATAACAAAGAGCACCTTTGTATTTTTTATTTTACAAAAATATATATATTCTGGCAGAGGATTGAAGCTCCTTCAAGGGTTAGGAAAACACAATCCTCTTTGCAATCCTCTTTCACAGAATAGTGCAATATATATGCCACGACACAGATGGAGAATAGATAGATAGATAGATAGATAGATGATAGATAGATCAAGCAGTCCAATACGTATGTTGTAATCTACAGTTGCAGCAAAGGTGGGTTCCCTCCCCCTGTCTTGCTAGACATCAGCAGCTGTAAAAGTTGTTTCCTCAGCTGTGCTTTCATAATCCATCTAACATCATCTCCTGAAACATCAACCACGCTAACAACCCCTTGCCTGACACTTCGGGGTGAAACAATTTGTTTTCACTATCTTTATGATTACAGGCCTATCCCGGAGCAGCGAGGGAACCAAGTGTGTTCTTTTCTGATGCAGGGAGTGAAACTAGCCCTTTGCACCTTGGAGAGCAGAGGATATATTAAACCAGATCAGTTTTCATTCTGTGCTCAACTGCAAGAGCAATTCCAGCAAGAGGAAGAAATATTGGACACGATACCAAAAGCAACGTAGGCCAGGAAAAAGAGCGGGGCTTGGTGAAATGTCTTTTTGTGTGGTGCTCTTCTATATCTGTTCTTCCCTTATTAGGAGTGCTCACTTTGTGGAGCATCCCCAGCAGTCTCATTACAGTAAAGCCCTGTCAAAGCATCTGATATAAACATTATGTTGTAAAGGGAAACACTGAGAAGACGTTGGCCTTGTGGCAGTGATTCTGCTAAGGCATTTGTTTTTCTCGGAAGCAAAGCACTTTACTGACACACCACCACCAACAGGGTACCATGTCACTCCTGAAGGTTTATTATGGATGCTGAGAACTGTGAGGGCAGGTGGAGTCAAAAGATCCCCTACGACAGACTCCCTCACTAAAGGTGTGAGCTGGGTAGCACGGCCAACTTCCTGGATGTTTAAAATATTCAGTTCTCCCTAGTAACAACACTAGAGAAGCCTGTTTTAACTGTTTGGGGTACTGTTTCTTTATCAAATCTCAGCCAGGTGTGAGAGAATGTTCTGTGTCCTCTTAAACCCCAACCAGAGGTTCAAAGCAATGAGGAAGCTGTTCCAGAACAAAGCTACACCTTTTATTTATTCATGCTCAGCGAGGATTTTAAGCTTGGCCGTTACTCATGTGAGATATAATTATTAGTTTCAGGCAGACAGTATGTCTGTCTGTCTGTCTGTCTGCATGTATGTATTTTACCTCCTTTCATCCAAAGATCACAGGGCAATTCACAACATAAAAATACAATATGAGAACACAAAATACATAATAATACAAAAAAACCTCCCACAAGCACTGTTATTTCTTTATTAAATTTTACAGAGAACTTTAAAACCTTATTCAGCACTCTTATTTAAATCTAGTCTCAGAATAGACTACTTCTACCTAAAATGGATATTAGTATCACTACACCACCAACACATTTTTCCTTTACCCTCAGGGAATCAAACCGGGTAGCTAGCTAACCCCTGTTCCCAGGTCCACCTCTTCCCAGGTGACAAACAATCCCTATCAAGCCATTTAATTGTTAAGTTCCAAAATTTGGATTCACTAGTCCCTCCTGGTTGACTGATGTTCTAACCAGCTCTGATTGGTTGCTGGGTTACCAGGAGGCTGACCCCAGAATCTGTTCGTCACACACCCCTTGGCCAAAAGAAAGTGAAGGGCAAAGAGTTCCACACCAAAAAGGTCAGTGATTAGGGTGTTATGCCACTTTCTATCAAAACGCCTGGGTTAGGGGGACACCTCATTCACACAACTGCCTTTGTCTTGTGGGAAGAGATTTGCAGGAGAATGCCTTCAGCTGCTTTCCTTTTGTTGTTCTGTTTGCCCCTCAAGCTGTATTTGAGTAGCCACCTGATTTTGCATTTTTCTCCAGCTACATGGTGCTGTTGTATAACAAGTTGCTGTACAGCGGTCAGAGAAAAGTGACCTGATAAGGACTATATCATTGGACCCACCTTGATGGTTCCTTGATAGTGACTTCCCCAGAGCACAAGCCTGGGCAGTGTAGTCATAGGCTGCTTGGATGTAGAGGAATGGCGAGAGAAACCAGCTGGGGAACCCCCAAGGGAGGAAGGCTCAGAGGCCAGGGAATAGTGGTGGGACAACAATGAGTAGTCAGAGGGAGAAGACTGGGAGGAGGAGGTGTCAGAAGCTGAAGAGGTGACAGGTCTTAGTGAGCTGGGAGTGTTAGGATAGTTCCGTTCCACCTTAAAAAGGGAACAGGCTGTTGTGTGTCACATGCCTGTTTAGCTCCAGCTCTCTGGGAACTTCCGTTTTGTATATAGCTTTTGTTCCGGCTGTTTTCCTGGACAAGGAGGCAAGCAGTCATGTTTTTCCTTTGTTCTGATCTACGTTGAATAAAGCTGTAAATATGCTCTCCTGTCTGCATCCTTTCATTGTGGAGACTTTGCTGAAAGGGTATGCACGAGTCTTGGAATGTCTCTGAGGCTTGTGTCGCTAATTGACTGATGCTGTTCCATGAGAGACCGATGATCGTCCGGAGACAACTGGGGGCCTGCCTGATGCCTCCGTCTCCCTGGCAGTATCCCAACAGGGAGAGTCTTTGGCAGAGATAAGTCCAGAATCAGAGGCAGAAGCTGAAGCAGGCAAGTGGGAGGAGGGAGGCCAAGAGGCAGAGATGAGTCAAGCTGGTGAAGAGTCGAGGGTGTCTCCCCCTCCTGCTGTGACAAGCTCTTTCCCTCCCCTGCCCCCAGTCTCTCAGAACCAGACGATGCTTGAAAAGATCAGGGGAGAGATTAGGGAGGTGCACATTCAGTTTCTGATTGCTTGGAAAAACCCTGGAGGGGAGGGGACTTAGGTAGCTGTGAGGAGGCAGGAACCTTCAGTTTCTGCTACATGGGGCAAGACTTACTGGATATGAGTTGCTGTCCTCATTAGGCCTGGCACTGCTGTGTCAATCTTGTTTTTGCTAATAAAAAACTCTGACTTGCACAGTGTCACTTACCGCTGGCTCGCCTCTGACAAGTGTGTATGGAGATTCTGGGCTGCCCAGATGACAAGTCCCCCCTCTTGGCCTTGCTGATGTGGTCCAAAGGAAAGTAGAACAATGCATTTGGCACCAGTTTAGCCTCAGGTGTCCTGTCTTCTTTCCTGAGAGATGATCATGGGTGGAAGGAGTAGTTAGCCAGTGCAATGCTATTTGATTGGCAAGTTGCATATGACTGAACACAATGGAACAAATTGCAGTGGGTTTTTTAAAAAGAATGCTGAAAGTACTGAAAGTAAAGCTGCAGGTAGAGGCTGTATATGGGTTTTGCGAGCCTGTTCTGAGAAGGGTGGGGAGTGTGTGTGGGTGTGTGTGGGGGAGCGGTCAGACAAGTGTGAAACAGGAAGCCTTCCAAGGAAATCAAAGGCTCACAACTTCAATTATCACTTTCAAGTCACAGCTGCAGTCCCTTGATTGGATGTATCTCTGTGTAAGATTAATCTTTTAAAAAATCAAACCGGGGGCACGGCCACAGCTTTGATCTCCAAGCGGTGTCTGCAGCATTCCCTGCAGAAAGTACAAGGGGCTTGGTGACCTGCTAAATGCAGTTAATAAATTCCAGGATCTCCATAGGAAAAAGAAGATTTGACTCAAATGCAAGGAAGATGGGTGGTCATTATGACTCTGCATAACATGGAAGGAGGGGGCAGGCAAAGGATACCCAGAGATATCCCCAGCCTCGCTTCTGAAAAGATTTGGGACAGTGCAAGTTGAAGAATGAGCTATGAGGGAACAACTATATGTTTACACACAAAGTTAAGGTTGGTGATTAAGAAGGGGAGGTGGTGGTGTCTATTTTATTTGCTCACAGTGGTACCTTGGGTTAAGAACTTAATTCGTTCTGGAGGTCCGTTCTTAACCTGAAACTGTTCTTAACTTGAGGTACCACTTTAGCTAATGGAGCCTCCCGCTGCCGCCACACCGCCAGAGCATGATTTCTGTTCTCACCCTGAAGCAAAGTTCTTAACCCAAGGTACTATTTCTGGGTTAGCAGAGTCTGTAACCTGAAGCGTCTGTAACCTGAGGTACCACTGTATTTCTTTATGAAAAGTATTTACATCCTTCCCTATCACAAAACACCAGGCTAGGGCATAGCAACAGGAAAAGAAATGTTCAGAAGCAATACAGAACAGTCATTAAAACGACTGGCTTCATAATAACTTCATGTTTTGCTGACACTCTGTACCTGCTCATTGTACTTTATGGATGCATTTTAATGGGTGGCTACAGATGACAGTTTCTAAAGCAGAATCTTACTGTGGTCTGCAGACAGCTAGGCAGAATTACTGGTCATCCGTAGCATCTGCTTTCTTGGTGAGATTTTAGCGCTGTTTCTTTTCCAGAGATTTCTGACTGGCAGCAAGGCTATAGTAAAACTTTTCCCACTGTGGTGATTGACAGAATACATAGAGCGGCCAGATGCAATAGTGACTAGAGCTCTTCTGCATCTTTAATAGCGCTGCAATTCCCTCTTTCAAACAACTATTAAAGGTGTAAGAGACCTGCCCATTTGTTGCATGTCTACCCATAACTATACAGATTGATTGGCCGATTGTGAAAAATTTCTACTTAATAAATGATCATCCAATGTTACTCCACTGTGAGAGTATTCTTAGAAATCATGATTACTGCATGGGAGTAAGCACCACTGAATCCCATTTTTTGCCTTTTGCTTTAGGAAGCATGTATAGGATTGCACTTTAGGGATACTTCTGCTGAGACTGACAGCTGATGAAAAGAGCAAAGGTCAAAAATCTGCAGCCAAATTATTGCTAGGAAGATCAGGCCCAATTTGTTATTCTAGCTTTGCTCCAGAACGACCTCCTAGAAAAGGATAAATGATGTTTGTCCAGAATTTATTTCAGAACCTTTTGTCTGTTAGAAACAAGGAAGTAATAATTTAGATATGTTTGCTGCTAAAAGGGAAAAGATTGCATAGAATTACAGATTTCTATTTTGAAGGCAGCATCAAAACGGGGCACCTTTGCCCACAATGTTAATTTGCAGTTTGGAACCTGGTTACTTGCAGAAATGTTCAAACAAAATTGCTACCAGCCTACCTTCTGAACTCCAGATCAGAGAGCGATGAAAATTTGAAAGGTGCTGGCCTTCTTGGTCCTGTTTTGATTCATGCCTATTCAATTTTTTAAAGAAGCAAAGAAGTCATTTTGTGTGTGCGATGCTGTACTAGAAAATTATTAGTCGTCGCTAATTATGCAGGACTGTGGTCACTGACATGTTCTACATCTTGAATTCCCGATGTCAAAAGCCTTGCTGCAAAGGCAGCCAAACAAAACTCAGCAGATTTGGTGACAGGCACTTGTAACAAGCATGAAAGTGAATAAAATAGAAGGAGCTGGATAAATTAGGAGTCTTGGGACATGAAAATATCAGTGCTGCAGGAAGGTTTGCTATTCAAGTAGTTTGCCTTAGCGCAGTTTATATTTCTCTTTTGTCTCTCCCACACCGTTCACTGTCTGTTAAGCTGCTATTAGCCTTTTTTGTGTTTGGGTTATTAAGCAGCCTGCGCCAAGGCAGCTCCTGTTCTAAAAGTCTATTCTTGCAATGAATTGGTTATCCCTTTTATAAGAGTAGGTAGCAACCAGTCTCAGGAGATGTAATCATGAAAACTTGTCCTCAGTGTAGCTTCATATATAATGTAGACTCAAATTCCAAGAGACTATCGAGAACTGCATTGCATATTTTCATTTGTAACTTAATGCAGCACCTTGTGGAAAAGCTAATATTTTGATATATTTTTGTATCAGAACATCAGCATTTGAATTACTGGAAGGTGGGGTGGAACAGGGGGCACGGCTCAGGGAGGCTGGTCCATCAGAGTGAGTGGGGCATTGCCCTCCAACTTCAGTCTGCTTTCAACCAGCGCAGAGCTTTCAAAGTTCATTTTAGAGAGGAACTAGTTCAAGCTCAGGATGTCCCAAAAGAAATGGATTCCAATTCACACCCCTCCTTTTACAAAACAAACTAGTTTGGTTCAGTTCCAAATTTAAGTTCATCCAAATGATCATTGGAATTTTTTTTTCCCACATTCGCAGTGCTACAAGCTGCTTTGCCGAAGGATAAAATATACTTAAGAAGACTAATAAAACATTGACATTTGTCTGTTCCCGCCATCAATAGACCATAGAGGCCCAAAGAGTCTCAAGTGTAAAAAAACACATGAACTAAAGCATAAAAAACACACGAACTGAGTAGAACTAGTTCAAAGTTCTGTCCCAAAACAAACCTAATTCAGGTTCAGTTCACCTAGCAATGATGGGAACTACTGGCAGGTGGAGTTCAGAGATGTTTGAATGAATTCAGCGAACTTTGTTCAACTGAACTAGTTCATTCCGAGCACTGACCAGACCCCTTCTCCTCCCTGCCTTCTAGGGGGCAGTACTGCAAATGAGCCTCCTCCTCCTCTATCTCAGTATCACCCTTGCAGAACTCAACTGGGGAAACTTTGGGAACCAAGCTAGAATTAGTTGACTCTGCCTACCAATCCCAATGGGCCCCACCCAGCATCGGTATTGCTCCTTTATCTTTTGTGACCATGTCCTTAGCTATTCTTTTAGAAGGTTAAAGAACAGCTAGAATTGGAAGAATTAAAGGTGTGTGTTGTGTGGTTTTCATTTAGGGTTCAGCTACCTTTCCCACTCATAGTTCGAG
This sequence comes from Podarcis tiliguerta, assembly GCF_965153285.1. Classification (NCBI taxonomy): domain Eukaryota; kingdom Metazoa; phylum Chordata; class Lepidosauria; order Squamata; family Lacertidae; genus Podarcis; species Podarcis tiliguerta. The sequence continues at coordinate 55,693,991 of NC_139537.1, read as the reverse complement.
CACAGTAAAAAGCAGCAACTTCACCTTACATCTTCTATTCATCCCCATTGTTTGAACACATAAGACATACAAAGAAACATCTAGAAAAGTGATTGGGCATAAAGTCCCTTTGTCTTGTTTTGTTTCTATGATCATAATGTGCACTTAAAGAATTCTAATGCACATTCTAATGCACATCCCATTGAAAGCACTAGAACTGGTCAAAGTAGTGACCTGAATGCTGTTGACTTCAAGGTGATGAAAGCTGTAGTCTGATGGAAACTGAACCGAAAGTGAGTTCAACTCAGGGGACTTCCATTCAAGTAAACATGGATTGGGCTGTTAGTTGCAGCTAGATTGTGTCTTGTGTTAATATGGGTGGGGAGATACAAAATAGAACAGGGCTTTTGCACATTTAATAGTGTAGAAGGCAAATTTCAGTAGGTGGTGTTGTTATGTCAAGCAACAGCTGGTGAAATGCCCTCCTCTACTTGCAGTAGTGACCAGTGTGGACCTCCCAACACCATGGTCACTGCAAGTTCTGGGACCAGGCAGCAGTGGTGAGGAAGGTGGGGTTATATGGGAGCACAGAATTGCCTCTCCTGGTATGCCCATGAGCCTTGACCTTTCCTCATCCATGTCAGCTTCAGTGATGCTGATGTTGGAATGATGGCTTTGCCCTGCCTTGCCCTGCCTTCTTTTGTATTTGACCATCCTATAAGAAACATTTTAAACATATGTAACACATCCACAGTACATTATATATTATGAACACATATCTTCTTGAGTATGTATTGACCTATCTATCTATCTATCTATATATATATATATATATATTGCATTCTAAATCATTATTTTATTACATTTGAGACAGAAAATGTTATATGAAGATTAAGGAAGAAGAGAGAGATAAATAAATAAATAATTGCTGCCCTTTCATTGTGCTAAAGTATAGATTTATAATTCCCCCCGAGGAATCTAAATTAATTTGCAAGCTTGTTTTTATCACTGCACGAATGGAGTATAATAAATAATCCGTTCTAAAACCTTTGGAGATAATTGGCTAGAAAACTATAGAGTGATAATTGTTAACCCACTTCAGGTCACTTCGGTAGAACATTAGCAATATGAAGGCATACTTCTGAGAAACAAGAACATGCCCTTTGGACAAAGATTAATTAACTATAGAAGTTGAAAATGAAACAGTTGAGTTTGCACCAAAGCATACCTTCCAGGATATAGAGGAGGAGACACCTTATGCCTCTATATCCTGTATATATGTATATATATATACATATATATATAGGTGTATATATATTTCAAATCTTGCAAGATTCAAAATGAATGGAGGATCTATACACGGAAGCATAGGCAGCCTGATGGAAGCACAGCTGGTGCACTTATTCGGTCCTGATCCTCTGCTGTCACTCAGCAGGTGTCATGTGGCACACTGAACAGCTGAACAACTAAAGGGCAGCTCTACATCTTCCTGGCTTCTTCACATATATTCTGAGTCCCTCCTACGGCGACTAGGTGCAAAAGAGGGCTCCTCCTGCACCTTCAATAATTATGGGAAAGAGGGAATTGGATGTACAATTAATGTACATCCAGCATTAATGTGTTTCAGCTGCTGGGTGAAGACCGGCTTGTTTTGAATAGCCTTTGGGGGCTGGCTCTATTTTTAATATAATGATTATGTATGTTTTTTATTTCATGATACTTCATCGATATTTCATTGATCTTGTTATTATTGAGGTATATTTTTCATGGCAACTGCTTTGAGGTCTGCATGACGTGTGTAAGAACTTTAAAGAAATAAATGAAATTTCAGCAGGCATTGAGAAACCTACTGAACCTCCCTCTTATACACATCTTAGGGCTCCTTCATGCTTTCATTTGTCCAAGGGGTTTGTTTTTTGGTTCTGCTGCTTTCCCTGGGAAAACCCACTGCTTGCTGCTGAAGAAGAACAATTGTCAATCAGGTCTCATTTGTTCCTATTCACCAGTAAACAGTGAGTTTTTCCAGAGAAAGTGGAGGGACAAAGCTTTTTAAAGTGCATCTGGTCACCCTATGTGCTCCTCAGCTTGTGGCTTGTTCCATCCCTCCAGATGCTGCTGAACTACAGCTCCCACCAGCCCTGACCATTGATCCTGTTGACTGCAGCTGGTGAGAGCTGAAATCCATCAACATCTGGATGGCCACAGGTTCCTCGGCTCTGCTTTAAAAAATGGGAGACCTAGGGCAGATGCATTCCACACATTTACAAAACATTTCAAGCACACAACGCCCCCTAAGAATCATGGGAACTGTAGTTCCCATGTAATGGAACTGTAGTCCCATTCACAGAGATACAATTCACAGCACCCTTCACAAAACTACAGTTTCCAGGATCCTTTGGAGAATGCAGCGTGCTTTAAGTGTGTGTTGGATGTGCTTGCCCTCAAGATTGAAGCAACATGGTAAACAGAGAGCATTTTCTTCCCGTTCCTCTTTAAAATACATGCAAGCGACGAATGCTACTAAAAATACACGCAGGCATGCTTCATATTTGATGTGCCATTTATGCATTTTGTAAGTTATTTCCTCACAGCAAGGGGAAAGAAAGGAAGTATATGTGCTCTGAGGTTGGAATTAATTTCCTTGCTTCACTCAAAGGCTGGAATAGGGAAGCTGGCGTTGGATTTTCTGTCCCCGATAAACAGGCACAGCTTGAAACGCCTAGGATATTTCACTACCTAATACATAACAGAGAGCACCTGTGGCTTTCTGGTTTTGGACTTTCTGTCCTGTCTCCCTTCTTTTGTGGTATTTCTTCCTTCTGCCAGGACAGCTCTTCTCTTTCCTCTTTTTATAGGCTAGGATTCCGATCTTCTCTTTCTCCCCTCTGCTCCCCCCACTCCAAACCAAGCTTCTGTGCTGCATAACGGGAGAAAATCATTGCATCTGTTAAGCTTCCCAACCTTTTCATATGCCCCTGTATTTAATAGCAGTTTGAACTACTGACATTAGCTGGCATTATTGCTTATTTTCATCTATGCGCTGCAGAAGTTCACCATCGTGCTGGTTTCTTGTTAAACTCACAAGAGCAGGTCAGTTGGAAAAACCTTGCATCTGCATATATCTGGGAAGCTTTCCCTGCTGGCGTTTGGCTTCTTACTTGTTAAAAGGACAGAATCTACACGGGGGTGGGAATCCCTTTTTACTTCGTCTTGCAGAAATTCTGCTTCTATGCTCTTATGACATCTACACTTGGGCTATGGAGTTGATTGTTGGCCAACTTAAATATATTTCTAGTAGAAAACAGCAACTATGATGGACAAAAAAAATAAAACAGAAACCAACATTGGTCTCGAAATGAATGTGAGCATCATCGTTGAAACATGTGAAGTAAATGAGCACATTCTACCACCCACGCTTTTAAAACCTCAGTTCGTGCTAATATTTTCCAGATGTGGATTTGATCTCTGCTCAAATGGAAGATGGTTACTTAGCCTCCTGTACTATTTTTAACTATCTAAAATGTGCAGTTCAGGCCTTTAGTTAAATAAATGGAGTGAAATGATTTCCCTAAACTAAAGTCCCTAAATTGCACTTTTGCTAAGTATGCGTACTATTAGTTGCAAAGGCCCAAACTGCAATCCTGCAGCAATAATGATTGCAGTGGTAGCTCGGGTTACATACGCTTCAGGTTACATACGCTTCAGGTTACAGACTCTGCTAACCCAGAAATAGTACCTTGGGTTAAGAACTTTGCTTCAGGATGAGAACAGAAATCGTGCTCCAGCAGTACGGCAGCAGCGGGAGGCCCCATTAGCTAAAGTGGTGCTTCAGGCTAAGAACAGTTTCAGGTTAAGAACGGACCTCTGGAATGAATTAAGTACTTAACCCGAGGTACCACTGTATAAACATCTTGTCCAGGTCAAAGATTCTGGTCTCTGCATCTTACTTACTTCCAGAGGAACATAGGAAGCAGCCTTATACTGGTCCATTTTGCGCATGACACTGAACCATAGTCAAAATAAATTTAACTATGGTTTAGCAAGAATGGGCAATGTATTGATGCCCGCTGTCTAAAAGTTCTTTAATTGCTCCTCTTCCGTTCCTTCTTTCCCTGCACAGAGGAGAAAACAAACTGAAGGCTGGCTTGCGGTTATTTGGTTTACCTTCCTAGTTTGTTGAGACAGAAACAAGCCATGATTGCTGGCAATATGTAACAACAGGTCAGCCTTTGGTTTGTTTGGTGAAGGAAGGAAGAGGGAGGAACACTGTGGATACATTTGAACAGCATCCACCAGCATGTTGATTGTTCACCTTAAACCATAGCTTAATTTGAATTATGTTTTCAAGTGATGTGTGAACCAGGCCACCGAGTCAGACCATTGATCTATTTAGCTCAGTATTATCTACAGTGCATTGGCAGGTTTTGAGTGGTTCTCCAGAAATCTTCTCCAGCTCTCTGGCCATGTCAAGGATTGAACCTAGGACTTTTCCTAATCAAGGCATTCCTTCTACCCCTAGGGCTACATCCTTCCCCCTAGATTTGCTTTGTATCACAAGGGCTCAGGGAAACCTAGATAGGAAGCAGATTTTTTTACACATGCATCTACACAGATACATTTTTTTCTCTCTAAATGCCCTAATAAGCACATTCTTGCGCACATTTTTGGTTGGAAAACTGCACTGCAAAATTCAGAGTAGTGCAAATTTCAGAGGAGAGGTGTGCTTTGGTTTTCTTTTTTCAGGAAGTGAAAATTAGGTAGGTTCACATTATAATGGGATCAAAATAAATTTCTCCCTCATCCTCACCCCTACTTATATCTGCCCCGTAAAAGCACCGCCATCAGCACTCTCCCTTCAGAGTTCCCTGTGAATGTCATGGGGCCGATCCGATGGACTTGCCACACTGCTAGCAAAGATCTCCACTGGCACAGAGGAACCTCCACTCCTTCTAACGCACCTCCAGCTAGCAGATCTGGAGTTTTCGATTGCTTTGTTACACTTGAAGAAAAATTGTGGTCGTTGTTTATAATTCATGAAATTTAAAGATCATATTAACACTCGGCCCAATATAGAAGTTTTAGAAACTGCAATAGCCACCTCTAATAAAACACTCTCCACTATTTTCTTTTCTATAGTACACATAGGAATAGAAAGCTGTTTCTGAATTGAAGGGAAACTTGAGAAATATAACAGAATATATTCAGACTGTGTCTTATTGCAATACCAAGTACCTCTGCTCTAAACAAATACCCACATTAACATTAGTTTTACCCATATTTGGAATACAAACGAAGCCCTTTCTGGCAAGATTGAATTGCTAACTGGTTTTGCAGCCTGCAGAAAACATTCCTGAGGCAGCAGATCTTTAACAGAATGGCAGCTTATACATTTATATGTCTCACTGAAAGATCCTCACGACACAGAGGAAAGTAAGCAGAAAGAGGCATGCGAGCTTTCAAAACAACACTTCTGCTAGGGGCCCACTTGGTTTGTCTTTTTTAAAAAACGAAAGTCATAAGTCTTGAAAATATTGTTTTTGTATACATTAAAGCCCTTTACCAAAAAGCATCACGATATTTAGTTTTTCTGAATTTATTGTATTTTTTTAGCCCACTTAAAGGAAAGAAAAATATTTCTGGATATGCATGTGGTGTGTGCATGCTCGACTTTTTGGGGCTCGTGGGCTCATTTGGAAATCTAAGGAGCTGCCATTAACACTACAAAATACCTATTTCGCAGGTGAAACGTTGGTGATTCTGACCTCTGCTGCCATCTGCAAAATAATCCCTGGATTCCTTTGGGAAGAAGGGTCGGATATACATCTAATAAATAAATGAAAGCACAGACAAAATGATAGGCAACTGCCCCTGCCCTAAAATAAAAGATAAAGCAGGACAAAGCAGCCAAAAAGAGGGGGAGAGTGCAGGGAACACTCCCAAGCAAACCCCCACAATGCACACACCATTGTGTCAACAAAGCTAGCAAAGCACATGGGACCCAGAGACATCCTGGAGAAAAGGTGGTAAAAACGTGGGGTGTCTGAATGATGCCTGCACTTCAGTTTTCAGCCAATTCAGTGTCACCAATGGTGGAAAAGAGCAGTCAGCAAAAGCGGTTTCTACTTGCCTGCCCTGTGGAATTGTTTCATGGAAAGTATAGCGCAGGGTGCATTTTCCGTGAATCTTGGAGGCTTATATGAATATCACAGTGGTATGGTCTTCTAACTCTTAGCCTAACTACAATTCAGTGTTTCTGGTGACTTTCTTCCCCTTGAGAAAATAAGGCAGAGCTGCCACTGATTTATTGTGATTTGATTTCATGACTGTCACAAAAGGGGGCTTCCGGTATTTTGAGGATGATTTATGCATTTTCTGCCTTGCCCTGTGCAAATTTTAGTATTGATTTAAAAGGTTTCTTTTCTTCAACTACTGACAAAAGTTTATTTAAAGAATTAAAATTAAAATTAATGTACCCTGTTAATTTGCTACCAAATCCAGAGTGGTGAGTAGTAGATTTTTTTTTTAATGCCTCCCAAACAAACAAACAAATCCTGTCTGCCAAAAAAGGTGGAGGAAAAGATTCCTCAGGTAAGTGAGGGGAAATAGCTAGCATCAAATTCATAAAGATGATAAGAATAAAAATAAAATGGACAATGCAGCTATTGCGTTCTTATGTATGTTTGGGTCGAAGCAATCTCTCTGGTTCTGTGAACCTGCCTCCACCCCATAAGACATCTACTGCAAATAAACAAATGGAATGGTGCTCAGGAATATGCCCTGGGCAGCTAATTCTTGCCTTTTTCACCCAGAAACTCCACAAACGGTCTCCATGTACAACTGGGGAGCCATAGCTATACAATGTGCGCATGTTCTCACAGCAGTGCTTGCCGTACATTACAGAGCTAGAATGCTTATGTGAGAACACCATCGTAATTCAATTTGGCTGCCATTCCAGTGCCAGTGAAGAAAATGAAATCTACACATAAAATACCCATTTAAAAAAAGATAAAAATTCAATAGCGATCCTCTATTCAGTTTTCTTTATCTGGCAAATGAGTTCCTCCTTATTTGAGTTTGTAGTGGGGTTTACATTCATTGTAGGATTATTATAACTATTTATATCAAAGTCTTTTTAGATTCGCCCCTCTTAAAAAAATAGGCTATTTCCAGTGTGGCTTGCAAGTGACAAACAAAAGAGTTGCTATAGAAACAGAGTTGGCAATTTGTAGAATGGAAATGTAGGAAAAATACTGTTAGGTATTTATCAGTCGCTTTCGGGAAGATAAAATCAATATGGATTATGTGTGCTTTTTTTGCACAAAGATAAGGTTTTTCAGTATTTTGCTTGTGTTCCAATGCTGTACAGTGGTACCTCGGGTTAAGAACATAATTTGTTCTGGAGGTCCGTTCTTAACCTGAAACTGTTCTTAACCTGAGGTACCACTTTAGTTAATGGGGCCTCCTGCTGCCGCCACACCACCGGCACATGATTTCTGTTCTCATTCTGAAGCAAAGTTCTTAACCCAAGGTACTATTTCTGGGTTAGCAGAGTCTGTAACCTGAAGCATATGTAACCTGAAGCATCTGTAACCTGAGGTACCACTGTACGTGCATACATGCTACCATCTACTAATGTCTGACATTGTAGGTCCCAATCTTGAGATATGCCCTAACCCTAAACTCCCTATTATGAACATTGTACCATACCTGGGAGGGGAGAAAATGCTCTGAAGACTATCCTGAACATGTAAGTACTGAGGTTAACCCTCACCTTGAAGATTGGATGTGGAATATCACTTTGGGACAAATAAACTGATATTTCAATTGCATTAACCTTACGTTTGTTCAATGTGACGTGTGTGTGTGTGTGTGTGTGTGTGTGTGTGTGGAGGGTTGTCTGACACCCCTTCCCACATACCACAACAATGAATGTGCAAACGTTTCCCTCCACTACTATTGTTCTTAGAAAAACATCTCTCTCCTCACTAGAAGAGCAGCAGAGAGGAGACCATGAGGATTGTGTGCAATAAATGAAAAGCAAATGTATAAGTCATCCAAGAATGAGAGGGCACCAGTTCAAATGTTTATGGAATTGGCTGCTTGTGGCCAAGCCAAATAGTTTTTATGCTGAATAGAACATTCTTAACTTCTGTACTTTATGTAGTCTTGATCATATCTCCATGGTGTTCTGAAGTCCGTCTCTGTCTCTGTCTGCACCAATCCCTCCACATTCTCGAGTTACTTCCTCCCATTTCCATTGGAGATTATGTCAGTCTGCATCAGCTGCAAGCTGACAATTTGTGGTTGATGAGGATACGGCCCGCTCCCCTTCATGAAGTTTCAGCAAAATTGTGCCGACTCCCGTCAGCTCCTCGCTCTCAGGCCTCTGAAGTGCACAGCTAGTTACAAGGGCCCTGCTTACACAGCAAAAACCTGTAGAGAAATAGCAGAAAGAAACATATCCAAAGTATTCGACAAGCTGACAGTTGCCACATATGCCTGCCAAGGCCTGGCATCTTTCACACTGCATGCTATTACAAAGGAGAAGGCTAATTGAGTTTGGGCTAGAAGTACATAAAAAACATGAATGGGTTTGAAAGTACCAGGTAGGAAACAGCTGTTTACACGGTCACACAATAAAAAGAACCAGAGACCTCACACTTCATTTAGACGATGGGTGTGGATACAGTAATGGAGTATGAATGAATTCAAAATAGGACTTTAAAAATCACACAAAACAGTGGTGAGTGTATGTGGTGAGGGTCCCCTGGGTTAAAATCTGCCAGAAGCTTACAGGAAGCATGAGAAGGAATGGGAATTATCATTGGATACTCCAGTTCCCTAGCAACTGGTTGAGTTAGGCTCTTGTTGGAGACAAGATATTGATTGATAAGGATCAGTGTTCCTGTACCGGAAGGCTGATCTGACATCCATTTTAATTTAGAGGCTGTGATATGATAATAGGCATTTCCATGTCCTTTTCCTGTGTCTCCCTGGCAAGCAGGTTTGCCATTTGCCCCTCAGATTCTTTACTACAGCCTTTAATACAGCTGTGGGTAGCTCTGGCCCTGCAGATGTTGCTGAACTACAATTCTCATCATCCATGGTCATTGGCCCTGCTTGCTGGGGCTGATGAGAGGTGTATCTCAGCACCATCTGGAAGGGCCAGAGTTCCACAGATGCTTTCATATAATAGAGCTAAGGTAGGGCAGTGACTGAGATACTGTGTTATGAACAGGTTGTCCCTAGTTCAAATTGCCCTTTCCTCATGAATTCATGGCTAGCCTTAAGATAGTCATAGAACCACAGAATTGTAGAGTTGGAAGAGACCCTGAGGGTCATCTTGTCTACTCCCTGCAATGCAAGAATCCTGCCCATAGCCATCCCTGAGTGAGCTCCAACCAGCAACCTTCTGGTTAACAGCCATGCGCCACAATGACTTCTTGTAACCTCAGCCCTCTGGTGCTAAAATGCAAAGATAAGAAGTGCTAGCATTTCAGAGTTATTATAATAATCACCATGTGCATGTTATATCAATTGTTGTTGTTGTTTTAAATATTATCACAAAATCATTCCATACTGGTGCTTGAGTGTTGAGACTACAAATTGCTGAGAAGCTCTGATCTGAAAGATGAGCTCTTTAATTTCATTTGTGAAAGGGCTGGCTGTGATTACAGGTATGTTTAGAAGAGCACATTGACCATCCTCCTGTTCTTAGCCCCCCCCCCTTTTGTTACACTTTTAATTGGAAAAAAATACTTCTCCATCATTACAGTTTTTAAAAATGATGTGACATCACCAACTTTGATCAAATTAAATAAGCTATATAGAAAGTGTTCTATATAGCTTATTTAATTTGATCAAAGTTGGTGGTTTTTTGATCAAAGTTGGTAATTTGATAGTGATCAAATTACACCCAATGCTCAAGTTTCTAAAGCTGAGTATGGACTCCAATCAAATCCTGATCCATCTCAGTTCTCTTTATAATGACATTAAAAATAATAATACTCTCTCTACCGTGCAGCAGAAGGAGATGACCTGTTTCAGATGGGGAAGAAATGATGGCAGTAACTGATGTCTGAATTATGCATTGAGACTATTAAAAGTGTTGGCCCTAGCATTGCAGGTTGGGTTGGGGGTAGGGAATGCTATTTGGATTCCTCAGGCAGAAAACCCCCCCACATGGACACTCTGTGCCCGCTTGCTGTGACATGATTCAGTAGTATTTCTTTTCTTGGCAATTGGCATCTTATCATGCCAAGAGGTTCTCTCTAATTTGGGAGCTCATTAGGGAAACGCAGAGAAGTTGCTGCTGTTGTTCTGCTCCCTGTGGGATGAAACTGCCTTATGGCTGGATGTGAAATCTCCATGAGCCAAAGGTGAACGTCTCTCTTGATTAATTCTCATGCTTGTAATATTAATGGGGCCACATAGTTCGAGAGGGTCAGAGTCAAAAGTAGACCCGAATTCTCATGGTTCTGCTTGCAGTCACAGAGAGCTAACACCCCCTCCCTCTTTGACCTGCTTCTGTAGAGCACGAAGCAATTTTGTGCTCTAGTTGTAACAGCATTTCCTTTGAGTGGTCTTCCTTATTTATTTTTGTGCACCAAAATGAGAGATTATGGCACCTACTTCCAACATATTCTGAACCGTCTCCAGGATAAAAACAGGTTGCCTGAATGACACATTTGTCTCTTCGAAGAGTTTCCATTGATCCATCATGTGATCTTTAAATAACAAGATACTGTAAAGAACAGGGTTAAGACACCACCTTGTTCCTATTACAAAGAAGGATGGAGTAGAAAAGTAATAGAACAACAAAAAGAGCTGGTTTTCTTGATTACCCATTTGTTCACCTAATGCCTTTCCAAGCAGCTAAAGCCTGTTTCAAGTGGGCAGAGGTGCGCAAGTGAAATTCTATACTGCCATGTTTACAAGGAATAGGGAAAGAACTAAGGTAATGTACCAAAGAAGAATGGAGCTGCTCGTGTGCTCCAAGTTACATTTCATCCCATTTTGCCTGTCAGCGGACTGTTAGGAGTAGGAGTTTGGGTTCTGCAATGACAGAATATGGACTGGGAGCTCCCTCCACCGAATGCCTGAATAGAGCTAATGTGCATTTTCAGTTTACACTGAGAAAACAAAAACATCAGTATGAGTTTAATATAATCCTAGCAATGGTTCATGAAATGGCCCATGATCACTTGGCTGTGATGACAACTATTATAAACTTACCTTTTTAGTATGAGAAACTGTCTTGTGGAAGCTCAAAGACATGAAATGATAACAAAATACGGGTGCAGTATTTCCATTAAAAGAAAAAAAGAAAAGCAATATAGTCTGATGCAAGATTTTGGAACACATTGAAAAGTTTCCAGGGAGGGAAGAAGGGACCTGACAGATTCCTGCTCAGACACTCATTGAGGGACGAATACAGAAACATTATCTGAAACAAAACCAACATTGCCTATTAATAACACATTCCCGGACCTATTCATGATGCTGGTTTTCCGAAATATTTCAGCTGAGTAGGAAACACACAGTATATAAAATGTGATATTCGGTTATCCCCTGTTCACTTGAAGATAACTGCAGCAAGATCCACAAATTGTTTTGTTCCACGTTTAACAAAATAATATTATAATACCCAATAAACCATGCCATACCATACCATAATACTTGAAAGCTTTCCCCCCCCCCACCATAGAGAAAGAGGCATTGACCACACTTTTGCATCTCAAGAAACTGATTTACTAAACTGAAAGCAAAACGCTTGCTTCATTGACTTGGAAAAAAGTTTGGACTTCTGTTTGACACTTCAGGCTAAATCTTCAGTTGTTTCAGAGGAAAGTTGGAGAGAAAGTGCAAGACACTCATATGTATAAGCAGGATAGCAGTAAATAGCTCAAAACAAGAAAGAAAAATTGATTCAGGCTGTAAGGTAGATCAGTTTAATCTTAGGTATATCTAGTTAAAAACAGTGCTTGGAAAGACTTCTTTTCAGCCCTTTCTTCTGTTAGCTCCTCCTTTTCCTCTCCATGCATTCAGTATAGATGATAGCATCGCAATGGTAGACTCTTCAGTATTCATTTGCTAGTGCAGCCAATGCACAAGGTGGGAGCTGGCTGAGAGACTATGGTGTGCTGGGCTCCAGGCTAGAACATTACATCTCTGCTCTTCAGGTGGGAGGTGGAATCTGGGTAGGGTAGCCTAGCCTGAAATGAGTGCAGGGTAGGGTTATGTACTGGAGTCGGCCTAGGTCCGAATCCTGAGCCAAATTGGGAATCCCTGGATGAGTCACATACACGCCCATGAATTGCAGCATGTTGGGTTGGATGGACCCAGAGTGGCCTGTGGCTGTCAGCAGGCCAGGGGGTGGGGCATCAGGCAGGAATCAGAGGCAGGCAGGGTAGGAAAGCCGCAGGAAGAGGGCTGAGACCTACCTGACCAGCTGCTGTGTCTTCCTGGGAGAAGGTTGGTCCAGTGCACCAACTCCCCTTCCTGCCCGACTCCTCCCAGGAGCAGTGTCTACACACAACAGGTGTGCATTGTTTCTGTGGGCTGCAGGTGCTGCTTTTCAAGCAACCTACACTGTGCAGAATTGGAACATCTTGCTCAGGCATCCCCAAACTCAGCCCTCCAGATGTTTTTGGACTACAATTCCCATAATCCTTGACCACTGGTCCTGTTAGCTAGGGATGATGGGAGTTGTAGTCCCAAAACAGCTGGAGGGCAGAGTTTGGGGGTGCCTGATCTTGCTTAACAGCTGGTAAATAGGAGTATCCAATCCTATGCAGTGCTGGTGCATGCCAGCCCCTTTTAAACCCTATTTGAAACGTCATGTTAAAATAGGGTTGCTGGTTTTTTGTTGTTGTTGTTTTTAAATAAAAAACCTCTTTAAAAACCCTTAGAGCTGCTCCTTAAATTGCTTGAGGGGTGGCTCTGGGGCACAGTGGGTAGCCTCCAGGGCAGCACAGGACAAATCTGCCCAATTTGGGACCAAAGGGTGGATCCCAGGGTCCCTGCACACCTTCATACAGGTCTCCCCTGAGCTCCAGCTGTTGTCAGAGAAAAGCGTCTGCTTGGAGCTATCCAAAGTCCTGTAATCCAGCCAAACCCTATCTGACACCTGCTAGACTAAGCCCTTCTTAGGCATGCATAATAACTGATGGCCTCCTTTTCATCGTTAAGGACACAGGGCTGTTCAAGTATTCAGAGGATTCTCATTCATCAGAATGAAGGCTGCTACTACCCGCTCCACGGTTAACTGAATGTTCTGAACAGTAGCAGCATAACATATGGAAAAGGCTGTAGTTAACTAGTTGCAGTTTCCTTTCGCCTTGCCTGTCCAACAAGGAAGGAGTTGAGGTTTAATTAGGAATTCATGGACATTTGCTCTGGGAAATGCCCCCAGCATTCTTCTCCCTTATTTTGGTTGTGACCTCACTGGCCAGCAAATCTGCACACAGGTTAATGCTGTGTGAATGCTGGTTAATACCTGACAGACTCTCTCTCTCTCTCTCTCTCTCTCTCTCTCTCTCTCTCTCACACACACACACACACACACACACACACACTGCTGTCCCCATGGATTTACATGGGTTACCGGTATATAGGCCAGGATCCAAACTGCCATGTACAGAGCACCACATACCCTGGGTCTTTCCCCATCTTTCATCCCATCCCTGCTCAAGCCATTGTGCATGTGTGTGAGAGTGTGTGTGTGAGAGAGAGGGAATGATTTGGAGTAGTGTGTAAGAGCTTGGAGTAAATAGAATGACATCCTTTGAATGCATGGAGAAACCTTCTTTTGTGCAGTACACTTTCTTTCACATGGTATTTGAACTTGGTGCAAACTAGCTTTTCATATTTCACACGCTTTTCTGGGAAAATCTGGAAAAGTGATCCCAGCCCCCCGTCTTGTAAGAGATAAGATGGTGTAGCTCTGATTTCCTTATTCACATTGATGGGTGGATCCACTGAAGCATTGCAGTGTTCATATCACATCAGAAAAGAGTGCATAATGACTACAGACTAATTACCTTGTAGCTTGGCTACCATAACCCTCTCCTCTCTGATTATAATCCTTGCTCACTTGTCCATTCAGAATGTTGTGAAGATCATTACCACTCATTCCACTATGACCTATGTGCATTGGGCTGCAGCATTCGATTCTGCCTTCAAACTAAAAATGGAAAAGAAGTGCAGGGGAGATGCATTATCTGACTCATGCATCTGTTTGTGTGCATACTGAATGCTGAGGAAGGTCACAAGGGGAAGGGACAATGCTGCCAAAAATGTTACCTTGAAACAGACTCTAGTGGCTTATTACATTAATTTTCCTCTGATGTGTGGGGAGGGAGGGCCAGTAAGCCACTAACAGTGCACTGCTGTACATGTTTGTGTCTAGGTTTGCAGCAAAACGTATCTCATAGAAACAGCCAGCGTGTGCTCCAACTGCATATTGGTATTGTGCGATTTGACAAAGCATGACATTTACTCAAATGTAATGTCTGGGGGAGAGTTTTCTACAGAGGCCTGACCTCGCCAAGGGAGAGAAGATTGTGTTTGCCTCGTCTGGCCATGAATTTGCATTGGCCTGTGATACCAGTGTGCTAGTTTCAATGCAGACATTTTAATGCCGACAGAGACTGTCTTCTGTAACAACGCAGAACAAGTACAATGTATGTAAACTATGCTGCTAACAAGGGGCAGCCCATCCTGTTTCACCACTGGAGACAAAGTGAGAAGGTGTAGCCCCCACTCTGCTGAAGCCTCGCTTACAGGCTCATCTATTGCTGATTGTTCTTAAAAGCAGAACACTCCAGAGGGAAGACGTTAATAGAAATTGTGATCTAAGGATGACTTCACATATATGTGTTCCCCAAATTGGCCTGCATGATTTAATGTATGAAAGGTAGTGAACATCACACATATACACAGATGGGAATTTCAGATATTAATTCAACTTTCTCATTATCCAATTTCCCACCGCCGCCCCCCAAAAAATCCCACAGCAATGCTATTAGTGTAGTACCTTAAAATGAGAAGTAAAACAACACTGCCAGTCTGTGTGAACCTTTCGAAGCAGAACAAGAAAAGGGCTTCCCTGTGCAAATAAATTAGTGAAAATATTACAATACTATAAAGAAGTAGTTGGGATTAAAATTAATAAGGCTAGCAGCCAACTTGTTATTACATCTTGAGGACAAAGAGGATTCAAGGAATTAAGTGGCATCGAAAGATTGAATGTCTAGGCATCGACATAGAGAGAAATCTAAATGATCTGCATAAAGCTAATTATATATCCCTCCAAAAACAAATGCAGGAAACAAATCTTAAAAGTTGGAAGGATCTGAGGTCCAGCATTTGAAACTCCCATTGTTCTAGGCATGTCTTGTGGCTAGGAATTTCATTAGTGCAAGCAGTTTCTGAGCTCTGGGCGCAGTACTGCACCTAAGATTTCAGAGTAAAACTGCAGAGTGGAAGGAAAGGGGGGCCTTTTCCTGTCTCCCCACTTCCAGCCACTCTCTGAAGACTGGAGAAGAGACCCTCTTAAGAATATTAGGGGGGTGAGCAGGGGAAGGACTAGACCGTGTGAAATATGAACATAAGATTTTGTCTGCAGTTCATTCATTTTCAGCTTTGTATAAAAAAGGGCACCCAGACATTCTATTGTTGTGCCCATAACCTGGGTTTAAGGTGCCATTTAGCTCCTAGCTTCTAACACTGTCTGAGACTAGACATACCATGATGAATAAATGCAATTAAAACGCAGTATTTTACCCAAAACAGCATTTATGTTTCAGAAGCTCCTTCTAAACAAATATTAAAGGTAAAGGTACCCCTGCCCGTACGGGCCAGTCGTGTCCGACTCTAGGGTTGTGCGCCCATCTCACTTAAGAGGCCGGGGGCCAGCGCTCTCCGGAGACACTTCCGGGTCACGTGGCCAGCGTGACGAAGCTGCTCTGGCGAGCTGGCACCAGCACAGCACACGGAAACGCCATTTACCTTCCCGCTATAAAGCGGTCCCTATTTATCTACTTGCACCCAGGGGTGCTTTTGAACTGCTAGGTGGGCAGGAGCTGGGACCGAAAGATGGGAGCTCACCCCGCCGCGGGGATTCGAACCGCCGACCATGCGATCGGCAAGCCCTAGGCGCTGAGGTTTTACCCACAGTGCCACCCACGTCCCTTTAAACAAATATTAAGAGAATGGCAAAAAGTAGTAAGTGGTTTTGTATGGAAGGAAGAGAAAATACTGTGGAAAGAAGGTGGACCAGGGATACCAGATGGAGAGACATTTGTTGTTGTTGTTTAGCCGTTTAGTCGTGTCCAACTCTTCGTGACCCCATGGACCAGAGCACGCCAGGCACTCCTGTCTTCCACTGCCTCCCGCAGTTTGGTCAGACTCATGCTGGTAGCTTCGAGAACACTGTCCAACCATCTCGTCCTCTGTCATCATCCCCTTCTCATTGTGCCCTCCATCTTTCCCAGCATCAGGGTCTTTTCCAGGGAGTCTTCTCTTCTCATGAGGTGGCCAAAGTATTGGAGTCTCAGCTTCACGATCTATCCTTCCAGTGAGCACTCAGGGCTGATTTCCTTAAGAATGGATACGTTTGATCTTCTTGCAGTCCATGGGACTCTCAAGAGTTTCCTCCAGCACCATAATTCAAAGCATCAATTCTTCGGCGATCCGCCTTCTTTATGGTCCAGCTCTTACTTCCATACATCACTACTGGGAAAACCATGGCTTTAACTATACGGACCTTTGTTGGTAAGGTGATGTCTCTGCTTTTTAAGATGCTGTCTAGGTTTGCCATCACCTTTCTCCCAAGTAGCAGGCGTCTTTTAATTTTGTGACTGCTGTCACCATCTGCAGTGATCATGGAGCCCAAGAAAGTAAAATCTCTCACTGCCTCCATTTCCTCCCCTTCTATTTGCCAGGAGGTGATGGGCCCAGGAGGTGATGGGCCCAGGAGGTGATGGGCCCATGGAGAGACATACTGAGGCAGAAATACTATACAGTGGTACCTCGGGTTAAGAACTTAATTTGTTCTGGAGGTCCGATCTTAACCTGAAACTGTTCTTAACCTGAAGTACCACTTTAGCTAATGGGGCCTCCTGCTGCCACTGCGCCACCATCGCACGATTTCTGTTCTCATCCTGAAACAAAGCTCTTAACCCAAGGTATTATTTCTGGGTTAGCGGAATCTGTAACCTGAAGCGTCTGTAATCTGAGGTACCACTGTAGTGGCCTACATATATCCTGGCATGCTGCTCAGGGGCAATTACGCACTAGAGTTCAAACGTGGGTTGGAAATGCCACAACTTAATTGACGACAGCTAGACTATGGCTTGGTCCAGCCTCAATCAACCTGCCTGCTGACTGATTGTATCACCCAGTCCATCTGGTCGGTATATTTGAGCATTGGCCCTCACTAAGGCCAGCCTTGGTTGTGGGTCTTTTCTCTGGGCTCTGCTTTCATCCTGGGTGTGTGGCAGCTCAGTCCCTCCTCCCCCATCTGAGTCTCCTGTCATAGTTTGACACCCCCACAATGAAACAGGATGGAAATAGGTATTTGAGACCTGTAGAGGAGCTCTCAGTTAAAACTAGTATTAAATTTTATAGGGATTACTAAAAAAAAAGTTAGGAAAGTGAATTATAACGGCCAAAACTATATTATAAACATTTGCTCAATGATATGGAGTGAGTGTAAACAAAAACTGATTCTAGAGATATCACATAATGCATCTATATTTGATGATGGACGTTTTAACTTAGATGGCCAGTGAGTGATTTTTCAGATTTGGAAAGGAAAAGGGGATACCATGTTATCAAGACTGCACTGAGATAAGAATGTTTGAACAAGTGACAGAAAGGTTACAGATCAACTCTCTGTTCTTTCACTTTTTACAAATAATGACATATCTACGAAAGATAAGGAAACATTGCAAAATGGTAGAGAAAAGCCAGCTTTGAAAGGGTACTGGAGAATAACAAGAAACAAAAGTATTTTCAAGAACCTGTCAAAAATTATTGGAGGAAAAAAAACCATTATCAAGAACTATTTCGATATGGAGTAAGGTGGAACAAAGTCATTCAAAGTGTAGCATGGAACTTTTCGACCAAAACCCGTTCTTCCTGCATGGTACCTGCAAAACATTTGAAGCATAACTAGAAAAGGGCTCCATTGTGTCCCTCGGTTGTTTTCATTCTTTTTTTTTTAAAAAAAAATTATTGGGTTTTACAAAAAACACAGAACAACAGCAAACAAGAACAAATCCACAAGAAAACCTAACAAAGAAACACTACAACACACAAACACAAAACAATAAAACATAAAAAGAAAATAAAAAATATTAAAAACAATTTCTGTCTCCTTGTATTCTTTTCATTATCTTATTTCCCCGACTTCCCCAGACCTCCCTTCTCTGTATTCCAAATCATATATTCTGTCCGCAAATTCTTTCCTTCTGTCCTAAATTCATTTTATAGTCATCTTAATGCTCTCGGTTGTTTTCAATCCTCACATTGTAGTTGATGGGAAACATCACTATTTTGCCATCAGGATGGTAAAGAAGGACAGCAGACAGAGAGGGCTAAGTTATGCTCAGTGTGGGCTATTCAACTGAATAGTTATGATAGCACCATGGGATTTTCCATCTCTCACTGCACCATGCCCATATCTGCTCTAGAGGGTTGGGGGAAAACCTAGAATTAGGAGGCTCACGGAGGGAGGAGAGGGAAAGAATGTTCACCATTGCACTATATTACATACAACCCACTGAAAATGATGAGCCTAGTCATTAATTTCAATGGATCTATTCTGAGTGGGACTACCACTGGATACTGCTGAGAGTTGGCTTATATTTGTGGATATTTTACAACTACACAGAACTTTCATCTCAGCAGTGATTCATCTTGCAAATCAATTTGGCAAACTATCCAGCTTTAAATCAATTACACTAAATCAAGAGCCATGTTTACAGATAATACACCATAGGGCACACTTATGTAGCAATGACCTTTGAAGCTGGCACAAGCTACTTGTCATCACATGATGCGGTGTCCCCCTACAATGCTAAATCAATTATGCTAAACCTATTTCTGTCTGCTATTGAGTGTCTGAAGGGAGAGCACTGCTGGAGGCAGATCCCTTTGTCTGTCTTTGGAAGTGGAAAAACAAAATCAAGATGACATCCTTCTTTACTGAGTTCCCCTTTCCTATGTTACATCATATGCGGGAGAGACATTAACGATAAAAAGCTGCTTGTTATGCATGAAATGGTAGAGTTTTGTCCTGAAGAGGCTAATGCAAGCTAATGCCAATAGTCTCCAAAACATCTCTGTCCAAGAAGGATTTAGAATTGAAAAAGACCACAATGTATGGCTATATCAGTCAGTTTCATTAATGAAGACAAATCCTCTGAACAAATCCACTTTTCTGTTTATGAACCTATTTAGTACAGCTATATTTGTATTGTCTACCTAGATATTATATATCTAAACTACAATTTAATGCTTTAAAAGTGCTTGAGCCATGGAGGAAATCACACAACCGCTAAGCAATCCATGGCCTGGCACAGCTCCATATGACATCTAGGGAGACTTTGATGCAATTTCATCTTTATGTAGATGGCAGTCTGCTCTGTATCTCCTTTCTGTAAGAATCCAGAGAGGCTGCTGAAGTTCTGAACTGGTGTCTGTGGGCACTAGTGGAATGGATGAAGGCAAACAAATTGAAGCTTAACCCAGAGGTATTCCTAATCACTAAAAATTCTGGCTTGGAGACAGAGATTCACATTACTCTAGGGAGAGTTGTGCTCCTCTTGAAAATGAAGGCTAATTATTTGGAGGTCTTGAACCCGGCCTTAACATTGGTTGTCTTGGTGATGGTGGTGGCCATTTGTGCCTTCTTCACTCAGCTGAGGCTGTTGCACAAGCTGTACATGTTTCTGAATACTGCAGCTCTGGCCATAGTAACCTATGGCACAGCAGCTACATTACTGCAATGCACTTTAGATGGGGCTGCCTTTGAAATGGGAACCAGAAACTTCATTTGGTCTGGCATGTCTCCATTAGGTTGTTAATAGAGGCTCCTCTTGGTAGTGTGTGACTCCATTTTTGGAACATCCAATCTGCTTCTGGAACCAGTCCAAACAGTTAAATTCTTTACAGTTTGGGACTTATGCAAATGGAATCAAGATCAGGATTACACCATTGTCAAGATTTTCTTCACGGAGAAGATTGAATAGCTTGGAATAGCATTTCCCAAT
This sequence comes from Podarcis tiliguerta, assembly GCF_965153285.1. Classification (NCBI taxonomy): domain Eukaryota; kingdom Metazoa; phylum Chordata; class Lepidosauria; order Squamata; family Lacertidae; genus Podarcis; species Podarcis tiliguerta. Next base: position 55,673,733 of record NC_139537.1, on the reverse strand, counting down.
TATATGTTTCCTTTCATAGGCATGCCAATGCTCAAGACTATATGATTCCAGAACAGTTCAACCAGGAGAAATTGCACCTTTCTCATACTTCTTTTAATGAACAGTCCTGCTACTGGTGCTTAATTTTAGAGGTGGGTAGGAGAGGGTAGGCTCTGTGTATCCATTTCCAGTGGATCATGGGGCTTGTAGTCCTGCAGCACCCAACTCACCTGAGATTATACCTAGTAATATAAGTAAGTGGAAAGCATCATTTCCTGCTGAGGAGAAGCCTTCTACTTCACCTCAGCTTTACACAGAGAGTATTATTTCATCTTGGGGATCATGGAGTTTATTCTTTGTCTGGTGAAATTGCTGTTGATACTGACTGCAATATCTTGCCACACATACAGGGAAGAAGAGAATCTGAGTGAAGTCTTACTCAGCAGACACTTAGAGGATACTCTGGCTTCCCCCACATGCCACCCTCCTCCCATTGTCATCTTGTGCTGTGGTAAACAAGCCACAGCACTGGTGGCAGACTATGCAAGCAATTAGCTATGCGGTCTTCAGCTTAGTTAAAACCTGAGCAGCAATGAAATAGAAAAAAATGTTCTCTAGACATGAAGCTAATTCAATGTGACTTAAACCAGACTATCCACAAGTTGAATTGGGGTCTTTGAGAGTGCTGCATGTGCCCTGCAGGATTTCTCAAGTTTTTGAAATTAGGGAATGCCTTTTCTTACAGTTCATTTGCCTGTCTTTGTCTGCTCCTTCCTGTCCTCCCATATCTGAGGTACACAGGCACCAAACAAGGATTTGGCACTGTGGCAACTTCAGAGGTCCAGATACTTCTTTAAATTTTTTTTTTAAATGTTGTGTCTGACATCTTTTCTTATAAAAAGAAAATTCCTGCTAGGTCAGTGCAATAATCCATAGTGCTCTGTGCTCTATCTACTCTAAAGGCATTCGTTCCCTATCAATTATTTCCAGGCTTCACCAGTAACATTTGGGAGATAGAGGCCACGGTTCAGAGAGCTCATTTGCACACACACAAGGGCCCTGCATGCATCTTGTGTGACTTACGACTTTTCTTTGAAGACTGGCTCTCCTGCCACATTGCTAACTGCTTTTGAAACTCCCCAGAGACTCCTAACTATGTGCAGCACAAATGCTGCCACTGATATGCCAATAAAATACATATTAGATGTTCATGCATAGAAAAAACCCATGGTAGGCACCGTATTAGCCCCTTATTTAACTCACACACTTATTTTTAATCAAGTTTATAACCCACATTTCACTTTGCAAGAGACTTCCAACAAAGATGTTCAAAAACAAAACTGAGAATCCAGTCATCAAAAACACAATAAACAAAATAAAGCCACAATAAGCTTTACTGAAGTAAATTGGGACTTAATGGAACTGAGGTCAAGATTACATCATTGCTAGAATGTAGCTTGAATTCTCTTCACTGAGAATATTGACTATATCATTACAGTGGTACCTCGGGTTAAGAACTTAATTTGTTCTGGAGGTCCGTTCTTAACCTGAAACTGTTCTTAACCTGAGATACCACTTTAGCTAATGGGGCCTCCTGCTGCGGCTGCCACGCGATTTCTGTTCTCATCCTGAGGTAAAGTTCTTAACCCAAAGTACTATTTCTGGGTTAGTGGAGTCTGTAACCTGAAGCGTCTGTAACCTGAGGTACCACTGTATTGTTTTGTTAGACACATGCCAACATTTCCCAGGTTTTTTTTAATGAATGTTTTATTTCATGGGTGTGCGGGTGCTCAAGGCTGCAGGTTTCCAGAACAGTTCATCAAGGTGAAGTTACTTTTTTTTTGTTCTCCTTATAACAAAGACACCACTGGTTGGCACTTAATTCTAGGTTCATACACTCCAAAGCAAATGGCAACTGATTTCTGAGGAAAGCCTTGCTGTGTCACATTCTTCAGATCAAAGCATTTGTGATTATAGCACTAAAGGTCTGCTTGGGGAGCATCAAGCAGACATTGCAACACCTTATTCCACTTACTGTTTGCAGTTGCTGGAAAGACACAGGAATCCTGCAAATCCCTGCAGAGTGTCTTGCATGTATCACTGATTTTCTAACCTTCCCCTCACCTTCATTAGTGGAACATCTGATGGCTCACATCTAACTTCTTGTGAGAGGGACAAGAAAACCTGGTAGATCTTTAATAAAATTGCAAGGGAAGAGGAAAAGGGAGAGAACTCCGATAACATGCTGGAGTGAGTTTCTAGTTTTATATAATACTTGGGAAGTACAAATCTTAGATCTTAGCACATCTGAATAATATCTTGCATGGATACATACAATCACAGTGGCTGGTTGCCAGTAAATCTTTGAGTTACATCACACACCAAAATAATTAAGCATGTCTTCTACATCCTGCCCAAGATAAAAGTCCCATCTGCTTATGTTTCTTTATTCATTGCCTGTAAGTGCAGTGTGGTTCTGAACACACAGTAATTGAGTGCATATGACTGGCTAATAAATGCACTGCAAGCCATCTTGTTATGATACCGGTTCATTCACTAGAGATGATGAATGTGCAAAATAATCTCTATCTATAAATCCAAAGGAGATAAAAACAGGCAGTGTGAACTCTGTGCCACACACCCATACAAATCCCATGCTGAGGTAAACCCTTTGTTCTTTTATATCCACTTATTACAATTGCAAGAACAGTGTGGTTACTGCTAGAGCAAGTTCACTCACATTTGTTCCTTTTTGGTCAGTGGTAAATTGCCCCAAAGAAACAAGATATTCATAAGTCAGTCTTGGCTGTGTGTGCACAATGGTCTCCACTAGAGATCCAAAGATGAGTGTTGCTAATTCCTCAGATGTGTGTTTACATATCCGTGCATACAGGCAAACAAAAAGGGCCAATCGGGTTGTGTGTGTGTGCATTTGACCTAAGGCTCAAGTTCAGCGTGCACCTCACACTTGCTATTTTTTGGCATTTGATAAGTTTCACAACCATACAGCATGCAAGGATAAATTCTGGTACACCTCATTAACCTCTTTCCCCCCTGATGCTGCCTCCATGTGCTTCCACATATGAAGGACTTTTTTTCTAGCCAGGCTTGTGCTGAATGTGTTTGAAGCAATTCCCCCCCCTTCCCTTCACAGCCATGGGAAAACAGAGTAATTCAGGACTGCCGTCTACCACTCATGTTCCATGAACCAGAGAGAAAAGGAGTGCCAGGGGAAAAAATAGACGGCAAAGACTTTGCTCCTGCCCCTCTGCCCTAGCTGGGCTGAACATTTCACCCATGGCCAAGCTCCACTGGTCTAAGAAGTGAGAGTGACATAAGAGCTTGCAGAGAATAGAAATAAATTATCCTGTATCTAGAACTCTCCCTGCACTCTCCAGCCTCCTCCAGCTGTGCCAACATGACATCTTATTGCAAAACACATAGGAGTATTTTGTCATATACTGTGCGTTTATCATGCACCTTATTAAAGCTTATTAATCTAGAAGAGAGCGTGGAAGAATAGTTTAGGAGGCTAATAATGAATTGCTGATTTATGCTTCCTGTTACAAAGCAAAACTTACTATGCCTAGTGATCAGACTGAGTTCTGCTTGCCTGTAGGGGATTTTCATATGTTTCTCTTCCAAACAGCTTCAAAGGAAGAGTCAAGCTTCCCCTGTCAGCATTCCTTAGAATCAGTGCAAGATGTCAGCATACAGCTGGAAAGAAGGAGAAAGCAAATAAAGGATAATGTGCCGGTTTACAATTCAGACCCTTGCAATATTTCTTTTCCCCTAGTTTTGTAATAGAATTGTTATACTTTGTCTGACGTGAGAGAGACACCCAGGATGGGTGTTAAGGGACCCCAGAAGTGAGAGTGGCAGTGCCCCTTGACAGGCTTGGGATGAGCAGATGAGGTTTCCAAGCAGGCCGCCATCCAGAAGAAGCGTAAGATACTGTCAGGATGCTTCCATGTGAAAGGTCCTTTGATGGGCGTGCCTGCTGAAGCTGAGCAATTGGCAAAAGGTAAATTTCCTACCATGGCACTGGTGGAAAGGGACTTGTGGACTTAGCCCAGGTACTAAAATAGCTCAGCATTCAGGGGCTATGTTGGCACAGGGCAGGACTGATCTGTTAGGTGGCTTCTGGACTGTGGAGAGTGTCAGGGGTATATAACAAGTGTCCCTGGTAACCAGACCAAGGTGGCTTACTTTTTGCATCACTATGGCAGCTTGATGTACCAGTGGGTAGCAGCATCCTGAATTAAGCAGATCACTGCAGTATTTTATTTTGCAGATTACTACAGTATTGTACTCTCCTTCTCCAAATGCTGATAGTGATCACAAATAGCATGTGCACTTTTAAGGATCTGTTCCCCATCATAGCCTCACTTTGACAGGACTGCCTTGGTAACCAGATGATAAGAGTGGACCATGCATGGAATGTGTACTAATGTCCATTGTCATAAGAAGAACCCTGCAGGAGCAGGCTAAAGACCTGTCTAGACCGGCATCCTGTTCTCACAGTGGCCAATCAGATGCCTCTGGGAAGTCTGTGTGCAGGACCTGAGTGCAACAGTGCTCCCCCCCCCGCTTAGTGTTTCCCAGTAGCTGATATTCATAGGCATACATTCCACCCATGTCTTTGAAAATATTGTGTGCATTGTCTGTAGCAACAGTCATGGAGGTGTAGGCGATCATCAATAGCCAATGTGTAGGCATCATTGGTGGTAGTTTGTCTGCTCAAGGCCAGACATGTCTGTTGGTGTAATTTAGAAATATGGGTGACATTGCACAAAGTGTTTGGGCCATGTCTTGAGCAGCCCATCTCCCATGTCTGCATTCTGTTTAGAGAAAGACCCAGCTGCATGGGATGGTTAGAAAAAGTCCAGGGCTAAATGACTCACCCACTCTCCCTTTGTCTAAGAAATGTGTGCACGTGCAGTGGGTGGTATAAAGTCAAGGCTGGATTTAGTAGCAATAAGCAAGAATGTGAGGTATTCACTGATAATAAGGTATTTGCTCCATGCAAGGTATAAGTATGGTGAGCTAGCATGGTAAAGTGTTAGTGGATCTCTCTGCATTGTATTTTTACCAGGTTTATTTTGAAGACCAGAAGAACTTTATTATAGCAGATTAGTTCTTAAAGTTTATGTAGCCAGTATGTTTATGCTTGTCGTGTGCCATGAAACAATACACACTTTATACCTTGAACTGAACTGAGTAGGAAAGGTTTTCTTAACCGGGAACACTGGAAAAAACTGACTAGAGGAAAGCAGGGAAACTCTGATGTTCTGCTAGAGCTGTGCATACTCTGCTGATCACACTGATTGATGTATGACGTGTAGCATCAACAACAGATGGTGGCCCAAGTCTAACAGTCTTCTAACAATCCTCAGCAGAGTTTTTTGCCTTGAACTGTTGCGTGTCATTAAATTCAGTGGCATGATCTAGTGGTCAAAGCACCAACCAATATTCACAACACCAATACCTGTAGTCTTACAATGAAGTTTGTTGCTCTCTATGCACCATGGATGTTTAAGGAATTTATTAGCACTGTTCAAAATTCACTCACCATACAAGACCATATATAAGTGTCTGAATAACCACATGCACCCTCATATTTCATATTTTTTTGTCTAGCAGCTAAGCCACAGAACTGACAGTCATTACAGTTCTTGCTTGATGGATGGTTACAATATGTTACCTACCATAAGTCAGCCTTTATACTTATAATGGCATGACATTCCATAACAATTTATGAAAGCCATGCCAGGAAAGGTTGCAGTTCCTTCTGCGTTCAGCTGAGCTTGGCCAAAGAAGCAGAAGTGACTTGGAAATAAATAAAATAAAATAAAATAAAATAAAAGTGTGGCCTCCACCTCTTCTTATTGCTTATATCTAACTCAACATCAGAAAACTGTTCCTAGCTTATTCAGTACAGTCTTCATTCCGTTCTTCTGACACCATGTAATTTTTCTGGGTCCAAAGACAAGCCAGAGCAATTAAAAATGACTTGAAACAACTTCATTCTTCAGAACTTCTATGTTCTTGGAGCTGCCTGCATTATGTGACCTTAGGGATTGTCCTCTAACCACCAATTTCTTAATGCCAAGGGACAATTTCTATTTTTTTCAGTTCTATCATTACAAATCTCGCAAGCTCCACTACACCTGAGGGCAGCACATTAGTTTAGAAGCTGCAGGAGAGGCCACTATGTGGCACATGCAACTCTGTGCACTCCCGCCCTGTAGCATTTACCACCTGTTGTGGCTGCCTCACTTTGCCTAATGTTAGGACCAACCTCGGAGCAACTGTGCCCTTCATACTTTCTAGTAAAGATTTTACTAGTCTACATTTTGCCAATGTATAAACTGGGATGCAAAGGAAACGCTCTAAATTAAAGGCATTTTTCATGCTTCTGGAATCTGACACTACTGAGTTATTTAAGGCTTCCACGTATCGCCTGAGTTTCTCCCCATTTGCACAGCATCCTTGTAATTTAATTTGTTCCTCTTATCTCATGGAAAATTAAGAGCTGCCATATCTGCTAAATAAAGGTATTTCGGAGCACTGAATGGGAACATGTTAACCTGTTTCCAATTTCTGTTCTTTGAATCCTCTTCCCCACTGCTGGTCAATGACTTTTGAGTAGATGTGCATAGACTAGCACCATAAATTTTCCTGGTCATAGAGCAGCACTGGATCCATTTCCAGAATGGAATTATGGGGTTTGCAAATCACACTGTTCACATATAGATTGTTTCCCTTGCCGTTTTCCAGTCTTACTCTTTGCCTTGAATATTTCCTCCTTTCACCCAGCAAGTAATCACAGGCTTTACATAAGAAGGGCAATGCTAGATCAAATCAAATGCCAATCCAAGTCCAACATTCTGTTCCTAATGAATGACTACTGGGAAGACATATAAACACCCCACAAGCAAATCAGGATGAATGCTCATTGTCATAAAACCACACATGGATATAATCTGACCTCTAGGTAAACTTTGTGCAAGCAAATCAGTATGAGTGCTCAATAAATAGGTTGCCCGGAGGAGCCCTGTGACGAAGGAGAGATGGATTAAAGCCTGCCTGCTTTCCTGCCTGCCTGGCTGCCTCAATATAGAATGGACTGCACATTTTCAAGTCTGTTTCTACAATTTTCAATAAAGTCTGGGCTTTTCCAGACTATTGTATTTTAATATTCTGTTGGAAGCCTCCCAGAGTGGCTGGGGAAACCCAGCCAGATGGGTGGGGTATAAATAATAAATTATGATTAGTAGTAGTATTTCCCCAAGAATTCTCCACACCCCAAAAAGAGTTAGTTTGGGGTGTCAGAGAGTATTTCTACAATTATTTCCTTCTCCCTCTTTCTCCTATTCCTAAATTTACTGGGATCTGGTGGTGGACATGGAAAACAGCAGTTGCTGAAAGCTTTTCAAAGTGTCTAGGAATCTATAGATTTTGCAGATCAACCCAAATGGTTGGACTGGAATGCTGCAGCGAGTGCAAATTACACCTATGTCAGTCCTGGAATTAATTGTAGGAATTTGCTATAAATAATTGGAGGACAGGTGGAGCAGGATGCTGAGTGTTGCTGATCCACGGGAGACGTAATGAATCAGGAAATCTGTCCGCCCTTCTCTTAGACTTTCTGTGCAGATGACAATCAATTGAAAATTTACTTACAATCACTTTAGTTGCACAGAAGGAAAACTGCAACAGTAACTGCATCTTGCTGACCTTTGTGCTTTTATCTAGAGATGTGGGATATCTTGTGACTAAATTGGATGGAGACTAACTAGGATCCTCACTTTCCTGCCAAAGTCCCTAACAGAGACATGGTTGGGGGAGGAGGAATTGAACTGGGGAACTTTTTGTGGTGATAGAAAATGGTTTACATGTTGAATTCTTGCCTGTCACAGAGATGTAAAAAGGCAGAGCAGCCCAGGGGGAAAATAGTATTATTATTATTATTATTATTATTATTATTATTATTATTATTAGGGTGGGTTACAATTAAAACACATTGTTAAAATCAGGTTTAAACAACAGTTGTAGGCAAGTGCCAGTCTAGTTCCGAGAATAAATTCCTGTGTTTTTTAAAAAAATAATAATAATCTGGAAAGCTCTTCAGATACCTGAACTTGGAGGTCAAAGCTTCAGTATTTTCCACATTGTGGAAAAGAGAAGTAACTTTTTAATTAAATTGGGAAATACTTATTCTGGTGCAGATTGACTGTGGATAGGAATATGCCTTAGGGGGCGATGTGTTATAAAATTTCTCTTCTCTGAAGAGTTTTTAGGAGCCGGTGGTTATTGTTTCAGTAGTGTTTCCAGCATAGCAGAGCTTGTCTAGACTTTGGTGTGATTAGAGAAGTCTAAACAATAGTCAAACTTCCCCTCTATATTTCCCATGGCAACCTCTTGGCCCTGAGCCAAACAAAAAGAAAGACATTTCTCGGGTATAAAATAGCAGAGTAGGCACTGAGTCTATCTCTGCAGTGCAGCATAAACCCTTTGCCACAAACCCATGATATTTATTTAGTGTTAGCAAAATGCTATTTGTTGTGAAGTGCAGGAAATGTGAAGAGGGAGAGCTTTTGTACTGAAAAATTTGAGCTGCCAGATTACCACTCCTGATATCTGGACTAAATTAGATGCAATGCAGGAGATCTAGGAACAGAGATGCAGTTAGTGCAGGATTTGGGAGGGGGGGGGACAGAATTCACAGACGTGTGTCTGCTACCTTCATGATATTGCTCTTGTGATAAGCTGAAGACACATCTCTTTATCATAAGAACATAATAAGAGTCCTGCTGGATCAGATCAAAAATTCTGGTTGTCATAGCGCTCTCCTACTTGCGATTCCCAGCAACCAATGTTCAAAACTTTCCGCCTCCAACAATGGAGGTAGAATATAGCCACTGTGGCTAGTAGCCATTGACCGCATTATCCTCCACAATTTTGTCCAGTGCTTTCTTTCTTTTTAACATACATAGTTTAACTATGCGCTATGTGAAGAAGTGGGACGCGGGTGGCGCTGTGGGTTAAACCACAGAGCCTAGGACTTGCTGATCAGAAGGTCAGTGGTTCAAATCCCCGTGATGGGGTGAGCTCACATTGCTTGGTCCTTGCTCCTGCCAACCTAGCAGTTCGAAAGCACGTCAAAGTGCAAGTAGATAAATAGGTACCACTCCGGCGGGAAGGTAAACAGCATTTCCGTGTGCTGGTTCGCCAGAAGTGGCTTAGTCATGCTGGCTACATGACCCGGAAGCTGTATGCCAGCTCCCTTGGCCAATAAAGCAAGATGAGTGCCACAACCCCAGAGGCGGCCACGACTGGACCTAATGGTCAGGGGTCCCTTTACCTTTCATGTGAAGAAGTACTTTCCACCACATCTGAGGTCAGTAGGCTAGTATAGGAGATGGAGGGCAGGGTGCATGGCATGCTGGTTGAGCAGCCTTCAATCTCTCTTTCATCCCCCACATCTAGAATGTGTAGCCACTGGGCTTCCCTCCAGTAGTTGCTGGACTGAATTCCAAACATATATGCTTTTTGGCCATGCTAACGGGGGCTGATGGGAGATGGAGGGGCACCATGTTGACTACCCCTCATCTAGAAATAGGGAAATGGCACATCTATGCAGTGTTTGTGAAAAAGCAGGTTAGCAACTAGGTTGAATGTAAACAGGGATGTGATTGGTGCCATTCTGTTCTTTCTTGCTTATCACGGGGTGGGGTGGGGGAGGAGAGAGAGCGTCAGTCCTCAAATAATAATTTTCCTCTTTTTCTCTTACTCCACAAAGGAAATATATAAGTTATTACAGAACAGGGCAGCAAAATCTGATTGCTGTCTCCTGTTGAGGCCTTTGGCAAGACAAAGAGGGGAGGTGTATACTAGAGAATGAGAAAAAGCAAAGCACAGGGAGCTGCAAGCAGACAGCTTCATATAAAATCTGCTCAGTGCATGTGAAAAATCATCCAGGAGAGACTGAAAAAGTGCTAGATAAATTACCAAATTACAGTCTTGGTTCAAAGAAATTAAAAGAAAATTTGACCAGCCCAACAATCAATCATATGTCCTCAATGTAACACATACAGGCAAATTAAAAACCAGCATCACAGAACAGAACAATTAGGGTCAATCCACAAGTCTGTGGGTTGATGATAAGTGCAGAGTTCTAGTCTAGGCCTAGTTCAGACAAATCCAAGGACCCATGAAAGCACCTCATGAGCTCCAGGACACTTCTGCTGGGTTCACAGCCAGCATTGCACGCACAATTTGTGAGAACTCATAGTGAAAATGGTTACTATGACAGCACAAATCATGGCTGCCCTGTCTCACAAATGTGCCTCCGTATGAATGCTCCTGAACTTCTCAAGTGCTTGCGAGGGAGCCAGGGTATGCCTAAAATAGGCCATAGGGAAGCCATTGGGTGATTGCCTTCACAGGCACCTAATATACAACATGCATTTACTTTGACATGGTTCAGCCCAGTTTGGGGCAACTCTGCAACAGTACAAGCCATCTGAGTTGAGTTGTTAATCAGGTACCATGGTGATTTAACCACACAATACCCCTTAATGACATGCAATATTCAGCATGAACACTCCAGCTCTGTGTGGTCTCCCCAACTGACCTAGCCTATCATTGATAGGTTTTTCAATGAGGACAACTCTGCTCTCCAATTGCATTAAATTGAATTCCTCAGGTCACTTAAACTGACCTGAGTGCAACTAAATTGGGTTCCATTATTATAATTTTACTAACATGGTCCAAATTTCAAGCTTTTTGGTTTTACTAGCAAATAAAAAGGACCAGTGATAATACAAAACATATAAGTTCAAGAAATAATATATTTTTGTTCTTCATATGATTCACAGCTATTAAGGTCAAGAACACCCTTTGACATTTTTGGCAGCATATGGCCTCCGGTATCTTTCCAGTAACCATGGTTCCTGTCCTGGAAAACTCTCCCCACTTTTCTCTTAGAACAAAAGTGCCACAGCCCCCAACTTTGGAGAGAGAGTCCACTAGCTAATGCAGCTTTGAGGAAGAGATAGATCCACTTCTTGATTAATCCTAGGTGGATTCATGGTCATCAGACCCTCCCCAGAGCCCTAAAGAGGCATCTCTGAGGCTATACTCTAATGACTGGTGCACAGACTTCCTCTAGGATCAAGTCCTGAGGAAATATCTTCACAGCTAGAAACGGCACTTTCAACAGCTGCAGAAAAATGATCATAAGGCAGCACTCAGATGATCGGTGTCTACCTAACCCAGACATCCCCAACCTGCAGCCCTCCAGATGTTTTGGCCTACAACTCCCATGATCCCTAGCTAATAGGACCAGTGGCCAGGGTTGATGGGAATTGTAGTCCAAAACATCTGGAGGGCTGAAGGTTGGGGGTGCCTGACCTAACCCTTCTAGAAAACATGGCCAGTTGCTCCAGGACCTTGCTGAGAAATTGGAGCACTATCCATGGTTCTGAACTCGCACCTTGACCACTCTCTGAGATGCTGACTTTTGCTTTGTTCTGCCTTATCTTGACATACTGGCAGCCCAGGGAATTAAGAACCACTGATCTCCCCTTGCTTGAGTCATCACCCATCCTTGGTGATGGGTATCCCCACTGATCATGATTAGTCAGCTGAGCATAGCTTGTGAGTCATGCCCATATGGCAAACATACCTTTGCTTCAGAACACAGTCAAAGCAACACCTACCATAGTACACATACCACCACCCAGCTTCTCAGAAGTATCAGGGTTATGCAAATTTTAGAAGTTTGGGGCCAAGTTACCTTAAGGGTCACAAGCATACACTACCATTTTGAATCAAGCTTCCTCTTAAATCCAGCCAATGATTAGCTTATTCTCAAATAAAGATTAATAGTTTTTCCATGACTTTTAGATGTTTTTTTTTTTTTTTTGGAAGTTGGGATTATTTTAGCAAACATCTGAATATTTATATTATGATGATCAATTACAATTGTGTAATTAACTACAGAATATTCAGTAACCAAGATAGCACTTTCCATTTGCATTTAGTTCATAAATAGCTGAAGCTGGGCATTGATAAATATGATATTGGATCATCCAAACCTTCAGGCACCTTGATATATATTTTGAGGGATGATGATGATGTTTTGAATCCTGCAGCGCCCCTACCCAACACACTGCAGCCCTACCCATCCAAATGCATAGATAATGGGAGAGAAAATTCTGGAGTGAGTAAATACATGGGAGATAGTATCTTGGCCTCACAGTCCTTGGGCTGCGGTGTGCCGCAAGGCACAAACCTGTTTCCAGTGCTGTTTAACATCCTGTTGGAAGCAGTCATTAGGAGTCATGGCACAAAATGTCATCAGTATGCTGATGATACCCAGCTCTATTTCTCCATAACATTTGAGTCAAGAGAGGATGAGCATGGTTTAGAATGTTGTCTAGATGCAGTTATGTAATGTTGTTGTTGTTTAGTAATTTGTTGTGTCCGACTCTTCGTGACCCCATGGACCAGAGCACACCAGGCCCTCCTGACTTCCACCGCCTCCTGCAGTTTGGTCAAACTCATGCTGGTAGCTTCGAGAACACCATCCAACCATCTCGTCCTCTGTCGTACCGTTCTCTTTGTGTCCTCCATCTTTCCCAACATCAGGGTCTTTTCCAGGGAGTCTTCTCTTCTCATGACATGGCCAAAGTATTGGAGTCTCAGCTTCAGGCTCTGTCTTTCCAGTGAGCACTCAGGGCTGATTTCCTTAAGAATGGATAGGTTTGATCTTCTTGCAGTCCATGGGACTCTCAAGAGTCTCCTCCAGCACCATAATTCAAAAGCATCAATTCTTGTAATTGTAGTTATGTAATAGATGAGGACTAATAAAGTAAGTTTGGAGCCTTGGGTAATGTAGGCCTTGTGGGTGCATGGTTCCGTTGTCCAGGAGTGTGGCCATCTGCCTGCCCTGGATGGGGCTCCTTCTCCCTCTGAAAGAACAGGTGCATATTTGGGGAGTGCTCCTGGACCTACTTTTGTCACTTGAGACTCAGCTAGCCTCAATGCCCGGGAGTACCTTTCACCAGCTAAGGCTAGTGTGCCAACTACAGCCATTCTTGGAGATAGCCTGGTTGTGCTGATTCATGCATTGGTAGGCTCAAGCCTTGATTATTGAAATGCACTCTATGTAGGCCCACCCTCCTGCCAGGTCTGTAAGCTCCAGTTGCTGCAAAATGCTTTATGGCTAGACGGCTGATGAGAACAGACTACCACCAACACATAACCTCCAGGGCTTGAAAGCTTGCACTGAATACCCATACATTACCAGGCCAGGTTCAAAGTTCCTGTATTAATTTATAAGACCCTTAGCAACATAGGTCCAAGATATCTTAAGGATTGCCTGACCCCTTATATCCCAGCCCAATCACTGAGGTCTTGTGGGGAATCTCTGTTAGTCATTCCCTATGGCTCAGATGCACTAGAAGACATGCATTAAGTGCAGTGGGCCCAGGCATGCAGAATTCCCTTTCATCTGAGATTAGACAGGCACCCTCCCTGCTGAATTTTCAGCACATGACTAATACTTTCATGTTCCAGCAGGCATCTTAAGTAGTGTTTGGCTTTATGATTCTGTTTTTCATTGTCCCATTTCCGGTGGATTGTTTTTTATGTACATTGCTTAGAAATGTGAATAATTAAGCAGTATATATATGTACAGCTTAAATAAATAAAGGGTTGTTTCCAAAGTAACTTCTTCCCTCACTTCATGTTTTACTGAGCTCCAGGGCTTTAGAACAATTGTATACAATGTTCTTATGGGCTGCAAAGGCATGATGGATATCGGGTTCATTGTTCATACTATTCCAAACAATTCCGCTCTTCCACAGCTACTGTGGAAACTAGCTCATGAGAATGTTTTCTCAGTATCCACCTTTCCTTTCTTTCTTTTGTTGCCTTACCAGATCACTGGGCAGACATTTATTACCTTTCCTCAGCACAAAATATGGTGCTAAATATAAAAGTAATGGCTTAAATGGCTATAAAATGTACGAGGGCATTCTACTGAGAACAGTATTCGATCAATAGGCTAGAACTCAGGATTAAGGAAAATTTATTGTTAGGATCATCTCTCTCTCTCTCTCTCTCTCTCTCTCTCACACACACACACACACAGAGCGCTTAGCTCTTAGTAATTGGATGTTAACATTAGCATGACATACCATGTTATCCTGAAAAGAGGAAAACAACGTCGATATGTTTTATTACAATTAGATACTGATTTTTTTGTTTTCAACACCAGGGGTTGGTTAGAATTCTCCCTGATATTATAGATATAACTTTCTTTTGCAAAGGTTGGAGGGGTAATTGTTTGGGGGGGAAAGTTTCCAAGCTCTGCAGAAGAGATTTAGAGCAAAAATCCACTGAACGCCATTGAAACAGATGGTGACTATACAGATAGGCCAAGTGGAAAAGAGGGCAGAGCCCCAGCACCTTTCAGAAGAGAAAAACTACAGCTATACATAACTATCAAAGGCACAAGAGTCCTGCCTTACCCTCCATGGATGATCAAACAGCGCAGGGAGAAGAGAGTAATTCTGAGTGAGGAAGTGACAGGAGACAAAAAGTCTCACTTCATTGGTCCTTCCACTGCTCAGAGGCAGGCTGCACAGGTTGGTTTGTGGTTTTGCTTTTTTTAAAAAAATAACAACCATATAGAGCAGGGTTGAGGAACCTGAGTCCCTCCAGATGTTGTTGAACTCCAAGTCCCATCAGCCGCAGACTGCATGGCCAATAGTTAGGAATGATGGGAACTGTAGTCCAGGAACATCTGAAGGGCCCCAGCTTCCCCCACCCTGAATGCAGAGGAAAGATCTGGGCATCATTTTCCATCATGGAAAGGTCTCTTGTATAGAAAAGACCACATTCGCCGCTTGCACTCTGTCTCATGTAACCCCCATGTACATGTTTATTACACCATGAACTCTTCATACACATCACAACAAATGCTCTGTGGTTCTCCAGCTATGCCCAGCACATGGAAATCTGGGTTAATGGTCTGATGATTCACAGCTGCTATACATTGCCAGAGCATTGCTAAGCAACTGATGCATACAGATGCATCTGTTTCAATAAGACTGCTCTCTAAGGACCAGGGCAGGGGGGGGGGGAGAGTAGATTTATTGCCTTTCACCTTACATTCAGAGACTGCAATCACAGCATTGCTTCCTGGTAGGTATATTCACTGACAAAAAAGCATAAAGGTATCATCTTAGATATCATCTAACTTAGATGGATGTTCAAAACTGCATTTTTCCATGTTCAATGTGCCAGGCTAACTCTTGTCTATAGAGGTTTCACATTTTGTCAGAGAAGGAAATAAATTGAAGCTGAATCCGGAAGAGACAGTGGCCAGGGCTGACGCAAGACATTTTGGAACCAGAGGTGAAGCACCCTCAACAGGGAAAAGTGGGTGAGTGAAGATGCACATCAGGAACAATGTGGTGTGTGTATCAAATCAACCTTATTGGATGGCTGAAGGGAGAATAAAAGGCCATTGCGGGGTGGTGGTGACCCCAAAGAAGACATCCTCTGCAGCATTCCCAAGTAGTGAAATTCCCC
This sequence comes from Podarcis tiliguerta, assembly GCF_965153285.1. Lineage (NCBI taxonomy): Eukaryota > Metazoa > Chordata > Lepidosauria > Squamata > Lacertidae > Podarcis > Podarcis tiliguerta. Next base: position 55,658,145 of record NC_139537.1, on the reverse strand, counting down.
TATGCTTCTTGGCCTGGTGCTGAGAGGGATTAAGATAAAAGTAAAGGGACCCCTGACCATTAGGTCCAGTTGCGGCCGACTCTGGGGTTGCGACGCTCATCTCACTTTATTGGCCGAGGGAGCCGGCGTACAGCTTCCAGGTCATGTGGCCAGCATGACTAAGCCGCTTCTGGAGAACCAGAGCAGCGCACGGAAACGCCGTTTACCTTCCCGCTGGAGCGGTACCTATTTATCTACTTGCACTTTGATGTGCTTTCGAACTGCTAGGTTGGCAGGAGTAGGGACCGAGCAACGGGAGCTCACCCCGTCGCAGGGATTCAAACCACCAACCTTCTGATCGGCAAGTCCTAGGCTCTTTGGTTTAACCCACAGTGCCACCCGCATCCCTGAGAGGGATTAAGTCAATGTAAATCATGCCTTTAGCTGCAATGCTTCCATCTTTGTTTTTTCATGAATGAGCCACTAAAAAAGGACAGCTCCCACAACCTCTCACATATTGTATCATGGCATAAGAGCTAAAAGTTAATTTTATAGGACACTGTTCTCTCAGCTCTCAACAGATTTTCTGTTTGTAGCCCACTAACCATTCTCCATATATAACCTTCTTTCCACTTTGGCATGCACACAAACCATTCTCAAATACATATTATGCACTGCCCCCAGCTAGGGACAGTTCTGTTCCATCTAAGTTTCACAAACGCTCAGTCATAGGTCCATTCTGTCACACTCTTTTTGTATTTTTTAAAAATGCATTTAAGGGGAAAAGATCACATTTAAACTACACATTCTTCCCCATAAGCATTCATTTTTGTATGCCTTCCAATTCTTTCCCCCTCAAATATATATTTTTGTATGTTTTTTTCCTTTGAAATGTGACTTTTGTGCACATTTTTTGAAACCAAAACCCCATCACAAAAATCAGAGGAGTATGTAATCCAATTAAGAACTATGCTCCAATTGTCATATTAGTCTGGGATTAGTGAATCACATTGGTTTGCTTCAAAATGCAGACCAAACTAATTTCTCTTCTGTTGCATCCCCAGCTAGCCCTACTATTGTCATATGACAACACCAATCCCAATCTGGGCTCAATTGCTGTGGCAACTCCAAGTTGTACCCCATCTTCTGCCCTGTCTAGCTGCCCTGGTGGCCCCATAGCTCTGCTAAACTCTGTTAAGCAGCAGTCAGAGTTACAACTGCACCCTAAGGCCCGTGCCAGAAGGCTTAAAGCAAAATCACAAGGGCATTCCTGCCCACAGGGGCAGACTATGGCGCCCTGAGCTAAGCCAAATTCCCCTTGGAGCTTTGGGAAGGAGGCAAGTATCCCACCTCCTTCCCAAAACTAAGGAAGTGCTTACTAGGCTTTGGGAAGGAGGTGGGAGGACTCTAGGACCCTGTCAGAGCCCTCATGCCTCCTTCCCATAGCAAGTGTTTACTAGGAGCCCAACCCACCTGCCAGGATATTTGTGCCATAAAACAATGAACAGGGTGGTGATACAATGACTACTGCAATCAACACAAGATAATATCACCAAGGCAAATATCTGTAAACAAACAATAAATGTCCATAAAAATGGGGAAAGTAGTTCCTTTCCAAAATAAAACCTATTTCGGAAAGAAAATACTTTTGCCATTTGTTATGGACACTTATAGGGTATTAGTGCAGCAGCACAGGGGGGATTCCAAGGTTCCTGAGGTTGTACTGGGTAAACATACAATCCAGTCAAAGTTAAGAACACTTACATTCATTGATTTTAACAGAAAAGTTAAAAATGGGCTTACTTCTTTCCCATTGACTTAAAAGTGCTTAACTTTGACTGAATTGTCCCCTAATTGTCTAAGCATAATCTCTTTTGGCTCTTAGCCCAAACGTTTATTGGAGGAATTTGTGGTGCTAATTTGTCTATATGCTTTATAGGCACTACACTGCCACACACCCACCCTTGTTTTTTACTGCGTCTATTATTTCTATAAGTGTGATCCTTGATGTTAAAATTAGGCTGCTCATATTATGACAGCTAGTAATGAAGCTCAACATAAACAACCTTAAAATGAGTCAAATGGGAATAGAGCAAGTCTGCACATTTCAGTCTGGATTTCATACACTTCCCTAATCCATTACCCAAAGTTCTCATTAGACAGATGATTTGGTAACTTGTGACATTTATATTTTCATGCCAAGCAGTATGAAAAAAATGAACAATTACCCCAGAAATAATTTATAGTTCATTATTTACTTATTATAGACTCATAAACAAACAAAACATCACCCTTGTATTTAGTAAACCTTATACTCTGGTTTTAATAACAACACAGCAACAAAATTGGACAGTCTTGATTTTATTCTCTGGAAAGCATTTGAGCTGTGTAAAAGGGGTTGGGAACATGCAGCCCTCTAGAAGCTGTGGCAGGAGCTCAGCTCCAAGGAGCTGGCTCCTATAGTGCTTAGGGTCTCTAAAGGTCTTCATCCAGCCCCGAACTCACCTTTTAAGGAGCCCTGCAAATAACCATCCACAGGAGTGGATGGGCATGGGACTGATCAGGCCTTAGGTTTTAGGGCACACTGCTCTAAACCAGGCTGAGTCTGGTTGTAAACTAGAAGAAAATATACTAGATTATCTTTAAGGTATGCAGAAATACTTCTCAAAAACCTCTGTCAAAGAGCCCACAGCAATTTTCCCCTCTGTCAAATCAAATAAAGGCATCAAAAACCAATTGAATCAAACCCTGAAATGATTGCCAAGGGAAAATGTTTGTGGCTTGACCACATCTGCTGGATGCTGTGAGATATTTTCCTCCTTATTTCTTTCTCTCTTTTTAAATAATTTTTTGTTAGTTTTACATTACACATTAAAATGGGGGTTCTTTTGAACCTTGAGACCTCCTTCCTTCCCTCCATGGGTTCCAATTCTAAATTTTATTTCTGCATGTTTTACCGTAATCTATATCATAGTATCCCGAATCCATGTTACATTACATTACAAGTGTCATTGTATTCCTGCCAATGATTTCAACTGTTCTCAAATATGTTAGAAAGTTATTCCAGTCTTTTAAAAATACTTGGTCTTCCCATCAGTCTTGCCATTTCTGCATATTCCATCAGCTTGGTCTGCCACTCCTCTATGGTTGGCACTTCTTTTTCTTTCCATCTCCTCCTTATTTCTTGTGTGGAAGGCAAAATGTGCCTGCCCTGCCTGCAGAAGAATCTTCCCTCTTTTTTTTTCCTGGTCCTGCACAGGTTACTTTCACAATGCAACCCTAGGCATGTCTACTCAGAAGTAAATCCTGTTGAGTTCAGAGGAATTTAATCCCAGGTAAGTGTCTATAGGGTTATAGCCTTGCCTCTTCATCTCAGTATTGTTTTGGCACAGGAAGAAGAATCCCAGTTCTGGGGCCAAGGCCAGGGTTGCCTTCAGCTGATAAAAAGATTCTTCCCAGGTTGAGCGCTTCGTTGATTCTGAATCGCTGAAACACACAGCTGTTTGGGTTCCTGCATGGATCCATTAAAATTGCAATTATGCCTTTAAAAAGAGAGGTAATGAGTGCTGAAATTAAAGCCCTAAACTTGGCTTTCCCCCACTGCTTAAGTAGAGGATGTTAGCAAAGTGTTCTAGCTCGTTATTATTAAAGAAAAACCAAAGCTCCCAGTGTGAGCAAATTTATGCAATGAAGAGCCTGGCAGTGTCAGGGCTGCATACCACTGAGCGCAGCTGAGCTGTGACTCAACGTCTTGATACAACCAATCAAACCATGTATCACTGCTTTTTTAAATTTGCAACTCTCCCAGAATGTATGCTGTGGTGAGGGGGGTGGGGCGGGAATCCTAAAAGCTGCTTGTGTGTCAGTATCAGTGACTTCTGTGGAATGTAGTCTAGAAAAAGTGATTAGGGGATTCCTCATGCTGCATCCTGTTTTAGCAAGTGGATCCCTGAGAACATAAGAAAAGCCCTGCTGGCAAGGCTGTCTTAAGCATATGCGGCACCGGGGTGCAAAGATCCTCCCGGCGCACCCCCCCCCCAGGTTGCCCAGTCCCAGGCGCGCAGGAGGGTGGAGCTGGCTGGCCGCCTCAGCATCTCACTGGCTCAGTAGCCCCTGAACTCACAGCGCAGAGCTGCCCACAGCTGAAGAGCCTGCCACAGTGCTCCAACCAATGGGCGGGCTCTTCCCCGGACTCAACTCTCAGGCCCCAGACTCTCAGCCTGGCGCCCCTGAGAGTCCGGTGCCTGGGTGCCCCGCACCCCTAGGGCCTATGGGTAAGACGGCCCTGCCTGCTGGATCTAGTCCAGCATCCTATTCTCACAGGGATGAAGAGTTCCCTAGCTACCCACCCATAGGTGGGCAGTGAAAGACCCTGACAAGGATAATCACTGACCTCCAAGAGCCTTGGCAAGTTGAGCGCAATTGAATATAAGTGGGGAAAGGAAATCAGGAGTGAAATTGGCTGCTTAAGCCCCTAACAGCTTATAATATCCTGGATTCCGACTGAAGGATACGTGCAACGAAGCGTGCATCTGCCAGCCTTAACATTCCCCATTTGAGAATGATAGAAGTTTTTTACCTTTGAAGTTTAAAGAGTCCTGAGGACGGATTTTTTATGGTAAAAGGAATAGCACTTTCTTTGGTCCTGGTCCTCAAGGGCTCTTTCTTAAGGTGGTAAGAGCCTCTAACAGCTAAGTGATCAGAAAAGAACACCCTCCCACTCTGGCTCCCAGTAAGCAGCAGCCACTGCACAACTGGGAGGTGCAGTAAGGGCTGCCACCACGACATGCCCCACCCTCCACTACTGAATCAAACATATCATGTTGCATGCATTGCTGTAGCCCAGTTTCTCCGTCAAATCTTCCAGAGAACCAGTGTACAGATCATCCAGCTGCCAACATCAGTAATCTGTGTGATAAGGCAATTTTGCTACAGCACTGGATTGCTGGGGTTCATATATAATAATAATTTATAATAATAATAATTTATTTCTATCCTGCCCATCTGGCTGGGTTTCCCCAGCCACTCTGGGTGGCTTTCAACAGAACACTAAAAACAGAATAAAACTTCAAACATTAAAAAACTTCCCTAAACAGGACTGCCTTCAGATGTCTTCTAAAAGTCGGATAGTTGTTTATTTCCTTGACATCTGATGGCAGGGTGGGCGGGCATCACTACCAAGAAGGCCCTCTGCTTGGTTCAGAGTTAAGTGAGCAGGAAGTTATTCATTCAGCCCAGAACTTCTCAGTCTTTCACTACTGCACTAGAGGAGATTTCCTGCTTCTTAATCCACTCCTTGCAATCTTGCGCAGGTCCCCTAACTGTATTTTGCAAATTTCTGAACAGCTGGATTTCTGCTGTATATCCAATCTATATGCAAGGAAATATAGATTGCCTTGTTTTTGCAGGTGGTGTTTGGCTTGTCTTTGTCCTTATCAAGTGTTTAATGATCAACTGGTACAAACCAACAATATGACCTGTAAATTATACCTGACCCTGACTGGCAATACAGTAAATCAGGCGAGATACCCTGTGTTTATGCCTCAGCAGGCATGAAGGTGAGAGGTGGAGATGGCCAATAAAACAAATGTCTTTTCCAGCAGGGATGATACCCTGGGGGTAAAAGAGAGCCTGTAATTCCACAATCAGCACTTTTTGTGCTCTCTGTTCCCCCCAGAACAGAGATGACTCATAACTGCAACCCAACAAAATACCAAAGTAATGGCCAGGTTAATTGTCTTGGGATTGGTCCTGTGATTCAGGTTGTTTAATTGACCATTATCTTAAGAAAAGAGCTATTGCGACCAATCTTATGTGTAGTCCCTTAGACACTAGCACATTCAGTGTGGCATAAGCACTCATGGGCTAGAGCCTCACTAAACAATTCCCTTGTGTCACAATAAGCCAGAGACATATCTGCAAAGTGTGTGAGTTTGGCTGTGGAGATTCTGTTCTGATTTAGACTACAGTAGTTGCTAAAACTGAGACTCAGGGTTCATGCCTGGGTGGATTTAAGCTTAATTCTGCGTTCATGACCTCAATTTGTGCATTTCTAAATCATGAGGTTGCTTTGCAAAGACACCATAAATGAAGGTAGACCTAATAAAATCTGCCTACTCTTTGAGGATTCAGACATGAGTGCAAGCGACTTCCAATGCATCTGGTCTAGGGAACCACCCACTAACACTAACCCACTTCAATCTTACCTGCATTGAGCTTCAGTTTGTTGGTTCTCATCCAGTCCATTGCTGGTTCAGCACATCCACTGCCACACCTGCATATTCAAAGGATGTACAGTGGTACCTCAGGTTAATTACTTAATTCGTTCTGGAGGTCCATTCTTAACCTGAAACTGTTCTTAACCTGAAGCACCACTTTAGCTAATGGGGCCTGCCGCAGCGCAATTTCTGTTCTCATCCTGAAGCAAAGTTCTTAACCTGAGGTACTATTTCTGGGTTAGCAGAGTCTGTAACCTGAAGCGTCTGTAACCTGAAGCATATGTAACCCGAGGTACCACTATAAAGGAAACATGAGAGGAACTCCATTTTTAAGGAATCTGATTATCAGGAAGTCAACACTCCTTTTAGATTTAAGTGGAAATTTATAAATTATACTTGTAGATGCGGCGAATCTCTCACATGGCTGCAGAAAAGCTTTATCTCAAAATGAACTCGGTTATTAGTCATGGAAGTGACAGGAGAGGAATGCAAAATTTGTGGACCTAACAACCTATACTCAGTAAAATATGATGTGATATTTATGACAGTTCTCTCTTAAGGGAAGGGAACTATTTACTCCGAACTGGATGCTGGAATGGGTGAGTGTGAAAGAGAGAGACACTGGTTTTATATAGGAAATCATTGGTAGGAGAGGGATATTGCTTAAGCTATAGAAAATGACTCCTGATCAAACTGGTGCAAATCAGCCATAAATGCCAAATCCACATTAGCTTACCCACCTTTAAGATTAGGAAGGAACACTTTAAATGTTCCCTGCACTAGCACTACTTGGACTTAGGATCCGTCTGCTCATGATTATCCTCTTAGCTTTTCTATTGACTGCTGCTTGTATGGAGATAGCCAGATGTTGGAAAACCGCTGGTGGGCTGAACATTGATTCTTGATATAACAGAGTATGGTCAATAGCATTGGCTGAGAAATTAACATGTCAGGTGAGAGAGGCAAAGGGCAAATACAATCCATATTCCTTTTATAACATATGGCAAATGTTTATTGAATATGTAAATTGTTCAGACTGTGGCAGGAATCCACCCAGCACTCGTGGGATCTCTTTGAGTAATCAAATGAAACTTCAACACATGGCATGATAAAAGCCTGTAATTTTTATCAGGACAAGTTACTTGTTGTTTACTGTTGTAACAATTGTTTTCTCAAAAATTAACTTCTGTACCATGAAAACAAATAAAACAGTAAAAGAAAAAAGATCAGGGAGGGAGGCCCATGTGTGTGTGTGAGAGAGTAATAATAATAATAATAATAATAATAATAATAATTTCTTATTTATACCCTGCCCATCTGGTTGGGTTTCTTCAGCCACTCTGTGCGGCTTCCAGCAGAATATTAATAATAATAAAAAAGCCATCAAACATCAAACCTTAAAAACTTCCCTAAACAGGGCTGCCTTCTAAAAGTCAGATAGTTGTTTATTTCCTTGACATCTGGTGGGAGGGCATTCCACAGGGCGGGTGCCACTACCGAGAAGGCCCTCTGCCTGGTTCCCTGTAACTTGGCTTCTCGCAGTGAGGGAACCGCCAGAAGGCCCTCAGAGCTGGACCTCAGTGTCCGGGCAGAACAATGGAGGTGGAGATGCTCCTTCAGGTATACTGGACTGAGGCTGTTTAGGGCTTTAAAGGTCAGCACCAACACTTTGAATTGTGCTTGGAAATGTACTGGGAGCCAATATAGGTCTCTCAGGACTGGTGTTATGTGGTCTCGGTGGCCACTCCCAGTCAGCAGTCTAGCTGGTGTACAGCAAGGCCTTTTTGGTGGTCTCAGCATCAGTAGCTGGTGGAGCAGACTGGGGTGGAATAGGATGGCATTGCTTACTTGGTTTCCCAGTGCAGAGATAGCTACAAGTAACTGAGAGGGGGATGAGGCAGTTGGTGTGGTGTAGATACAGCGATGGAACCAATGTGGTGCCCACACCACCCTCCCCATCAACTTGCCACCCCTTGCAGTTAATGGCAGTGACCTCTGCATTGGGGAGCCAGGTAAGCAGCACTGCTCTACTCAATAAAGGTACTCTGCTCCACCGACTGCTACTGCCCAGTATTTATGGAAGTCATTGACCCAAATGACCTGTGGATCTTAATATCCATCTTCGCATAAATTTTGAGGATTGTCCTACTTGAATTGAGTTTTCTGCTAGTTTATTACCCCCTTTTAATTCTTGATGTGTATTTTATGTTTTATTAATACAATTTTTAAATATGTACGTTGTCATCCAGTTGTATTATAGAAGTCGTATAGATAGAAGCTTGAAAATATACTTGATATTTTTCTTATTTGATGGTTAGCCATTCTGGTTTTTGACACACGGTAGGGAAAGTGAGAAGCTGCTTGAAACCTATGATAAAAGCAAATTGCAATTCTTTTCAAAGTATGTATAAATTACAATCATTCTCACCACAGGAAAAACTTCAAAATGCATACCGTCCCAAAGCAATGATATTTTGTAAATGGTTTTATACTCTCCTCTGTTGATGTTTGAGTCAACAACAGATCCATAAAAATGCAGAAGACAATCATTCTCTCCATCATTAAAGAGAAAAATCTCCCCTTTTTATGTCTACCTACCACTGAGGCAGTAGCTGGAGGAAGAAAATTGAGAGCCTTTTAAATAAAAACTCATCTTCTGTACAATATACTTATCATGTTTGCGGCCAGAGATCTAGTGCAGACCTAAACCAAGTTCGAGATGAGTCAATTATTTACTGCTTCACTGATTCCCAGAGCATTTCATTCTCCCTGGAGTCACAATCTCTAACCTTAGGGATGCTATATATAAAAAGAGCAAGAGAGAGAAATTAGACTGTAATTAAAGTGAGAGACTACAAAATTAAAATCTATGAACAAACCTTGGACGTGTTTCTCAAATGCGAACAAGGGTTGTGGATGGTATTCCTGTTGGCGTAAATTTCCTGTGCGGCATGTGTTCATGCTTAATGTTTCATCAGTTGTTTCCTATTTGTATTTTATGCTCCAACTCAGCTTTTTATTAACTCATTACATTTTTACCTTACCCTTCTACTAGAGCTCCAGGTAGTAAACAAGGCTTTGCCCCACCATCACTACAGATCCATGAAGTAGCTCAAGGTCACCTAGTGAGCTTCATGGAAGAAGTGAGATCTGGACCCAGAACTCACGGCTCTAACTACAGATTATGCATTCAGGTTATGCATCATATTTCTACTTCTAGCAATTACACTGTGTTTGTATTCACCACATTAATTTTCATGGCAGATAAGGCTACCAATGGCTACTAGCTATGATGGCTACAACCTCAAAAGCCAATGTGCTTCTGAATACCAGCTGCTAAGAGCAGAAGCCAGAGAGCACTATTGTCCTCAAGTCCTGTTTGAAAGCTTTCGGTAAGCATTTGGTTGGCTACTGTGGGAACAGGATGCAGGTCTAAATGAGTCTTTGGCCTGATCCAGCAAGGCTTTTCTTACATTCGTAAGTTAAAATGGTTGGAAATGAAGCAGTATGCCGGTCCCCAAAATTTTGCAGGTGCTACCAATATTGAAAGTGGAATTGCATGTGACTACCTCAGTAGCATCATAAGCATAAATAGTCATGGACATGCAATTAAAAAAAGATATCTGGAGCAGCCCTTGGAAACTAGTTCTATTAATGCAGCCTAAAATCACACTGGCATTTTTTTAAAAAAATATAGTATTGTAACGCTATCTAGTTATCACAACATTTGTACTACTGATTTTTAAAAATAGCTAATAGTGTAATAAGTTACACCATAACATTCACAATTCCAAAATAATTTCTGAATTTCCCCCAAATAGGTATGTATTTTCTTACTTTTTGGACACAACACTAGTAAAAACTGAAACTCGTATATTATATTTAAAAAACTGGAGGTATCCCTCTGGAAATGAAAAGCTCTTTGACTCCTCAATGGAGGCTTCCATCAGTAGAGGGAGGTGATTCTTGGTGATTATCCCTGCTGTTTCCTGTAGTCCCATGCCACCTCCGCTGGTATTTGAAATGGTCCATCTGCCTGGAACAGGTTTTGGAGTCATGTGGGGGCTAGAGGGGTGAAGGGAGTACCACCATAACCTTCCTCCTTTCCCCTTTCAATGGCAGAAACATCTCCTGGATCACTCATCTTCAGTCATTGGAGGACACCAATTGGATACAACCCAGGACATGAAATGAAGTTTTGTTTTTTTAGAAAGCAGATTCTCACATGGGCATTATATACATCAGTTGTCCATGAAGGATGCCAAGAAGTGGAAAACAAATCAAAAAACCAAATCAAATCAAACCTTAAAGAAAGAAAACATCCCTTTCTCTTAGCCGGCTCCAAATAATTTCCATCAGCCTGATAGTTGTACTCAATTTGGATTCATTGCTTACAGCAGATCACCTCTTTGATCTTGTATTGTTTGATCAAGGCTATCTTTTCCACTACACTGGGCCTGAGGAAATCTTTAGGGCAGAACGCTTTTCTTTTTTTAAAGACACAGCATTACAAATACATTGGTAATACCATCTGCAGGTGCAAATCAAGACATCTGTGTTATGTATGTTGACTGTTGTTTCCCTAAGCCTTTGTTTTTAAGGGGTGGTGGTGGAGAGATGCAGACTCGGTGTGAATATTTGAAGCATTGTATTCTTAACAACCTGTTAGTCATTAGTGAGATTAGTAATAATCTGTCATTTGCCAATGGTTTCCAGGTTCAGTGAAGAAGCATCATCATCCTGGACTGTGGAAACACTCTTTAAAAGGAGAGGTATTTTCTCCCAGAGGTCAAAAATGGATTTCTACAGACTCAGCTATTCATTCTTTGGCACACCCACCCTTTTCACTGCTGAGAAGGACAGCTAAGAGCCACTCCTTGAAAGCAGAGCAGTTTTTCATTGGGATTAATGCTCAACAGTGTTATGTCTCCCTAAACAGATTGTCTATTGTGGCTTTCATTCAAAACATTGCTGAAGCTTTAATGAGAAATCGCATATAATACTGTAATTATTTTCTAGCAGTTCCTCTCAAACCCTTCCCCCCCTCCACTTGTCATTTTACAAACATTCTGATTTTAATTAGGAACCTGGAGTCTGGAAGCTGAGAGTCCTCCCCTTTTCAATTCTTCTTTGTGTTAATGTTTATTTTAAAGTATAATTCAACTGTCATACAAACAGGAACGGGGCTACACCTGACCTTGCTGGAACAGGTTCTGAGCAGAATGTGAATGTGAATTTTTAATGCACGGCGCACTCAAGATCTTTCAAACCCAAGAGTGTGTGCAAGCAAGCTTCGTTTTCAGAACCAAGTTTCCCTTCTGTTACACTGAATATAATTAGAAAGCATAGGAATTAATTAACTGCCTACTGCAAATGGCCAACTAATGTTCGGTGATTGGCGGCATCTGCGGGGGTAAGCTGTTCTTTCTTTCGTTCTGTCAGGCGGCGTTAAGGAAAGGTGGAAGTTGGAATGACATCACAAGGGCACAGTGGCTTAGGCTCCAATTTAAGCAAATTATCTTGGAATCTGAACAGCAATTCTGACAAACTTGAGAGGTTTGTCTGCTGAAACTGAAACCATCTGTTCTCACTAACAAGGATATGTTCAAGAATCGAGGCATGTGAGTGGATGTGAGTGACAATCATGTTAAAAAGGAAACGTTCCGCTTGGACATTAACAGAATTTGAAGCAGCTCTTCTCAGAGTCCTGTCATAGATGCATGCAGGAGTGCCTTGCTATATTTCAGGAGGGAAGGGTATCCCCCACCCGTTCCCGCTTGCCTGTTGCAGCCAGTTACCCAGCGTCACCTCTCACTGAGAACCAGTGTGGTGTAGTGGTTAAGAGCGGTGGACTCGTAATCTGGTGAACCGGGTTCACTTCCCCGCTCCTCCACATGCAGCTGCTGGGTCACCTTGGGCTAGTCACACTTCTTTGAAGTCTCTCAGCCCCACTCACCTCACAGAGTGTTTGTTGTGGGGGAGGAAGGGAAAGGAGAATGTTAGCCGCTTTGAGACTCCTTCGGGTAGTGATAAAGCGGGATATCAAATCCAAACTCCTCCTCCTCCTCCTCATCTTCTTCTCCTCTGTTGTTCCCCACAATGTCCTTATGAGAGGAACAGGGAAACCAGTAGTATTCTTTCACTTCCTGGCTCTCACTTCCTGCATGCAGTTCATACAGTTCAATCCTGAAGCTTATGTCACATTCACAGCATACTCTCTGACACCACAGACTATGATAAACAGTCATAGACTCTCCCCAGAGAATCCTGGGTTTTTTAGTTCATTAAGGGGGCAGAGAGCTGTAAGAAGAACCCGTTCCCAACACAGAACTACAGTTTTCAGAATGGTTTAACAATCATTCCCTCTTCATTGGGAACTCTGGGAATTGTAGCCCTGTGAAGGGAATATTGACCCCCCCCAACAACTCTCAGCATTCTTAACAAACTATAGCTCCCATAATTCTTTGGGGGAAGCCATGAGTGTTTAAAATGCTATCGTCATGCTTTAAATGTGTGGTGCGAATGTGGCTGAAATGCAAGTTCTTGTGTAACTCTGGAGCTTGTGGGATAGTAATAGACAAAAGTGCCCCTTTCTTCTCCCTGAGTAGCACCAGACAGATTCTAAAGGTATCTAGAACTAAGTGCAGAGTTAAAGGCCCAGCACCATCATTTTATAAAGTAGACCAGCAGTGGGGAACCTGTGGCCTTCCAGATGTTGCTAGACAACAAGTCTCATTATCTGTGAACATTGGCCATGCTGGCTGGGGCTGGTGTGAGTTGGAGTCCAGCAACACCTGGAAGGCCAGAAGTAGACAATACTCTGCCTCCTGCTGTTGGAGGGTGAGGAAGATGGTGCTTGAGTTTATCACCCATTGCTTAAAGCAGTCTTCTTACTGTTGCTCCCAATACCTTATGCTTACCATGGGAAGTTAGCTATGCCCTGCTGGTCTCAATTGTGGAGGTGACACAGTATTGATTTTGCGCGCACGCACCCCCCCATTTATGCTGTTACTGTATAACAGGAAAAGTATATGAGATAACCATGCCGCACCACAGCCACTCTCATTTCACTGAAATCACTTAGAAGTTACCTGCGCACTTTGCCTCCATTTTTTTCTAGGAGAACTAGAAGACTTGCCTTCTTAAAAAAGGAATGAAAACTCAAGCGTCTGGGTCACCTGCCCAAAAGCACCAGTGAAAGCAGTCATGGGCACCAGGTTAGGGACCCCTGATGTAATTTAACACACTCTCTGCATGGAGAAGATGCTGGACTCTTCTTCCTTGGAGGTTTATAAGCAGAGGTTGGATGGCCATCTGTCATAGATGGTTTAGCTTAAATGCCTTCGTTGCCAGGGGTTGGACTAGAAGACCCTTAGGGTCTCTTCCAACTCTATAATTCTATGATTCTACTATTTCCCTTCCCATGGCCTGGCCCTCGCATTATCCTCTCCACCAGTGAGTGGGGTGGGGAATTGGCTGATGCTGTGCACCTCCCTGTCCCCAAATGCCCTAGCTAGAAAAGTGGCTGCCCCACCAAACAAGGAAGGCTGGGGGCTAGTCTGAACTTTCCACTTTTGACCCGTGTAGATAAGGCAGAATAAACCAGTGATTTGAACCCAGACAATGCATTGATGGTGGAGGTCAGAAGAAGAAAAGAAGCTACTAGGAACAAAAACATTCCTACTCAGCCCTGCTGGTGACAAATTCACCTCCACAGCCAGATGTTTGCCACTGTGGATGGGAACTGCTGCTTGAGAGAGGAGTTGCACATGGCTCTGTAGATGGTGTAGATCAGGCACCCCCAACCTTTGGCCCTCCAGATGTTTTGGACTACAATTCCCATTATCCCTGACACTGGTCCTGTTAGCTAGGGATCATGGGAGTTGTAGGCCAAAACATCTGGAGGGCCGCAGGTTGGGGATGCCTGGTGTAGATAATTGTTTCTGAAACTTGGGTATCCAGCTTCTTTGGAGCTACAGTTCCCATCACTGGTCCTGCTAGCTGGGGATGATGGGAGTTGTAGTCCAACTGAAGACTTAAGTTTGAGAAACCCTGGTGTAGATGCTTCCTTGTGCTTCAAAGGAGTGGAAGCAAACCCCCTCCTCCACTAGTGCTATACAAGGTGGGGTGGGGCTTGTTGTTCTACAGAAACTGAACTCTCTAGCCCAGGCATAGGCAAACTCTGCCCTCCAGATGTTTTGGGACTACAACTCCCATCATCCCTAGCTAACAGGACCAGTGGTCAGGGATGATGGGAGTTGTAGTCTCAAAACATCTGGAGGGCCGAGTTCGCCTATGCCTGCTCTAGCCTTCCTTCTTTGTATTTATTTATACTAGTATTGAATGCAATGGATGAGATACTTAGCACGTGCATCTAATCCCTGAAACAAGTTGTCTTCTACTTGCCTAGTGCTTTTCCTTCACAACATCAAATGATTCATTATTAAAATGTATCGATGTGTGCAATAATAAATGGAGATGTGCACAGTACATTTTTTAAAAAAATACAATGCTAACTACGCTGCTGTATCTACTCTCAAGCTGGCTCAGTCCTATTGATTTTAATGGGGCTAAGCCAGCTTGATTTTTAACTGTATTGCCACAAGTAGCCTGTGATTCACAGCCTTCTGTTGCAGGCCTGTTGCTTGTTTCCAAGTTCGTTAGGCACACATTACAGCTCAGCCATTAACAATGACTAAAAGTAAGTAATTGGTTTAATAAACACAAAGAAGGAAAGGGGATTTGTCCTTATTAAATATTCACAGCTTGAGTGGTAATGGCAAGAATGGAAGGTTAATTTTTCTCAGCTGCTGTGGGAAGCACACGAGCGACGAGAGAGCCGCCTTCCACAGCGGCGGTGTCCTATGTCACTTAATGCCACTACGCCACGAGAAGGGCGAGGAGCTGAACAATATTGGATTTGTCAGCACACCACTTTCCCTAATGAATATTTAAAGTTAACACTTAAGCACAATCCGCTTCTCATCAAGGATCTCATTAGTTTCCAGGAGCATTGTAAGACCAGCTTTGTGGCGCTTGTGATAGCGTGTTATTAGGAGGGACACTTTACAGTGGGAGTGTTTGGGAAAGAATCCAGATTTTGCCTGCTATCACAATTAGTGTGTGATCCTTCCCTGTGCCATTGAGTCCTCACAGGGGCTCGATAGCATCTTCTGTCTTCCCTGCCCTCAGTACATGCATATAGACAAATGAAGAACACTGCAGGGAATGTAAGACCTATACACACCGCCTATACTGCCAACTGGGCCTCCCTCACTATATGCTGGAAATTACTGCAGAGTCTGTTCTTGATACCTTGACTAGGGATGGGCGAGCCTGCCAATTTCAGTTCCTCTCCATTTCTCACTTTTCTGATCTTAGGTTCCGCTTTCTGCCTCAATTCGTGAATGCTCCTTTGAAAATCTGCACTATGCATTTTTCTGCAGATTTCTACTATTTGCACTTTTGTACATAATTTGATCTAATGTATGCACTTCTGCAACAAAATTTCCCATAATATAATGAAGTTTTGTACACTATTTCCACTGATATATGCCGTTTGTGTGAATCTTTTCGGTCAAAGAACTACCTCACAAGATTCAGAGAAGCGCAAATTTCGGAGAGCTATTATTTCACTCAATTCAGAAAGCATTGGGTGGGTTTGCCTGAAGGTGCAAACTGATTGAATTTCTTCCCCATCCCCAACATTGACTATAAAATAATAATAAATAAAACAAATTATTATTATTATTATTATTATTATTATTAATAATAATAATAATACCCCACCCATCTGACTGGGTTTCCCCATCCACTCAGGGTGGCTCCCAACAGAATATTTAAAACATGATAAAACATCAAACATTAAAAGCTTCTGTAAACAGGGCTTCCTTCAGATATCTTCTAAAAGTCAGATAGTTGTTTATTTCCTTGACATCTGATGGGAGGGCGTTCCACAGGGCGGTCACCACTACCAAGAAGGCCCTCTTGCCTGGTTCCCTGTAACTTCACTTCTTGCAGTGAGGGAACTGCCAGAAGGCCCTTGGAGCTGGACGTCAGTGTCCAGGCTGAATGATAGGGGTGGACACTAGACTGGGGGAGGGGGCACTGGATAGGCATGCATGGACCCTGCTATATTCCCTGCAGCACTCAAAGTGCTGGTTCCATATGCACCCAGGTATCTGCACTGAAGTGAGAGGTAAGGAAAAGAGGACTCCTTTTGTTCCTCGTGGGGATATTTCCACACTCAAGCACTGTGCCCTTGAATCACTCAGAAGCAAAGCACTCAGTAGCACTCAGAGGTGTCATACAGGTGAGGTGGCATTGATCACCTGGCTTCATAGCTCTGTGCATTGCTGCTGGTTACTGAGAGGGTAAGGAGTGGGGTGAGCTTGGTGCATTGCAGGCACAGCAGCGGGAGCATCAAATTGCTTCACCTCTTCCCCTGACAGTAACCACCAGCACCACATGATATTGGGAACCCAGGTGAGCAATGCGCTCTAGCCATCCCACTGACTGCTACTGGAGGCACTGGTTCAGGCATAGGCAAACTCTGGCCCTCCACATGTTTTGGACTACAATTCCCATCACCCCTAGCTAACAGAACCAGTGGTCAGGGGTGATGGGAATTGTAGTCCAAAACATGTGGAGGGCCAGAGTTTGCCTATGCCTGCACTGGTATAAGAAATCAAACCCATTTTCCAGGTGCATTTCTGTTTGGTGCAACCATATCACTTGGGTAAATGAAATTGCAAGTAAAACCTTTTTTTAAATCAGATGTCATGGTAGTCGTATGCGCAACAAAGCAACTTTGAAATTTGCTGCTTTGGTTTTGGCCCATTGCTTAACTCAAATATTCCTCACTGTCTCACTCTTTGTGCCAAGGTTCACCCTGTCTTGGCATTCGGCAACCACACATTAACCCCGTTCAGAATGAAGGTGATAGTAAGAAGATTACCGTGACCTTAGATGGAGTTAGACTGCTTACTGCCTTCTCATATGGGCCATTTCCCTTCAACCAGTAAATCGCCACCCAGCCAGCAAAGCAACTCTGTAATGATAAAGCAGTGAAAGGGTGAGAGGTTACAAGATTATTTTGTTCCTACAGACCTCACAGCATAGAGACTGCAGCATTTGTTCCTGCCCATGCCATGAATGCTGATTGACTCCCATGCCTCAGAAGCAAAGGAGCATTTGCTGATGCCTCAAAATGTTTTAATACAAACAATTCTAAGCTGACAAGAATAGAAAAGGAAACTCCATCTCTCTCTCTCTCTCTCTCTCTCTCTCTCTCTCTCTCTCTCTCTCTCTCTTAGTTAGCTCACAATAATGGCTCTTTTAATGGAAGAAATACCAGCTACAGAGAAGAAACATAACCTCTACAGCTAGTACTTTTCAGGATATAGTCGATCTAGCTCATAGAATGAAATAAATGGGGGCATTACCTTTTGTACAAGAACAGACAAATGACCCAAGACCCTTCTGAATCCCACAAGAATGTAAACTGCATGGAAAATGTACATTCTCACCTATTTGGTACATATTCTCATCTCCTTCATGTGAATCTGTAAGGCAGTTTTCTAAATCAATGAATTTGGGATTAGCTAATCAAAGCACTCACTTAACTTCTAAGATCACACAAAACTGAGCTGTGAATGGTATATTTTTAACTTGACTACCTGGCTCTCTCTCTCTCTTTCCTAGGCATGGGTCTATATGCTTACTTCCAAGCTACTTAGTTTTCTGATTGACAGCAAACCATTCATTTCCTGCTGACCATGATGTTTCCATGCACCATGCCTTTGTAGATTCATAAGGAATATAAGGTAAAGCTTGGGGTCAGGAGGTTGAATACCTGCCCTGACAAATTCTGCAAATCAAATAAATTATGCAAACTGTAATATATTTTTTATTCTGCCTGCACACTCCCTCCCTCCACTAAAACTCATATTATGTGAACACAAGCAATACTTGTAGGGACAGAATGGTGAGGCCTGAAAGCCAAGAGATGACAGAGGTCTCAATTATGGGGACAGGTTCAGCTCCATACCTTATCCATGTTTGGAGAACCCCTTCTCTGAATAGCTGAGAGGGGCTAGGGAGTTACTAGGCCTTTATGATCAATAGAAGCCACAGAGCTCAGTGGTGTAGCTGATGACATGCAACATTGTTGGTGTTTTGTGATAGATCCAATTTAGATTATATGACGATTGTAACAGGGAGATCTTTGCCCCTTGTTGTTCAATTTATATATTAATATAGCACTCCTAACATTAAATTGTGAACTGTTTAGTCTTTGTATAAAAATGTCAGTGTCCCGGTTTTCCAGGGACAATCCTGGTATTACAAAAGCCATCCCAGCTTCTTATTTGATCCCAGAATGTCCCTATTTCCCCCACCAATGCTGCCATTGTCGAGCTCAAGGAAGATGATGAGCTGCCACTTGTCCCAAGCAGTGTCTGCGAGTGAGTGTCCTGTTGCCTCTCCATGGCTGCTGCTACTGGCCTTCTCCCTTGGGCAGCTCGTAGTGGCTGCTGGAGAGCAGGCAAGGAGGAGGGGAGGCTGCCACCACTGAGGCCCCGTCCTATGTGATGCCCTGGCTCTAGTGTGGTGCCATGAAGCCAGCCTCTTGACACCGGCTGCACTGCAGCTTACCGTATTTTCCAGTGTATAAGAAACCCCCGTGCATAAGACGAGCTTTATTTTTTCAAACCCCAAATTAACAAATCAATATTTTAAATTAGGGTTGCCAAAACCACACATGACATTGTAACTTACAAGCGGATGGAAATCTGTAGCATTTAGGGAGGCATGTGAAATTGCCATCAAAGTTGTTAAGCTATTTTTGTCTGAGCGGGCAAACCACAGCCCCCAATCGCCCCGCCGAATGTGCACTGCAGCCCGCCCAAGCCAAAAGTCTCTGTGTGAGACTACTGTCCGTGTATAAGATATCACCCCCTTTTTTTACTAAAATTAGCAAGGAACATCATCTTATACATGGAAAAATGAGCTACTTCAGTGGTGTGTACGGACAGGAGTGCCTGGTTATTATTTTATGCATTGTGACTTGCCGTTGTTTTATTGATTACAGTTTCAAAATTATTTATTGTAATTGTTAAGAGTGGGTTTCTGTTTAATTTTTATATGCTGATATTATTATTCTATATTATTCTAATGGTTGTTGAATGTTACTTTATTTGATTTTAAACCTATGTTTTATTATCACATTGTTGTATTGCATTAGATTGTTATAAGTGTTAGGATATTTCCGTTCCACCTTAAAAGGGAGCAGGCTTTGTGAGTCACAGAGTCTGCGTATTTCCTGTTCACAGGAAGTTTATGTTTTGTCTATTGCTTTCATTTTCTCTCTGTGCCTGAGACATCAACGCAGGCAGTCATGTTTTCTTTCTTCTGACCAATGCTGAATAAACTTGTAAATAATGCTCTCCTGCGTGCATCTTTTGCTGTGTGAATTCTGCTGATAGAGCGTGCATCAGCTCTGGAATGTGGCAAGGTATTTCTGGAGCTCGTATCGCTAATTGCTGATACTGTATCTACGGGAGATCGATGGACGTCTGGAGGCGGCTTGGGGGCCATGATGGACTTTGTCTCCCTGGCAGTATCCCAACAATAAGGTGTACAGTGGTACCTCGGGTTAAGAACTTAATTCATTCTGGAGGTCCGCTCTTAACCTGTTCTTAACCTGAGGTACCACTTTAGCTAATGGGGCCTCACGCTGCTGCCGTGCCACTGCTGCGCGATTTCTGTTCTCATCCTGAAGCAAAGTTCTTAACCCGAGGTACTATTTCTGGGTTAGCGGAGTCTGTAACCTGAAGCGTCTGTAACCTGAAGCATCTGTAACCCGAGGTACCACTGTACATTCTTCGTCTCTTCAGCTTGTAAATTGCCTTGAGTATTGTAAGATAGAAAGGCGGTATACAAATTAAAAGTGATGATGAAAAGTGATGATGTATGCCCATGCAGCCCTGACCTCACCACTGCCAGGCCCTGCCAACATCCAGGTGAAGGCAGACTTGCCAGTCCTGCCCCACCACACAGCAGCTCCTGAATACCTAGGTGAGCCTTTCCCAAACCTGGGTACCCAAGTGTTGTTGGACTATAATTCCTCTCCCTGCTCACCATTGGTTGTGCTGGCTGGAACTAGTGAAAGTTCAATAATATCTAGGAAACCAAGGATGGGAAAGGTCGACCATGGCGTATATTGCCATGCGACTACCTTCAGACTGATAGAACAAGGAGCAGAAGCTGCTTGGCTTGCATGGCCTATAGTTGCCAAGATCAAGGAATGTAATTTCCCCAGTGGATTGGAAAGGGAATCTTATAATATGTGAAGATGTGATAATTAACGTACGAAAAGAACAACACCACACATTCAAAGTTTTCACAACTCCCATCGGATGATTGTCTGACATTTACTATTTATTTTTCAGTAACTCAGGAAATTCCATCTACCAGCAGTGGCTTGTTCTGATGAAAGCAACGGAACCCCTTCCTCATTAAAACCAAAACTGTGAAGCTCAGTAGACAAAGAAAAATGGCCCGCAACATCAAAGACCTTTGAAGATTAATATTTTGACAAAATTAGGAGATATTCATGAGGAAACCAAGGCAGATCCCCCCCCCCATTCTCTAGGCTTTTTTTTTTTTTTTTTACTTTTAGAAGTATGTCTATTTAGAATGGCCAGTTTTATATTTTTGTTGCTGATGATTTCATCCATTTCCCCCTCCCTAAATTCCTGGAAATCAAATGAGCCCCCCCCCTTTAATGGAATCTACTGAATGTTAAATCAGTTGTTCTGAAGTAATGCTTCTGTGCCCAAATGTCAACTAAGCTGAAGCACTGGGAGGGAAAAAGACTATAGAGAAAACTTGCAGCTGTGCTATATAAAAGGAAGAGACAATTTAATGGAAATTTTCATACTTTGCAGAAATCTGATTGCCTATTTTCTCTATGTAGATTTCTCATTAAAGCAGCTACAGCTGCTGTATGAAAGTTGTATTTTCCCTGCTGTTGACTGTGGCACTGGGGCTTGTGCTGTATGGTGAGTTTAATGCTTTGTTTTGATGCCGAACAGTTTCAAAATCGGGAAAAATGATAGCACAAACCCCTATTTATTAAGGGGGAAAGACCTTACCCCTTGAAAGTACTTTCATGGTTAATGAATTTTAAAAATAGGCAGAGTTACAGAACTGGAAGGAACCTCCATGGTGATGAAGTTCAACTCACTGCGGTGTGTAGGGTTCAGTAGTTCCAACAATCTCTGCCGGTTTGTTTATTACATTTAAATAACGGTGCATACATGCACAAATGTAAATGGAGGAATGGAAATTGCATTTCTGATTGTGGCTCAGTATTCACTGAAAGTGGGAGCCGGGCAGGGGTAGGGTTGGGAATAAAGCCTGAGAATAAGCTATGCAGGCAACATTTGGGGTGTGCGGTTGTTGCTTTGGGGAAATGTTTACTTACTTGGTCCAGGGATCATTCTTGCAAGTTTTGGCAATGGTTTTTTAAGTGCTGTTGATTTGTGCTTTTTGCATGTTTGTGGTGATGGGGACTGTTTAATGATTTTTAGGAAGTGTTCTGATAACTGTGGGTTTCTTTGTTTTTTTGTTTTAGCTATCTAGTGCTGTTTTAGCACAAAGGACAGAAGAAAGAAGGCCTTGAGGGATGGGGACTCGCTTGAAAGGAATAAGATGTTGGGTTAAAAGCGTAATTGTGTTTTATGATCTGTTTTTGATTATGTGTGTTCTAATACCGTCAGGAATCATAATATAATAATAATAATAATTTATTGTTTATATCCCACCCATCTGGCTGGGTTTCCCCAGCCACTCTGGGTGGCTTACAACAAAAGATTAAAAATATAATAAAACATCAAACATTAAAAACTTCTCTAAACAGGGCTGCCTTCAGATGTAACTTTTCTGCTACTTTTCTATGGAGGCACTGTTTGTTGTACATCTGGGGACAGATGTCTAGTTCTTGGAGGGTTTTTTTGGAGTGGGCAAAAGGAAGGTGAGGTTTGCCTGGTGCTTTCATTAGGTACCAGGCAAAAGCATTCCTCTTTAACCAGGCCTTTGGTTGACTGACATTCAATGCTCTTTTAAAATGTGTTGGGGGGTGTTACTGGGTTGTTCTTGTTTTTATTTTGATTATGTATTTTGTGTTTTTATATTGTGATTCTATCCTGTAAACCGGCCTGAGACCTGCAGGTATCGGGTGGTATATAAATTTAATAAAAAATAAAATTAAACTAGGAAAGCCAGAAAGAGGGGGCTCTGTGCCAGGCATTAGTTTTGAAGACAAAGCAGAGTTAGAAGTAGAGTCTCAGAGTGGAATTGTCTGAAATGCGACCTGGAGAAAAAAGGTTGCAGTTTGGAAAAGGCGGAAAGCTGGAGAGAGGGTCAGAGCATGATGGCTGATATCTATGTTTGCATCCAGGGCTGTAACTATGGGACATACAAGACCCTCTTAGATTAATTATGCTGTGAACCCCTCAGGTTGTATATATGTGTAAGTAAACCATATAATCATAAGACACCACAGTCTCCGCTGTGCCTCACTTCCAAAAGGGAACACGAACTCTGAGTAAGCACACCTGGATCCCCTGGAATCTCTCGCCGCTCAGAGATCAGGCTGGGGTGCAACAATAGTATGGGCAGCCAATACTTATACATCAATCATCTACTGAAAATACACTATGAGGTATTGTGAAGAAATGTATTGGCAAAAATGGCTCTTTGAAATCTCAGAGTTGGGGAGGAATATATATCTTTACTCACAAGCACTGGCTTGGGATAGAAATATAAAGTGAATGCAAAGAAAGCCCAAATGACCACTTCTCTTGTGAAAGTTAACTTTTAGAGGGGGTGCAAGAGCTTTGCACTTATTCAAACCATCGTTTTCTCATTGCAACTCCTCCCAATTTGGGTCCTTCCCATGGGATTCTAGAGTTTTGTTTACCCTTTCACTCACCACTACTCCAAGCTATATAATCCCACCCTAAAGTTGTTTTCCCCCTTCCAATATAAGCACTATTGTACATGATACAGAAGCACCAGCCTGTATCATGTACCAGTATTTCAGAAGATAAAGCTAAATATTTCCACAAGCACATTTTATTGCCTGATTTTAGACCCTGAAGTTTTGAGGTGTCTGACTGGGAAAAGCAAATAGGGAACATATTAAAAGCAAAAAAATAAATAAAAAGGAAACATATTCCTTTTACAGTTTATTGTTCCAGTCAGTATTTTGGCCATTAAGCTTATTTGATGGAACAGTGAGTGGGAGCCCGACTCATGGGAGAGGCAAACAACGTTTTTAAAGCAGTATTTGCAGAAATGTTTTTGCAGTGCTTTCCCAGAGGTAAGGTGAACCTCCCAACTCAAAAAGGGTTTGAAACTGAGAAATGGCACTTGCAGTCCCAGCAGGAATGGATTTTCTCAAGAACTGAGATTTCAGAAAACATTGAGAACAAATGCTCAAAAGCACTGCAAGGTTAATAAAACTTTGCAGATAATACCCACAATTCTATCTTAATCAAGCCCATCTTTCATTTATTTCTTTAGCCCCAAAGAATCAAATTCTACTTTTGACTAAGTATGCTGAACTAATTCTGCACTCAGCGATCTGCAGTTTCATGTGATTTGAAAGCTCCTGAATTTTCCTTTCAACAACTGGGTTTGATTTTGATGTATGTCCCACCCATCATCTGCCCAAATGAGAGGGGAATCTTTCAAGGCTGGGAATCTCCATGCATAGAAGTGGCTAGCTGCAATGAAAGTATTATTGCTGCTGCTTACCAGGAGGTGGGTGGGAAGGAGCAAGGTGGCAGGCAAGTCAGGGCTGTGTAGGTGCACTGGTAAATCCCATCTGGTGCTTCCTCTAATGCGCCCTGACCTCCCCACCACCTCATCCCTTCCTTTATCCCTCCCAGTAGGTGGTAGCAACTCTCCTGCCAGGAAGCTTGCATTGTGGCTCTGCCCTGCCAGGCAAACCACTTCTATCTATTGCATCCTTTTCAAAACATCAACCAGTGCAAAATGCTGCAGCCAGGTTACAAACAGGTACCAGGCAATTTGATTCCCTCACACATTTTTCAAGATCTGAACTGGTTTCAGACTCAGTTCAAGGAGTTGGTGTTAACCTTTAAAGCTCTCACCAGCTTAGAAGCTGGATGCCTTCAAGACCACCTTCTTCAACATATTCCTCCTCACATACTTTGAAGGCTTTCGACACTGTAAATCGTAATGCCCTGTGGACTGTCCTTCTGAAAATTGGGTAAACATCATTCGGTTCCTCCATGATAATATGACAGCAACAATCGCAGATAACAATGGCTCTCAAAGTGAACCATTCACAGTGTGATCAGGAGTTAAACAGGGTTGTGTTATTGCCCCGACTCTATTCATTATTTTCATTGCCATGATCCTACACTTTGTCGAAGGGAAACTCCCCACCGGAGTAGAAATCATATATAACAGATGGAAAGCTCTTCAATCTGAGCAGGCTGAAAGCAAAGAGTAAGGTTACCGTAACTTCCATTATAGAGCTTCAGTATGCTGATGACAATGTAGTGTGCACACACTCAGAGGATGACCTCCAAACCATCCTAAATATCTTTGCAGAAGCTTACGAAAAGCTTGGCCTATCACTTAACATCCAAAAAACCAAAATGCTGTACCAAAAAGTACAAAATAACCCCTCTGCAGCACCACAAATCCAACTCAATGGTGTAAAGTTGGAAAATGTTGATCACTTCTCCTACCTAGGCAGTTATTTTTCCACAAGGGCCAACACTGATGCCGAAATCCAGCATCGCCTGAGCTCTGTGAGTGCAGCTTTCTCCCGATTGAAGTGCAGAGTGTTTGAGGACCGGGACATTCACAGAGAAACCAAAATGCTTGTTCACAAAGCTATTGTACTACCAACCTTACTGTATGCTTGTGAAACATGGACCACTTATAAACGCCATCTCCAACTCCTCAAAAGATTCCATCAACAGTGTCTCCAAAAAATTTTACACATCACTTGGGAAGACAGGCAAACTAATATCAGTGCACTGGAAGAAGCAAAGATCACCAGTGTTGAAGCAATGATTCTTCAACATCAACTTTGTTGGACTGGGCATGTTGTGCGAATGCCTGATTATCGTCTTCCAAAGCAACTACTCTATTAAAAATGGAAAGCGTAATGCTGGTGGTCAACAAAAGAGGTTTAAAGACTCTCTCAAGGCAAATCTTTAAAAATGTAGTATAAACACTGACAATTGGGAAACACTGGCCTGTGAGCGCTCCAGTTGGAGAACAGCCTTTACCAAAGGTGTCATGGGCTTTGAAGACACTCAAACTCAGGACGCAAGGGAGAAACGTGCTGAGAGAAGGCATGCTTGGCAAATCCACACCATAATCAACTCCCACCCAGGAACCAATGTCCCCACTGTGGAAGGATGTGTGGATTCAGAATTGGCCTCCACAGTCACTTACGGACTTATTGTTAAAACCATGTTTATGGAAGACAATCTTACTCAGCTATGAGTGATCGCCAAAGAAGAAGAGAATCTCTGCTCCAGATCCCTTGACCTTGTGATGTGAGCTTGAAGTCAGCCAGAATTAGCACTTTCTCTGCTGTGGCAGCCACCCTGTAGAATGCCTTGCAGTGTAAGTCAGTTTCCTCCTCCTTAGTCTTAGTATTGTGCTTGAAGATCTCAGCAGAGGATGGGGACAAAAGTATGACTAGGATGCTCTGCCTTTCATTTGCTCTGGCTCCACCTACTGTTGGTCTCCGAGCCTTCCACCCTACCAATTCCAATGCTTACAAAGCATCACTGTTCAGACCCCATTATTATACTGCTCTGGGTGGTTCGTGAAAACGAGGCTTCTTAAAAGGGCCTTCGGCTAATTAGTTTCTTCACCAGCATAGTTCTGTGTTTCTTCCAGGATTTTTTTTGGAATTGGTCAATTTGTTTTAGTTTTATGTTAATGTCTCGACTGCGTGGCTGGGTTTAATTTGAGGATAGTGGTTTGCTTTCATAGTATTCTGCTTCTGATTTGTGAGCTGTCTTGCTTTTAGGAAGATTCAGTAGGATGGACATTTTTACAATAAATAAAACCTCCACAACAGGCTACTGAATCAAAGCGACCGAGTTGTGCAGGGACGTATCCAATTCATACTTCAGTTAATAAGAAAAGGAAAACCTTTTTTAAAAAAACTCATTATAATTCTACACACAAGAAAAAGCAATATCGGTGTCAATGAGAGCAGTTACACTGGCCAAGCCTGTTATCTTTGAAATGAAGGAGCATGAAAACCTAAAGTGTTTATTTTCCATCTTAACCACAAGGAATTCTCTATTAATGCATAGTTTGAAAGGCTGCTCCTTTTAAACTCGCATGTAAGGCAGGATTGCTCTGGTTGCCAAAACGTGAGTAGATAATAGCTTTTCTTTGTCTGGAGAAACTAGTGATTGGCAAAGAATCAGAGAAAAATAAGGTAATAGAAAACTCAATATTATGTGTAACACAAAGTTTTGGTAACTGTAACTTTTCATCTGTGCCCAGAACTGTATGCATATAATTTTCAACTTGGTAACTTTAAGTTATAATTATGTAAACTGTTTCTAATATGGAAGGTTTAATTGAATTTGGAAATCCCTTCCTTACCAGCAATGTTCAATGTATTCTAGATATCCATGGCTTCATTGTACAGGCATGGAGAATTTCTCATCCTAAGAATCCCTCCTTTTGCCTTTTAAGTACGGTAACCACCTCAGGTTTATTAATAATTTGCTTCTGAAACACCTGAAAACATGTTGGGAGGTTTCCCACAAAGGCTTAAAAATGGGAAGGGAAAAGCTGGGAAGTGCTTCTGTTGTCAGAGGGCAGGATAAAAAATGCTCTCCATTTCCTCATCAACCAAATAGAATTGTGTATTTGAATTGTTCTGTGCATTGTTCTTAGTTCATTTTACATATTGCTTGTTATTTTACATATTTCTTGTATGGCTGTTGTCCAGAATAGTTGGGTTTTGGGGCACTCCCACCACATGTGGAGGCATGTGCCTATGGAGGTGCACCCTCTCCAGCATTTTGGTGAGGGTCCTGGACGTATTAGCGCTAGTTTTCTTGGTGTTAGGTACCACCTGTAGGTGAGTTTCAGAGTGAGTTCTTTTCTTTTCGCTGATATGGATTTAAAGGACCATTTAAATCCATTTAAATCCATTCTGGACCATTGAGTGGGGTTAATCTCATAGCCTATGTCATCCTCCCATTGTTTTTTGATTGTGTCTAGGGGGTTTGTGGGATTTTGGAGTAGTATTTTGTATATTGAGGATACCATCCCTTTACCGTGTCCCTTTGTTGTTAGGAGGAGGTTTTCGAAGGTTGTCAGGGGCCTAGTTGCTGCTGATTTTACTGCTGGATTGTTTAAGAGGGCATGTAATTGTTGGTGTGCTAACCAGGGCATTTGGGTGTCTTCTAGTTTGTCTTGTATTTCTTGTGTTGACAAAGGTTTGTTATTCTTATAGAAGTCTATTAGGCGATACAAGCCTTTGGTTTGCCAGGTTTTTATCTGGAGGTATTGTGCTGCATGGTGGAATAATGGGTGGTACGCCAGGGGAATTAGTAGGGATGAGGTTGGGGATAGCTTGCCTATTTCTGTTTTCCATGCTTTGAGCATGGTCTGTGTGTACCTGTTAAGTGTTGTGGGAATTTTGTTTGGGACGAGCAGGTATGCTGTGGTGCAGGTATTTTCAATTGTGTCCCTCTCTAGGTGTATCCATTGTTTTGTTTCATCTTCTAGTATATATGGGATTATATGGTTGGCAATGTATTATGCTTCTGTGTTGGGGATTCCCCATCCTCCTTCTGAGGTGGTGAGGTCATGCACAACCCTGCTGAGAGGCAAAAAGAGGAGCTGATCTAAGGGCTCGTCCAGAATTCCACTTGTCCTGCTGCTTTCCCCCAGGAAAACCCATTCTTTATTGTTGTATCAGAGTAAATGTCAGTCAGGTTTTCTGTGGATTGACGTTGGATTGAACTGAGCACTAAAGAGCACGTTCTGCAGAAAGTGGCAGGGCAAACAGAAAAGTGTGAGCAAGTCCTTAGAGTCCCTATTTTTTAAATGGCAGGTTATCCAAAGAGCCCTGTGGTTTTTTGTGTCAGGGATGGGAAACGACAAAAGGGGGAGTGCTCTAGTGTGCTGGTCCTGCTTGTTGGTTTCCCACAGGCATCTGGCTGGCCACTGTGAGAACACAATGCTGGACTAGATGGGCCATTGGTTCTGATCCAGGAGACTCTTCTTATGTTCTGTGGCCCTCCAAATGTTGTTGGACTCCAACTCCCATTAGCCCTGCTAGCATAGCCAGTGGTCAGGGATGATAGGAACTGTAGTTCAGCAACATCTTATAGAATCATAGCATCATGGAATTGTAGAGTTGGAAGAGAACCTGAGGATCATCTAGCCCAACCCCCTGTGATGCAGGAATATGCAGCTGTCCCGTACAGGGATCAAACCTGCAACCTTGGCATTATCAGCACCATGCTCTAACCAACTGAGCTATTCAAGCCACAGAACATTAGAAGAGCCTGCTGAATCAGACCCACGGCTCATCTAATACAGCATTCTGCTTTAAGTAAATTTTGAGCACACACAGACAACCTGGAACTTCGTTCTGTCCCTAAACAAAGCAGCAAATTATTGAGAACAGGCAACTAACTACAGTAAATCATGATAGGACTCAGTACATATGGCAAAATAAATTTTCTCAGGTTGTTGGTGGAGGTTTGCGAGTGCGTTATATAGGGTTTACTGAAAACCTCTCTGTGCGAAAGCTAATTTAAAATGGACAAAATAAGCATGGAGAAAGAAATATGTCTTGTGGCTGTTTGTGAACTGAGGCAGCTCCATAGCTTGGTGGTTGTTATTTCATCTAGACAGAAGCAACACATATATTGCATATGGCATCTGAAAGTCCAGGATAAGAATAGATCTCTTGAGTTCAGTAAACGCGGTGAATCAAGTTTGTGGCTGTTGCCTGCCCTGTTTTATCATGCTTGCTTTTCTTGTCATAACCCTCACTTAAAGTAAAAATGGATAGCTTCCAATATGTGTGTCTCTATGTATCTAAACAGAAACAGAAAGGTTTAGTGAATGATTATTTATCTAATTAGCCAGCCAGCCAGTGATGTTCTGTTCTGCTTTTTCATCAATTGATTTTAGACCCCATAGTAAAAAAGTACCACCTTGAGTCCCACAAGGGAAAAGGATGGGATTTGAAATACTACTACTATTAATAATAATTTGCATGATATACTTATTGCCTACAATCTTATCCGTTTTTTGGAGGGGGGAAAGCTGTGTAAATGCTTAATGTGTTAAAATGCAGAACTACTAGAAATGTTGAGGAAAACACCCCATAGTTTTGAATGTTTTAACTGTACAGTGGTACCTCAGGTTAAGAACTTAATTCATTCTGGAGGTCTGTTCTTAACCTGAAACTGTTCTTAACCTGAAGTACCACTTTAGCTAATGGGGCCTCCTGCTGCCACTGCACAATTTCTGTTCTCATACTAAAGCAAAGTTCTTAACTCGAGGTACTATTTCTGGGTTAGCGGAGTCTGTAACCTGAAGCGTCTGTAACCTTAAGTGTCTGTAACCCAGTCTGTATTTTATGAATAATTTTAATGTTTTAATTTGTTTTATTTGCAAATTGCTTTGCAATGTGTTTCAGTAAAAGTCACAAAGACCAGCAAGTATTATTGCCATAAGTGTTTGTGGACTCCAACCCAATTCATCAAATTCACAAAGCAAAAACTTAGTTGGTAGGCATATAAGTGAGAAATGGATAAGGGCAAAGTGGATTGGCAAAAATTAATGTCAGGGATAATTAGAGTTTGAACATATGTTAAATAGGCATACCTTTCACAGTAACAGATTGGTGATAATTTGCTGAGATGACTGTACCAACACTTGTAATGGCTCAAGGAATCATTCACAAGAAAGTCATAGATATGTATGGTTAGCTAATTAATACATGTAGTGTGATAAAAATGCTTCCTTCGTCTCAATTTAACCCACATGTGAACTTCTTGATGAATTGCCATTGAGCAGTTTCACACTGTGTTCTTCCTTTGAAGTTCCTTGGTTCCTGAATGGTCACCTTACAGAGTGTTCTGGGATGTTGAAATGGATCCTCTCACCTTTTTCATGATATTGACATTTCTGATGCCAGATTTGTTTTCATTTAGTCTTCCGCCTAGAGATGGACCTGTCATTTTTCAGTGTACTATATCATGGGTTTTTTAAAAATAAAAAACCCCAAACTTCTAGCAAGTAAATACTAAAAAGCAACAAACTAGCACACCAGGGAGAGAGGCTATAATCACCTTGCTATAATGTTCTTTATTTCCAGGGAGGATTTATACTGTTGTTTGTGTGTGTTCCTCATCAAAGCGAAGCTAGAAATGAAAGATAAGCAGGAGCTGGAGAAAAAATACACTTCAGCGTAAACAACAGATCTTAATTAGATGTACGTGCGTATGCTTGTAGACACTACAGATATGAAGCTTGCTAAATACAGCAAAGAAAACACAAGCAAAAAATAGGTTCCTTAATTGTATATCGCTATCATGAGATCCCTTCCATGTAAAATATAGATCTTCAATAAGAATTCCATTTGGCAAGTCTGAGAATAAATAAAGTCAGCTGCAAAAGGTCTGTTTTGTTAAAGTGTACCTCATCCCATCTATACAAGCCAACTCCTAGGGGCTGAGCCCTGTTACAAAGTTAATGGGCATTGCCATTCAAATGGTGTGCATATGCCGCAGCCTGTGATCGATTTTGCAGGGCGGAGCTTACCTGCCCACCCCCTGCTGCCAGTTTTAATCAAATTGGCATTCCTGATCCCAGCAATTTGCTTAAAGGATTATTCTTTGTGTATGGTCTCTGCAAAGTTACCTAGGATTTCCTAGGCAAAGGAAATGTTGGCTCGTATGGTTATTGTGCTTTTGTACGAACTCCCACATTTCAAGCTGAAAAAAATAATAAAGTTAAGAGGAGAGAGCTCCCGACAGACATGTGAAACTCCACAGTAGTCCTAATAAGACAAGCCATTCATGTGGTTAAAATAGGAAGGAACACTGGAAGCTGTCTTACGCTGAGTCAGACCATTGGTCCATCAAGCTAAGTATTATCTACACAGACTGGCAATGGCTCTCCAGGGTTTAAGGGAGGGGTCTCTCCCAGGAGATGCTGGGGATGAAAGCTGAGACCTTCTGCATACAAAGCAGAAGCTGGTTCTTCTCTGATTATTTGGTTTGGCTTTGGATGCACAAGCCTGTGGCCCCCCACCATCTGCATGTTCATTAAATGCACAGAGAGAAGTTTCAAAATATGGTTATGGTCAGGGCTTTTTTTCAGCTGGAACTCACCTGAACTCAGTTTTGGCACCTCTTAGGTGGGCACCATTGCCATTATAAGAGAACAAGGGAGGCATTCATGGTGAGTTCTGGCACCTCTTTTTCTAGAAACATGGTGCTGGTGCTGGTTTCTTAGAAATATGAACCTTGGTGCTGCCCGCTATCACAATGGTTGTGCCCTATCTCATATTTGTCTAGCGCTGTTGGTAAATAGCCCCTGGGTGCAATGAAGACAGGAATGGTAGTGGCATTGCTACTTCTCCCCTCTTTGAACATCATACTTATGTGGGATCCACCCATATCCTTAAAATATTTCTCAGTTTGGGGACAGATCATTTTTAAGAGCTCAAGCATATACAGTGGTACCTTGGTTCTCAATCCATTCCTGAAGTCCGTTCGACTTCTGAAATGTTAAAAAACCAAGGCGTGGCTTCAGATTGGTGCAAGTGCCCCGGAAACAATAGCCGACAGCCGCATTGGGCGTTCGGCTTCCGAAAAACACTTACTTCCATGTTTTTGGCGTTCGGAAGCTGATTTGTTCATCAACTAAGCCATTCAAGAACCAAGGTTCCACTGTATCAGTATGGAAGTCGGGCTTAAATACAAGATGTGTTTGGCATTATTTATGTACTGATCATATTACTTAATTTACTTTAAGGCCACTTTTCTGGACACATGCCTGTCTACCTCTAAAAATGTATACCATTTTAAGTTTGTATACCATCCTTCATCCAAATGCTAACACAAAGTGTGGACTTTGAATGGTTAGGAAAATCTCCAGCAGAAAAACTGTTTTCAAACATGATATTCATCAAAGGGTTAGAATCTCAGCTTAAGGCCAAGACAATGTGTGGAGGACCTATCTATATTATAAAAAATGACCATGTTCTGCAGCAGGATTATTTGATTTGAAAATGATAGCAACTGACAGCACTTCTCTGGAATGAGACTCAAATGATTTGGGGGTACTTTCAAAATGGCAGCACATCCACTACACTTTTAAAAGCCCAGTCCTAAGCGCTGTCAAGCTGTCTGTGTGAGCTCAGTAAATAAAGGGTCTTGTAAATTAGTTATATTACATCTTTCATCTGAGTAATCCCCAAAATTAAACCCCTAGCATGCAAACATTTACATATGTGATTAATGTTGCACAGTGGTAATCCCTAGGCTCAGGAACATTTTTTTATGTCAGCAAAATTAATCACAGCTGACATTTTAGCAGAAAGGAGGACCAAAGCTATCCTGCCCTATCTGAAGCTGCCAATGACAAAAGCAAAGGAGGCACATAGCCAGGTGGCTGCGGGGAGGGGACAGAGGAATCAATTCAGCAATTGGGACAGAGGAGATCAATGAAGCAGTGTAGGCAGAAGCAATCAATTCACTTTTTCATTTCTGATGAGGGATGAGCAAAGTGATCCAAACAAGATAAAACATTGGCTTGGGCATTTACTTGAATCAAATCCATACTGAAATTCTTTATTTGGACAGTGGGCAAAGTCAATTAATGGTTTCATGTTGCATTCCTCTCCCCCCCCCCCCCACAAGAAAACATTTAGTACTACTGGATGCACACATCAAAAGCCCTCACAGATGCATGAGCTGGACACAAGCCAGGATCCGAGGATACTTTCCACAGAAATGTGATAGACTCTATTTGCCTGTATAGCTTGGACAGTGTTTTTTTTTTTTTAATCAGGCATACCTCTAAGTGATAATCCAAACTAAATCTCATTCCATTCAATTTCTCTATTCACCACCCTCAAATAATACTTCCCAAACACTTTATTTCTTTCTGTTGTCACTACAGTGGTACCTCTGGTTATGAACACTTCAGGTTACAAGCTCTGCTAACCCGGAAGTTGCTGCTCCTGGTTGCAAACTTTGCCCCAGGATGCAAATGAAAATTGCACGCTGAAGGCACATGCACAGTGGGAGGCCCCATTGGCAAAAGCACGCCTCAGGATAAGAACGTTTTCAGCTTAAGAACGGACCTCCGGAACAAATTAAGTTGGTAACCAGAGGTACCACTGTACTGAGAAACAGGAAGGTGGAACTGATTTCTTATGTTTTGAAAGCAGCATGCTTGCAGACAACCACATACAAGCATGCAAACTCTAGTTGCAACTCTAAAAAGAGAGTTGGCTTGCAAGGTGCTAAAGATTTAATTACTTTAACAAATTAAAGTAACCCTGCCTTTCCACAGTAAAAGTGATGTTCAAGATGATTTACATCAAAAGAACAATATATCATGAAAACAAATTACACAGCACATAAGGATCATCTAAAATGAGCTGCATTGAAGCCCACACTTGTTTATATAAAGATAAACCAATCAAATGTCTTAAGTAGGCAGCTGAAGCCAGGCATTCCTGAGGAAGCCAGTTCTACAATCTGGGTGCAACCACTTTCTTTCGCATCACAACCAAATTCCACGGATATAGAAGAGGACCCTCCTCATTCTTCATCTGGAAATACTGGAAATACTGCTTGTATGGGTCATAACTGTGCAACTGGTTCCATGTATCCACCAGGAGCTTGGTTCAGATATAATGCAAAACTATTGTTTGATTTAATGTCTGAACCAACCATATCCCAAAACTGAGGTTGTGGATGTGTGGCTGTGTCCTTGAACTGTGATAATGTCTTTTTGCTTGCCAGATGTAGAATGGAGAGATGGTGTGTGTAGAAACCTCTGATATTTGCAAGCTAGCACTAACCTACTGTAGAAAGAGACATCATATTCATTGCTCTGGTCAGTTTTGCCCCTCACCCTACTCACCACTGGCACATGTACCTGAAAGGTCCTCTATGAGGGATTGCCCCCTTATGCTGGAAAAGGTTTCCCACCCCTGCCGTACACACACACACACACACACACACATGCATTCACCCTACCAATTTTACATATGCCTACAGGAACTTAGATTGTATTTCAGGCTGCAAGTATGAGTCCCATCCAGTTTTCCCATTTCTTTTCCCTCCCAATTTTCCAGCTCGTCTAAGAATAGATCTGGTCAGATCATCTGCAACTGCACTCTTGTCAAAAGCTACTGAAACCTCCAGGAGATCTTTTCATGATGGTTCTTAGTCTCAGCACAATACGCCTCGGAGTCATTCCATGTCAACTGTGGCTCTGACTTACTAGAGGAGTTGAGCTGTGGTGCAGAGAGCCGTTCAGATCCTGACAGGCTCAGGGACTGAAGGCACCCCTTCCAGAAAGAAATAGTATTGTTAAGAGGGTTTCACATGTGGTTGAAGAGGAAAGGGGAAATATAGCACTGCTTTGTTTACACTGAGTGTTAGTTGCTCCCCTGACATACTCCTTGAACAAGAATAAAAAGAAAAGAATGTGAGTCTGGGAGAGGAAGGTTCCCCCAAATACCTGGAGCAGAATCAAACAGAAGTAGGAACACCCTCCCCACCCCCCCTCCACCACATTGTTTTCTCTCATCCTGATCAGTGCTATTTTTGCAGCCTGGCCCCATCCATAAAGCTGCCTTTGATACTGGCATCCCTAGAGAACAGCTGCGCTCCACTGAACTGTGAGGATAGCTCCTGATTTAGCTGTGCAATTCTCAGTGAATCAACTTGCTAGCAGCGTTCTAGGGAATTTGCCTCATATACCTTAAAATCCCAATTTATTTTAAACAACCCCTAGGGTTGCCTTAATTTAAAAATGCAGAAGGTTATTAATTTCTTTTCTTTCTTTTTTGGTTCTGCGCATATTACATACAATCCACAGGCCCATTCTGCACCTCTAATTGCACCCCAAACACACACACACACAGTGTGTAAGAACTTAGACATGCTATTGTATGGCCCCAAATCTGTGTAGCTGACATTACTGGGAATTGCTATAACACTATATTGAAATCCTGGACAAATTGTGGAAGAACAAAACACCCCAGGCTTTCAGCTCCTGTGTGGAAGTTATTTCAATGTCTGCAATATTTGTGTGTGTGCACATGATGTCATATTTTTTAATTCTTCCCTTTAGCAGTTATCTGAGCTTATTTTTAACTCGTGTGTGTGTGTGTGTGTGTGTGTGTGTGTACCTATATGAATACACCAGAAAGGTTGTAGCTCAATACCAGAGTACAGTGGTACCTTGGTTTACGAACCTAATCCGTTCCAGAAGTTCATTCTTAAACCAAAACCATTCTTAAACTGAGGCGTGCTTTCCCTAATGAGGTCTCCCACCACTGGTGCCCTTCTTCCAAATCTTTCTTCAACCGGACTGTTCTTAAGCCGAGGTACCACTATACATTCTTTGTATGCAAAATATCCTATATTTCTAGTAAGGGCTAGGAAAAACACCTACCTGGAACCCCAGGGAGTCTCTATGGGTCAGTGCAGAGTAAACAACACTGAGCTAGGTAGACCAATGGTCTGACTCAGTATAAAGCATCTTCTGTTTTTAGCTGGAGATTCTCATACATGGTATGCAGAGGCACTTTCAATTCAATTCTCAAACCTTTATTGGCATATATACAAGATTCCATTAAGGCTCAGTACAATAAAATCACTCAGCAACATCTGCATCTAACACTTAAATTAATGTGGTATAACACTCATGAATCTTCACTGCGTGATGCAGAAACTTCTAAAGTTGTGTACCTAGGAACTGTAGGATCTCACACAAAGGCCTTGCAGTGGAAAAGGAAGATAAGCAAGTGAGCAACCTACCATTCCACTCACACTCACCAGATGCAAAGGCAGTCTCTGTGAAGAACCTCTCACGTTTAGAAGTTTCTGACTGGTGTGGCTTCACAATATACTGATTAGTTGGTGTTAAGGAAATGGCACAAAATCTCCCTTTTTTCACTTACACTCACTCTGCTGTTGTACTTTTAAAAAGATGTGTTTTAAATGGGTAAGTTTTATTTACTTATTAGTTCCATTATTCATTTGAACTATATTGGCCATTTCAGTTCTTCTTCTTTTTTAACAGGAGGCCATTCATAAATATTCAAAGGAGACTCAGTTATGTAGTGATATGAGACGCTTGTCCGGAATGGACAAAGGGCAAAAATTTGAGCCAATTTACAATTCAGTGACTCCAAAGTAGCTCTATCTGAGTCAGTCTAATTACTTCATTGAAATTAAACATTTGCATTGCTGTGACTGCAATTCTGCCCCACTACACTTTTACATCAAGCATTGGCATTAATATCAGACTGCAGTCCCAGAACTGTCACAGAAGGATTTCAGGAATCTATTTATTGACTTAGAAGAAAGGTTACTCTCTTGGAAAGGTCTAGTTTCACTGTTCATCCATTTCACCTTCTTTGGACTCCTGCAAAACTGAAGTCTTCTTTTAAAAGTGCAAATTCACCATATATATATACAAATATTTTTCACATTGGGAACTGTTTCATAGTGATAATCAGCTAAATTCTCCTTTTAATACTCAGAATGGAATAGCCTAAAATGCCACTGAACAATAGGAAGATATGCAGGCAATTACTAATGAATGCTTGAGTGAAGCACATCAAAAAGGGTTTAAAATTCCAATAATGGAGATTTACTGGCTTACAGTAATACAGATTTGTGTAAGCACCATGAGAGGATGACCAAAATCTACAGCATTCTATGGGAAGGAAAGAGGCAACGGTTTTCTACTGAAAGATTAATGGGGTGACAGTGATAGATCTATTACTATGGGCTATGTGGACAATAACTGCTTACCTGGGGATCAGTGCAGCCATGGCTCAGCCTTGGGGCCACTTCCTTCTTTCATGGCTACTGGGGGATGCTGGGACCTTTTCTGGAGGCCACAAAAAGCCTATTCAAACAGGCCAATCAGGAGGCAGGGGGCAGGGTCACAGACTGGCATCAACCAGGTTCACCAGTCCTTAATAAAGTCAGCCTGGACCTGGGACCTATTGCGCAGCGTGCAGCTCTTAGGGAACTGGTTGCAAAGCTTCTGCTGCAAAAGTAGGCAACCTTGAGGCAGATACAATCCCTCCTGGGCCAACTCAACTTTGCCTGCTGCAGGGACACTCACACCACACCCCCAACTGCATATTACCAAAGCGATGAAGGAGGACTTGTGGGTGTGGAAGTCCTTCCTGCAGGCACACAAGGGCTTTATTTTGGGCAGGACAGGCTGGTCGCGCATCAAGACATTCAGGTACACTTGGACTCATCAGGTAGCTGTGGCTTGAGGGTTTACTTTAAGTGACAGTGGTGTGCCAGACCATGGCCAAGACGCTGGAAGGTGGTGGGGATTATCCATGATTTAACCTCCCTGGAATTGTTCCCCATTCTGGTGGTAGTATATATCTGTGCAGGAGAATTTCATAATTCCAGGGTCCAATTTGGGTCAGATTACCAGGTGGTGGTCAAGGGGCTGGCTAAGCAATTCTCCCAGTCTGAGTGGGTGCTGAGGCTACTGACGATATTTGTTTTGCACTGCCTCCCTCTTAACATTTCCTTCTCAGCCAGTTGATACCAGATACATACCCAGTGCCTTTGCTCAAACCTACCTACATCTGTAATCAATAATGTTGTGGCCTATTTCAACCCAGAACTGGTGTTTTCTAATTGCCCCCACCCCCCGGGCTGCATGCTTCATGTAATCTGGTCTGTGACCGTTTAATAACATTTGAATTTGAATTTGCATGCTTCATGCACCTGGGCATGCAATCCCTGTTCCTTCATAAGCAACGGATTGAGTCTTGCCAATGTTGTTCAAAAGGAATGCTCCAGAAATTGGTAGAAAAGCAATTCCACAAACAATTGAAAGAAAGTGATGAGAAAAAAGAGCTAGGTGGAGCCTTGAACTCCAACTGTTCTTACATTATACTTATAATGGTTTTTGTATGGATTGGTAAGTACAGAGGAGAGACAATGGTGATATGACAGCAGATGTCCCTGGCTATTCTGTGCTTCTCAACTGTTAATATATTTCCAATTTCTAGAAGTATAAATAGTTAAGGTGAGTATAAGTATTTATATTCAAGGTAACCATAGTACTTTCCTCTGATACCTTTGTATCTTGTATCTTATGATGTAAGGCAGGGGTCAGCAACCTTTTTCAGCTGCAGGCCGGTCCAACATCCCTCAGACCATGTGGTGGGCCAGACTAATTTTTTTTTTGGGGGGGGTGAACAAATTCCTATGCCCCACAAATAACCCAGAGATGCATTTTAAATAAAAGCACACATTCTACTCATGTAAAAACATGCTGATTCCTGGACTGTCTGCGGGCCGGATTTAGAAGGTGATTGGGCCACATCCGGCCCTGGGCCTTAGGTTGCCTACTCCTGATGTAAGAGCATCACATTTTAATAGAACTCAGCATCTGTTGTTGCAGTATCAAAACACAACTCAGACGAAGGGAAATGAGGGTACTTTTCCACATTAGGGACAAACAGTTGCAAAATTCTAAAGTGTTCACAAGAGACTTCCTTAAGCATTCTCACTTAGGATGAGGGAAGAATAATCCACTCATACATGCCCTATAACAGGAGATTTAAAGCAAAAGTGGTCAATTCCATTCCGGTGTACATTATTCTATTTCCCCCCCCCCCAAAAAAAAACCTATTAATTGTTCAGAACACTTTCACCAATAAAAACCTGGAGACAATGGCTCCTGGTATTAGATTTTTAAAAACGTTTTGCTACAGCATTCTAAGAGCGGCTTCAGATGTGTCATTTCCATGACATGGTCAGGGGTTTTTTGGATTAACATGCCAGTTTGCAATATCACATTTCAAACTTTATTCTTAATTTAAAATATTCTTTATTAAAAACAGCAAGAATTATAAGACAAAATAAGAAGAAGAAAGAAAAGAAAGAAAGAAAACATAAACTTACAAGATTGTTATTATACTCATACTGAACTTTATGCAAATGGTTTCCAAATATCATTGAATTTGTCCATGGCAAGTCTACATTTATAACACAACATTTCAAACTTAGTGCAAGAATGAAAAGGAAGGAAATATGAGTCAGAACCACATCCATAATTATGGAAACCAAGACAAAACAGAAGCAAAATAACTTAAACTGCAAAGCGTACCAGAAATTGGTCAAAATTGGTCTATTTCTTTGCTTCCAGTTTTTCACTCAACCACTTCATTAACTTCAGCTCTGTCTGAGAGAATGCCTAGGAATGATTGTGTCAACCATCTTGGACATGTCCTGACTCATCCCAGAGTCAGACCAGAGCATCCACAGAACTGGCAGTCCTATCAGCTAAAAAATCCCCTTGAGCTTTCAGAATATTGATTGGATCCATCAAATTCCAGAAATGGACCATCTTATCTCCCACTCCTGCAGAGTCCCAGGCCTGATATAAATCTAAATCTCACTAGATAATAATCTGTCAGAGGCCCATCCTTATCTCGTTCATCTTTAAATCATGTCCAATATAAGCATCAAATCAAGTATATGACCAGCCAACTGTGTGGGAACAGATCTTCTTTGGTGATCACTCATAACTGAGTAAGATTGTCTTCCATGAACACGGTCTTAACAGTGAGTCCGTAAGTGACTGTGGAGGCCAATTCTGGATCCACACATCCTTCCACAGTGGGGAAATAGGTTTCTGGGTGGGAGTTGATCATGGTGAGGGTTTGCCAAACATGCCTCCCTCTTAGCTCGTTTCTCCCTTTCATCCTGAGTTCGAGCATCCTCTTCAAAGCCCATGACACCTTTGGTAAAGGCTGTTCTCCAAATGGAGTGCTCACAGGCCAGTGTTCCCCAGTTGTCAGTGTTTATACTACATTTTTAAAGAATTGCCTTGAGAGAGTCTTTAAACCTCTTTTGTTGACCACCAGCATTACGTTTTCCATTTTAAAGTTCAGAATAGAGTAGTTGCTTTGGAAGACGATAATCAAGTATCCAAGCAACAAAGTTGCTGTTGAAGAATCATTGCTTTGACACTCATGATCTTTGCTTATTCCAGTACAGTGGCATTAGTTAGCCAGTCTTCCCAAGTGATGTGTACAAATTTTCGGAGGCACCATTGATGGAAACTTTTGAGGAGTTGGAGATGGCATTTATAAAAGGTCCATGTTTCACAAGCATACAATAAGACTGGTAGTACAATAGCTTTGTAAACAAGGATTTTGGATTCCTTGCGAATGTCCTGGTTCTCAAACACCCTGCACTTCAATCGGGGAACAGATACCAGCTGATCAGTCTATAGTTCTCATGGATGCCATGAAACCCATAAATACTGTTGGTTTCCAGAATTCTCTGGGAGATTTGTCTCAACTTAGAGCCATTTAAGAAATGATCATTCAGGACGGTGGGCACAGGAAGCACAACTGATTTGCACTTCCAGTTTCACATGTTTCTGCCATGCCCCAAACTTTTAGGAATTACGACTTCACAATCTATTCTGACCTTTTAGATACACAAAGGACTGCTTCTGATGCAGATTTTTTTCTGATGGCACAGTGAAGAAAGAGCTTCTGTGTGTTCCTACTGATGGTGATACAAAAAAGCAACAACTTTTGAACATGATGGAGCAGAAAGTACAACCACACTTCCTATTTTCCCTCCTCCTCATGTTCAAAATGGCTCTCAAAATATATTCGAGGAAATCTGTCAGGTTGCAATCCTCTACACACTTCCTTGGGAGACAATCTAATTGAAGTGTACAGAGCTTTCTTTGAGAAGGCATGTACAGGATTGTACTATTAGTCTTAGAAATCCCATTGGATTCCAGTTCTACTTGACATCTAGAAAAAGAACATGGGTATCTTTCATGCCAGTCTTCTGGTCCCAATTCTCTGCTCTGGGCTTGGATGAGAAGGGAGGTCTGTTTACGGTTCTTACCTCCTGCTTCATAGAGCCCCAAATGCAAGAGCAACTCTCCTAGCCCACATTTTTAAAAAAGTATAATAGGATATAATGAGGAAAAAACAGCTGCAGTTTAAGAGAGGAAATGCAAATAACCACATAAAGCACCATCTGTTTGTCCATACTTCCATTCATCAGAGCAGAATCTTAAAATGTTTTAGAAGAAATATGCATTTCATGTTGGTGGGAGACACATCTCTGTCCATGCCTTATGGCAGGGATTAAATTCTTTGTGTGGTACATGAACCTATTGTGAAGCATTCTGCACACCCTCTGGCTCTTTATACATCAGAAACTTTACATGTTTCTAATCTTAAAAAATACACCTTAGTATTACAATGCCCTCAGTCTTGAAGACAAATTGAATTTATAGGTAAAAACAGATTTGCATGCCTGTGCAATGCAGTCATTGAATATGCAAACAAATAAAAGCAATGTCACAATTTGCATATTCCTTCAAAGCTTTATTTAAATGCAATAAATCAGCTTTTGGGGTGATGCCTTGCATGTGCAGCACTCAGTCAGTTCTTGTTCTTGTTTTGCAAATTTTGAAAAAGGAAGGGTGCATTCAGATGTGGGGATTCTTGTGTTTGTTTTCCTGGTAGTAATGCTAGCGCTTCTGTTCCAATTTCTAACTTTCCTTTTATGCTGCATTACCTGTTG
The DNA here is from genome assembly GCF_965153285.1 of Podarcis tiliguerta. Classification (NCBI taxonomy): domain Eukaryota; kingdom Metazoa; phylum Chordata; class Lepidosauria; order Squamata; family Lacertidae; genus Podarcis; species Podarcis tiliguerta. The sequence goes on along the minus strand of NC_139537.1, from coordinate 55,616,033 downwards.
TGTTATGGAAATGTGGCTTTTGGATCAATATACCACCATGTCACGGTAAATTTCATTCACACCAGTGGGTGGTGTGTGTCACAGTAGTAGACGCCATTGGACATGCCACCACCCTTTATGTATATGTGTGCTTCTGTTCCCCTGTGATTCACCCATGAAAATGGTGCGAAATAATTAGATGCCAGGATTCTGCCCCAATTTTCAGTTTTCAAGGTTAACAGCCTTATAAAGGGGTTTTTTTATTTCTGGAAACAACACAGAAATAAGCACCAAACATCCACTAGATTCCTAGAATTTTTTTTAATGTCAGGTGAAAGAGCACATAAAATGAAAATTATCAGGTAGGGAAAAGTGAGGGAAATGAAATAAAGCACAATGCAGGTTAAATCTCATCACATAACCAGGACTCCTTGCAACCAAAGTCCATCTTCTCCCATGTAAGTTAATGAGCTCATTAATATCTTTTGGGAGTGCTCTCTTTCACACATGCACCAACACCAGAATTCTGTTTGGGACTCAGAACACAGCCTTCTCTGGAGCTGTGTCAAAGCTTTGGTACTTCCTTGGTAAGCCCATCTCACTCGCTCTTTGATGACCTTGATCCCCCACCCAATACCCTTTCGTGAGAAAAATGCACATAATTGCAAGCTATCAGAATTATTTTCATATTGATCTGTGTACCTGTGTGTTATGTACAGAGTATTCCTAAATTACCCTAGTCTGATCAGTCGTCGCTTTACCATTGTACCATTGTACCTAAGGGGTGTGGGAAACAAATTGTCAAGCTAAAAATAGCAGCATCAGCAGCACCCCAGAACACAAAGAGCAGCAATCACAATCAATACATTAAGAAGCAGGAGAATCCAAAGCTTGTTTAAAAAGCAAGAGGCCTGAGAGCTGATTGTAAAGGAGGGGCAGATTCACAGAAGAGGAGATAGTCCCTGAAGTAGCTTGGTTGCCAAGCTAGTTAGGGCTTTATAGGTAATAGCCAGCACCTTAATTTGTACTTTTGAAAAAACAGATTTAGTACAGTTGATTCATTAAGATGATTACATGATCCCAGCACTTTGCCCCAGTCAAAACAGCTAGTTTAGGTTTCTGAGTGGTTTTCAAGGACAGCCCCACCATGAGCATGTTGCAGTAGTTTGAAATGACATGTAACCAATGAATTTAGGACATGGATTGTAAACCTTTTGGGGCCAATGAGCACATTTGCATATCAGAGAAACTGTCATAGGCAACACACAAACATGGGAAATAAGCACACACACACATGCATAGGAACCATGCAGACACCACTTAGGAGTGCCTTCTATTGTAGGGTTACCAGACATCCCCGGTTCCCGGGGACAGTCCCCGGATTTGCAAATCTGTCCCCGGACAAATTCCGTCCCCGGAATGTCCCCAGATTTGCAAATCTGTCCCCAGGAAACATGGCAGCGGTAGACTCAGCAGCCCAGAGGCAGCCTGGTAGCACAGTTGACTCTGGCTGGCTTCAGGAGCTGCTCACCGCCGTGGCACCCACCATTTTTCCTCTCCAGAAGTCCCCATATGATGTGTCTTGTGCACAACACACATCATATGGGGACTTCCAGAAAGGAAAAATGGTGGGCGCCATGACCGTGAGCAGCTCCTGAAGCCAGCCAGAGCCAACTGCGCTACCAGGCTGGCTCCGGGCTGCTGACTGCTGCTGCTGCCACCATTGCCAAAGGGGAACCGGGGACGTCCGGCAGTACAGATCTCCTGCCCCCTGCCCACTTTGTTTTGACTGACTGGGGGAGGCTCAGGAGTTGCGGACGGGCAGCTGTTGCCCAGTTTTTAAAAAACTCTGCACACTTATGTTTCACAGGGTGCGAAAGAAGGGCTTTGCACCTTTATACAATATGCATGTGTGCTTGCACCCAAGGTCTTTTGCCTCACCATCCCCACCATCCCTGCTACTCAACTTTTTTTAAAAAAAAGTGTCCCCAGATTCATTGGAAAAAAATCTGGTAAACATATTCTACTGGAGCCAGTAAAATGATGCTTTGAAGCCTAAGTGTGGTGGGATATGTGTGTTATTTTGCAGCTAGGGAGAAACATGTTAGCTGATTACCCTCAAATTGCCCTCTGGCATTGCAACAAGGCTTCAGAAAACCCCACCCTTTTATTGGATCCAACAGAAGGCTTATTTACTGTGGTGCAAGAGCTGCTTTTGGCAAAGAGGGATCCACCCCCAAAACTGCAATTAAGCTTGAATAAAAAACCTTCTACTGGCTCCTTTCGCCTGATTTCAAGGGGGGCAGTTCAAATGAGATTCTGCAGGCATGAGGGAAGGCCTCTGTGGGTTCATGTGCAACTGTAGGCAGAACCGTACCAGGAATGGGTGCATTAGCCAAGGCACTCTTGCACTCTTGCCTACAGCTACCTTATGAGCATCTAGGAGAGGTCCAGGAGTACTCCTAACCTATGAACCTAGTCACATACAGTTTAAACACTTTATCATATCATATCACAGGTATATACATATACATATACATATACAGGTATTGTTGTTGTTTAGTCATTTAGTTGTGTCCGATTCTTTGTGACCCCATGGACCAGAGCACACCAGCACTGCCTCCCACAGTTTGGTCAAACTCATGCTGGTAGCTTCGAGAACACTGTCCAACCATCTTGTCCTCTGTCGTCCCCTTCTCCTTGTGCCCTCCATCTTTCCCAACATCAGGGTCTTTTCCAGGGAGTCTTCTCTTCTCATGAGGTGGCCAAAGTATTGGAGCCTCAGCTTCAGGATTTGTCCTTTCAGTGAGCATTCAGGGCAGATTTCCTTAAGAATGGATAGGTTTGATCTTCTTGCAGTCCATGGGACTCTCAAGAGTCTCCTCCAACACCTGGAGCAGGAACAGGCAAGCCACTCCATTATCCCTGGCAAGAAAACACCATGGACAAAAACAACAGGCATACAGGTATTAGTGAATGGTAAAACCCATGGAGAATGTGGAGACTCCGCTCCCAAAAAAGATCTATCTAATTTGGGTGAATAAGCAACCAAATGGCAAATGAAGTTGAATGTAAGCAGGTGTATAGTGATGAACATCAAAGCAAAAAAAAAAAAAAACCAAGCAAAACCTCAATATCACAAATAAATGGGGTCTGAATATGTGGTAACTCTTGGAAGCATGGAAGATAGTAAATTCCATGATTTGGAAAAAGGTTTGGGGGAAAACTGTTAATAACATAATGCCCATATGCAAATCCAACATGCAGCCACATTTGAAAGACTTCATGCTGATGGACTTGAGATTTCTTACCTTTCAGATCTTGTCTAGTAATGAGATCTACATTTTCCTTTTCTTAAAAAGCCACTTCAATCACTGCATACAGTGCAGAAGAAGTGGGTAGTCTATATTCTTCTGAGAATTAAAACTTGGGGCAATAACTTTGATCAGCTTTGATCTTCTTTGTATATATTTATATATTTAGCAGATATATTTGCATGCCCTAAAAATGAAAAAAAAAAAAGCCTATTGAAAATGAAACCCAAATTGTATATGATACTGCAAGAGTGGGATAAATAGCTTTTGAAACAGTTTTTGGATTGTAAACATGTGGTTTAAAAAGTGCTGCTCTGGTTATCATGTCCTTTGGGTTTACAGGGGAAGTGGAAGCAATAAACAAAGTATCTTCTATGTAGGTCACGTCAGGTCAGACAAGGTCCAGGCAGAGTCAGATCAGGCAAATTCTAAGTATTCTAAGTCAAAGCAAAGTCACAGCAAGTCCTGTTAAGCAGATCAGGACCCTGGTCAGTTCCTAGTGGACTCCGCTGACTGGGGCTTCCATAGGCACTAGCTTCTTTTCTGCAGGTAGGACAGAAAAGTTATTGATCATCATATTCTTAGTCCGAGGAAGGTGGGAGAGCTGTGTTCTCAGGCTGGGAGGGCCCAGTGGCAGCTGTCGGTGGTCCCTTTTCCTGAGCTGAGCAGCTTGTATTTCCTACTCACCTAGTTATTTTCCTCAGTATAGTATGAGGAGCCACAATATACACCAGGAAGCTTAGTCTGGTCAGAAATGAGTGTACACTTCCAGAGATAACACTAAGTGCATTACTTCTGGTAGATGAGCCACCATAGCTACTGAAGGGCTGCGAAAATTTGTGTCCTGGGCTTTTTAGACTTATCTACCCATGTACTCTCTACACGGGTGCATTGGTTGCTGGATGTGAAATTTTCTTCAGTTCTCCTATCGCACTATTTCCACAAAGGCTAAATGGAGAACAAAAGATATGGGGTCTACATATCTGGGTGGAAGGGTGTCAGTTGTATCTTTCATATGGAACAGAAAATGGAATCTTGTTTTGGCGGGAGTTGAATATTGGGGGTAAAGTGTAGATCAGGCCTGCACAACTTGTGACTCACGGTGCTGAATGCAGCCCAACAACCACATACAGAGGCCCATCAGGGGACTGATGAAGCTCCTTGTTCGGCAGTCTGCCTGAGACTACGAAATCAGGTCCCTCATCCAGCCCCTGGTGGGCCACAATACATGTCTGCTGCCGGGTTGTGTTTAGACTGGTGGGTTGCATATTGTGCAGGCTGATGGAAATTGCTTTCTGACCATTTTACCAGGAGATAGCTTCATTTACAAACAGTTAAGTGGAATTGACTCAGTAAATAAAAAAGGGGGATTGCTCACGTCTATAATGGCTGTAGGAAATGCATGGCTTTAGTGTGCGTATAGGAAGGAATCTACACCCTTTTTATGTTTTCCAAGCCTTTCACTCCATCAAGAACCAGTCCTATAAGCTTTCTCTTAACAGTTGAGAAAGGGGGTTCTGCCAGCCTTAGCTGTCTAACTTAAAAGAGGCCAGGCTTGCTCCCAACCAAAAGCCAACATCAATCCCACTTATATATATATAACCCTGTTAGCTTATTTGAGGAGTGGAATGAAATGTTCCTGCTGACCTTTCCACTTTAACAGAGCAACCTTACACACAGAAAGAACAGAAAGAATGGTTTTGGTCACCATTGTGAGGTAGGAAGGTAGAAGGAGGTCACAGAGAGACTTTGCGTCTTGCTTGGAAATCCTCAAAATGCTGTGTCTGGCATAAGCCCCAGGATCTGTCACTTCTAAGCTTCGTCCTTCCACTCTATTTTAACTACAAGCCAATCATTAGTAACTATGCAGGCATCTGTGTGCTGAATCTGGCAGGGACAGAGATGCAGATGAGGACTTCAGTAGTATCAGCAAGTTTTTCCCCTGACAGAAATTGACACTGTCTGGAGTCTGGTGGGGGCAGGGAGTGAGGCATTTTCATTGCACTTGCAGAAATCTATGAATGGCGCCTTTCCCACTCCCTCCCACAACCCCCGTTCCGTGCTCCCACCTCCATTTTTAATTAAATGAATAACAGAGTGAGCTACAGATATATAAAATAATAATTTACTGATTATCATGGGTTTTAAAAATAAAATAAAAAAAGACTGGAATCCTCACTGTGATGTTGAATCCTCTCATTAATATCATGTCACTTTTGTTGCCATGGTTACAGGAGCACCAGTTGCTAAATGTGAACCATCAGATATAGAGGTGGGGGAAACCTAGGAAGAAAGCTGAGGCAGAAAAATGTAGAGCAGAGTAAATTTGACATCATCAGGTAAAGGAGTGGAATGGGGAGGGTGGGAGATGGGGCAATACAACAAAATAATTCAGGTATATTGTGTTATAAAAGCCACACGATTTCAACACATTGGACATCAACAACAAAAAGTGAAAATTGACACAATGGCTAGATAAAAGACAAGAGCCTAGTTGATACAAAAGACTGAGGCATTGGCTATGTGCACACATATTTTATTGAAGAACCAATTGAGAAAGAGTACTTGCTTTTTCTACATATTTCTCACACAATCTAGAACTATTATACATTTTTTGACCCTGAAAAACACTTCTTGAGAAACTGGTTTTATTCTCCTGAACAGAGGCTTATTGCAGATTGATTCTGCATTACTGCATAGTGTGTCCATTTGAAAACAGGTTCTGGTGAAGTGTGTGGGTGTGGGTGTACCCACACCTGCCCAATGACGTTGTGGTTCGGTGTGTACCAAGATTCTTCTTGTGCCCAGTTTACACAATGGACATTTATGAGAAATGAGGAGTTGGGGGTGGGGTTTCTGCAGTTAAATGTCCAGAAACATGTTTCAGACAGCTTTTTTTCTTTCTATTTCTAATTTTCAGAATTCCTGACAAATCAACAAACACAAGCAAAATAAACTTGAGATTAAAAAAAGTGTAACTCCTTAAAGTCAGCTTAAAATTCCTCCAATGCTTTGACATTTTATGATACAGTTCTACAAAATATATTATTACATTGAGGCAAAGTCTCCCATATGAAAAACAGAAGGGGAAGAATCTGTAACTTCGTAGGCTATAACTTTATCATGTGTTTTTACAAAATCATGTTTAGATGGAAGCTGCAGAAGGGTGCCAAGCAAACTGTAGGTTCAGATCTTATAGGATGAAATTGCTGAATTTGCTTTGTTCTGGGTACTTTTCTTCCATAGCTGTAATACTGCAGAAGAACCACTGATAATGATTTTATTCCACAGCCTTACATCCTTCATCCATGCAGCAACCAATGGCAAGAAAATTAATTCTTTATCTAAGGCATACAACACCATTTTAAGCCACTGTATTTAAAAAGAGAAGCAGGAGATATCTAAGGATCTCTGCACCTGCAACGCTTCCAGTACATGCTACCACTGTCTCCCAGAAATACTACATTAATTGGCATTAATTGGCATTTCCAGTACATGAAACCACCATGTCACAGAAGTACTACACTAATGGACATTTGCATTAAAGACAGAGGTAGGTACTCTGCACCTCCACAGAATTCCTGACACATCTCTCCACATTTTAGTCTAGCTGGTGTGTGGTAACACCTTGCAGTAGTCTTGCCTCCATTCTTCATAAGCCTTCAGACCAAAACTTCCTACCCAGGTCCATTTCTCAAACCTTTGTGCATCTTGGAAATGTGGGAAAGATGCCTTCAGCTGTATTTTATATATTTACATTTTCACATGCTCACTGAATGCATGGAGTGGAGAAGGAGATCGTGCCTCCTGTCTATATTCTCCACCTCCATTGTAGGAACCTCGATTGCATATATAGTGCCTATATACTTAGATTTGCAAGCTCTGTTTAGAGTATGGAGCACAGGAGCAACAAGAGAATAGCCATTTTATCCTGTGTTTGCAGGCTGAAGATATAAAGGCAGATCAAAGTACTATGAATGTGCTATCCACTGTATCTTTGTATCGGCATCTGTGTGCCGAGAGCCAGTGTGGTGTAGCAGTTAAGAGCGGTAGTCTTGTAATCTGGGGAACCGGGTTCGCGTCTCCACTCCTCCACATGCAGCTGCTGGGTGACCTTGGGCCAGTCACACTTCTTTGAAGTCTCTCAGCCCCACTCACCTCACAGAGTGTTTGTTGTGGGGGAGGAAGGGAAAGGAGAATGTTAGCCGCTTTGAGACTCCTTAAAGGGAGTGAAAGGTGGGATATCAAATTCAAACTCTTCTTCTTCTTCTTCTTTCTGCAAGTACCCTTGTGCCGCTTCACATATTTGCCTGTACAGTTGCTACTGCTGCAGTTGTCTCCTCTTCTTCTGATAGAACCCAACAGAAGAAGAAGAATATACCACTTTCATTTCAGGCAACGAGTTGCCGCGTGCTTTGTTCTTAACCAGAGAAGGAAGAGAGAGTCATGGTGACCAAGTTGGAAGGGCCAGGCCACAGGGGAGGTCTGAACTTTGGCCCTCTGGTGGATTTCCATGGGAAAGACCTGAGGCACAACACACTACGGTACTTTGGTTCCCAAACGTAATCTGTTCCGGAAGTCCGTTCCAAAACCAAAGCATTCCAAAACCAGAACACACTTTCCCATAATAATGCAAAATGGATTAATCCATTCCAGACTTTTAAAAACAACCCCTAAAAGAGCAATTTAACATGAATTTTACTATCTAACGAGACCATTGATCCATAAAATGAAAGCAATAAACCAGGCAGCAATCTTCTACCCAGTATCAAAAACTGGCAGTGATCTACTTATTGTCATTGGAGGGATGAGGAGCACATGAAGGGGGAGTTTAAGTGGGGGGGAGGAAAGGGAGGCAAAAGTTCTCTCTCTGAAGAGCCAGTCAGTTTCTCTCTCCCCCTCCAAGCTAGGCCTTCTTGATGCCCGCCCCCCAGCACCACGTCCTTACCTTCTTCAGGGCTGGCACGAGTAGCCCCCACCACTTGGGTGCGATCTCCTCACTGAAGAACGTGTACTGCAGCAGCAATGCCTGCATCCTGCCCACGCCATCCTGCACCCTGTGAGGAGAAGCAGTGGCAGTCACTGCTGGGGCCGAGCTGCTCAGCGTTGCCCTGGGGCCTAGAGCGGTGGCTGTGGGTGACACCCAGTACCAAAGGAGGGGGTGGTTGCTGCAGCGGCGGTGGCAGGGGACCCAGTGCTGGTGTGTGTGTGTCAACATCCCTTGCCTGCTCGCTTGCCACCTGGCCCTGCCTTCCCTCATGTCGCTGCCGCCACCCCCCCCCCAGCACTGGATCCCTCCGCCGCTACTACTGCAGCATCAGCCACCCTCTCCTCCGATTCCAGGTGTCGCCAGTGGCGGGGCTGAGTGAGGGAAGGCCAGGTGGCAAGCGAGCAGGCAAGGTGGGTCCCTTTGCCGCCGCAGCTGCCACCGCTGCAACAGCAACCACCTTCTCCTTAGGTTCCAGGTGTTTCCTGAGGCCCTAGTGCTGAGTGAGGGAAGGCTGGGCCAGGAGGCAAGCAAGCTGGCAACAGAAGTGTGGCACTCAAAATGGAAGTGCAACACTCAGAACGGAGCACGTTCGGATTCTGAAAAAAGTTTGCAAACTGGAACACCTACTTCCAGGTTTGTGGCGTTCGAATTCCAAGTTGTTCATGAACTAAGCTGTTTGCTGAGGTACCACTGTATATGTCTAGGTCTCTTCTATTCTCCCCAAAGCCCTGCCCACAGTATTTGTTTCTCTTGGCTAGTTTTTGCAAGGAACCGCATAAAAGACCAAAACGCTGTTGGGTCAATAGCAATTTTCTTCTTTTGTTCTTGCATCTCTCCTTTTCTGATCCTAATTTCTGCTTTGATCATTGGACCAATTTTGACCTAAGCTCCTGCTTGGCATATACATAAATATCTGCACTGAGATATTTGTGGAGAGGGAATTAAAGAGCCCTACGCAGATAAGGTGTGTTAAACTAATCTTCTGCGTGTTAACTTTTAATTTCTCTCATGCAGGGGAAAGAAATTAAAATTCAACTTTGAATTGCCTCCGGTATTTCTTCTTACGTAATAATCCTGTTTCACTGAAATAGAGACAGGTCAGCAATAGCTTCAGGCTCCTGAACAATCAGTGCTCATCTCCTAAAAACCTTCCCTAGGATTTTTCCAGCCACAACTTATTAAGCAATTCCCTGTGACAAGGAGTCAGGTTAAAGCAGAATTTTCTTCCAGTTTTCCATAGGCATATTTGTGCTATTTACTGAGTGCACTGGGAGAAGAATGAGCATATTATTTTTACTGATCTTTTCCTTTGATTTAGAAAAGTACACACTGAGAAGCAATCCTAGCTTTAAATCAGATCTGAGCATAGTGATTGTCTCTCCATCTTATTTGTTTCTCTGGTCAAGATTCCTCAGTGTTATCAGTGAAGTGCATAGAATCAAAGCCGTAACACAGGTAGTCATCAAAACCTTGACTAATAATTTGCAATAATAATAATAATAATAATAATAATAATAATAATACCGGCCTTCATCTGAAGATCACCTGCTGGTTCACAACATAAAAATACAAAATGAAATACATTGGAGTTTATGTTTAGGATTGTGTAGAATGGGCATCAAGTAGGAAAAGGATTTTTCTGCTTTACCACAAATAATCTAAATATATATTGTTACATTGCACATTTCTTCCAAGGAGTTCAAGGTGGCATACATGACTCTCCTCCTCCTCATTTTATCCTCATGGCAGCTCTGCAAGGTGGGTTAGGCTAAGGTAATGTGACTGGCCCAAGGTCACTCAGTGAGCTTCATGGCTGGGTTGGAGCTTGAACCCTGATTTCCCAGGTCATATTTGGCCCAACACCATACTTATTTTTTTCAGTTGAGGTTCAGAATGCTACTGTCTTAAATTTTCTTCACTCTTCATCACTATTTTCCCACAAGGCTACTAGGAGGGAGATATCTGAGATAGGCTGGTGCAGAAAAAACAAATTAATATCTCCACCATCAGTTATTCATGTAATCCAGAATGTGGCAGCTAGACTGGTGACTGGGAGTGGCCACCTAGACCATATAACACTGGTCCTGAAACACCTACATTGGCTCCCAGTACGTTTCCGAGCACAATTCAAAGTGTTGGTGTTGACTTTTAAGGCCCTAAACGGCCTCAGCCCAGTATACCTGAAGGAGCATCTCCAACCCCATCGTTCAGCCTGGATACTGAGGTTCAGCTCTGAGGGCCTTCAGGTGGTTCCCTCCCTGCGAAAAGTGAGGTTACAGGGAACCAGGCGGAAGGCCTTCTTGGTAGTGGCGCCTGCCCTGTGGAACGCCCTCCCATCAGATGTCAAGGAAATATACAACTATCTGACTTTTAGAAGACATCTGAAGGCAGCCCTGTTTAGGGAAGTTTTTAATGTTTGATGTTTTATCGTATTTTTAATATTCTGTTGGAAGCCTTCCAGAGTGGCTGGGGAAACCCAGCCAGATGGGCGGGGTATAAAAAAATAATTTTAATTAATTAATTAATTAATTATAATAATAATAATTCTTTACTTATAGCAACATGAATCTCTCTACACTTTTTTGTATCTAGAGTTAGTTAGTTAATTAATTACCCTTTAATGTGCCTAAGATGTGGCAGAATTGAAGTATGTTAACAGCATGCTCTTCAGCATTTCCCAATAAAGAACAGGAAACTCTTGTGCATATAGAACACCATTGTTGTTGTTGTTGTTTGCATTGGAACTATTATATGTGTGAGAGAGAGATTCGTTTTTCAATGAAGTTGCAAAGTAAGAGAAAGAAAGGAAACCTCAATAAAGTACAATCAAACAAATACAGATCTCATAGCAATTTCCTGAGTTTGCCCCAATGCTCTGCTCTATCCACTGTGTATTATTTCCATGTACTGTTCAGTAGCCCATCCTACACTGGCTTCTGAAAAAGGCTCTGCAGCAGAAGGAACATAAGAAGTTTTTTTTTCCTTTTTAAAACTGTCCTATTATACTATTCCAGGGAATAGGTTTACCCAAGAGCAGAACGTTTTTATCAGTAAGGCACCAGTTACTTCCCTCTTGGTTGATGATTACTTCAATTAGAGGGAGCCGTTTCCAAACTGATACTTGGAGAAGCATACACATGGCTGTGAAAGTGGAGATCACTGGTTCCATTTACACCCTGGGCAGAATCAGGACCTAATTGACAGACTCTTTCATCATAGCCTCCTGAACCAGCGCCCTCCCCCTTTCCTATTATCATCTGCAAAATGAAATAAGTAATCTGCAGCTTAGTTTCCCGCTGATAGCAATCTGCGCCAAGACACCACCACACACCAGACGCTCGGCTTAACCCCATGTGCTAGAAGCTTGATTGCAGAGCCTTGGCTATGGAGGAGCTCGGTGATGAGTTAATATGGAGACTGACGAGTGGCTCTCCCTAGGGAAGAGTGTGCTCACAGGTCAGCGCTAAGATAATCGGCAAAGCAATCCTGGGAAATGCCATTACTGTGGTTGCCTGCACCTGCCACCTCTGCTGCATGTGTCCCACCCTTCACCTCATTGATCAAGAATATTTATACTCCCCCCCTCCCACTTTTCTGAATTAAAGAGAAAAGCAGAAGGTTGAGGAAATATTCACTCTTGTTTTCTTGTTTTAATCAATAGTTGTCACAGCAGCAAACAGCAGCTGTGGGTTGATAATAGTTCAGTGTGTGTGTGTATATATATATATATATATATATATCCTTCACCTGTTTTCTCTCTGTTAAATTACTAGTTGAGTGTGTGTCTTTGTCACTGTAGTCCTTATCAGCACTGCTGGAGACAGTGATGGCTGTGTATCTGAAAATGATAGTGAAATTAAAGCTTAATTGGTTGTTTTAGAAGAAATATGATATCAACCTTGAAGGGATTTAAACTTATACATTAAGGATTGCTTTCTGGTTCAAAGGCAGGCTAGAAGGATGCTTCCACTGCAGCAATGAAGAAAGAAAGGGAGGGGGGAAACACCCCTAATTCCTATTACTGGGGACGAATGCTCCTCATATCACAGGGAGTGATGAATTTGCTCGCACTGCCAAAAGGGATACAGTGGTACCTTGGGTTACAGACCCTTCAGGTTATGCAATCTCGGGTTGCGCAGCGCACTGAACCCAGAAGTACCGGAGCGGGTTACTTCTGGGTTTCGGCGCTCGTGCATGCACAGAAGTGCTAACTCGCGCTTTGCGCATGCGCAAAAGCGCCAAATCATGACGTGCGCATGTGCAGACGTGGTACTGCGGGTTGCAAACAGTGCGGATTGTGAAAATGTCTCCCACACGGATCACATTCACAACCCGAGGTTCCACTGTAGTTACCTAACACTTTGTTTCCGCATTTGTTTGTTTTTAGGGCAGCAGTCTGTGAGCAAATAAGGGACAAAAACACAGACACAATGCAAATAGATGAAAACTGGCAATGTGAGTGCTAAACTCTTGTCATGTAAAAGACACCCTAAAAGACTTGGGGGAGGGGGATGTTAATATAAAAGGAAAGAAGAAATAGGTGAGAGCGCTGCAAGGCATCACAGGCAGATTATGCAACGTAGACAATACTTACTCCGTGCCCTCGGATATACGGGTCGCGTCTGTATCTCTAACAAGCACCGTGCATATGTTGAGCCGTGGGGCACACATTGGCCCACTGTGTTTAATTCCTGAAAAACTGCAGGTTGCCCAACCTAAGCAACTGTCACAGTTTGTAATGCTCTCAACAACCACTTCGCTCTGAGATGCAGTGAAAGCTGCTGCTAACAGCTTAGAAAGTTTACCTTCTGATTCACCTGGTGAAACCATCGACAGTGTATCATCTAAGAGAAGCGCACACATGGTCCCCCTCCACCCCCCAGGTATAAGTCAGGTTGAATTACTTCCTTTGGAGGCATTCTCTATGTGGCAAACAATCCATGCACACTGGATCAACATACGAAGCCAGCAATTTATTTGCCAAGAAACCGCAGGGACTTTCCATCTCCCCAGCACAGAATACAGTAGCACAGAAACCATAAAATAGTATAAAGCAGACTTTGCCCAATAACTCTATAGCACAGGGGATGGCCAACATTGCGCTCCCCAGTTGTTCTTGGACTCTCATCTCTCATCAGCTGTAGCCAGCACGACCAACAGTCTGCGGTAATGGTAGGAGATAGAATCCAACAACAACTGGAGGGCTGCCTCTGCTATAGCACATACTGAACCCAAGGGGCAGATCTACTATGAAACTAATGAAGCTTACGCTTCAGGGCCCTTAATCCTGGAGGGGGTCCAGAAGTGACTTTAGTACACATTGCTTTTAAAAAACGGGTCTAGTAGACCCGATATGAGTCTCATGACTCAAATTCATTATTTTATTTTTTTGTATCTGTTTTAACAATCACACAGTTTGAAAGTCAGTAGCATAAACTGCGGGGGACAGCCCCACCAAATATTTTATTGGGGGGAGGCCAAGGGACCTCAGTCCCTAGGACTTGGCTCCTGTGCTTGGTTGGGGCCAAAGCTGACATCACGTCTATAAGGAAAGGCATATGAGGGACGTGAGAGTAACTGAATATGTTTAACTTGGAGGGGAAGGCAAAGGAGGTTAAAGGGAGATACGCAACTATTTTCTTGGTTTATTTAAATTAGAAAGAAGAGAGTCGATTCTTCAGTCTATCTGAGGGTATGAGCAATGATTTTAAACTCCAGGAAAGTAGAATTGGGCAAAGACTAAGCAAACCTCCCTAGCTACAAAAGCAGTCCAGAAATTGAATAAGCTGCCAAAGGAGGTTGTGGAAAATCCTTCTTTGGAGGTTTTTAAGAAAGGTTGGCTAGGAATCAGTTAGGATGCATTCAGCTTTTTTTTTTTAGTTCATTCTCAATGCTAAATAATAGGCAATTTAAAATTTGCATGCATCTAAGTTGATTAACATGCTCCCTCCCTTCTGTGGGAGGTGGTAATCCTGGCTCCTCAGTAGTATAGGTCTCTTTCTGAGCCGCAAATCACTCCTTTATTTTATGGGAATTAGACGTTGTAAAGTAATTGGTTATTTCAATAAGCCCCCTTAGTCTAGGCAGTTTCTAATCTCTCACACACGGCCTGAGTGCCTTATCGGGTCACCCAGGAGAAGCTTATGTTCTCCACCACAATTGCAAGTTGGGATGCAATCCCAGACTACATTGTAGGAAAGCAACAGTTTGCTTTGCTGACAGGGAAATTCAGGGAGTCCACTGTGCAAAGTGAACATGTGCCTAGAACAGGAATGCAAATGGGCTGGCATGGTGCTAACTAGTTTGTTACTGTTGGGAAATAACTGGGGAATACCAATTAATCATGAAGTCCCACATGTGTGGGGAACTACAAAGAAAAATGGCTGACTTCCTGAATTTGAAATTAGGGGGGGGAGGGCTTGGCTCACTCTTTAGCCAAAGCAGTCCCCAGCAGAGTTTAAAACACAGTTCTACGCAGCATTTGCAAAGCATGGGAAATATAGATTGTTAAACCTTTAAATGTCCCACTATTACTTGCTTACAGTTCTCCCCTGCCTCTACCCACTTGGAGTGAATAGACTTTGAGCTTTAGTAAGTTTAAATGCTTTACTTACAGTAAATTACAGGTTTTATTCATGCATTGTTCAATGCTACAGCAGAAATGGCACGGGCAAGGTATTCTTGGTTGCAAAATACAGAAGTTAGTCTCAAACACATGGTCTGAGTCTGGAGAACCAGCCTCAGATATCAGCTTAGCTTGCTGTATATGATTCAAAAGCAGGGGGAAAGAGAGAAGAACAGGAAACAAACAATACTTCCCCCCCCCAAAAAAGTAAGAGGGTATGACCTAGCCATGCCTTTTCTAGAAATTTACGGCTCTGTGATCCTTAACCCCTTTGTTAAAAAGGTAAAGGGACCCCTGACCGTTAGGTCCAGTTGCAGACGACTCTGGAGTTGTGGCGCTCATCTCGCTTTATTGGCTGAGGGAGCCGACATACAGCTTCTGGGTCATGTGGCCAGCATGACTAAGCCACTTCTGGTGAACCAGAGAAGCACACGGAAACGCCGTTTACCTTCCTGCCAGAGCGGTACCTATTTATCTAGCTGCACTTCTTGCTTTCGAACTTCTACGTTGGCAGGAGCAGGGACCAAGCAACAGGAGCTCACCCCGTTGCAGGCATTCAAACCACCAACCTTCTGATCAGCAAGCCCTAGGCTCTGCGGTTTAACCCACAGCACCACCCGCGTCCCAACCCCTTTGTTAGTGGCAATTAAAATACAGTTATGTTTGGTTGCATAAAATCTCCCACAGTTACCAGGTGGTTTCCATATATAGTACTACTAGAGGGCTAGGGTTATAATTATGACTGGCCTTTTTGCCCATTAGGCATTAATAAGTGAGAATCCCTTTTTTGACCAGTCAGATGCTCAGCCCTAAGACCAGCCCTAAAAATACGACTGAATGATGTTAGAAAACAGTGCATCCAAAAATCTCCTCATTATATGGTTTTAAAAAATATAGTATTTACATTTTATAGCAAAGGTACAGTCGTATAGGAGCACACATAGTTTTGAAGCTAAGGTTAGAAAACATGTTGAATGGAGACTGACATCTCTTCTTCCTTAGCCTGTGTTTGTGGATGTATTTGACAGAAGTATCTCTTTAATTCCAACAGGAATTATTTTGGAGCCATGAGCCAGATCAGTGAGATATTTGTTCTGTTTTGCTTCATTGCAAGTGTAACAGTGACAGTGTGTTTCAGAATAGAGTGCACCTACATGGGAATATAACAGCCAGCCACAGTAGAAAATCCATACAAGCGAAAGCCTTTTCATCAAAACCAACTTGGTTCTAGAATTTCCTCAGCTTATGCAGTATTTGCTAAAGGGCACAACTCAGTCACCAGATGTGGGGAAATCATTGCAATATGCTGTCCTCTTTTTGTACTCTAACTTTCTTTGCTCCCTTATGCTAATGCTGTGCTGAGTTAAATGACATAAACAGAAACATGGTAATAAGAACAATTGAACAAAGCGTAATCTTTCAATCACACATGAAAGGTGCTAGAATACCAGTGTAGTTGAACAGCTAAAACTAAAGCTTAGACTTAAGGAAAGACTGTTCAGGTCAAGCTACACATGAGAGGAGCTGGCCCATATGGTTAAATCTGGGACAACTCCAATCACATATAAAGTGAGGGCGAGGAGGAGCCATGTTTTTAGAAGTTAAAGGAACATACAAGTGAGGAGCACTAGACTCTCTCTCTTCCCATAACTTACCTCCCCAAAGTATATCACCCAAACTCATATATCTCTCTGTCAGGCTCCAATACTAGATGTGAGCTTGGCTGTGAGAAAGGGGAGTGCGGTGGCAAGGCTGTAAGGAGGTAAGTTGGGGGAGCGCGTGACAGAGGAAGCTGCCTTACACTGAGTTAGACCACTGGTCCATCAAGCTTAGTATTGTTTACACTGGCTGGCAGTGGCTCTGTAGGTTTCCAGGTGGGATTCCTTTCCAACCCTACCTGGAGATGCCTGGGATTGAACCTGGGACCTGTTCATAGAATTGCAGAGTTGCAATGTACATCAAGAATCATCTAGTCTAGCCACCTGCAATATAGGAATATGCAGGTGGTCCATATGGGGATCGAACCCGTGACCTTGGTGTTATCAGCACCACACTGTAACCTACTGAGCTAACTTGATACATGCAAAGTGTATACAGTGGTACCTCGGGTTACAGACGCTTCAGGTTACAGACACTTCAGGTTACAGACTCCGCTAACCCAGAAATAGTACCTCGTGTTAAGAACTTTGCTTCAGGATGAGAACAGAAATCGCGTGCCGGTGGCCCGGCGCCAGTGGGAGGTCCTATTAGCTAAAGTGGTGCTTCAGGTTAAGAACAGTTTCAGGTTAAGAACGGACCTCCAGAATGAATTAAGTTCTTAACCCGAGGTACCACTGTACTTTGCAACTGAGCTATGTTCTTTCTCTTGAGCTATGGTTCCCTTGAACTCTGCATCTCCTTTACCTCTTAAAACCAGGGCTTCTAAGCCACACTTTATACATGACTAGGGCAGATCTGGAGTAAAGCCAACTGGTTTGCCACAATGTAGGTTGTTTTTAATGATGATGGTGGTGGTGGTGATGTTTTTAATGCTGGGTGAAAGGCAGGTAAAAAAATAATGCTAATACTAATACTAATACCAATCATGTGCAATTTGAGCCTTAGCTGTGAAACCAATTGAGTAAGCTTTGGCAAGTCACTCCCTCTTTGTTAAGCAAACCTATCTTGGCAGGGGTTTTTCTGAGGCAGGCTTTAATGCTGTGGCTCCCTATCTGTCTTTGTGCCTTCATTATAATCATTTCATCAAGGATTCCTCAAGCATGTAGCTTGCCCAGTCCCCCAGAATGTTAATTCTCAGCAGAACAGTTGGCGCTTTGCATATTTGAATATTCAACACATGGCTGATTAGGGATTATACTTCTTCTTATCCCCATATCTAAACTTGACCTGATCAAAAGTCTGAAGCACCACAGTTTGGTCTTAATATAAATGTTATAGCACAGGGATCTTCAGTAATGGGAACTGGATAGAAGGTTGCTCTTTGTGTGATCTGATTTGACTAATGGCTTGGTCCAAAGTCCTGTGCTATATGCCAAATAATGCCACTATCACTTAGAGTGGGGCCATTTTTGCATCATTGGCAGGGCTTCCATTCAGGGGGACAGATTATGAGTGGCATTGCCAATGGCTAGCTCCTCCAAATGATTGCTTTCTTCCACTGGGGCACAGCTTCAGAGATGATCAGCCTCCTCAGCTAGCAGAGGCACATGAACTTCTAATAGGGTAGAAATATTTGGTTGTTACCTTACTGTGTAAGAGCAAGAAGGTATCTGCCATCCTACAAAGGGTCCCTTCTCAGGCCCCATTTGTGATGTGTGAGACATTCTAACATGTCTCCATCCTTTCTGGACCACAAGGGCAGTGAGGGAAGCCCCAGGCATATGAAAGGAGCCCAATGTTACAGCCTGTTGGAAACCAGGACAACGTTGGTGTGAAGAACAGAGTCAAATGTAGGTCCCTACTTCATGGCCAAAAGGGACGCGGGTGGCGCTGGGGGTTAAACCACAGAGCCTAGGACTTTCCAATCAGAAGGTCGGCGGTTTGAATCCCCACAATGGGGTGAGCTCCCATTGCTCGGTCCCTGCTTCTGCCAACCTAGCAGTTTGAAAGCACGTCAAAGTGCAAGTAGATAAATAGGTACCACTCAGGCGGGAAGGTAAACACTGTTTCCGTGTGCTGCTCTGGTTTGCCGGAAGCGGCTTAGTCATGCTGGCCACATGACCTGGAAGCTGTACACCGGCTCCCTCGGCCAATAAAGCGAGATGAGCGCTGCAAGCCCAGAGTCAGCCATGACTGGGCCTAATGGTCAGGGGTCCCCTTTACCTTTTTACTTCATGGCCAAGGACTTCACAGCACAGATTTAAGCTGCATGGCATCAGCACCCACACTGCAAATATAACCTTAGCGAGAAAGATCCCTTAGTGTAGAGGTTGGCAACCTGTGGCCCTCCAAATATTGTCAGTCTCCAATCTCCTATCAGCCCCAGCTGGTACAACCAATGGCAGGAGCAATCAGAAGCATGGGGTAAGGTGGGACTGTGTTGCTTATCCAAGCTTGCCAATCCTGGGATTGGTGCTGGTTACTGAGAAGGAGAGGAGGGATGGGGAGGGGAGGGGAGCTGAGTGTAATGCAGGCACAGCAACAAAGACAACCCAGAGCTCCCATCGCTGCATCTGCACCAAACCTATTTCCTCGCCAACTGCTGCTGCTCAATGGTCAGAGATAATGGGATGTGCAATACAATAAACTCTGGAAGGCAGCCTGCCTTTAGTGGCTTGGCTACCAACAATGCTGTTTTAGCATTAAGGTCACTCACCTCCTATTTGGGGTTTTTTGTCTTGGAAGAGGGCAGAGGAGAAGGGAGAAAGTAGGTTGTGTTTAGACAGTGAACAAGAGAAATGGCTGAATTTTTGTAACTAACAAGAAGGCACACTTGGGAAGGAACTAAAAAGATCTCTGTGTCCCCTCTGCTTCACGTGCACATTTGTAAATAAACAATTTATTATAAGAGACACCATCATTCTCCAGTACTTTCTTCCCAGAAGGAAACTGAGCCTATATATGCAGACATCCTTTTTCATCACAACAATCTTTTGGATTTTCTACATCATCCGTGTAGAAATCTAGGTCCTTTAGCTATATTTCACAGTTGTATAAAATTTAATTCCATGAATAAAGAAATGCAGCGCTACTGAGATGTCCTATATACTGAAATGTTCCTAATGGGAAAATATTTCCACATCAGCAACTTTATTATTTTGGGAGGCTGTTTTAACTTGTAGCCTTCTTAACCTGGAACACTGAAATTTAAAAAGGGAAACAGTAAAACAGATATTTTCATGTCGTTTATTACTCTTTCCAAAGGAGTCTGATTAGAGCCCAAAAGAGCAAACATCAGCACTTGGGGAAAGTTAATTTCCCAGTTCAGAAATGTAAAGAATTAGCTCAGGACAACATGGACTCCAATCACAGAAGCTCAGCTGTTCTTCTAACAAGAGAGTATTAAAGATGATTAATTATGCATCGTGTCTTATTAATTATGCATTTATTTTTATTTTTACCTACATATCAAAATTGCCCAGAAAATCTTCCCCCTTCCCTTATAGGATGATTACAAAGTGGCAGTAAGTGATTCTTAATGCAAATATTCTCCTTGAACTGTTCCAGAATGGGCACAATTTTTCTCCCTCCTCTCCCCTTGAGCTTAGTCCAGTCTGAATTCTGGTAATGTTAAGCTGTCCCCAATTTAAAAGGTAAGTGGTTAATTTTGGATCTACTACCTAAAGCAGTAGGGAGACAAGTCTCTGTGGAGTTGCTATTTTGTGCCACTTAGGAATTCTCAAAAGCCCATCACAGCAGACCTTGCTAAGGCTGCAGTCCCAAACACACTCAGGATGCAGAAGTTCCACTACGTGGTCTACTCAGACTTCTTCTAAGTGAACATGCCCAGGTTTAGTCTGGAAATCCAGGGGCACAGTGTTGACTAATTTGGGATGGAGAGTTTGCTGGTGGTGCTCATTCACTTCCCAGACCTGACACTTAAGCTGCGGCTATGCTTCACACTTTTCATTTGAGACAGCATACTAATAATGCAATATCATCATAAAACCATGTACATTTAAAGTTACAAATGGAAGTTAACTTCCTAGAGATATAAGGCTGCTAAACTCTATGTTTACTCTATTACTTCGGAGTAATAAATGTTTCAAATTGAGCCATTGATACTATCATTCTCACTGTTTCATCTCCATTGTTTTCTGAAGTCTATTTGTTGCGGGACTTTTAGTAAAGGGATACATTACACATGTATCTTTTGTTGTCTGTAACACATTTATTCACCCTTAAAATAAATGCAAGTGCTATGCTGGCTTAACCTCCTTATAAGAGGATAAAGATACAAGAACTTCTTTATTTAAAAAACATAGCATTTGGAAAAAGCATTCCCACAAATGACAAGTTGCTTGCACCATGTGTGTGTGTGTGTGTGTGTGTGTGTGTGTGTCTTCAAGCTCAATAACTTGCTAGCAAGCAGAGGGACCAAGTAATGGGAACATTTAAAAAATTAATTATGCATAAAATCCAAGGCTATGATTTCTACATAAAATATTGCAGATTTAACACAACCTGACCAAAGAATGTTGATTTTTGGTTTTACATTAATAGGCCTCATTAACTCCTGCTTATATAATTACAAGACAGACGACACTTGCTGGAGGTTGAAGCATTCGCTTCATAATCTCTGTGCAACTTCTGTTTTTATGTCTGAGATGCACTTGGTCCATACTTGTCCCCCCCCCCCCTTTATTGCAAAAACTCATTACATAAAAACTGTAGGTAAAACAGCACAGAAGGCAAGAAGCACAATGGCAGGCTCATCCTCATTAATGTTAGCATTGTTGAACAGTTTAATGCTCATATTGTCACTCATCCCTGATGTGGTTGGTTAATTTACGTTAAAATAAATCAAATGTGGGTATATTTCTGAGATAGTTTTTGCAGCTCCCTGTCAGTACAACCTAATGCTCTGTGACTATCTTTTACTTTACAAAACAAAAAACAAAACCCTGTTTCATTACTGGGGCCTCACTAACCTCTTTTGGTGCTCTGGGTGTAGCCCATCTTTTGTTTGTCAGACTCTCTAACCTCAGCCATGGTTCCTCTCCCCAAAGCCTGATGTAATGTATGCATGATTAGCTAATGTTCCTTTCATGTGCATATTGTGTGAAAGGGAGAGCAAATCTGGTTCCACTCCCAGATTCAGGCATGTTGCTAGCCCTACCTACAGATGGCCATGCATTGGCATGGACTATCAACATCATGCAGGTCTCAGCTTAACCAGCTGCTCTTGCATAAAGTTCCATGCAATCATAACAAGAGCCCTGATGAATCAGACCAAAGGGCCATCTAGTCTAGTGTCACAGTGGCCAACCAGATGTCCATGGGAAGCCTGTAAGCAGAACCTTGGTGCAACAGCACTCTCCCCACTGGTGATTCCCAGCAATTGATATTCGGGGTTGAACCCAACAGGCAAGTAGCCATTGGTAGCCTTACCTTTCATGAATCCACCAACATCCCCTTTAAATCCATCATTAATGGGGCAGCAGCAAACTCTGTCGTTTAACTATGTTCAGAAGTAGATAGGAGGGTGGGGGTGCTCAACTGACTTTCAGCTGTCAACGTGACTGCTGCATATTGGGACAGAGAGGGGGAGGGGGAGAGAGGTGGTAGCAAGGCCAGCATGGTGCAAATGCACTGGCAGATTCAATCTGGTGCTCCTGCCAGTTCATTTGAACTGTTCAGACCTCACTGCTACCTGCTTCTTCCAGTAAAGGGGAGAGGTTGGAGGTGATGTCATCATTGAGTGTAAGAGAACAAGAGACTAGGGGCCAGTTCTGTCTTGGACTGGGCCAGGAAGATAGACAGAGGCTTGACTTACTCTGTGTGCTGAATCTCAAGCTATGGCTTTGCCCACCCCTACAAAACCTAAAGGGGGAGCAAGATCTGTTGGAGGGTTAATGTGGTGAACATTGTCTGTCCTGCAGGCAGATAGTCATGCATGTTACATTCTGCACAATACATTTGATAGCCCCCAGCTGCCTAATTATCTGTTCCTTTGGCACTATGTTAGCTGGAGCTCTCTTGTTATTTATAGTCCTGTCTAATCTCTCTCAGCAGCTGCTGCAGCCAGGTTGGCCAGGAGGCCATATGAAAAACACAAGGAGGTATGGCTCAACTACCGGTACTTGGCCGCACCAAATTCTGGTGAACAGACATTTGAAATGGAGATTTGTTTTAGTTTGGGGTGTGATCAGAAGCCCAAAGGGCTTCCACACAGGAGAGAAATGGAAACCTTGCTGCCATGAAATCTTATTTCAAAATTGGGATTCCAGGGTCATTAGGTTCAAAAGGATGAGGAAACATAGCTTTTAGGTGCAGTCTGTGGTCTAATGTGTAGTCATTCCTGGCAGGAATCAGAAACCATGCTGGAAAACTGCTGGACATTCCCACCAAAGGTGAAAAGAATAAGCCCATCTATCCACAATCCTTCTAGCAATACTGACTGTAGCTTGTACGCATTAGGTGAAGCCTAACAAGAGCAATGCACCATCTACTATGAGCTTTGAATTGTGCTTCCTTT
The DNA here is from genome assembly GCF_965153285.1 of Podarcis tiliguerta. Classification (NCBI taxonomy): domain Eukaryota; kingdom Metazoa; phylum Chordata; class Lepidosauria; order Squamata; family Lacertidae; genus Podarcis; species Podarcis tiliguerta. The sequence continues at coordinate 55,592,988 of NC_139537.1, read as the reverse complement.
ACATTTGTGTTGACCGATAAAGCTGCAAAAGAGATTCAGATACCCCATGCCAGTAATATTCTTGCTTGCTTGCTTGCTTCTGCATAAACTTACTTAGGGCTGCACTGCATAGGCAATAAAACAAGCATCTATTTCAAGCACATTATACTTGCGTTCTTTAAAAAACTGAAAATGAAAATAAAATGAAAATAAAAGACATCTATATATGCATGGATAGGCAGTATTCAAATCTCAGGCTTTGAACATTAAACGTTAATAACAAAAAGCAAGCCTTCAATACATGCTACAATAATATTTACTTTAAATGAATGAAAGAGAAGTAGAAAATCCCTGTAATAATGTGTTCAAGCTTCATTAAGCTTTCTATTCTGTGTTGACTCGACAGTAAAAAATCTTCTGTATCCAAATTCTAGTTACAGCCAATGATATCTGCCTTAAAAGAAAAAGAAGTATCAGTTTAAAAATCAAGTCTTGCCTATGGCACTGGCAAACTCCCATGGAACTTTTATAGATTCAAGATAGTTCCACTGCTGCTAATGTCCAAAATTATGGGAATTATGAGTTCAAACACCTGGAAATTCTCCTGCCCAGGCACCAAGGAAATGATTGAGAGCAGAACAAGACTACTAGCATGAGTTTGTGCAGATCCCATTTATTTTTATTGATTTTGTAACCTTTTATTATATAGAAGGATAAACAAGGGCTATGTGATATGTGCTAGATGCAGGTGCCTGGTCACAGAGAGCCTTCCAAGGATGAAAAAGGTAAGGAGGATAACTGGGGTAGAACAAAGCACCACAAAGAGTGGGGGAAGGGAATCAGCTACATAGATGGGTCTTTGTGCATCACAGCACTTTTCTGTGTGTATATATATATTTCCATGGAAACAAGTTCATTTATTACATTGGTTCCCAAACATTTGCTTTCTGATGGACCATCTGAAAACTGCTGAAGGTCTTGGTGGACCACTTAATGATTTTTCTGCCTCTTGTAGCAATTGCAATGTGCAATGCTAGATGCTGTATGATTTTTAATTGCATCTTTACAGACATGCTTCACAAAAATGTGAAGTGCAATTCTGTTGACACCTCTCATTTCCAAAGTAGCTAATTAAATTTAGTTCATTTAAACGCCAGTTTTCTACTGTGCACAAAGAAGCTAACAACACCATCTTATTATCAATATACAAAACATTTGGGTACACTAAACATATGTGATGTTTGTCAGAAAACCTATCAATAAGTTCAAATGAGGCAAAATAATATTTCAACAAAGCAGAATAAATTCAATATAAGTAGAGAGGGGAACATAAGTTAACAGACCACCACCACCCCTGCCCAAAGCTAAATACAAGTGCTCTAGCTTTGCTGTACTCCAAGTGGCCACAACAGCCTGGGTCAAATACAGTTCAGATGGGGTGGGAATCTTCTTACCATGCTAGATGGTCCACAGCTGGCTAGTTCATCTCTCCTCCAGAGGAGGCAGGCAGCAGCAAAATGCACGTGCTGGAGGAGGCAACAGTGGCAAGCCCTATTCCTCCAGCCTCCCAAATGCTCTGGCTGGTATTCCTGGTCTTACTGCAGTATGTTCCTCACACACATATGAGCTTCCAACATGTACTGCATAATAATACTGAATTATAATGCACACTTGCCTCTGGTGTAAATCTTGAAAAAGAGATAACACAATATCCCGAACTGTCAGAAACAGTAATGGCAATTCTACTCTCTGACTCTAAACACATTGCTTGCAGCTTATTTGCTTATTTCTTTAAAGAACCCTCCAAATTTTCTCTTTACACAGCAGAAAAAAATGAAGCCTGTTTTGCACTCCCCAGTCCCAGCACAGCAAGATATTCCAGGGCACTTTGTTGGGTTCAGGGTGCTTGTGAAGAGTGAGCACCGGAGACACGTGTCCTGGTGATAATTCATTTATTCCCAAATATGTATCTTGGGATTGCCTTGACACATTCAAATTTCCAGCAACATGGAACATGTGTGAGCTGCCAGTGGGAAGGACCATGGAATAAGTTGGAACCGGATGGCAAATCAGGTGGCAGGATCAAGGAACAAGTTGGACAGAAAGACAGCCAAAGGATAGAGGAACTCCAGAAGCCAGGATGATTTTGTGAGGCTCAATTCAAACAGAAAGCCCTTTTACACTCCTTTCTGTCCAAGGGGGTCTAGTGGCCCGGTGGGATGAGCAGTGTCAGTCAAGAGTGTTGGGGTACCTCACTGAGCAACTACATACATCTTAAACATTTGCTATATGGTGAGTCAGCAGTTCCGGACACACTGTACAACTAAGCTGGAAGTATGATGAGCCTCTCTCCCAAGTATGTTTTTCCACTGGGGTGTGCAAAAAATGCTGCGAAATCAATAGCCAAAGCAGGTGTCTTCAAACAGATTTGGGACTTGTCAGAGTCAAAGTGGGATTTCTTTGAAGCACCTCAGAGTGATGTGGGGACCTCTGAGGCGCTTTGGATATTAGGGTGTTAAAAATATATGCTGCAGATGTGTATGTTCTAAAAGTGAAAACGTGGTTTCAAAGTTTGTCATATGAGGAAAACAGATGGAGTTCAGAAGGAATAGTTCTGCTAGTGGTACTTGCTTGGAAAATGCTTGATATTCAAGTCCTTCTGCCTCTGTGCCACATGACCACATATCCCACCCTGGCAAACCACCTTTGCACTTACTTTCTGTCTCTTTTTGTGCCAATTTAGCAGAACACCAGCCTGAAGCAGTTTAATTCATCATTACTCCCTAGGTCCTGCCCTCCTCATTCTGCAGGTTACTTTCCTAGGGGCACTTCTATAAAGCATCCCATTTTCATATTGTTGTCCAGAAAAGAGGAGAGGGGGATGCAATCTCTTTCAGTTCTCCCCCCCCCCCCCAAATCCATTTAAAAGTGCCTGGCACAAAACATCCTGGATCCATATGTGTGTGAATTGACAGGTTTCTTACCTTGGAAAATCTCTCCCATCTCTGCTATTTTCATACAGATCACCCATAAAACAATATGAGAGAATAAACGAACTCCCAATCAGTAAATGCTGCCTTGGCAGGAAATCACTGCAGCTATCCTCCTGAAAGTTGGCAGGATTCATTCATTCAGGACTTCCATGACTGCAAATTCCCTCTAATTCTTCACTTTTATTGGTGGTGGGGGTGGTAATGGTGTCCATCACAAAAAGTATTGGACCTATTTGTCAGAAATATGGCATTCCTTATCCACTCAGAAAGGGGTTAATATGCCTGCAAATTCCATCCAGTTCTGCCAAGAGGGGTAAAGTATTATTTGAGTTTTTTGGTGTGTGTTTTTTTAATGCATAATAGGGAGGAAGGGAGCCATGGAGCTTCATTTTCCCCTAACAGGGATTCAAATTCGAACCCTGAGCCAAATGAAAGAGCCTCCAAAGTGCTTCTGACTGAATCTTGATCTTTCCCAAAGCACAAAGCTTTGGATCTTGATCTTTCCCCTAGTTTCCACTGTAAAATGTTTGTGCCTCTATAATAATAATAATAAAAATTATTTATACCCCGCCCTCCCCAGCCAAGACCGGGCTCAGGGCAGCTAACAACCAATAATAAAAACAAGTTGATTAAAATACAATTTAAAAAAACAAGATTAAAATACAACATTAAAACATTAGGATGCAACCTCTTCACAGGAGGAGAAAGGAAAAAGAAAGAGGGGGAGGGAATCAAACTGATTCTAAGCCAAAGGCCAGGTGGAACAACTCTGTCTTACAGGCCCTGCAGAAAGAAATCAGATCCTGCAGGGCCCTAGTCTCATGAGAAAGAGCGTCCCACCAGGCCGGAGCCAGTGTTGAGAAGGACCTGGCTCTGGTTGAGGCTAATCTAACTTCCTTAGGGCCCAGGACCTCTAGGGCATTGCTATTTATGGACCTTTAGGTCCTCCGTGGGGCATACCGGGAGAGGCGGTCCCGTAGGTACGAGGGTCCTACGCCGTGAAGGGCTTTAAAGGTCAAAACCAGCACCTTAAATCTGTCCCTGTACTCCACCGGGAGCCAGTGCAGCTGGAAAAGCACTGGGTGAATATGCTCCCATGGCAGAGACCCTATGAGGAGCCTCGCTGCAGCATTCTGCACCCGCTGGAGTTTCTGGGACAGCTTCAAGGGCAGCCCCGCATAGAACGAATTACAGTAGTCAAGCCTGTATTATGATTGTTTGATTGAAGAGCAAGCTACCTGCAGCCCATATTAAAAGGGGTATTTTATTCCAACTTAAAGAGCCAGTCAGCTGACTTCGGGAACAACATCCAGCAAGCTCCAACAAGCTAATGCTCATATATGTTTGGTGTTGATGACACAATAATAGAAGAAAAATCAAATGTACAATGATTAGAGCAGAGAGGTCAAGAGAAATGTAATGAAAGGCACAGGAAAGCACTGGTTGAATCAGTATTTCTTCTCAGAAGTGAGGGGAAAGTGCTGCCTGCTAGTGTAATCAAGGCATCTTAAGCTATATAAGCAAATCTGACTGACCTTCTCCAGTTAAAGTGATGCTCTGCCCTTGAACTGCCAGAAGATATTATTTTTTTCACACCTGAATTGTATTTCCCAGGAAACAAATTTACTTATTGGCAAATCAGTTGCGTATAAATAAAGACTTACAATGCAGAAAACATAGTGCATTCATGCCTAATGCTCTGGCAGCAACCGAACAATCCACTGCAATATTAAAAGCTGAAGTTTTGTTTTAAATCATATGTTATAGTCTTTGGGCTATTCTTCTTTGCCATGCAATATCTTAACATTCTGGTGCTGGTCGATTTTTCTTTCTTCTTTTCTGGCAGGCAACTGCCTAATATAGCAGATAGGCTTTCCAATGTTATTAGTAAAAATAGAGGAGTTAAGCAGGGAAGACATATGACACAGTTCAACAATGCATATTGTCCCAAAGCATTATTTTCTATGACGAATAATGCTTCGCTACATCTAAATATTGTGTGACACCCCATTTTTGGCCAATTGAAATTCCGGAGATAAAAGTGGAGCTGGAAGGGGTGCTGGAAAACTCACATAAGCTCCCAGGCATAACTTTCCTCATTTTTAATTAGTGTTTCCATCCTCTGTGCTCTCCCATTCTGATCCTCCAACTACTATTTATCACTCTTCACAAAATGATTCTACCAAATCATGGTGTCATGATCTGGACCTCAAGCAGCAGACAGGAAGGAACCAATAAGGTTGGCAGAACCAGCTGTTGGGGTGATTAATGAAGAGTGTATTCAGCCATTAAGGGCTAACATGTAAATTAAGGTGAGTGCTGGCCCCACCAACCAAAGTTGTTGTTGTTGTTGTTGAGTCGTTTAGTCATGTCCAACTCTTTGTGACCCCATGGACCAGAGCATGCCAGGCACTCCTGTCTTCCACTGCCTCCTGCAGTTTGGTCAAACTCATGCTGGTAGCTTCGCGAACACTATCCAACCATCTCGTCCTCTGTCGTCCCCTTCTCCTTGTGCCCTCCATCTTTCCCAACATCAGGGTCTTTTCCAGAGAGTCTTCTCTTCTGATGAGGTGGCCAAAGTATTGGAGCCTCAGCTTCACAATCTGTCCTTCCAGTGAGCACCCAGGGCTGATTTCCTTAAGAATGGATAGGTTTGATCTTCTTGCAGTCCACGGGACTCTCAAGAGTCTCCTCCAGCACCATAATTCAAAAGCATCAATTCTTCGGCGATCAGCCTTCTTTATGGTCCAGCTTTCACTTCCATACATCACTACTGGGAAAACCATAGCTCTTACTATACGGAGCTTTGTTGGCAAGGTGATGTCTCTGCTTTTTAAGATGCTGTCTAGGTTTGTCATTGCTTTTCTCCCAAGAAGCAGGTATTTCGTGACTGCTGTCACCATCTGCAGTGTTAGCCCTCAACATAGAGGGCTAAAGAATGGTTAGGGTTGTTGTCTTTCCTGGATGTGGTGAGCAGCAGGTCTGTAATCGTCACCTGTAGCATTTGCCAAGTCCTTCTAGTTTTGTCTCCTGCAGTGTTTCATTTTACTCCCTTGGAAGCAACTGTGAAATTAATAGTCACTCTAGGAGAAGCCATGCTCATTCTTGCCATCATAAAATCACAGTGATGAGATGGCTCACTCCAACGCCAGAATCCTGCTCAATTTGAAGCAGAAGCATGAACTTTGGATCAAGTGCTATGTTTGTCGTGCTGAGCAAAATAGGGTATGAGGCCAGTCCTCATTTGGCCTTGTTTGGGCAGGAATGGCCATTTTCCAACATGGCAGCTCCAGCGATGGGTAGCTTTTGAAAAAAGGTGCCATTCAGCTTAACATTTACTAGTTGAAAATTAGCCTTCATCCTTGGCATGGTTGCTAGGAGCTCTGTTTTGGCAAAAAATAATAATGACTGATATAATCTGCAATCTGAAAAATCAGGAAAGGGTCCTGCTGCTCTTGAACAGCACTGCTATATATAAAAAAATGAAGCTGTTCTCAATGCTTTTTGTTGCATATCAGTCACAAAGAGATCTCATGGCTGCCATCTGTTTCAGCATTTAGAGAATGCAGCTTTATGGCATAGTTTAATACATGGGTAGGCAAACTAAGGCCTGGGGGCCAGATCCGGCCCAATCGCCTTCCATATCCGGCCTGCGGACGGTCCAGGAATCAGTGTGTTTTTACATGAGTAGAATGTGTCCTTGTATTTAAAATGCATCTCTGGGTTATTTGTGGGGCGTAGGAATTCGTTCATTTCCCCCCCCCAAAAAATAGTCCCCCCCCCAAGGTCTGAGGGACAGTGGACTGGCCCCCTGCTGAAAAAGTTTGCTGACCCCTGGTTTAAGGAAGGGGTCTGCATTGAAAGAGTGGGCCACATGGCAGTGGTGGTCAGTGCAGGGTGGGGCATTGCTCACCAGGCTTCACAATGCTGAGAATCACTGTTGGATACTGAAAGGAAGAGGGGGAGATGCACGGGCAGCTCAGTGTGGTGCCAATATGACACGCCAATGTATGCCCACACTGCAGCAAGGCCCCCTTGCCTCTCCCTTTCTCAGTAACTAGAAATGATCATAGAGTCATAGAACGTAGAGTCAAAAGAGACTCTGAGGATCATCTGGTCCAACCCACTGCAATGCAGGAATATGCAGCTATCCCATATGGGGATTGAACCTGCAGCCTTGGTATTATCAGCACCATGTTCTGTAACCCAGGCTTCCTCAACCTCGGCCCTCCAGATGTTTTGAGACTACAACTCCCATCATCCCTGACCACTGATCCTGCTAGCTAGGGATCATGGGAGTTGTAGGCCAGAAACAGCTGGAGGGCCAAGGTTCAGGAGGCCTGCTCTAACCAACTGATGTTTGTCATTGGGAAGCCAAGTGAGTTACACTGCCCTACCTGTGCCACCCCACAGACTGCTGCTGCCACATGGGCCAGCTCTGTCCCTGCACTGGCGATTTGGAGAGCTTCAGAAGGAGATGCCCATCATCAATGCACACACAGAGGTCCTTCACAAGAGGGTTTAACCTTGCATAAAGAAGCTCCAGGTACATACATTTGGAGTCATCATAATCCCTCTTCCAATGTACTCTAAACACACAGATAATGAAGCAAGCCAGTGTTTCCTCTGGTATGGAAGAGCTTTATGAGTACACATGGAGCATGTGCAAATTCCCTGTCTGGTGCACTCTCTAAGTGTACATGGCACATGTACATGGTACATCTCTGAGTGTTCATGGTACCTGTGTAAAGCTTCTGTCCAATACACTCCAAATGCCAATTAGCCAAATTCAAACAAGACACCACTCCAGTCATGCAAACACCCAACTGTGCAAAGTAGATGAAAAAGACATGACACAGGCAAATTAGTGTCTCCAATATGGGGAAGAAATGGAATTGTTTGCATATACAGTGGTGCCTCGCAAGACGAAAAGAATCCGTTCCGTGAGTCTCTTCGTCTAGCGGTTTTTTCATCTTGCGAAGCAAGCCCATTAGCAGATTAGCGGATTAGCGCTATTAGCGGTTTAGCGGCTATTAGCGGCTATTAAAGGCTTAAGGGATTAGCGGATTAGCTGCTAAAAGGCTATTAGCAGCTTAGTGCCTTAGAAAAAGGGGGTGGGGAGCGGAAAAAACCCCCCAGGAATCGCAAGACATTTTCGTCTTGCGAAGCAAGCCCATAGGAAATTCGTCCTGCGAAGCACCTCTAAAACGGAAAACCCTTTCGTCTACCGGGTTTTCCGTCTTGCGAGGCATTCGTCTTGTGGGGCACCACTGTAGAAGGTCCCATATTTACTATCTTCAGTTTTCAGGATCTTTCACAGCAGGTGTCTCTGTCCGAAACCTTGGAGAGCTGCTGTCAGTCACAGTAGATAACACCTGGCTCGATGAACCAGTGCTCTGCTTTGATAAAACTCAGCTTCATATGTTCCTTGTTAAAATGATTGCATAAATTCATCATTTCACTTTTATGAGCCTAATAAATGGGATTTAGGCTGTGTTTTCAATGGAACTAAATTTCATTAAAATCAATGAGGCTTATTTCTAAGGAAATGTGTTGTGGTTTTGGAACACATTGTCACACCCCTAAGTAACTTCGAAAGTCTTTTGTGCCTTCTAATGTACAGCTGCACCTCTTTCTGTGAGCAAGAATAGCATGCCACACCGAAAGAAAAAACTTAGCAGCCTATCTATATGCTGCTATGTCAGAAATGATTGCACATATTTTTTAAAAAATCTATCAAACTTGAAATTATTGGCACAACTTGCCATATTTGAGAGTGCAATTCTATGCATGTCTCCCCACAAGTAAGTCCCATTGATTTCAATGAGGCTGTCTACCAAGTAAATGGGTCTAGGCAGTGCTTTTTTCTAAAAAAAAGTTTATGGGTACTCTCATTTTCCTACTCATATTAAAATACTGCCCCTCAATGGGGCCAAACTTAGATTCACAAAATGTTTAGGGGTATGCTTGCCCCTGCGTCCCCCCAGAAAAAAGCACTGGGTCTAGGATTGAGCCCTCAATTATTTATTTGCTTTGCAGTGTTTCCATTTATGCAGAACAATCTCTCCCTTTTGTAGCAGCTCTTCCTTTCAAAATGTACCATGAATAGGCAGCAGCCTCACAAATTGCAGACTCACAGAGGCAGGAATCAAATCCAGCAAGTATATTCAGCTTGTCATCCTCTTAGGTACAAACAAGCCAGCAAACAGAAAAATATTCATTTTGCCTTGAGACCCCCTGTGGCAGTGTGGATCGAGGCGCACAGTTCCCGGGATAGACGTTCTTTGCGTTCTCTCCATAAAATTGGACTGGGTTTTGGCTTTCAGTACAGTAAAAATTGTTCTCAGCTGTTCTCAGCCTTTGACAAAAAGAGGAGGGGATGTTAAAGAAGACATAACGCTATAGGGTGAAAACTAGTGTTGCGGTCCCACTCATTGAATGGCTTTTGGTGCAGCTGTAAAGGTAAAGGGACCCCTGTCCATTAGGTCCAGTCGTGACCGACTCTGGGGTTGCGGCGCTCATCTCGCTTTATTGGCCGAGGGAGCTGGCGTACAGCTTCCGCGTCATGTGGCCAGCATAACTAAGCCGCTTCTGGTGAACCAGAGCAGTGCACGGAAACGCTGTTTACCTTCCCGCCAGAGCGGTACCTATTTATCTACTTGCACTTTGACGTGCTTTCGAACTGCTAGGTTGGCAGGAGCAGGCACCGAGCAATGGGAGCTCACCCCGTCACGGGGATTTGAACCACCGACCTTCTGATCAGCAAGTCCTAGGCTCTGTGGTTTAACCCACAGCGCCACCAGTGTCCCGCTGGTGCAGCTGAGGAGTCCACTAATACAGGAGGGGGAAGCCTTTGTCAGCCAAGGGACACATTTCCTTCCAGGCAACTTTCCAGGCATCAGACACTGGTGGAGGGAGCGGCCAGAGGTGAGGGATGAAGTGAATTTTACTTTTCCATGGTAGGGTGATTTCAATACACACTGGATGGTCCTCCATCCAGGCAAACCAAAAGTATTATGACTATGATTACCCACTCTTAATTGGAGGCCCCAGGGCAGGCTGCAGCCATTTAAAATCCAGAAATTAAGAACAGTTGGAACAAATGAAAGTCACAGGAGTAGGGTGGGTTCTGAAAGCATCAATATCAAGTGTCAAAGGCAGGGTAGAGTTGTGTCTTCAGGATTCACCAAAAGCTATAGAATGAAGATGTCAGATGCATCTCTGTGGGGAGGAAATCCCACAATTGAGGGACTACCACAGACAGGTTTCAGGCCACTGCCCCCCAAATCTCTGTTGATCTTAGCACCTGAGAGGGTCAATAGGGAAGGAAGACACTTCCTAGATATTTGAGGCCTAGGTCATTTACAGACTCTCCAAGTGCCACTATAGTCCAGGTACAGTCCCAGATTTACAGAAGCCATCCCAGTTTCTGATTTGATTCTGAAATGTCCCACTTTTTCTTAGGGCACCCCTATTTTCACTGGAGAAATGTTGGTGAGTATGGAGTTATCTGACCCCCCGAGCAATCTGAAGGCAGTCCTGTATAGGGATTTTTGTAATGTTTAATGTTTTATATATGTTGGAAGCCACCCAGAGTGGCTGGGGCAACCCTGTCAGATGGGTGGGGTAAAATTATTGTTAATAAAATTATTATGGAATAGGATGTCCCTATTTTCATCAGGTAAATGTTGGAGGGTAGGCATTTAGGGCTTTAAATGCTAACATGAGCACCTTGAATTAGATCTGGAAATCAACTGGAACTACACTTGGCAGCACTCTCTTGGCCAGATGTCAAAAGCGCATTCACACCTTAGAAAAGCTCTGCCAAATAGCTACTTAGAGATACAATGGTGGTGGAAAAGTAATCTTTTTTTCTTCTACCACTACTATTCAGTGTGGTGTGGTATGGAGCCAGTGTGGTGTAGTGATTAAGAGCGGTAAACTCGTGATCTGGGGAACCGGGTTCGTGTCTCCGCTCCTCCACATGCAGCTGCTGGGTGACCTTGGGCTAGTAACACTTCTTCGAAGTCTCTCAGCCCCACTCACCTCACAGGGTGTTTGTTGTGGGGGGAGGAAGGGAAAGGAGAATGTTAGCTGCTTTGAGACTCCTTCGGGTAGTGATAAAGCGGGATATCAAATCCAAACTCCTCTTCTATTCTTCTCAGAATTCCAAGACGCATTCCAGCCAAGCAAAAACACTAAAGAAGGGTGCACAGCAAAGTCAGTGAGGGGTGAACCTCAGGATGGTGTCTGGCCTGAGAGTAGTCCTGACAACCATTTAGACGGCGCTAGGGGCCCACATTTGACCTCCAGGCCTGAGATTCCTCATCCCTGCACTAATGTAATAGGAAGGGAGGGAATCTTCTCAATCCCTCCCCCCTCCCCTTATAACTTGTTCTGTAGGTTCCTCCCCAACCTTCTGGACCAGATTGTGTTCCGGAGCTGTAATGGGAAGAGAACAGTTGCAGAAAATTGCCTCCCATCCTTTTATGCTTCTTCAAAAACTCATAATGTGAGCAGGATAGCAAAAATGGATTTCATACATAGCTTAAGACAAGCATTTCCCATGCACTCACTCACACACACACACACACACACACACATTGTACATTAGTGCTGCACCCAAAATCAATTCTTTCAGTGTGTATTCAAGCACAATGCAGAAGTGCTTGCTTCTGGGAAGCAACTTCTTTTTAAAAAGAAAAGAAAAAAACTCTCCAGGGCAGGCAAGATTACATACTGAGATAAAAGGATAGTTTACAAGACAACATTGACTTAATGATGTTAATAAAGAAGAGCTATTAGTTCACTTATGAAAGTAGGCCATCCCGCCAAACCTGACAAGAGAAGATGATGAATGTAGATAAAACAAGCCTTCCCTTGCTTAGTTTCCAGATCAAAGAGCAAAATGTATTGAGTCCATCTGACTATCAGCGGCTTTGATTGATTACTTCTGACTTCTATGGTCAGCAAAGAAATTTTCCCTATATCTCTGGATGGAAATGAAATGGCTCCAAGTTAAAGTTTATTCTCGATCTAGTCTCATTGAGAACAGGTAGCATTATATTTCTGAATATTTGGGATAATACATGCTGTATCTCTATTTAATCAATATTAAGATTGCCGTGCTAGAAATTTTAGCTGACAAATAGATTAGTTATTGATTAAATTAACATAAATTTACATATAAAAACAACAGCTTTGGGGGGAGCTGAAAAGGGCTGAAACACATTTTACAATTGCATTGCCTAGAAGAGGCATGACCTTCCATATGTAAGACACAGAAGCATTTGTAAACTATTGCATTAAGAACTTTAACAAAACAGTCTGGTTATATCAGGGGCAGCTTTTTAATAGATTGAAGCTGCAATCCCATTCCCACTTACGGTAACTGGGAGCAAGCCCCATTGAATTAAGTAGAACGTCCTTCTGAATAGTGATGGCTAGGATTACTCTATAATTAACTAAACATATAATCAACTAAACATTGTAACCCTAATCAATATATGACAGAATACTAACAAAAATGTAATTTGAAAACCGACATTGGTTTTCATAGTATTAGTTAATATAAGTCATGACTTAGCTGAACTGTTCTTGTCAGAACTCACTTCGTAGAGGTAGCTTCCGTAGCAAATTGACATTGACACTAGCAAATGTCTCTCCATAATTAGGGGAATCTGACAGGTGATATTTCAGAAAAAAGCATTCTGCAATCAAAATGAAAAGCTTCATTGCCCCAACAAACTCTGCACTGGGCAGCCCACTGCCTAGGACAGTCAATCTGTCTTCCCGGCCATTTGAAATCGCATAACAGAATATAATGAGCAGTGCGATAGGAGAATTGATTTAACAGAAGGTCAGGCTAATACTGCTTGCACGTAATTTTCAAGCCCACCTCTGTTTGCATCTTCGCACGTGAGGGAATTCCAATAACTGCTGTGCCCTAGCAAGTCTGATTTGTCAGGCAATCTTACAGCAACTGGCTCAGCACTTAGGGAAACCTGTGCATCATCTTCAGGGCTAACCTAGTTTGGGATCGGAACTGCTTGACCATACATGAGACACAATATCTTGATTACCAATTCTACAAGAGCAGATATGAAAATGTCAATTCATTTCTTACTTTAGCAGTGGTTTTGCTGCTACAAAATCATTTCCCTATATCTTGCTCTCAGGCTCCACTAATAAATAATGCATTTCATCATCATCATCATCATCAAACCTTTACTGGCATCATCTACAAACATTCAGAATAAATAGGCCAGTGCGATCTCATCACCATTTCAACAGTACAGTCATTTGCCAAAGGGAAGAAGACGTGAGCAATCTATTTCATCTCTGTGGGTCTCCAGCAAGGGCAGGATCCTGTAGCGTACTTTGGCAATAAAAAAAATCAAATAGAGGAACTTAGCTACTGTCTTGGTGAGCTCCTGGTCTCTCCCCTGTAATAAGAAGTGTATAATCTCTGTCTCTGGTTTCCATGTTGGAATACATAGATGGTCTAGAAATTGTTGGCGGAGATCATCATGCGTTTTACATTTAAGGGCCATGTGAGCTAGAGTTTCCACCAGGTGGGCATCGCATGGGCAGGTCCTATCTCCTTCTGCCAATAATGCATTTCAGCTCGTTGCATGTTGTTTCATTTTCGTGTGGTTACTTGGATATGTCAGTATTCCCATGCTAGCATTAGCAGCCCCAGGTAGTCAACTAGGCTTTACTCAGAGTAGACCTACTGGAATTAATGGACCTAATTTACTCATGACTCCTTTGCAACTTTGTTTCCCTAGCCACTCCAAGCAGCTATGAGGCAGTGTAGTGCAGCATTTAGTGGGAGACCATAGTTTGAATCCTTGTGAGGTTTCTCAGTCTAACCTACAGGTTTGGTTGTGAGGCTAAAATGAGGAAGGGAAGAACTGTGTATGCACATTGAGCTCCTGGGGGGAAATGTGGGTATAAATGTTATAAAATGAATGAATGAATGAATGAATGAATTTTAAAGGCAGCTATCAGATCGCTTCATCAGATTATAAATTTATTTCTTTTTTGAGAATAGCATGCAGAAATAGATGGAAAGAAAGAAAGAAAGAAAGATAGATAGATAGATAGATGATAGATGATAGATAGATAGATAGATAGATATAGATAGATATAGATAGATAGATGATAGATAGATAGATAGATAGATGATAGATAGATAGATGATAGATAGATAGATAGATAGATAGATAGATAGATAAAATCTGCACATTAACGTGCAAATGGGATGGAATAGAATCATAGAAGAGAGTTTGAATGGAACATTTTTAGAAATGGTATTGACCAAATTTAGACTGATCTGTCAATCCTCCCCCCATTTTTTTTAAAGCTATATAAATGTGATGGACTGTGTAAAAAATATTTCCCCCCCCAAAAAAGTCTAGTTTATGCAATGAATGGGAAAGCATTTGAGAACTGCATGAGAGATTAGCAAAGGGGTGTCAGAACTGTTGGAGATCAAGTGTTGATCAGAAAGAATGAAAGATCTGAGAAAGACCAAGGGCTTTTTGGTGACACTGCAGAGTTGGATGAGGGAGTTAATATGGTGCTCAGGATCAAATAATATTTTTTAAAAAAAACAGTTGGGAAATAAGAGAATACAAGGTCAGCTGTCATGAATATAAATGCTGAAACTGCTCAGGGTAAGGAGATTGATAAAGAACTGGGCAGGATAATGAGAAGAATTTAAATGAGCAACTGTGAGATATACCAGCACTGCTCAGGCATTTTAACACATGTACAATGAACACCCTTAGGCTTGTATGTGCTTCCTGGGGATTTGCAAAAAGCACAGTCCCACAAGTGCACGTATGACCAAATGATGTATTTAGGAATGTTGGAAACATGCACATGAATGTACATATGGTGGTGGCAGAGCTTTGTCCCAATTATACTAGTGACCCAACATGCACGTGGACAAACACTGTAGATAATGAGCGAGGCACTGGAAATGACATAGAAACCATTTTTGAAGATTGGAAGATAGGAAGAATAAAGCAGGGCACACAGGGGTGTGTTTTTTTCCCCTCAGAGTGCAGCATGCTCAAAGAAGGTTCACCAGATCATTGGTTCAGATGCTTACAGGGCTGGTACTACAACACACATAATAGGGACTTGCCTTACACCTAACTTATGTAGTCCCCAGTTTTAGCAGACATACAAATCTCAGGAGCTCTCCTTGTTACTAGCATGTTTGCAACCCATGCACTGCCTGCTTCCTGCTCCACTAGGATCCCCAGCCAATATCAGCCTCTCAAAAACTTCTTTGAGAGACTTGCCCTTCCCCTGTTATCTCCAAAGCTCATCTTTGACATTTCCTTCCCTGTAGGATCTCCTCTTGTCACATTTCATCATTATTTTGTAAATGCTGCTGCAAGCTTTGCAAATGATGAATTAATGTTTGGGTATGATAATGACGCTTCACCACAAGAGCAGGTAGCTTTCGACAGTGGGCAATATATAAAATGTTGGTGAATCGCTTTGATATGACCTAAAATGCCATGATTCAAATCTTGTCTCAGTTTTGGTATTTTTTAGGTATCTTTCATCCACACACCTGCCTTATAAAAGAAGCTGAGATAATGTATATTCAATCCTTCAAGACTGACAGAGACTGAATCCTAGCACACACACACACACCAAAATTTCATCCTAAATATGCAAACCAAATGATACCCCTAAAATGTAGTGCCTCTGAAATAAAAACCATCCATTGTGTTGTCTACGAGTTCTTACATTCTAGAAATATGGGGCAATCATTTTCCACTCGGGGGGGGGGGGGGAGAGCAAGTAATGTAGTAGAAGGGACTTGAAAAAAAGAAAAAAAGAAAAGAGTAAGATGTCCTTCCCACCTGCACTCCAGCTTGGCAGACACACTGGTTAGTCACAAAGCAAATCAGATCAAAGCTATTAATGTCAAATTAAGGCAATTCATTATTTCACGGAGCAAATAATCTTTCTACAAAAATCTGATCCCTCATGCATTGTAATGGAGTCAGTCTTCTGCTTTTCTCTGTAGTAGCCAGTCCAGCAAACCTTGCATTTCTTTGTATTTTTATACAAATCACATATTAGCATAGAACCAGGTGAAGCATCGCTCTGAGAAGGTGACTGGTGTGATTTTTAAAAAATCTTCCCTATTCAAAATGGTTCCATGCTGATCGCACAGTTCTTTGAGCAGCTGACCTAAGTAGGCCATTCTAAGTACTTATACCACAAATTAGTACAGAGTTTGCTTTTAAATATTATTGAAGGTGAGCACTTCTGTTTGTTACTAAAGTATACATTTGATTCCTCTTGGAACATGTCAGATTAACAACCATGCTTATAAGAACAGGATTAGATCTCGGTTCCCTGAGAGTATTTTCATTGTGCTTGGGAAATCCATAGGTGATCTGTGGTGGGGCAGCGGACTAAGGGGTGAAGATGCTGGACTATAGATACGACATACATGAATATATCTTTAGGAGGCTCATTGCTGTTACTCCTAAATCATTTTCTCCTCTCACTCTCATGCACTCAGTGATGCTTTCAGTCAGCCATCTTCTAGGCTGCGTTGTAGTTGAAATAAAGGTTGCTGTTCTTTTAAAAGCTTGCGCTATCTGCCTGGTTCTTCATTCTGTGGACAGACTTTTGAAAGCTGGTCTACATATAACCCACATAGAAATAATAATATAGTCATAGGCAGCCTGGCCAGTGGCCAGTCAGGGCTTGGGCAAGCAAGAGAATAAGAGACAGCAATGGGGGCCAGTCTTAGCTGTACCATGTTAGGCATCAATGAGCTGACCAGATGAATGAAGCCACAATGGAGCCTGGTGCAACATCGGAGTGTGGGGAATATCTTAAGTTGCCATGCTTCTAACTGACAGAACAGCTTGTTGATTGGAAAATCCCATTCTCTGGCTCCAGCCATTTCTGGAACAATATTTCCTTACTTAAAACACTTCAGTTTTCTGAGCATTCATCTTGATTTGTTTGCAGGGAGGTTAGATGGTGCCAGTTGTTTTTGGAGCATTCATACCGATTTGTGTGTGAGGAGGTTATACAAAAACATGTCAAGCAGTGTGATTTGCAGTTGCTGCCCCTACACTTTCCAGTACTTTTCCTTATCACAAAAAGTCTGAACCGGGGGGCGGAGGGGTTGTTGTGCAAATCAACTTTCATTGCACAACTCAAATGTGCCAGAATGTGACTGAATCCCACCTGAAAATAGTGACAGTCTGGAAGTGCCCCTAATTTCCCCAGCAATTTTTATAGTCAAGAATAACAGAGAACTAGGTCTTAAAAAGTAGAGACATCACCTTGCCAACAAAGGTCCGTATAGTAAGAGCTATGGTTTTCCCAGTAGTGATGTATGGAAGTGAAAGCTGGACCATAAAGAAGGCTGATCGCCGAAGAATTGATGCTTTTGAATTATGGTGCTGGAGGAGACTCTTGAGAGTCCCATGGACTGCAAGAAGATCAAACCTATCCATTCTTAAGGAAAGCAGCCCTGGGTGCTCACTGGAAGGACAGATCGTGAAGCTGAGGCTCCAATACTTTGGCCACCTCATCAGAAGAGAAGACTCTCTGGAAAAGACCCTGATGTTGGGAAAGATGGACGGCACAAGGAGAAGGGGACGACAGAGGATGAGATGGTTGGATAGTGTTCGCGAAGCTACCAGCATGAGTTTGACCAACCTGCGGGAGGCAGTGGAAGACAGGAGTGCCTGGTGTGCTCTGGTCCATGGGGTCACGAAGAGTCGGACACGACTAAACGACTACACAACAACACAGGTCATGTGAGTAAAAGCGCAAACGCCTCTCTTGTTTGCCAGGCTCCTCTTGTTCCTCCTGTTTCTGGTTTGGGGCGAGGGACCAAGGAGAACATAAGAAGAGTGTGCTGGATCAGGCCAGATGCCCATCTAGTCCAGCACCCTGTTTCACAGTGACCAACAAGAAGCCTCTGGGAAGCCCAAAAGCAGGGCCTCAGTGCAACAGCGCTCTCCCCATTTGTGATTCACAGCAACTGACATTCAGGGACATACTGCCTCCAACAACAGAGGTAGGATGCAGCCACTGTGGCCAGTAGCTACTAGCCTTAACCTCCATGAATTAGTCTAATCCTCTTTTAAAGTCATCCAAGTTGGGGGCCATCACTCCATTTGTGGGAGAGAATTTCACTGTTCAACTAAACACTGGGGAGCAGTCAGGGCAGACAAGAACATGGAAGTTCTGGACATTTCTCTTCATCCATTGATGGTGCTTGAAGAAGGGGAGCTAACAGCTGTGAGACGGCACATAACTCTCCCCTCAGGTGGCCTGATTTCAGACACAGGCTGTCAGCAGCCAACATTTCTGTTTTATAAAGACCCTTTTGCCATTTAGGTTTCAAAATATTCCTCTTTGGGCTTTTGTAAGTATACTAGATATTGTCAATAAGACATTTATAATGAGTGTGCAGGAATTGATGTAATCTCCAGCATACATTGGTACCTCGGGTTAAGAACTTAATTCGTTCTGGAGGTCCGTTCTTAACCTGAAACTGTTCTTAACCTGAGGTACCACTTTAGCTAATGGAGCCTCCCGCTGCCGCCGCGCCACTGCCGCATGATTTCTGTTCTCATCCTGAAGCAAAGTTCTTAACGCGAAGTAATATTTCTGGGTTAGCAGAGTCTGTAACCTGAAGTGTCTGTAACCCAAGGTACCACTGTACCTTGTTTTAATGACTTGGCAGAAACCAGAACTGAAAATAGATGGTGAATATTATCACTTTCATGGCATGGAAGAATTAGTATAGCTAGGATTAATGCTTAGATTAACAATTAACCCCCTGAGCATTGGCCTATATATGTAATTTCATTATTGTTTATTGCTGACATTTTGGCTTGGCAATGTTTTGGTGCAACCACCATTTCTCTTCATTAATGGCTGTGATAAGCAGCTCGGAAATAAAAATAAAACACTATTTAAAGACTCATTGTGGGGTAATGCTGCAATGAACGTTTAGTAAGATTTTATGTGTAAATTGGTAAAGTTCCAGGTTGTATGGTTTATCGTTCAGTCTCCTATTAGTCTAATTCTTTGCAGTTTTTGCTTGTAAGCATGCATGGCATACATAATTTTTGCAACACGAGGATGTAGGATGCCATGTGTGAAACGGCTTTGAGAAATCAAGTCTGTGACACAGGGACTAAAGCAGATCTGATCAGAGATAGATATGCTTAAGCCCACTGATTTAATCTACACACTGAAGCCCATTGACATCAATAGGCACCAGCATTTCTAACTCTGCTATGCCTAAAAAATGTAACTAACAGGTTATATAACAACTAAGTTATACTCAGAATATAATTGAAATTAATTTCAATTGGTCTCCTCTGAGTAGGACTAGCATAGTGCATATTAAGGATAATTGCATACAAAAATGAGGACATTAGGCAAAATGTGCACAAAAATTCACACTTTTTTTTTCCCTTTGGAGCAGAAAATTGCAAACTGATATGGAAATGGGGTCAACTGCACTTAAGATTTTTTTAAAAAGAGAGAAACAGAGAAAAAATGAAATGGGCAAATCTGTCCCTTCCTGCTGGGGACCCAGTTTTGCTGGAATGGCCAGATGCAGTCACTGCTTGTCTTAAATTGCGCTAATGCTGATGACTGTCTAGTCATGGTAACGCAAGGCTTTGGCCAGTAGTTTATACCTCAGTCCCTAATCCCTTCCTATTAAGGGCTTTAAAAAGATGAGAAGATTTCTATTGACTTTTTACCTGAGCTGTGCTAGAATAAATATATGGCCATTGGCCAAACACTGAAATTCCCAGAGAGTCCTATAACTCTTAAGTCCTTCAAGAGGCATGTAATCAACGAGGCCTGTCAAATGCATTTTCAGAACACACTATGCCTGATATTAGCCACATAAAACATAATGTCTAGCAAGCTCATGCCATTCTTTGAGCTAGACCTACAAAGGGGAAAGGCAGCGTGTTTCACATGAGCTCAGCTCTTTCCCAACTGGTTTGCAATTCCAGCAGTCCAGTCAATGCTTTTTTAAAAAACCAACAGCAACACTAATCCAATTAAAAAACAAAATATGGTGTCAGCCCTTAAAATCTCTGTAGCCCAGGTTCATCGTTCTTCTGAAGACCAACTGCAGTAGTTAGAATGGTTACTTTAATTGCATAACACTGGTAGCATAAGTGGCACTGGGTTATCTAATATCAAATGGCAGCACAGAGATGGCAAATACAGTGAGTCAAATTAATATAAGATACAATAATATCTGCTTTCTAGGGATGCTGTTGGAGAGGGTCATGGCAGGGCACTTGCAGACATTCTTGAATGATATGGGTTATCTAGACCCCTTCCAATCTGGTTTAAGGCCTGACCCTTGAATTGAATCTGCCTTGATTCACCCTGATGGATGATCACTATCGAAAACAGAACTAGGGAAGTATAACCTTGCTCCTTATTTGTAATATCTCTGCAGGCTTTGACGTTCTTGACCATGGTATCCTCCTGGACTGGCTCCCTGAGATTGGAATTGGAAGCACTGTGTTACAGTGGTTCTACTTCTACTTCTGTAACTGAGTCAAGCAATTAGCTTTGGGGGTCCACTGGTTGGTAATGGTATGGAGTGCCACATGTTCTGCGGTGCACATTTGGTTTGCAGGAGCCCTGTTGGAATTCCCACCCCCACAAATGGTCCATGTACTGAAAATGCTAGAGCCTTTGCGCCTACCCTTTAAAGCAGGATTCCCCAACTTGGTGCCCTCCAGGTTCCCCCTCCCCCCCAAAAAAACTTTGTTGAATTGAGCATATATATACACACACATACTTTTATATGCCTGTTGTCTTTGTCCATGCGAGAATTCATCATGCGAAAGGCTGGGCTGAATGAATCCCTAGCCGGAATTAATTGCCAGAAGAAATATCAACAACCTCAGATATGCAGATGACACAACCTCAATGGCAGAAAGTGAGGAGGAATTAAATAACCTTTTAATGAGGGTGAAAGAGGAGACAGCAAAATATGGTCTGAAGCTCAACTTCAAGAAAACGAAGATCATGGCCACTGGTCCCATCACCTCCTGGCAAATAGAAGGGGAGGAAATGGAGGCAGTGAGAGATTTTACTTTCTTGGGCTCCATGATCACTGCAGATGGTGACAGCAGCCACGAAATTAAAAGACGCCTGCTTCTTGGGAGAAAAGCAATGACAAACCAAGACAGCATCTTAAAAAGTAGAGACATCACCTTGCCAACAAAGCTCCGTATAGTAAAAGCTACGGTTTTCCCAGTAGTGATGTATGGAAGTGAAAGCTGGACCATAAAGAAGGCTGATCGCCGAAGAATTGATGTTTTTGAATAATGGTGCTGGAGGAGACTCTTGAGAGTCCCATGGACTGCACGAAGATCAAACCTATCCATTCTTAAGGAAATCAGCCCTGAGTGCTCACTGGAAGGACAGATCCTGAAACTGAGGCTCCAATACTTTGGCCACCTCATGAAAAGAGAAAGCTCCCTGGAAAAGACCCTGATGTTGGGAAAGATGGAGGGCACAAGGAGAAGGGGACGACAGAGGACGAGATGGTTGGATAGTGTTCTCGAAGCTACCAGCATGAGTTTGACCAAACTGCGGGAGGCTGTGGAAGACAGGAGTGCCTGGCGTGCTCTGGTCCATGGGGTCACGAAGAGTTGGACACGATTAAATGACTAAACAACAACAACATGCGCGTGCGCGCACACACACACACACACACACACACACAAAAACAACTAGCCTTCTTCCCCAGAACCACATTTTATAATATACATATTAATCATATCTACAAAATTTAAATTTAAAATGTGTTTGTTATCTGTCTGCTGTTTCACAGAAATGTCTAACTCATCACAACTCATTGTACCTATCAGAGGCATCCAGATTCTGAAGAAAAGTAGCTGACATTATTGGTTCCATATGAACTGGTCTTCCGTTGGGATATTCTGATCTTGCTATATAATCAATGAAGTCAGATCAAATGGTGTAAAATGTGTCTTTTTTTTTTAGTCAGTGTCTCTGAAAATGCCAAAAACCATACCCCTTCATGCCACACCTCTATAGAAAAGCTCTCCAAATATTTCCAATAGCTAAAGATTAATATTCTTGCAGCCATAAAAAAACTGACTAAAAATTTACTTTTCCCATCTTTGTTTTGATTGCTCCATATACCTACAAGTGGCAGTGAGGGCACTGGCAACAAGTCATGTGCTGCTGTTTGGTTGATTTCAGTGAGCACAGATTCCCAAAAGAAGACTCTCATCCAAGACATTCTCATCCAAAGTTGGAAATATGGTCATTTACGCTACTCACCAATAGTTTGGGGAAACTGTTTTAGATAGGGTATAGGACCATCAATATTGTTATTGTTATTGTTATTGTTATTGTTATCGTTGTTGTTGTTGTTTGTTGTTGTTATTTTGAGAACAGCTTCTTTGCTGAAATTATATTCATCATAGGGTTATCTGAGATTTTTCTCCATTTGAGAAATGGTTTTCCCCATGTCACTTTCCTGGCACCCTTTTAGTATTCTGTAGATTGCCAGAGTCACAAGACAAAAAAGACAACCGGAGATTGGTTGTGCTAGAAGTGGTGGCTGGGCTTCTGGAGCACTCAGCAGCACACTGTGAGCAATTTGCATGGCACTTTGAGGATAAAGTAGCTCAGTGAATTGGACTGGTAAAAGCCATTCAGAGGGGCTTGACCCAATGTTGTTTTGGATGTAATTGCAGTGGGTAGATCTTCAGACTATGGGATGGCTTCAATAAATGCTCATTGAATTCTGAAATAGCAGTCATGACAAGGCAGAAAATGATACAGTATTTTGAAATGATTTTGTTCTAATCCTACAGACTTTTCCGAGGTTCATTGCAAAGTTTCCTCAATAGACCTTTAATTCAGAAAGCGGAGTATTTTATCATATATGGTGGGATTGTAAGGTAATTTTAAAAAATTGGGAAATGATATACAACGAATTGAAGAAAATGTTCCATTTAACATTTGTTTAAAAACCTGAAGCATTTTTATTAGGGATTGTAGGGAAAGATCTGGCAAAAAAGCTGGAAAACATCTTCATGTATGCGACAACGGCCGTGAGAGTTCTGGTAGCACAAGGATGGAAGACTGAAGAAACCCCAACCAAAGAATCATGGCAAGAAAAATTGATGGACTATGCAGAACTGGCAAAACTGACATACAAGCTACGGGACAAGGATAACTGTGACTTTAAAGATGAATGGGAACCCTTTACAAAGTATTTGAAGATACAACAAAGCGAACTGGACTCCTTGGCTGGCTTTGAATAAACATTCACAAACTTTTTCTTGATAATAATCAGCTAAATAGTTTGACAATTTATACAACTGTGTAACATGCAGAAAACAGCATTTTTAGAGAAATCAAAGACTGGAACTGAGGGAAGTTGGGGGGTGGGGGTGGGTGGGTTCTGTGGGGGGAGGGAGGGGGAGGGAGGAAAAATAGGGGGAAAATAAGGATGATATGTTTCTGGATAATATGTTTTGTTTTAATTTTGAATAAAAGTTATTTTAAAAAAACAGAAAGCAGAGTATTTTTAAACTACAAAGGCCTTTAGAAGTCTGTGGAAACTAGCAGATTCTGGAATTAATAATATGCAAAATACTCACCTGCACTTTCTGTATTTGTGCATATCATTAACATATGAAATGAAGCCTTGCCATCTCCCATGTGTGGAATTGAATGTGCTATGCCTACACAGTGAATACCCACACCTCCCTGTGGGGGAGATAGGGAGTCCCTGCTTCAGGCATTAACAGTATGTGCAAATGCAGAAGCATGACTCATGCTTCCAGTAGCTATGCATATGATTAACACCCTAACCATTCTCAGAAACAAGAGGAACCGAGTTGTTTGCTATCTGGCACTGTAAATGATTGGCTATGTGGTGACTTGCCTGCATGCTCAATTCTGGAACAGGAGAAATTAAAAATAAAAAGCAAAAGCCGCTTTTGTTTTGACCTATTGCTATTCCAATTGATTTTAGGAACTCCGCAGGCCTCCAATATAGCTTGTCAAAAATCCTGGTTCACTTTCCCACCCCTTTTCCTCCTTGAACTTGTATTGTGCAAAATCAATGTTTCCTAAACCTTTATTGCCCCCTGGTGGAATTTCCTAAGTGAACACTTACCAGCAGGCATTTCCAGCTGTAAACATCTGCTGTTTGATACAAACATACATGGAAAACTAACAACCATCTAATCCACCAATAAATATTTCAAGCCTTCCTAAGAAAAGGGATCTTCCAGAATCAGCACTAATGTAATCCATCTATTTATTTTTATCCAATTATGGATCAGAGCAAGGATGTCCACTTGCACAATGGAACTTAACCACCCTCCCTAAATCTGTTCTGGGGTTTTCCCCAACCCTTTAAAGCAGATTTGGGGAGGGTGTGGGGTGCCCAGAAGGGAGAAGTTCTATTGCACAAGTGAAAACCCTTGCTCTGATGGAGCCAGTTAGTTGAATACCACTCATCGTCTCTAAATGCATTTTTCAGACTTTTGTACAAAGCACATTACAAATCTGAAAAAAGACAACAATATAGCCTTAAACCCCTAACTTCACCCTCCTGCTGAATTAAAGTAACTAAAATTAGGTCAGAGCACGTTCATTCCTCAAGGCATGCAACACCCCCCCCATGCTGGTTTTAAAATTTTATACATATGTGTGTGTGTGTGTGTGTGTGTGTGTGTGTGTGTAATTGTGCATTTATTGTGCTGGTGAATTTCTTTCATATCTCAGGCTACTTAATGTGATGTTCTCTCAGATGCATCAGTAAAAACAGATATTAGCTTTCTTCAGTATACAGTGGTACCTTGTTACTTGTGTGGCTTGGCTCCCGAACAAATTGGCTCCCAAACGCTGCAAAGTGTAGTTTTCAAACGGAAGCCAAACGTCTGATGCGGCTTCCACTTGAGTGTAGGAAGCTCCTGCAGCCAATCAGAAGCTGTGCCTTGGTTTTTGAACAGTTTCAGGAGTCAAACGGACTCACAGAACGGATTATGTTTTAGAACCAAGGTACCACTGTAATGTTGTTTCATTTATTTTACGATCTGAGGCAATTTTAGTATTTATTTGGCATGGTCATGTTCTGTGCTAGGCCCATGAGGCCAACTCCTGTGGGCTGAGGACACTTTGGCCTTCCCAATAAAATATTTGAGGTAGGCAGCCCCGCCCCCCCAGTTGATGGGCATTGCCATTCAAATGGTGTGTGTGTGCCATGTCATGTGATTGAGTATGGGGGCAGCGCTTACCTGTATTTTGAACTATACAAACTGAACACTTGCCAGACAACTGTAGAAATGTCCATGACAGGGTCATAGATGCAGATCATTATTCCATCTAGCTGTGTATTGTTCACACTGGACCTGGGACCTTCTGCATGCAAAGTACAGTGGTACCTCTGGTTACGAACTTAACTCGTTCTGGAGGTCCGTTCTTAACCTGAAACTGTTCTTAACCTGAGGTACCACTTTAGCTAATGGGGCCTCCTGCGGCCGCCACACAATTTCTGTTCTCATCCTAGGGCAAAGTTCATAACCCGAGGTACTACTTCCGGGTTAGCGGAGTTTGTAACCCGGGGTGTTTGTAACCTGAGATACCACTGTACAACCTTCCCCTCGCTAGGAGGCCTTTCCATTAAACATTTTTCATCTCTAAAAGGCTGGCAACAATTTGCTACTTTGCTACCTACTATATCAACAAAAAAATGATCGCGGAAGTGCCACCCATTGCAAACAAGATTATAATATTATAATAAACTCAAACAAAAATTGCTGCAGGCTTGTTTACGATTGGGGACTAAGAGTCTTTGAACAAGAGGCTATCTCTGAAATAAAGGAAGATATAGGAATGAGAAATTTGTTAACAGTTACTTTTATAGATGCTTTCTTGTGGAGCTCAAACATATGCAGTCCTGCACCTTCTCCCCCCCCACCTGCAATCAATAAAATGGCTTTTTTAAGTGCCCTGGACACCAGCACACTATGCGAGGAGCAATTCTCATACCAAGTTCATTAACATGAGAAATTTAAATAGCAAAGTGATTCTGTAACAAATAAGCTTGTTTTTACAGTACTTGTACTAGGAATATGCAGTTAGGTATTAATAGCTGCAATTGTTTGACTCTAAATAGCTGGCAACTACCCACCAGCTGTAATGAAATCTCATTTTCCTCTTTTGATCATTACGCATTAATAGCCAACCAAAGGGAGGTGATAAGGACCCGAGCTTGACATCAACTTTTAACGATCTATTTGGTCATTATGCAGGCAACACACATAAGAATGACTCACTAATGGCTTCTGCTGTAAACTGTATGTTTAAACAATGAAAAAGACAGTTTACAGTGCTAGATGGCTTATCTTGCTTTGATGGTGGCTCCTTTTACACCTGTAAGATGGAATTCCAGGTAATTTGATGGCAGTCTTAATTGCAGGTTTTCTGTAAGTCAGAATCCTGCTCAACACTGCTGACCTCAGCACAGCCAAAGGTATATATGAGGAAGGGCTGGAAGTCGGTGACAGAGCATCCATTCCACAGACAAAAGCAGAGGAGTTCCCATGGGTTGGCAAAACCAACCCCACCAGGAGCAGAGGCAGTGAGATCAAACTCCTTGATGATAACATTAGCTATATGGCATGGTGTAACGTAAGCTGTGCTGTGGGTTAAACCACAGAGCCTAGGACTTGCCGATCAGAAGGTTGGCGGTACGAATCCCCACGATGGGGTGAGCTCCCATTGCTCGGTCCCTGCTGCTGCCAACCTAGCAGTTCAAAAGCATGCAGTGCAAGTAGATAAATAGGTACCGCTCTGGCGGGAAGGTAAATGGCGTTTCCGTTTGCTGCTCTGGTTCGCCAGAAGCAGCTTAATCATGCTGGCCACATGACCCGGAAGCTGTACGCCAGCTCCCTCAGCCAATAAAGCGAGATGAGCGCCGCAACCTCAGAGTCGGTCACGACTGGACCTAAAGGTCAGGGGTCCCTTTACCTTTACCTTTAATGTGAGCTGCAGCTGTACAGGCTTACTACAGTCAACCTTTTTGGGATAACATAGTAAAATATGTTGCACAGCCCCCAACATTTTGGGAGGGCAATTCTGGGCACCCCCCACACCATCCCACTGCCCCCGTCACTTGTCCTCTTCCTGCTGCCAAGCCCCTCCTCGCCTGCCCACTCAGCCCCTACCTTTGTCCGCTGTCCTCCTCCTCCTCCGCAGCCTAGGGGTAGAGTCAGGAGATGCTGCAGGGACAAGCATGGCCTACTGGAAGGTTGCACCAGCCTGTGCAGTGTCAGGAGATGGCACCATGACAGAAGGAGGAAGAAAAGAAGATGCACATGGTTTTCCTTCTGTTTTTTGGTCCCACGCTCTGGTGTGAGCCAACTGACTCGCACCACAGCGCAGAACCCAAAAACACCCATCTTTTGGTCCTGGCATAGCTAGAGCACGAGAGCCAAAATAGGACATTCAGGATGTGGATCAGAAGCCAGGGCGGCTTCTGTCAATCTGTGATGTCCTGCTTAAATCGGGATACTTGGAGGGTATGATGTTGGTGCTTAACATTTCCAAATATTCATGAAGGTAACAGGTGATTTCAATGCATATCCATTATTGGTTGTGGAAGAGAAACTATTAATTTGCCCTGGTGGAGAATCTGCAGAAAGACAGAGGAAGGATATGATCCCCTTCCAGACTTCCCAGAAACCTTTGATATTGCTAACCATCAAATCCTTCTGACTTTCCAGGAAGAATACCAATTAGGTTTTCTGGTTTTGCTCTTAGACCAATAGGCAGTTCTGTAAGGTAGTTTTTGGACCAGCTTTTGCCAACCCAGTGCCCTCCAGATGTCTGGGACTACAATTTCCAGTGTTTCCCATGCACTTGGGTGTTTTGTTGCTTGTCTAGGATCCCCTGATTAATGTGCATCGGTTTCTTGGTTTAATCTGTGTTATTAATGTCACTATGTTTTTTATTAGCTCCATGCTGCACACTGCCTTAAGCATAATTGTGGAAGCCCAAGATAGGAATGTAAAGAGAAATAAATAAGCCTATTCCATAACTTCATCTCGCTTCACCCTGCAGCCTCAGCTTTATAAATGGTGAAATGGCTCTGGTGTTTAAGCACAGAAGCAGCCTGTGGGTGAAATGGCTCGTGCATATTGTGTTTTGTAAAACACTTCATGTGGTAAATACCGGCATTGTTAAATGGTGGTGTTTTATTCATTTAATATACAGCAAGGTTGCACACTTTACAGGCCCAGAACAAGAGGCTGATAACTGATGAACAGGTTAGCACACAACTATTTAGGAAAATGAAAGTATTCACAAGCTTAAGGATGGAGTCTTCGCTCCAGTCCATAATCACTGGACATAATCTTTTACTCTTTAATGACTAAATACTACAGGCATAATAGAATTGCTTTTCAGAGTCCCACACACACACTTCTGACTGGATTAAACTACAACATGCTACTACCACCTTTTTATGTGCTTTACAAGCAATTTCTTTCATTCCTGCTATCCCTAGAGAGTAGTTCTTAAATGACTGTTTCAGCCTCTGCAGTATTGATCCTGCATTCAATTCCCATATTGAAATTTGCCTCAGATTATTCATCTATTTAGCTCAGCACTGTCAACATGCACTGGCGAACATTCTCCAGGGTGGCAGGAGGAGTCACCTTTTCAGCTCCGCCTGGGTTTACCAAGAACTGAACCTACATACATGGCACCTTTTATTATTATTGGTGAGCTCAGGCCCCTGACATTAGCCCTGTCTACAATGTCCTTAATAACAGAGCTTGTCATTTCAGCTTCAGCAGATATCCTTGCTCTGTCAGTGTGTACTCCCTGCTCTACCGGTGAGTGTTTAACCCTGATTTTAGTGGTGCTAATAAAATATTCCCATTTTGCCAGTTCTCAAAATTCAGGCACTGACATAATCATATATGCCAAATTTACACCAAATCAGTACAATCTTCCTGAAATCTATAGCAATGGATTAGTGGATTACTGCAGTGCTCTCCATGTGGGAATTCCCTCATGCTTGATCCGGAAGCTGCAGTTAGTGCAGAATGCTGCAGCGTGATTGCTGACAGGATTGAGGCCTTGTCAGGATATAACACCTATGCTCAGGGATCTGCACTGGTTGTTTGTATGCTACCAGGCCAAGTTTAAGGTGTTACCTCAGTATATAGTAACAACTTTACAACTTGGGACCACTTTGCCTATCAAATCACCTTACCACATTTGACTGCTTCAATCTGTGGAACTGGCCCTGTTACAGATCCCACATAATGCCGGTTCTGCATGCTATCTTTTAGCGTTCTTACGCTCTTTTCAGTGCCTGCTAAAAACATTTCTTTGTTTAGACAAGCCTGCCCAGAAATTTAGAAAGTCGATGTGAGTTTTAATCTGTTTTTAGTTTGTTGTTATTTTAACTTTTTAGAAGTCTTAAAATTATGGTTGTTCATTCTTATTGTTAATGATATTATTCTGGGCCTTTTTTGTTTGTTTTGTTAAGTACTTTGAGGATTGATGTTGTTTTGCAATCAAGTAGTGCACATTGTCTGAACACGTTTATTATTTATTTAATGAGTTAATGAAATGGTCATTTACGCTGCTCTTTAACCAAAAACAGAACAAAAAAATTTCCTAGTAAGACAAATCCCTGACCACAGGCATGCATTCTACAAAAACACAACACAGAAGAAAGAAGCGATGGGGGCAGGAGGGGGGGGCAAAATCAGGGCCCAGTGCTTAAAATTACAGTTCTTATCACCTCCAGCTAGGACAGAACCATGATGGCAGCCTGATGAAATGGCTGCAACTGGGTGACAGTTGAAGGTGGACTAATGGCATCTGGCATCAATAGAGGCAATTACCGGTACTGCTTCTCTTTTCTCCCTGCACTCTGTAGCCTGATAGAATGGTACCAAACATGTAATCAAACCTCAGTTAGGAGCATAGGCATTAATTTCCAGGAAAGGTGCATCCTTGCCAGAAGGCTGTGTCTGCCTGTTCAACAGCCTTTCCTTAATCAAGAAGAAAAATATACTTGGGTAGATTTTGACCCATTGTAATGGACAGTCAGGGAGACATGTCCCTACACAGCACATTTGCCCACTTTGAATTCCATTTTGAAAGACTTTTATAAACGCTAAGCTGCCTTCTATTGTTTTCTTTTAGCGGCATTTTGAGGAGGAAGCTTGAACAGTAAGGGCAGCTTGCTTTGACCAACCAAAAAAGCCCTTGTTCTAAAAGTGCACAGAATATTGGGTAGGATCTAGCCAATGTTCAGTGCTTTTGAATCTCATTATTCAATGGGGAGTTTAAGCAGTGAGCTTAAATATATTCCATGGTAATCAATGGGACTTGGAAGTGTCTCAACTGTGGCTATTGTTAACAGAAATCAGTGCAAAACGAATGCTATTTAAAAGAGGTAGGAACGTGAAAGCGTTTAAAATATTTGGAAGCAACTATAGGCCTTGCGCAGCATGTGGCCACATTGATAATAACTTGTTTTTAAACTTGAAATCTGATTAAAAGCCAGTGTAAGTACAGCTATAAATGCACTACCTGCCCAGATTGCACACTTTCCTTGTTAATCTGTAGGGGCCCAATATTAGTTCCCTTTCTCTCTCTTTTGTTTAATTTTCCTAAAATGTTTTAAGGAAATAAACTGAAGGACAAAGTTATGAGACTAAAATATAGGAGTTTTTTGCATCACATACCAAGCTCAGCATGCATTCTTTGGTGCTTTATTGCATTTCAAGGAGGCAGACTTAATGAAGGCATATTAAAGCAAAAGGCTATTATCTAGTCCTAGAGATCTCATTGATCTTGGCATCAATTTATTACAAGGGTTCTTGAAATTTCAGCTAATTAGATGAGAGGCCCTGCACTCTCAGGGTAACCCCCCCCTTTTCTTTTTCTTTTATATTACAATCAAAGGCATAAATATGAAGTAAGGGTTATTAGAGAAATTTCATGCCTACTCAAGCATCAAATAATCAGCACTGTCCACTAATGAATTAATAGTGCTACTGAACTGGAATTCCTGGTCTTCAACCCTTTTTGTTCATTCCGCAGTTCATTAGATGCAATTAGCATATATGCAGCACTCCAGAATATTCCTTTTGAGAGAACTGGTTGAACTTGTGCAACTGGGAAAGAGAATATTCTTGACCAGAGATGCCCACCCAGAGCGATGCAATTTGCCAAGGGACAGAGCAGGAGAAGGCAGTGGTGGGCTTTCATAAGCCTCAGCACAGCTTCTTTTCTTGCTGAGGTTGCACCTGGGAATACAATTCCAGAACTGGCAGGAACTGGCACAATTTGCGACAATTCCACCCAGGATAAAGCGCTGGCAGGAACTCTGGGAGTGAAAGATGCTGTGTGAGCATCCAGCCCTCTTGGGACAAGCTCTGGGGGTATAATACTACTTGGTACAGGAACGGAGGGTTAGCACCTTGAAATCCCATTGATTTCAATGAGAGAGTTAAGCACATCAGTGTGGCCTGGTTCTATGCATGTTTCCTCAAAAATATCATCTGAACTCAAGGGGACTTCATCCTGGAGAAGAGTGACTAGTGGGGTGCCACAGGGTTCTGTCTTGGGCCCGGTCTTATTCAACATCTTTATCAATGACTTGGATGATGGACTCAAGGGCATCCTGATCAAATTTGCAGGTGACACCAAACTGGGAGGGGTGGCTAACACCCCAGAAGACAGGATCACACTTCAAAACGACCTTGACAGATTAGAGAACTGGGCAAAAACAGACAAGATGAATTTTAACAGGGAGAAATGTAAAGTATTGCACTTGGGCAAAAAAAATGAGAGGTACAAATACAAGATGGGTGACACCTGGCTTGAGAGCAGTACATGTGAAAAGGATCTAGGAGTCTTGGTTGACCACAAACTTGACATGAGCCAACAGTGTGGCGCGGCAGCTAAAAAAGCCAATGCAATTCTGGGCTGCATCAATAGGAGTATAGCGTCTAGATCAAGGGAAGTTATAGTGCCACTGTATTCTGCTCTGGTCAGACCTCACCTGGAGTACTGTGTCCAGTTCTGGGCAGCACAGTTCAAGAAGGACATTGACAAATTGGAACGTGTCCAGAGGAGGGCAACCAAAATGGTCAAAGGCCTGGAAACAATGCCTTATGAGGAACGGCTAAGGGAGCTGGGCATGTTTAGCCTGGAGAAGAGGAGGTTAAGGGGTGATATGATAGCCATGTTCAAATGTATAAAAGGATGTCACATAGAGGAGGGAGAAAGGTTGTTTTCTGCTGCTCCAGAGAAGCAGACACGGAGCAATGGATCCAAACTACAAGAAAGAAGATTCCACCTAAACATTTGGAAGAACTTCCTGACAGTAAGAGCTGTTCGACAGTGGAATTTGCTGCCAAGGAGTGTGGTGGAGTCTCCTTCTTTGGAGGTCTTTAAGCAGAGGCTTGACAACCATATGTCAGGAGTGCTCTGATGGTGTTTCCTGCTTGGCAGGGGGTTGGTCTCGATGGCCCTTGTGATCTCTTCCAACTCTATGATTCTATGACTTGAGAAAACATGTGTATGTAAGATGGTATCCTGACAAACGTTTAACTTTGGCTGGATCATATCCAATCAGCACAAATTTGTCCTCCTAGTGGTGCAACAAGAAAACTGCTACCACTTTTGCAAGGCTAAGCAGGGTCCAGTATGGTTTCAAACTGGATGGAGGACCACGTGTTGATATTCCAGCATTTCAGGGGGTTGGACTAGATGACCCTCAGGATCCCTTCCAACTATACAATGCTATGATTTTAAGCCCTCTCAGATCTCAGGAATGCAGGACAATATTTCAAGCCTACATTGATGTCAGCACGGGTTCTGTTATTCCTTGAGGCATGCACCTGCCATGGAGTGTTAGAAATGGAATGTATTAAGATATATGAAGCACAGAATCCTCCATAAGTCCAGCCAGCCTCCTGTTCCTAAGGGGCAACGTTACATTTGCTGACCTTCCAGTCATCATATATGAGGAGTGTTCTTTGCTTCACCTTTGACACTGATTCTGTATTGGCTCAGACTTGCCTTGCCATATTTCTTCTTCCAGAGAGCTGTCTCAGTCCCCTGGGCTATCATTTACCTTCCTACATTTTGCTCCTTTTCCCCTTTGACTGCAATTTTATGCTTGCTGTGTATGTTAATAAACCTTATTTTTCAGTTTTTCAAATTAACAATAATAATATGATTGCATACATAGTTGTTTAGACTTCCCTCCTCCCCTTCTTTGGTTCCCTATATGAGCATTTGCAAAGCTGCATCTCTTCCTTAACTCCTTTTGTTTATTACTCTTTATACTTCTTCCAAAGCCACCTTTTAACTGCTAGATTTTAAATTAACCCTGCTAATGTATTTAATTGTTTACATTTAAATAATAATAATCCACATATCCACAATAACCCCCCATTCTTTGTTGAAAGTTCTTTCTTCTTGATTTCTTAATCTTCCCGTGAGTTTTGCCATTTCTGCATAGTCTATTAACTTTACTTGCCATTCTTCCTTTGTTGGGACAGTACCTTATTTCTTGGTTAACCTGCAAGTTCTGAACTGGGGCAAAGGGGTGGGTGGCGATTCTGACTAATCTTATTTTACACCACATTAATCCTCTCATCATTTTGTCCAGTAACTAAGGGAATCCACTACATGGAAAACATAGGCTTCCCACCATCGTAAAACTGTGCTCCTAACACACAGAGGTAGTCCAGGAGGATGCCATGGTCAACAGCATCCAAAGCTTCTGAGAGGACCAGGAGAAGAAGCAACAAGGTTGCACTCTCTGGTTTCCTTCTAAAAAAGCTTGTACATCCAGGCAACAAAGTCCAACTCAGAGCATCTGCATCTGAACACCCACCCTCTCAATTATCTTGCCCCCCCCCCAAGGGTGTATTGGTGACTGGGTGGCAGTTGGTACAAATCTCTGTTTTCAGGATGGTTTTTTCTCCCCTGGAATGGCCACACCTACATCCTCACACAACAGGCACCAACCCATAATGTGCTTTCACCACACCCTAGATCTACCCAGTCAAGAGAGCATATAGGAGGCCACACAGCTGCAAATGTCCACAACCCCAGGCGCTATTAACTTAAATCAAAATCAGATGGGATGGCATATCAGACCCTTCAACAGACACTATCAGGGCCAGCCCTCAAATCCACGTGGAGACAGGTGATTTCATCCTCAAAGTCCCTTGCAAAATCATCACAGTGGGCTTCCATTAACTTTTCATTAGTTTCATTCCCCCGCTCCCCCCGGCAACTCATCCACCTTAACCAATTCCCCTCCCTGCTTTGCTCTGTACCTTTCACATTATGTATGTTAACTTCCAGCCAAGGAGCAAAAAGGTTAGGCTTAAACTTTACAAATTGGTGCTCGTGCTTGCCTTTCTCCTCTTCCGCCCCCTTCCCTTTTTCTTTATGTGTCATGTCTTTTAGACTGGAAACCTGATTTCAGGGACTGTCTTACTACTGAGCTCCAGGGTGGAAGAGCACTTCTAATAAAGTACTTATGTGGGTAAATAAAGCACTTATGTGCTTTGAGACTGTATTATGTCTGAATGTGTGAAGCATAGCTGGGAGACCAGGGTTCAAATCCCCACTCAGCCATGAAGCTCACTGGGTGACCTTGGGACAGTTACTGGCTCTCAGCCTAACCTCACAGGGTTGTTGTGAAGATTAAATTAGGAGGAACAGAACTATGAGGTCCTTGGAGAAAAAGCTGGTATAAAAATACAAGTATGGAAACTTAGCAAAACACAAGTTTAGAAATCTTAATTAGAAAGTGCATACAGTGGAACCTCGGGTTGCGAACGTGATCCGCGTGGGAGGCACGTTTGCAACCCACAGCATTCACAACGCAGCTCATGCACGGGTCACGATTTGGTGCTTCTGCTCATGCACAAAGCGCAATTTAGTGCTTCTGCACATGCGTGAGCGCCAAAACCCGGAAGTAATCCATTCGGGTACTTCCGGGTTCGGCGCAGTGCACAACCCGAAATCGCGTAACCTGAAGCATCTGTAACCCAAGGTACCACTGTATCTAGTCATGATAAGAAAGTTTTAACATCCAATATTAGTGTTCTGTTGGGTGTCCAAGGTAAAGCCTTCGTTTCTGAAAGTCAGGAATGAAAAAGAAAGAAAACAGAAGATATGACCTATTTTAGACTCTGCCTCAGATGCATCCCAGGAATAATGCCATGCTTTTTAACTGTTGTACTGATTATGGCTTTCCATATGTACAAAAGAAATCTGTGATACTGTGATCGACAAGGTCTTTGGCTTTACTATGAAGTCTCTTCTCCACATCCTTTATCCAGGTTCTCTTCACTCTGATGTCAAAACAAGCTTCCCCCAGTCAAGAAGGGCAGCCAGCCATCTGGAAAGCTAATGACTCCACTCTCCACTCTGCTAGCTTTCAATATTGTTGGCAGAGAATCAGAACTTCAGTTATCCTTCTGTTCTATAGATTTTAAAAAATGCTTTTAAAAGAGGATTTCAGAACACCGTACAAAATTCAACATTCAAGTCTGGTATCTAATACACATGTCTTAATTTTGGCTGTCTTTAATTGCATTTTATTCCTCCTTCCCTCCAAGGATCTCAGGATGGCATACATGATGCGCAACCCATTTTATTCTCACAACCACCATGTAAGGTACGTGAGGCTGAAAGACAATAGCTGACCCAAAGTCACTCAGTGAGCTTCAGAGCTTAGCAGGCATTTGGCCCAGATCCTAGTCTGACCACTACACCACACTGCCTTCACATTTGCATAAGCTAGCACACTTTCCTCCACTGCAGCAAAAGATTATTCCCATGCGCCGCATGCTGCTTAAGCATGGCCAAGATTAATGGTGGAAGCCCCCCATGAAGACATTTGGGGCAAGAGTAGCACCCATAGGGACCATTAAACCCTGAGTGTGCAGCAGTGTTACAGCTCCTGAAGTGGCCTCTCTTCCTCCCCAGCATCAACTCCAACACACAAAAATTCTCAAGAGTTCTCCAGCTTGTGCACTTCAGCTGTTTTCTCCCTCTTCCTGTGTCTTGGCTTGTACATGGGAGCGAGTAGCTGAGACTCATGATAAGGGGGAAACTGTACCAAAGCATCTGCTTGGAAGGGCTATAGTTCTTTGACACCTCCAGGCAGGGCCAGGAAAATTCCTTGGCTGCAATCCTGATGACTTCTTTGACCAGCAAACAGCCCCTCACAATCCAAAGACCACCAGCTGCCAGTGTTCCTGTGCCACTGCTCCCATGTAGGGGAGAGCTCTTTGAGGAGTCTCCGGGGTGAGTTAGGGGGCAGACCCATTCAAACACTGCTGGCCCTTGCTCAGTTTAAAGTGTGATCCCAGAGCCTGCAGTTGTGAATGACCCAGTATACATCAGCAGCTGAGACAAGTGAGGTTGTATGAATGTAAGTTGGCTTCTGTATCTTGGGTTTGTGTCCAGCTTACCATTGCATTAGCAGAAGCCAGTGCAAGGAGGAAGGTTAACAACAGGAAGATTTAAAGGAACTATTGGAAACTCAAGGCAGTAGAGATATAAGATGATCAGAGTCCCCCCAAACTTGAAGCATGGGAAGTCCCAATAAAAATTTATAATTTGGCAGAATATTCGGACTATATGATATGTATTTGTATAGTTTGGAATATTTTATGTGATTTGATTGGATTGTTAAAATGGAAATTTTAATTATTTAATTATTATTGTTATTATTTTTAAAAGCCAGTGCAAGGATTCCCACTAGCATAATGGGAATCCCCCCTCCCTATGTACCCCACACCATTCCCAAATCTGCTCTGGAGGGTTGGGGAAACCCCAGGGCATATTTAGAAGGCATACAAGGGGAGAAGAGGGGGAGAAGTTTCTCTTGACTAAGGAAAATCCTTGCACTGACAGAACTTTGGCCATATAACTTTGGCCGGAATGCAAGCCTTAGTTATTTTTAGCATGCGGTTTTCTAAGCTAAGGTTGGAGGCAACCTTCATTTTTTTTGAGAATCTCATCAGATAATAATTAACAACCAAGGCTGGTCATAGAGATACACAAACCTTTTCAAAATCTGCTTGCCGTGCAGCTGCTATAACATTCACATATAACAATGTTGCTCATTTAGCAACTACTATGAAGTGATGCAATCAAAATGTATACTGTTATACAAAAAAAATCAACAACCCGAAAACAACCCACCAGAAATATAAATTCTGTGTACGTAAGTTGCACAGGCAGCATTTGGAGGACGCAAAACAAGCAAAAATGTAGACACAAGTCCTTCTAAAACATCCAATATTGAGAAGAACTCAGTGACAACATCACAGTGATACTGCTGACAGTACGGAGCTCCCTGTCTAACACTGTTGCAGAATTTGAAACTATTATTAACTGATACAGTTAAAATATAAACCGGTATACATAAATTCAAGTGTAAATGTTGCAAACATAGCTACATAGGTAGCATTATCGAGGGAGGGTGGGCTCAGTGACATACTATTCTCCTTATACTCTTGGACTCTCAACACCTTTGCATGGTTAACTTGCTCTGAAATGATGTTGTTGGCATCTACGATTGTTCCAGCTCTATGGTTCTTTGGTTCTATGATTATGTATTTAACAACTGTCAACATATTATGTGAACTCAGACATTCATTTTACATCCATCTCCTGATTGCACAGAGGGTATATTCTTGCTTTGCTTCACCACAGTCACTTTGCCCATTTTGAATGAGCATTCGAACCCATAAAAGGGAGGAAATACAGAGCCGCTTTTTATGATAGGTAGAATAAAGCTGATTCTGTCAGTTCTCATCAAGTTGCTTATCTATTTGTGGCATTTACTAGCAGTTTGAGCTTGGCCTTACTTCTCACTATGCAAAAGAACTTTGAACACACTTAAAAGTAAATCATCACATCATAATAAATTTTGCAAAGAAAGCGGTTATCAATATCTCATTGATGTTGCAAACGATGGCCTTCAAAAGATAAGGAGATAATGCTTTAAAGAAAGATAGATGGGCCTCTGAAAAGCTGATCCGATTCAAAGGACTGATATTCTGACAGCCAACAGGTGTCAGGAAGAGACTCTGAATTTCAGGGTTGTGGGTTCGAGCCCCATTTTGGGCGAAAGATTCCTGCATTGCAGGGGGTTGGACTAGATGACCCTCAGGGTCCCTTCCAACCCTATGAGCTGGTGTGGGTGCTCCTCGACCTGCCTACCTGCCTACCAATTATATACCATTGATATATAATTTTATATCAGTGGAAAGATAATTCAATAAAGAATGTAATGCAACAAGGTTTGTTCCATTATCGGTATTCTATCAAAAGATATAGCCAAATAACCAGAAATAGGAGTGTTAAGAGAGCCAAGCATCTTGTTTTGGCTATGATGACTCATAACACCACTTCTTTTCTTTTCTTTTTAGTAATACCATAAAATTATATATCAATGGAAAGATAATTTAATGAAGAATGCAATACAATAACTTTTATGAAGGATTATTTATTACAACATAAATAAGGAGGGCATTTGCCAGTGTGTTATTACTCCAAAAAAAAGGGGGGGTGATGTTAGGAGCCATTAGACCTCAGAAATACACTTTCTCCAAAAGCTTTCCACAATTTTGGCCACTAGTGTACATGAGTGGGAAGAGGCTGGGCTGATCTCGACAGTTTGGGGACTTCGCCCTCTTCCTTTCCCGAGAAGGGCCTGAGAGACCCGCTGTCTGGCCAAAAGCAGCGCCCCGCCCCTCCCCTCCCCTCCCCTCCCCTTGGGCACGAACCTTCTGCCCTGATTGGCGGCTCCGGCGAGGGGGCGGGCCGTCATAGAGGGAGACCCAGCTGGGAAGTTCCCAGGGCTGCCGCCTTGGCCGCTTTGCCCGAGTGGAGAAGCCCGGCGCGGGCGCGGCGCTGACAGGACGAGAGGCGCGCGAGGAGGCTGGCGGCGCCCGGAGCTGCGAAGGGCACAGCAGCAGCAGCAGCAGCAGCCATGAGTCTCGACTGCGACGTGGTGGTGGTCGGCGCGGGC
This sequence comes from Podarcis tiliguerta, assembly GCF_965153285.1. Taxonomy (NCBI): domain Eukaryota; kingdom Metazoa; phylum Chordata; class Lepidosauria; order Squamata; family Lacertidae; genus Podarcis; species Podarcis tiliguerta. The sequence goes on along the minus strand of NC_139537.1, from coordinate 55,553,856 downwards.
ATCTCAGGTGGGTGAGCTTCCCAGCTCTTTGCCCTCCCGGGTGACCCTTGTGAGGAAACCGGCCTGGCGGTGCTGCGGGAGGCGAGGGCGGGGAAAGGGTCGCGCCCTCACTCACGGGAGACCGGCTGGGCGCGTTGGGGACAGTGGCGGCCCCGCCGGGAAAGGCGTCCGGGGTGAGGCGAGCTCGGGGAAAGGTCGTCGGCCGAGGAACTTGGTGGCGGAGGCTCCGGAGGCGCCTGTCCCCCGGCGGACAGGGACTCTGGCCCCTCCCCCTGTGAAGTCTGCCCAGGGCCAGCCGAGGCTCGGCGCTGGCTGCCTGTCGCGGACGGAGCCGGCTTCTGCTCGGGGTCAGAAGGCTGGTCACGCCGCGCCCCACTCCCTTGGGGCTCGGGGTCCGGAGGAGCCGCAGGGGTTTTGTCAGGCAGTTTGGCGACTGCACCGCGAGATGGAAGTTCTTGCGAGCCGAGAGAGTACGAGGGGGTTTCGTTTTCGCAGTGTTTCGTTGGTTTGTTTCTTGTCCCGCCGCGATCGGTTTTACTCTGGTCTGCTTTGAATCCAGGAGCTTGTTCTGCCCATCCCCGCCCAGCACGCTTTGCACCCAGACTGATTATATCAACAGTAAGAGGAAGGCTTTCGCCAAAGAGGAGAGGACAGGACCTGAGCAGGTGCTAGGGAAGACTTTCTCACGATGAGATGCTGTGATCCATTGTGTGTATGTGTTTAAAAGCCTTCACTGACGGATAACGAAAGCAATACATTGAGCCGCCCCTTTAAAACACATACACACAAATTACCAAAACTGTTGACTTGCAGCGTTGCTCCCAGGAAAGCTGCTGGCACCTGTTGAGTTCCTCTTCTGTTTCTTTTCCTACCTGAGGCAGACACTTGCATTCTGATATGGAATACGTGTATCTCAGCCAAGGGGATTGGCATTTTTTGTGCAATCCTACATGTGCCTACTCTCAGAAGTACTTCCCACTGAGTTCGGCAGTACAGTTGTAGTTGATTGGCAGGTCTTGTGCAACACACACACACACAAGACTAGACTCATGCATTAAGGAAACTGACAGGAAAATGCACAGGAAAGTGTGAGGTAGCACTTGTTTTGACACAGCCATTGAACAAATCAGAATCAATGCTCTTTAAATAGCTGGTATCATTCAATTCCCATGCAAACAAGTCTGGGTGGATGCTCAGTTAACAGGTTGCTTGAAAGCACAGTGCTTACCCCTGTTGCACAATATGTGCTCCCCAACTACTGTCTGTTACATTAAAATTAATTCCCTTGGACACTTCAAACACAGGGCGTCTTTTTTTGAGAATAACTTGTGTGCTAGAAATATAACACTGGAAGAACTATAACCCACTTGCTGGCCTTAGAACTAAGAGACATGCTCCCTGCAGGCGCTAAGAGTTCTGTCCTCTTTAACAAGCCTGTACTTGCAGAAATATAATCCAGCTCTTGTATTGTATTTTCAAGGATGTTGAAAAATGAATGTTGTCCCAAAGTGAACGCCCATGTCATTCAAACCCTATGTGGTGTTTTATGTTTTTATTGTTTATTTGAGCAGACTGTTCAGCACCCTGAGCGCTTTTACAGAATAGCAGCATGGGCGTTTTCAAAGCAAATAATATACATATACATAGGAGGAGGAGCCTTTGCTACAGCCTGGAATTGTAAAATTAAGATGACAAAACACATCTATAGGAAAGTAGTATATAAACAGAATAAGGAAGGCCATGAGTCTGTGTACAAATACCAGGAAGTACACCCTACTGAATTTCAGTACAACTTACTTCAGAGTTTGCATGCACAATTAGGCTACACTCTTGCACACACTTGCCTCAGAAGTAAGTATCTCTTGAATTTTGAAGGGAGGGGCTGCTTTTGAGGAACTCCTCCTAGCATAGGGGTGCAAAGCTTCCTTTATTTAGCTATTTCACTGTCAGACTTTTATTTATTCTTCATTTTTTTTCTTCCAGTGCTTCAGATTAGAAAAGAAAGGATGTGTTAGCTAAGGGAGCAAACACACATAGTGCCAGCCTTGTTCCTGTTTTTCAGTAGCAGTTGGCTGTATCATATTGCTTTCTTGGATGCTTGCCACAGCGAGAGCATGTGGAAAACCTTTGATTGACCTCTCTCCAAGGCTCTATCTCAGGAAGCTACCAAACAGAGCCCTTCAGACTGAGAGCATCATTATTATTCTAAATTAAAGGACAGAGGTCTCTTATTAAATAACAGTGTGAGTGGTGCTTATTTGTAGCTAGGACATGGCTGCTGAATTTGTTTTCAGGGCCCAGATCTCATGTGGAGTAAGAATAAAGATGGTGTCTCTAAGCACCCTAAGAAGGTACAGAGTGCTTTCTACATAGTTCCAATGAATAGCTACAGCCAGCCCCAAAACAACAGGTTTTAAGGCTGTAGGGTTTCCAGAGCATAACTTTGAACAATCTGGAGTCCCAGTACACTTCATCTGAGAAATTAAGCATGCAAATTTCACGGATGGTAATAGGGAAACACACTTAAACGAACATAAAAGGGGGCCTGTTAGATCAGGCCAGTGACCCATCTAAGTCCATCACCATGTTCTCAAAGTGGCCAGACCATGGGAAGCCCGCAAGTAGGAACTGAGTGCAACAGTACCCTCCCCAGCTGTTATTCCCAGCAACTTGTATTCCGAGGCAGTGGAGGTAGAACATAGCCATTGTGGCTAGTAGCCTTATCCTCCATGAATCTGTCTAATCCTCTTCTAAAGAGAGTATAAGCACTTGGCTTATTATTTGATTATTGGCTTCCACCCCCACATGGTGGTTGCCATCCCGCCCCCCTCCCCCAAATAAACCTAGTCAAGTGAAGTTCCACAGCTACACCAGCAATGTCACACCCACTTGTCTGGATAGAATAAGGCAGGATGTGCAAACAAAAAGTCTGTTGATGTTGGTATCTTACAGCAGCAGAGCAATACTTTATTAGAATTAGAAGTCACCTGTTTTGAAGCAGGATGAGGTCCAGGTTCCATGTTATAATGAGAGATCTGGTGTTGTTTTGTTAAATGCAGTTGGGGGAGCAGGGAATGCTAGTTTGATCAGGAAGTGGTGCTGGGGATGGGGGCATTTAACCCTTTTCCAGTTTAAATATTGCTCCATGCTGGGGGTGGGGTGGGGTAATGGGGGAGAAATATAAGTCCCTTATTTTCATGTCTGAATTTTTATTCAAGACAGAGCAAGCGCCATGTGTATGTGATATAGATTGGAAGAACAGTTCAGGGGCAAGGGTTAAATACCTCAAGCCCTTTCTATTTATCCCCAATCAGATTAGTACCTCCGCTCTTCCATGAAAAAAAAAGCTTGGGAATCAGCTAATCATGGATCTTTCAGCCTAGCCTGTAGTTTGGCCTTGGGATAAGAATTCAGTCTTCTTTGTCATTTATGTCCCATAATTTCATTATTACTCCATGCTGTATTTTTATGGCAGCAATTATAAGTTCAGTGAACTGATGAAGGTCTTGAGACACAGTACAAAAGATGGCCCCAGCCGTGAAGACTTGCAATCTAACATCTCATTCCCTAAGCACATTTCACATGACCCTCCTCATGAACTTGGAGATGAGTATTTCAAATCACTTTTGAACATTCATCCATCAGAAGGGAGTTCCAGATTTGTTAGGCGCCAGGACCAAAAAAGTTTTGTCTTAATTGTTCTTTCCACTACATGGGGTGCAGAGCAATCTCACCCACTCCCTCCAGCATCCCCATACATATCCCGTTAAGAGAACCAGTTGAGGTGCTTAATTAATAAGAATTAGAGTACAACCCCCCTTCTCTCCAAGCATTACATATTTCTGAGAGTTCTTATCGGCCTGCTGTACATTTTATTCATGTATTTTGTGTACTGGTTTGTGCTGGTGAAAGGGAAAATAAATGCATATAGAAAAGAGAATTCCCTGGATACCACCATCCAAGTTTGGGGCAAGTACCCTTGGGTGAGAGAACCCAAAAAAATTAAAAATCACAAAATGCATGCTAATTAGGGTTGCTTTTTGCATTAGCACTATGCATGCTAATTAGGGTTGCTTTTTAAAAAACAACACCACCACAAGGAATCCCCATAAAAAAAAAATGCACATAAACTAAAACTAAAACACATAAAACTAAAAAAATTACCAGGAATAAGCATCAGGAAATAGGTGCTGCCTATTTAATTATTAAAATACATACATTTATATTGGGTTTGTGAAAATGAAGTGTTTTGGCCACTCATATCCTTATTACTGGAAACCCTTACAGCAAACTTGGCTATTGTTAGTTCACCTCCCCATCTGTAATATAGAGTTACTAAGAGTGAAGATGTGTGGCTTGCCTAAGACCAATTCATGACTGAGGTGAAATCTAAACTAGGTACTTCTGACCTCATAACATTGGCCACTAATCACAGATCTTAATAAAATGCATTAACTGGGAACTTGTATTGATCTCTGATGGGTTATTGGATGATGGTATTCCTATCATTCATGTATCCCAACTTGAGTTGAGTGGTGGTATTGATTATTTCCACAGTACAAATAAAATGGAGGTGAATACTGGGAAATGTTTCAATAATTTTTCCTAGTTCCGATCCTGCAGCACCAGCTTGAGTCAATGTTATATAGCAGATCAAAGTACAGAGGAAGTTAATACAGGCACTTCCCTGAATAATATTGGTGAAGAAGGATCTGAATGCATTTCTGGGCTGCTTTAATCATGGTCAGGATTCTGTGATCTTGTATCTGTTCTAGGGGTTATAATGGAAGTATGTAAGCAACATCAAAAAGAACCCTGCAGTCAGGTATATCTCTAAGTAAATTTAAGACATAGGAAACTAAGCTATGTTCATAATTAGCATCATCTCATTTAGTACAGAGGACTCTGAATATAGTAGTAAGTGGTTTGTTGCTTGGAACATCAAAAACATGTTGCCAAGACAAGTGGCTTCTCAAATTTGCTGGTAGCAGTGGGAAATGAAAGTGCTTGCTACCATATTTATCTATAAAACATGACCAAGTAGTTGAGAAGAAAAAAAACTGAATCCTATTTCATTTCATAGAATTGCTCATCCAGCTAAATCATAATTTTAACTAGTTTTCAAATATATGAAAAACAGAAAATATAGGTGTGCTTTGTGAATTCTGCAATGACAGCAGCTGCAAATATCATATATGCTTTGCAGACAGGAAAAATACTCTTGGGTAGAAAATACAGACTATAGTTCCAAACACATGCTCTAAACTTGGGAGCAAGCACAGCCATGTCCTTCTTTGATATATGGGAGGGGGCGGTGGAGGGAGAGAAAGAGAGGAAGGAAGGGAGGAAGGAAGGAAGGGGAAGAAGCTTCATTTTCTTCCTCATGGAGGTAAGGGAAAGTGACCTAGTTTAGGAACAGAACACACCCCTTATACACTAGCTAGCTCTCATGCATTGCTATGTTTGACTGCAATTTCCCACAATATCAAAGTCATCTTGATAGAATACCAACAACTTTATTTACTGTGCAATTACTTTGTGTGGTAAACATTCTGCCTATGGTCTTTGGGCTGTCCACAGTGTCTGTACATCCTCATGACTGGTTTATCACTGGGAATTATAATCCTAAAAAGAAAGGGATTTTGACTATTGGTGGCTACCTAAAGATGCATTGGAAAAACAAGTCTAGGCCATGCATTTCAGTAAGCTGCTCTAACAAAATACCATTAAAACACAACTGCATATTGGAAAAGGGAAGAATGGGCAGGAAAGTTTATCCCTGGGGGGATTTTCGAAGTATTATCTGGCCCATATTGGCAGCTCCACATTTTACTTGGCACAGAGATTCCTGTTTGACTAATGAGAGCTGAAGTTAAGATGGGCCATTGCCAGATTTCATTTCTCAGTTGTGTGTAGGAATAATTAGATTCCCCATCGAGGAAGCAGCGAAAGTAAATCATGGCAAAAGTGCATCATTATGGTGGAGCTCTAATGTAATAAAGATACATCGATAATTAGCCTTATTTACCACTAACTGATGTGGACAGTGAATAAGAAAGGAGAAATGTTGGGAAATAAATGTGCAAATAAAATGCAAAGACAAGACCATAAAGGGATTTTCTGTGCTTACTGTTCATCGTTAACTAGCAAGGTGACTGCTCTAATGGGCCAATAACTTTTTTTTAATGCACCACGATAACCATAATCTCATGGAGGATGCTTGTGTTATCATTCTACCATAAAGCTCATATTCATGACTTATTTCTTTAGCTGTTCATTACTTTAGTAGTTTTTTAAAAATCTTGCTTAATTAGTAAAGAACTGCACAGGAAAATCATATAAACCACCTTCCTCCATTCTTAGAAGTAACCATTGATTTTATTTATTTAACAAAATGTATATGCTGCTTTATTGCGGGGAGGCGGAGGTGGCTTGGCGGGTGGAAGGGAGCAAGTGCATGCAGTGGCCTCAACAGCCCCGGCCCATGGAGGGGGGGTCAGGCACCCTACCCCTCCTTCACTCTCCACAGGCTCAGGGTCAGGGCATGCTCAGGCATCCCTAAGCTGACCATGAGAAGAAGGAGGCACTGCTGGCACCCCAGCCCCTAAGGCCCAACCAGGTGCAGCTTGCCTCCCCACGGCTCTGAGCCTCCTGCTCACCTGCACAGGGGGAGCCCCAGCGGCCAACACAGCTCTTGGTGGGTTAATCGCCCCCCCCAAGCTGGTGGGAGAGGAGTGCTACATGATGTTTCAATGTATATTATACACTGCTTTGGGTTAGTCTCCCATGCACATCATATATGAATAAGTGTTTTGACTTCCTTCTTGTCGACTTGCACTTTGCTACATGTCTACAGGCTTTGACATAAATAAATACATTTAGAACAATTTCTAGCTGAGAGAAACCTGCACATATTAAATAGTCTGTTGAGGATCTGTTGAGTTGGTTCCAGTAGGGAGCCTTGCAAATGGAATGCAGTTAAGTAACAGTTTACGCATGTTTTTTTCAAAAGTAATGCTAAGATAAAGCCTTCATTTTACAGCTTGTTTACACAAGAGAAGTCAATTTAATGTGAATGGGGTTGCTACAGAGCATACTGTGGTCTGCAGCCAAATGGATAGTTTCTACTTAGCACTCACAGTTCTTCACACACTTAGGATTTGTTGGTGATGAGAGCAGCTCTTGTAGAATTTTGCTGATGTTTTGTTTTGACTTTTAGCTACAATCTTAGCAAAATTTGGGGGCAGCTGGAAAGAACTGGCTCGTAAATCTTTAGCCTAACATTAGTTTATTTCCCTTTTTATCATACTGGATCATAGCACAAATTGTATATATCGCTGTGCATCTGTGTTTGGATGTAATGAGATTGAGGGCTTTTTCTAAAAGTAGGTCAGTTCTGGTGCTGAATGTGGCAGTTGCAGTTTAGTGTCTTTGAATGCACTGTAGAATCAAACTGGGATGCAGGTCCCCCCCCCTTTTTTTTTGTAGCACCTCCAAGCTTGAGTTGAGTTGCTATGGAAACGCTTAGGCAAACTGTTCAAGTGGCTATGACTTATTTACCCTGACCAAATAATAAGCAGACTCTACTTTGCTAGGAGCTTGCGAATAAGTCAAACTTGTGATAGTAATGTTTTGTTGTGACTTTTGGGTGGAAAGGCTTAATTTTGTCAGAAAATGCCAAGGTCTATAATAAATTGTAATAGCATGAAGGTTATTGAAACTAGGACTACGTTTGGAAGACATGAGGAATACAGCTGAGTACTGTTCACCACTGCTGGTGAAGGAAAGAAAGAAGGAAAGAAAGGAAGAGAGAGAGAGAGGGAGGGAGGGAGAGATCCTGTCATTCCTCCTGAAGTTACCCAGGGTGGCAAACACACAATTAAAGCATCTAAAATTCCAACACAGTTGCAGACTTGGAACTATCTGTGCTTAAAAGCAGTGGCGTAGCGTGGGTTGTCAGCACCCGGGGCAAGGCAAGTAATTTGCGCCCCCTAACCCGTGGATTTGCGCCTCCTAACCCTATCCCCCAGATGTTGCGCCCGGTGCGGCCGGCCCCCCCTGCACCCCCCACGCTACGCCACTGCTTAAAAGTCATGATGAAAGAAGAAAGGGGTTGTATTCAGTGCAGTGCAGTGGGGAAGCAAATCCAATGTTCCTGCCACTGTGCCACACTGAACTTCCTGCTGCCTTCCCTCCCCACCCCTTTTGGTAGCCTACAGCAATGTGCAGCATTGGGAAGACAGGAGAGCAATGCAACCCCAGCTGCACAGCCCCACTGGCCACTACTGGGAGGGGTAATGGTAAAATCCACCTCTCTCTGTAGCCAGACACTACATGGTTGTGAGCATGTAGTCAGCACAGAGGATATAGTCACCTGCTGTGTCCAGCTGCATTGGAATACTTGGAACTCTGCAAAAGAGAAACACTGTGGCAGGCAAATGAATTTGGAAACAGAAAAACAGCTGGCAGGGAAAGGATAAAGCCCCATCCACCTCTCTTCCTGATCATCCACTCCTGAAACTGCTTTTTGATTTTAAAGAAACATTACATGCACCTGTTTCTCACGTGTAGCTTGATCCCCTCCCCATCAAGTTGGAGTCTTTGTTCTCCATGGAAAAGGCAAAGTAGTGTCTTACTACTTGAACTAGTGAGATTCTGGAACAGAGGAAAATAAGTGGCATAAGGATAAAATTCCAAAATTGCTTGCTCGGTTTTCCTGTTTAGAACTCTGGGTTGTTGTAAGACTGCACTGTGCCACATGAGCCTGAGGTCCTTTCCAGGCTTGTGATGCTAAGCCTTGAGACTAGACATATGGGGCTCCAAAGGGCTTTCCCTTCCTGCCTCTGTGCTGGCCGATAGTACAGAGAGCCAATTGCTGGATCACATATAAGACTGGCAGTACACCTATTTCCTTCCTCAGATTGTTGGGAGCGCTGAGACTTTTGTGTACTTCCTCCTCACTCATAGTATATTCCTAGCCAATATATGGCTAGTTAACACTTTGCATATCCAGCCATTTTTGTATTCAAGAAGGTTTTTGTATTTTGAGGGGGTCTTTGTGTTACTTAGCTCCATCCTCATACAGTTATACATTAAAAAGGGGGGGGGGTGGAATTAAGCCCACTTCAAGGGTGTCCATTTGCACATTGCCCAAAGGAGAATATGCACCATAAAAAGGGGGGCAAAATAGGGCAGAAATTTGCATTAAATGTGCATTTGCCAATATTTATGTGTAGGTACAAATTTAGAAATAATTGTTAGAATTTAAATTTAACTGCTGGCAAAACAATTTATTTCACTTTGAGATTACTCCAAAAGAGTTCATTTAATTTGTTTCTCACCTCCCGATCAAATGAACTGTTCAATAATTTTGCCCTGCATCATTAGGTCAACCATCTTTGGTTCATGGCCCACAACTGCAGTTTGTGTGTGTTACAAGGTGGCCAGGGGATGGCGACCTTTTGGGGGTTTTTTCTTCCTTAATCTAAACCCCAAAAGGCAAGCTGGGAGCCCAGCAACAGGTGTTCCCAAACTACAAATGACCTGGGAATTGGAAAATAACCCCGCAGGATTATGTACCCTCCTGGTATATAGCCTTTTCTTTTTCCACATTTTCTGGAAATGAAATTGAGGGTACATCATTCTGCCAGGTTGATTCCCATTTTCCAGGGACAATCCAGATTGCTTCCCTTGGGCATCTTGCAGCACAATCCTAGAATACCTGCTCTGTAACAAACACCATGGACTTCAGTGGGACATAACTATGACAGCAGTCGTATATACACTTACTACTTAGGACTAAGTTTAAGTAAATTCAATGGGACTTACTTCTGAGCAGACGTGTGTGTGTGTGTGTGTGTGTGTGTTTATATCTATCTATCTAAATATATCTAAGTGGTTTCAATAAAAACATTAACATTCAACATTTCATAAAATTCCTAAAAATCAGATTAAAACAATATACCAACTCAATGCTACTGTATGTCACAAATCAAACAGAGTTGTTCTGTTTGCACTTATTCAATAAATTTCCCCTCCCCTCCTACTCCCCCTTCCCTCCATGCACCCCACTCCCCAAATCTCTACTGGGGTTTCCCTGACCCTCTGGAGAAGATCCAGGGGGCTTGAGAGGGCAGGGAGGTGAGGAGGTCCTAGCGTGAAAGGAGCAACTTTGTTGGAGACAACCCAGTACTTTTTAATGGTAGAGGAAATAAAATAAAATACTATTTTGTCTTTGTTTTAGGTCTGTCGGCAGCTAAGTTGTTGTCTGAATCTGGAGTTAACGTTGTGGTTTTAGAGGCTCGTGACAGAGTTGGAGGACGGACTTTCACAGTTAGGGTAAGAAACAAGTAGCCAATAACCATATTTTATGTAAATGTAGGGACGCCGGTGGCACTGTGGGTTAAACCACAGAGCCTAGGACTTGCCAATTGGAAGGTCGGCGGTTCGAATCCCCATGACGGGGTGAGCTCCCGTTGCTCGGTCCCTGCTCCTGCCAACCTAGCAGTTTGAAAGCACGTCAAAGTGCAAGCAGATAAATAGGTACCGCTCCGGTGGGAAGGTAAATGGCGTTTCCGTGTGCTGCTCTGGTTCGCCAAAAGTGGCTTAGTCATGCTGGCCACATGACCTGGAAGCTGTACTCCGGCTGCCTTGGCCAGTAAAGCGAGATGAGCGCCGCAACCCCAGAGTCGGTTATGACTGGACCTAATGGTCAGGGGTCCCTTTACCTTTACTAGCATATGACATTCTTGAAAGAGGGTGCCAATTCTCCAAAAGGTTGTGCTTAATCACAAAGCTGTGCAGAACACATAACTGTGGTTCTAAGTTTGCATGTGTGAATTAGGCCTAATTCTGAGGCGAAGCTTTGTTTGCTGCTATGAAACGTAAGCACTTCCTGGTTTTTCCAGTGTGGAACATCCAGTAGGTTCTGTTATTCCTGCATTTTTTCCTCTTTTGACAGAACAAGCAAGTAAACTATGTAGATGTTGGTGGAGCCTATGTGGGACCTACCCAGAACCGAATTCTGCGACTGGCTAAAGAACTTGGCATAGAAACATACAAAGTAAATGTAAAGGAGAGAGTTATCCTGCATACAAATGTAAGAATTACATTTTCTACATCTTTTGGCAGCAGTGTGCACAGGAAAACATTTGATTCATTGTAATATGAAGGACATAGATCTCTTTTCTGATTGTTTATTGACAGCTGAGTGGAAATGTTTCTTATGCATTCTTTTTCTAATACAGTGGTACCTCGGGTTAAGAACTTAATTCGTTCTGGAGGTCCATTCTTAACCTGAAACTGTTCTTAACCTGAGGTACTACTTTAGCTAATGGTGCCTCCTGCCACAATTTCTGTTCTCATCCTGAAGCAACGTTCTTAACCCGAGGTACTATTTCTGAGTTAGCAGAGTCTGTAACCTGAAGCTTATGTAACCCTAGGTACCACTGTAATAAACTCCCTACTGCATATGGATGATCCATGAAGCACTGCTGAGTGAAGGCAATTGATCAGGACTTAATAGATTCAGGAACCTGAAGATTTGCAGAAGAAATGTTTTATTGCCCTCCAACAAAAAAAATCCCCAAACTCCAAAACACTCATAAGAACATAGGAACTTGCTGTGTCCTGCTAGTGACCCATCTAGTCCAGTATCCTGTTCTCACAGTAGCCAACCAGATGGCAATGGGATGCCTGCAAGTAGGATCCAAGTGCAAGAGCACTTTCCCCTCTTGCGCCTTCGAACAACAAGCATTCAGAAGCAGAATGCCTCCAACCATGGAGGCAGAGCATAGCCATCCTGACTAGCAGCCACTGGTAGCTTTTACCTCTATAAAACCTCCATGCATTTGTTTAATACAGGCATAGGCAAACTCAGACCTCCAGATGTTTTGGGACTACAGCTCCCATCATCCCTGACCACTGGTCCTGTTAGCTAGGGATGATGGGAGTTGTAGTCCCAAAACATCTGGAGGGCCGAATTTACATATGCCTGGTTTAATCCTGTTTTAAAGCCATCTAAATTGTTCACCGTTACTGCCTCCTGCTGTAGCAAATTACACAGTTCAACTTTGCTCTGTGTAAAGAAATACATCCTTTTATCTGTTCTGAATCCTCGAGCATTCAGCTTCTTTGGACAACCACAGATTTTCGTGCTATGAGTTCTCGTGTTTCCAACAAAACAAAAATGTCCCATCTTGGTTTCAGAAATTAAAGAGAATGCTTATCAGTGGAAATGCTTTCTGTGGAGGAACTGTCTCTTCATTCCATAAAACAACACAATCTTTTTTTAAAAAATGATAACAAAGAATTAAATGACAATTACTAATAGCAGACAGAAATCCAGGTTCCCGCTCCTCCAAACATCCACTGAAATAAAAGGGTTGTAACTAGTCACCTAAAACTAGGAGGGGTTGGGGTTGGGAGAAAGAGTGTGTCAGTTTAATTCTTGTTTCCTTATATACACATTGTATTCTTGAAAACCAATAACTGGCTAGAGAAGAACCGAACAAAACCCTGCACTTGCATGTCTATGCATCCTTTGCTACGAGTGTGTTCAACAGGACACAGTGGGACTTACATCTGAATAAGCATGCATGAGTTTCCATAGTTACAAGGCGTGTTCTCCCCACCCCCCAATACACTGTAGACAAAAACAAGTTTTTGGAAGCTCAAATGTCATTTAAAAATAATAAAGCAATAGCTAAAATTGTATGCAATAAAGAATAACTTCTGTCATGCTGCCTTAGTTACGTTACATGCTGTTCCCAACCTTCAGACCATAATTCCAGTCCCTGGTTTAAGCACAAGTTCACAGTTGAGTTTTAAATCTGAATGCAGAGCACTTAGAAGATACAGCAAAATGTTTATTTCTAACTGTTGAAGAGAAATTGCTTTCTTGATTGATGATGTTTCCCCCCTCCCTCTTGAGTTATATGGGAATGATCATGCTCCTCCATTCCCAGAAGGTGTGTATCTTGTGATTATGAGCTAAGAAAGGGTTGAGGGCGTTTCCTACTTGGCTGTGATAACTGGACAAGTTTTCTCATGTTTCTGTAAATCCAACTGGATTATCTGCTGAGTTACTTTGGATAAAAACTTGCATTAGAGCACTGCCACTCACATTTATCTCCCTGTCACTCTGAGCAGCAACACAGGATTAAGTGCTCCAAAGTCTTCTGCAGTTTTCTTATTTGGTTTCCTTACGCTATGTTTATTTAGGTACAACGGTAGTTTTGGTGCCTATTCAAACATTGCATTTCGCATCCATGCAATAGGGGAGCAGAGATCCAGAAGGGAGTTCAGTGTTGCAGCATCTGCCTTGCATGCAGAAGGTTCCAGGTTTAATCCTCGGAATCTGCAGGTAGGGCTGGGAATTCTCCCTGCCTGTAATCCTAGAGAGATGCTACTAACCTGTGAGGACAGTGCAGAGCTAAATAGAGCAATAGTCAGATTCTGTATAAGGCAGCTCCCTATGTACCTTATCAGATCCATCCTCCTGAGACCAGCGCTGTAGTGACCCTGCTGTCAGGAGGGTGACTTTGTGGCTCTGTCTCACCACAGTGGTTTTTATGGCATCCAGGGAAACACGGGACGCGGAATTAATAGGCAACACCCTAATTTGTGCATTATGGCCTGTTTCTCTACTGAAGTTTAGCAATTGGCAAGATGGGTGGGGCAGGTCTCTGTAGTATAAGAAAGCAACTCTATTTGCTTAGGAGATGAAGTTTTCAATTTTGGGTGTCTGTCCTAAAGACCAAACTGAGCACAGTTTGCAAAAGCAGAACGGTGAGAACAGCTGGAGGAAGAGAAGAAGAAAAAACTCTGTAGGAGATTTTGTTTCTGCAATACCTAGAGGTCAGAATACTCATCCCATAGTAATCATTAACCTTTATTTCTAAGGCAGTTGGACAATGAACTTGAGCTTTGTTTATTGCATTTATTATGTGTTCTTTGATTTCAGTTTGTTGGGGTGGATAAACGGGGTTGTTAGCTGTTGCTTTTTGAATATTTGAAACGTCCTGCTAACCTGTGCAGATGGATTATATAGAGCACACTTTTAAATGTTGCTTTTTAGAGCCATTTCAAGAGCAGTTTCAATCTGATGAGCTACATGGCATGAATGTAAAAGGTTTTACTCAAACATGCATGCAAATCAGGATGAAGCTTTTTCTTGCCATAGCCTCAGCCCAGATTTTGCAATGCATTTTGCTGACATTCTGGACACACACGCCCATATCACAACTTGGGGACACAAAATTAAATCAATTGGTAGTAGATTCAGCAGCAAAAAATTATGCTCTTCTCAGAAGACATGAGAGCATTCATGCAGTTAGCAAAAGGAAATGGTAGACCTTAACCCTTTCACGCCCTTGTGGTCCTGATCCCTATAGTCCTAAAGTAAGAAGGGTGGCATTCACTTAAGAATATTCATGAAATCACATAAATGACATATGATGCAGCAATATTTGCATCCAGTTAAATATTTATTGATTAATCTGTATGTAGTGTAAAGGGTTTGTTTTGGGATCGGTCTGGCTTATATTTGAATATTATATTATATTCTCACTAAAAGGAATACATTTCCCTTGATTTTGACTGTGGTATAACAACATGTAGAAAGTTTAATTCCACACACCCACACCCCGGAAATGGACATTATATTCTGTGTATGAAAGCTACCTTAACTAGCTTTGCTTATTGGCTGATGTCTTCAGAAAAATCCATCTTTTTCTATACTTTGTGTTTATGGATTCATTTCCAATTTTGTTTGTGGATTGTAACTGATATGGCTGGTATGGAGACCTCAGATCCATGCCAGGAAACAAATCCATTGTTCCATATATTTATTTGTTTCAGGGAAAGTCCTATCCATTCTGTGGTGCATTTCCTCCAGTGTGGAATCCTATCGTATATCTCGATTTTAACAATTTTTGGAGGACAATGGATGAACTGGGAAAAGAGGTATGCTAGAAACAATGAAGGGATACTATGTATCATTATCTGCAATATTTCTAAAAGCTCATATGGAAAATCATTAGGGCTACATGAAGATAGCATTCAGTAAGAATCCATCAAGAATCAAAGAGAGTTCTTTATACTGTATAATCATTGTGTAGACATTGAAATCTTAAATTATGAAATGTATTGGCCAAATGAGTTGGTGTCATCTGGCATGATTAACAACCAAGTGTGTTTTACTTCAGGAAAATAAATTGTGCCAGAGGCACAGACCTGCCTTTCCGGCACTATCCTAATAATGAAATACAGATAGTGGAAATCTCTCAGCTTTACTGGCTCTGTTGGATGTGACCCAGCCTAGCTTCACTCTATTTTGCCCAGAAGCAGAGTTAGTGATATATATTTTGTCCAAGCCAATTTTTCTTCTTTCCCTCCACCTGAGAGTTTTTTGCAACAGCAGCAAAGAAGGGGAAAATAAAACAGACGTAGTGTTGGGGTGGGCGGAGCCCAGTGCCTTGAGAGGGATGCAAATTGCCCCCTCCTCAGTCATCAGGTGGATCATCTGATGGGCAGAGATGGGGCAATAAAGGTCTCTGTCCAGTTGATCTGCATGGATCAGCTGAGAGAAGACTTTGCACCTGTACATCTGCCTTTAAGTGCTGTCTCTCTCTGTGTGTATGTACAAGATGCATGTGCAGCCCCTGGAGGGTTGGTTATGGTTGAATGGGACCCTCAGGCCAAAAAGGATTGGCCCCCACTGGGTACCTGGGTATAAGTCCTATTGGACTCAGTGGTGCTGAGTAGACATGTATAGGATTGCACTTGAAATCTTAGTGAGTATTAAATGGACATATAGTGAACTTTGACAGCTCTGGAAAATATCTACTAATAGCTGTCCTATCTCCAGCTGTTCTGACTGATTAAAACAATGTTCTACTGGTTCTGAATAGAAGAATTCACCTATTTAATTTTATTCCACATTGAGTGCTCTGCATCTATGAAGCATGAATATATATACACGTGTGTGTGTGTGTGTGTACACATATATGCATGCACACACACACACACACACACACACACACACACACACAGAATTGTATTAGCATGCATTTGGGGCTGTGGAGTGAAACTATTGCCTGAATGCTCTTTCGGTGCATGGATAGAAGTTCAGTTTTAACTGTGATGTATGTAGTCTGGTGAGTAAGAAGAGTGACTTATTTCCCCACATCCCACCTCTGGTCTTCAGATTCCAGCTGATGCTCCCTGGGATGCACCACATGCTGCAGAATGGGACAAAATGACAATGAAAGAATTCATTGACAAACACTGCTGGACCAAGTAGGTGATTTGATTCATTTTGAAAGTTTACTTTAATGTGATACTTGCTTCTTTGCTTGCTGCGTGCCATATTCAGGCTACATACATCAAAGCCTTATTCATGTTGCCTCTCTCCTCTAGTCATAGAATAACCAATCACACATATACAGTATGGCTAGAGAAATACATTTGGGAGCAGAAAGTTAAAAATTGTAGAATATACTTAAAGTGCGGAACATGCTTGACAGATTGACCTTAAGCATCCATCCTGATTTGCTTGTGCAAAGCTTATGCACAGGTTAGACAATACCTAGTCTTTACTGAGCATTCATTCTGATTTCTTTGGTGGGAAGTTATACAACAATGAGTAGTCATTCTGATTTGTTTTCAGGGTGTTCACACTTCTTCCCAATAAACATTGGCCCATCTCACACATTTCAGTGCTTTCCCCATCACTTCCATAAAATCTGTTGTTTTTTTTAAAGTGCATTCATTGCATCAATGAATAATAAACATGAATACTGGAAGATGTATAGAAAACACGTTCCTGATTCTGAAGGTGAAAGGAGGGGCTTTGGAATATGGTATTATAGTACCCATTACCATTCCCCACAGTTTAAGAGGTAGTTCCACTTGTTTCCCCACATCTCAATGTATGCAGGCATTGAGAGACAGGAATAGGGAGAACGTTGGTGGACTTCAAGGGAAGACTCCTCACAATGAGGCGTATCTGCACTGCGTGTGGTGGGGCAAAGCCACCCTCCTGCCATTGACGTCATTGCTGCTTATCTTGGCAGGGCCATGGTGAGGTTGGGACTACATAGTTGCACTGGCAGAGTTGCTGGATTTGTGACAGTGCTGCTGCTGCATGCTCCCGGCCTCACCCCAGCCCAACCCTGTCCAGACAAGGAGCCATGATGCCCCAGCCATGCCATGCCCCACCACACACACCAGTACTGAGGGTTCAAAAGAGATGCTGAAAACCTTTTCAATTACATAAATGATGAGCTTAATGAGGCTTCTTTGGAGGGCAGAGGCAAACATCACCACTAAATGTGAAATATAAAGGTAAAGGGTAAAGGAACCCCTTACCATTAGGTCCAGTCATGACCGCCTCTGGGGTTGCGGCGCTCATCTCGGTTTATTGGCCGAGGGAACCGGCATACAGCTTCCAGGTCATGTGGCCAGCATGACTAAGCCGCTTCTGGCAAACCAGAGCAACGCACGGAAATGCCGTTTACCTTCCCGCCGGAGCGGTACCTGTTTATCTACTTGCACTTTGATGTGCTTTTGAACTGCTAGGTTGGCAGGAGCAGGGACTGAGTGACGGGAGCTCACCCCATCACGGGGATTTGAACCACCGACCTTCTGATCGGCAAGTCCTAGGCTCTGTGGTTTAACCCACAGCGCCACCCGTGTCCTTAATGTGAAATATAGTTTTCCCCAAAGCAAATATTAATCATTGACTGCAACCATTGAATAAATAAGGCTACAGTACGTTGAATCCATAGAATTTGTACATTCATATTGCTTTTGTAGACTAACAGCCTAGTTGGGAGCTACCTCAGATCATCAGCTGGCCAATTCTGGTCTAGACCAATATTAACATGCTATCTGCAGTTCTAAGGTCTTTGCAATTAACAGAGATTTTGGACAATTTATTTTTAGTGGAAGTGATAACATCTAGGAACGTAATAAAGGCAATAAATTCTGAACAAATCAATAGCAGTACAAAATTAATGAACAAAGGAGGAGCTGTCACTCATTAAAATGATCTTTCCTCATCAGATTAAGAAAACACTTCACTCTCTTCCATTATTATTTATTAGATTTATTACCTACCCTTCACCATAAGGTCCCAGGGCAGGTTATAATGGCAGAAACAATAGAGTTTAAAACAAAAGAAAACCAACAATCAATAA
This sequence comes from Podarcis tiliguerta, assembly GCF_965153285.1. Taxonomy (NCBI): domain Eukaryota; kingdom Metazoa; phylum Chordata; class Lepidosauria; order Squamata; family Lacertidae; genus Podarcis; species Podarcis tiliguerta. The sequence continues at coordinate 55,535,656 of NC_139537.1, read as the reverse complement.
TAATATTTTTAAATCCTTACATTAATTCACAATTTTCAGGTAGGCCAAAATAATACTATTCAGTTATCAAAGCCCTGAATAAATAAGTGCATCTTCAATGCGTGATAAAAGCCAAATAATGATGCTGCTGGAGGCACACCTCTGTTTCGTTGGAATTCCACAGTTTATGGGCTACTCTTATCTCACATTGCCACCCCTCAAGCTTCCGAGGGTGACAGAACTACCAAGAAGGCCAATTAAAGAGAATCTTTGCTTGGTCTCCTAATAATAATATATAAAAAAATTGTAGAGAAAAGTACTGTTGATAATATCAAATTAATATCAATAGCTCTCAATCTTTGTTGTTTCTACCTCTTCATTGTATAAAGAATCACTAGGGATTTTGCTACACTCTTTGTTGATATCAACGTCACTTCGGAGTCACACATGGTCTCTGCTCTCTGGTTCCTGTGGTATGTGAAGCTGTGTGGAGGAACAACCAGGATATTTTCTGTAACCAATGGAGGGCAGGTATGTGAAATCATACATGGATTCTTCCTTGTGAGAAGAATGTGCTGTTGCATCTTCTCTAACTGATGGAGAAAGAGCATTTGACAAGAACTCAATGTGCCGAAATAAACAAACAGAAGACCATGCTATTTTGAACATTTAGACTCTTGTTGAAATTAGATTAATATTATTTCCTCTCCCACATTCACACACCCCATACTATGGAGGCTTTACTGTGCTATTCTGATAATGATCCAGTTTAGTTTCTATGGTTACTAGCCAGTTACTGTGTTCTTAAGAATTCTGTATCTCATCACCATCACCTCCTGCCCAGAGTCTCTAGTTTAATAAACATGCACCCAAAGTACAGTACTACTTATTGCCTGACCTAATCACAAGGGTCTATGGGAAGGTCCCTCAATTAGAGCAGAATTTATAAAATAGTTTGTTTAATTTCTGAGAACATGAAAGTAATAAAGAGACAATATTTCAAGGAAAACTTTGTCGGGAGCACTGCTGTCCCCAATAAAAGCAATATTTCATAAGTTGGAAGCTTTATGCTTTCCCTGTTCTTGTATTAATTGTGAATTCTTCTGACCTAGAAATGATAGCAAAATACTATCTATGACTACCTCTTTCATAATTATACTAAATGTATTAGAGATACCATATCCCATAGAAGAAAACTAATGCGCTGTTGTCCAGATATGGTTCTGGTTCAGGGCTGACACCAGTAGTCAACCAGGTCAAGCACATGTTGAAGATGTTTGCTGATTTTAATTACTTGGGAAATCCAGCTTTCAATGTCTTTTTCTCTCAAGCTTAACTAAAGATGGACTACACCATTTAAAAAAATAAAATAACAACATTGTTATCTTATTTCTCTGATGGTGCTGGTGTTCCCAGGAGAGGAAGTTTGTCGGGGGTTCTGGACAGATAACAGAGAAGATAATGGCACTACTCAAAGGCACTGTGAAACTGGAGAGGCCTGTAATCCACATTGATCAATCAGGTGATAGTGTCATTGTGGAGACACTGAACCATGAGACATATAAGGTAATCCAATAAGAATAAAACATAGTATGCATTTAATAGGGGGCATGTCCGCTATAGCTTTTAAGCCAATGTAATCAGCCCCACCCTTGTGTGTTACTCTGCTTTTCTCAGTACTGAGAAAATCTTTGAAATCTATTTTATTGATCTATTTATGAGAGCTTCATCAGCCTCTGACATTTTCCTGTCCTCACTGTCACTTGCTTCCTTCCTTTTATATTAATGTCACTGGACTGCCACTACAGTGCTCACAGCTTTTATCCAGTACAAATGTAAATGTCAGAATGATTGAAGTACTGAGCGAACATCTCTCAAAAGTGTGTAACATTTCCTCGTACAGATCTGTATGAAAAGCTTATGCCACGATAAATGTTACTCTTTCAACATTTAACAAAGCAGCGTTAGCCTTTAACTGCCATGGTTGCTCTTCTGGGATATGCGTCTTATGTTTTCCTGTTTACATTTTACAGAGCAAGTACGTGATTAGTGCCATCCCACCAGCCTTAACCACAAAGATCCATTTCAAGCCAGAACTACCAACAAAAAGAAACCAGTTAATCCAGCGTATTCCCATGGGCTTCGTTATCAAATGCATGATGTACTACAAAGAAGCCTTTTGGAAGAAGTCAGGTATGTGTGCTTTAAGAATTGATTCATTTATATCCCACTTTCTGCTTACTAAAACAGAGTAGACTTTGGCCTTTCAAATTTGAGTAGCACACTGTGCAAGGTGAAAATCTTGTGCCCCCCCCCACCTCTCACCTTCCATTTTGCTCAATTCACTATGTCATACTTGTAGTGCCATGTGGTGCCCCCTAGGCTATCCATCTAGTGTAGCAGAACCACTTAAAGAGTCGCGGACTCGCTTTACTGGCTGAGGGAGCCGACGTTTGTCTGCAGACAGCTTCCAGGTCATGATGCCAGCATGACTAAGCCGCTTCTGGTGAACCAGAGCAGTTCACGTAAACGCCATTTACCTTCGTGCCAGAGTGGTACCTATTTATCTACTTGCACTTGACATGCTTTCAAACTGCTAGGTGGGCAGGAGCTGGGTCCGAGCAACGGGAGCTCACCCCATCATGGGGATTCGAATCACCGACCTTCCGATCGGCAAGCCCTAGACTGGTTTAGACCACAGCACCACCCAGTTATGCTGCCCTAAATCTGCCTCTGGTAGAGCTCAAGAAAGCTAACAACATTCAAAGTAAAACTGTAATAAGGGTGGAGTTAACAAGCATCTAAGTTTCGTCTGATGGGTACACAAGTTGTGTAATCCTGTCAATATGTACAATCACTAGTGTTGATGCACTTTCCCTTTCTAACCCATATTAATCACAACATAGATATGCAGTGTATTATCTCAGTAACTGTGTTTAATATAATTATCATTGTATATGACAATGGGAGACAGGGAGGCATATCAAAGAGTTTTTGAATATTGCAATGAGCAAAAAATGATTATTGTAAAGAATTTAAGATTAGAAAGTGCATTCCTTGGAAGTTTGAACAGGAAGATTTATGCAGCACAAGAGTTCTAAATGTGCAATGGCTAACAGGATTCTTAATGTTAAAATAAATGTACATTTGTGCCTGGAAATAGTACTCCACACTGAGTATTTCTGGTGGCCATTCTATTTTTCCTTTCAGATTTTTGTGGCTGTGCAATGATTTTGGATGAAGAGGCTCCAATTTCAATCACCTTAGATGATACTAAACCTGATGACTCTGTACCTGCTATTATGGGGTAATGAAGCCTGCATTTATATATTAGATGCAAAAAATATTGACAGAAAGACTTGTGCAAGACCAGCTGGTGTGAAGTTATGGAATGTATGCTAGGTAACATTCGAGAACCCTATAGAAAAATGTATTTATGCCTTGCTATTAGTTCCATCATGCATGTCCTGAACTCTGTCCTTCATTTCACACACATGCAAACATTATCTTTTAGCACTTGTTGCTGTGCCCACAAATCCCCACATACCACAAGGGAATCTACATGCCATTGCAGGAATCCAGCACTGTATTGAAGTTACCAATTTCTGAAGTATAAGACTAGTTGCATGTAGCTCTTACATATTGCTGTTGGGTTTTTCTAAACATTTTGGTCGCATGTATCTTTTCCCCCCAATTGGTACCTTTGTGTATGCAATATTGACATGTACTTTCCTCCCTGTTTAGCTTTATCCTTACAAGAAGGGCATTTAGACTAGCAGATCTTAGCAAAGAGGAGAGGTAAGAATAAGCAACTGTTTGTATTCTCTAACAATAACTAATTCTTTATCATTGTATATGGGCACATTTTTAAGATGCAGAAGTCAGATTTTTAAGATACATACAATCAAACCTAACTTCATGGTTGTTATGAGATAGTAGCTTGGACAAGGTCACCTAACAAGCTAAGCAGCAACTAAATAGCATGCTCCGACTCTCTGGAAGAGGCGAAAGTCTGCCATCTTTGTGTATGAACTTCAGTTTAGTACAAAAAATGTAGTCTTTTGAGTAAATACACTCACTGGAAGATTTGAGCTGTTCAGTGGTTTTGATAGTTGTTTGAAATCTTATTTTGCTATCCTATTAGTTTCAAAAACCTGATGATTATGGATTTGGGCCCTTTCATATTTTGTCTGTTCCTTTTGCTTCTTCATGTAGGAAGAGAAAAATCTGTGAACTCTATGCAAAAGTCTTTGGATCAGAAGAAGCTTTACATGTAAGGAAGAAGAGCATCTAAAATTGGTGGAGTATTAATTATTACAACTTATGGTTTAGCTATATGAACATTTGAGGTCTGTGTTCATATTATTATTTGTTTCTTAGGTGAAAAGGTAATAGATGACAACTATTTTATCCCTTGCCATCTGAATGAAATCCTTAAATGTAAATATCAGGTGATATCCAGTCATGTTCAGAGCAGACCCCTCAGAATCAATAAGAGAAAAATGCAGAATTGCATGCCACAAATTAGGAGATACAGGTGTGTTAAGTAAATTAGCACAATCATTACAGGTGGAATAGGGTATGTGATAACAATCTTTTGAAGACCTTTTATATTATATTAGAATGCAAGACAAAATAAGGTACTGGAAAACTCCCCTTTTTGTAAAAGCAATCTTTTCTTTTTATTTGGAAATATATATTTTACAGCATGTAATTGATTAATGTAGTGTTCTTTTGTTTATTTTTCCTTGTAAAGCAAAATACAAATCTAACTTGAAAGCAGTGCTTCTGTTATAGGGAAATGTAATTTATCATATGACAGCAATCTTGTTAATGGTTTTGATTAATGCTTATGTGCCTATCTTGCCTCAAATGGGTGATTAGCAAAAGAAGCTTGATGGTCTTTAATTATTTAGAATCTCAGAGGCAGAAAGAGGCAGGTATCTTTGAGGAATGTTGTTTGGGGATCTTCTGCAGGAAGAACCATGTAGTGATAGTCAACTACCTTTTAATCAGAGTTGCTCCATTGATATTTACGTAAGAACAAAGCTAAATTAAGTTTATTAATTTCAATAGGACTACCTATGAGCAAAACTTAGTTGGTAAAACTTACTTTTACTTTGGATCTATGTGGAAGCAACCATAATCTCAATGGCAATCATACCAATCTCTATACATCTAAAGATGATCAGAGCTTGTTTGCCTATCTTACAGACTATCCAAAGGCAACCCTGAGAGGTGGAATTATGCTTTCTTAAAACATGTTAACCGTTACTCTTAGAACATTGTTTCAGAAGGCAACTGCCATATTCTTTTGTACTGTTGAAACACTTTACGAAGCATTGCCTAATCCCTTGTATCCCATCATTGAAATCTTCAGAGGAGTCACTATTAACGACTGTCCATGGCTTGGATGAAAACAGCTCATATCCACCAAGAGCTGTGCATTCAGCATTGTGGTTCCAATCTTATGAAATTCCCTTTCAGCTGAGGTCAGGCAGGCCCCCCTCCCCCGTTGAACTTCCAATACCTGTTGAATACCTTTTTTTTGTTTTGTTCCAAAAGACATTTTAACTGAAGTCTGGTTTTATAGTTGTAGCACATTTTTATATTTTCTGTACTGTATTCCTTGTACACATCTTAGAGATGATTATAGTTAAGCAGTATATAAATCATTTAATCATTTATTTAAATCATTTAAATAAATAAAAATAAGCCAAATCAATAAAGTTTAGGAAAAAGTAGATTCTGTTCAATACTGATAGGAACAAATTAATGCAGACTTTTCCCATTTGCATGAAGACTCTCACTTTTTCCTGGAGGGGAGGGGAATTGCAGGGGGGTTCACTTCTACCAAGGACCGCACCTGTGGGGTTGAGGAGCATAACAATAACCTATGAGCCAGTGTGGTGTAGTGGTTAAGAGCAGTGGACTCGTAATCTGGTGAACCGGGTTCGCGTCCCCTCTCCTCCACATGCAGCTGCTGGGTGACCTTGGGCCAGTCACACTTCTTTGAAGTCTCTCAGCCCCACTCACCTCACAGAGTGTTTGTTGTGGGGGAGGAAGGGAAAGGAGAATGTTAGCCGCTTTGAGACTCCTTAGGGTAGTGATAAAGCGGGATATCAAATCCAAACTCCTCCTCCTCCTCCTATGAGTCCATACCATGGGACTGCAACATGTGAAAACAATGCAAGTTCTGGAAATTAAAGTTCTGCTCCATTATTACCATTTCTTCATAGACATACTGCAAGAGTAGTCATTTCTCTTACCTACCAATCCTCAAAGCACTCGGCTCTTCGGAGATATGAACCAGGCTTTGTGTTGGAGAAATGCTTGAAAAATCACAGCCTGGTTCATAGCCGGTAACAGTGAAACCCAGCTTAGTCCAAAGTATTGAGTCAGCCCTGTGAAGTAGCATAACCTCCTTCTCTGATTTATATGAATTGTATTCCGTTTGTAAATTAACACACCTCCCTGTAATCCAGTAATGGAAACCTGGAAAAATATCCAGCATTTACAATGTAAATTCTGCCATGAATCAATGCCTTAAAAAACGAACAAAAAACCTTTGTTTGATTTATTCCTGCAGCCAGTGCATTATGAAGAAAAGAACTGGGGTGCCGAACAATATTCTGGTGGCTGCTATTCAGCCTATTTGCCACCAGGCATTATGTGCCAATACGGAAGGTACAACTAGTTAATAATATACTCTTGTTCTGTTGTTGCTAGCAGAAATTTGTTGAACTATAAAACCTTCTAGATATGAAGCCTGCTACACTTAGGCATACTAATACACTATCCTAGTGAGAAAAATGCCAGAAAACTAAAGCTATTGCCAGCAGGCAAAATAATAATATGCTGTAAAGCACTCTGTAAAAGCATAATAATCTATTTTAAGGTTGTAGATAACATGCTCCTGATTTAGGCATCATTGAGGAGAAACAATTCAATTACAGTCATGGGGCTTAACTACAGATTACTAGCAAATATGTGGCTTGGGACCTCTGAAGGAGAAGACAGTTGCGGGGGGCAGGGGGGCAGTTTGGAGATTCCCACCCCCGAAATTTCCAGTTCCCTTTGTCTGATTCCTATTAATAGATGTTGGATATATTTAAACCTCTGGAACTGGGGATTACTAGTGCTGAGGCAAAATGGGAAGGCTGCATTTCATACAGCATTTTTGTTTCTTGCAGAACACATCGCCCACTCATTCCTTTTTTACTGTGTTAGGTTAGATGGTATGTCACCATTGGCTAGGCAACTGGACCCAATGTTCTCTCCTTCGGCTCCAGTCACAATTAGCAGAATATTTGGGCTAGAATGTGGACAGAGATTCACATCTGAATGTTCAACCAAGTCCACATCCTGCAACGATTAGTACTGCATAATTAGACGTGATAATTGGAGGCAGGGCAGAGTCTTGCTGCACAATACAAATTGACAATGATGCTGTCAACAGAACAGTCAAGGGTGGCACAGTTGGGAAGCAGAGATGCTTTCCCTTTCCACCTGAAACAATAGCCAATTAGGGTAATGGCGTAATCATGAATGGGAGAGGGGAAAATGAACAGTGAAGAGGAAGGTTCTGTCAGTTTTCCAAACATTTGCACCTTCCCTGAAACAACTTTCACAGTGTTACTGGCCACCCCAATCTCTGCCAAGCAGTGTATGAGATTTCAAAGAGGGTCTTGGCACTCAACCAGGGTCTGTGTTCCTTTGGAGAAAATGAGACACAGTGGAGTCGGCAATGTCTTTGAAATCTGATTTATTTACACATGTTTACACATATTTATACCAGATCTGTAACAATAGCAAAAGTTGAACATCATGAATATTTGATGCTATACTGCCTGCTGCTGTTCAGTAGCCTAAAGCTCTTTGCTCTCAGTGCCTACCAAGTGGGACTTATGTGTTGCAATGTTTGTTTTACAGGGTCATTCGTCAGCCAGTAGGTAGGGTCTACTTTGCTGGCACAGAGACAGCTACTCAGTGGAGTGGCTACATGGAAGGTGCAGTGCAAGCTGGAGAGCGAGCTGCCAGAGAGGTAAAGAGAGCCAGAACGCACTGGGCATCTTCATTAAAGACCTAAGTGATATAGCTGTACCAATGAGATTTTGGGTCTTCTTGGTATTCAAATCTCAATGTCACTGTGCTATAGAGAGAATTCTCAGCAAATCAGAAGGACCAAAGAAGGACAATAGAAACTAACATTCTTTTATAACAATCAGTTGCTAATGAATCCCTGCTATTGTTGTTTAATGTATCCTTGAAATGCCTGAATCAAAGTTTTTATGTACAATAGGATTTTTTCAAACAGAATGCTAATTAAGCCAGAATAAACTTGAATGGCGTGGAGCAGCTGCTTTAATTTAAACAATAGCTCTTAGTAGTCAAATGTGCACCATTCAGCTATCAAGTAAACCACTTCAGATGACTCAAACAATAAAGGTATTAGGTGTGTGTCAGTTAACTTCCTTGTGACATCCGAACCTCTTTTGTAAACATGGTGCGGTATTTTCTGTGTAGGCTAGATATTGAGGACTTGGATCTATGAATCTTCCTGGTTTGCAGTATTTGTGGGAAGTAAACATGGAACCAATTCGTATCTCACCTCATTGTCCTACTGAATTATGAGTTGCCCTTGTGGTGTGTTTATTTTTCCATATGGTCTGGTTTTGCACCACCAACATACTGGTAATGTTTGAAATTCGGATCATTTGGGATGGTCAGACAATGTGGTGCTTACCACATCAGTGGTGTACCTTCTGGGAAGCCAAGAGAGTTAGCATGGAAGTTAAGTGTATGATCTGTCTCTGATCTTAGATCTGATCTTGCAATGTGGGATTCTAGTATGTGGAAACAGTGTCTGAACACCATGTGCAATGCAGGAAATGGCCCTCAGTTGTCTTTATCTCATTTCTGCCTTCATGACTTGCATGCTGATGAAAAGAATTACTGTTAGTGGGATATCATTTTCTGTCTTCCAGATACTGTGCAGTATGGGAAGGATTTCAAAAAATGAAATTTGGGCGACAGAACCAGAATCAAAGGCAAGTATGATTTCTCATGCTCTTTTTGTACGGCTGAACGCAACATTTCATTGTCTGGCTTATATGACTGCATCACTATAATTTATTGCCATATTATTATGAGGATACCTGATAGAAAAATAGCCATTAACTTAAAATGGAAATCTTGGCCTAGTTTCTAGTGTGCATAGTGTATTTCATCAACAGAAGCCCAAACAGCCCTGCAGTCTCCCACTAGAAAATTGCACATAAATAGTTTCTAGTTAGTTAAGTACAGTGGGAAAATTTATTCCCGTGCTTTGCAAGTCTCTCGTTCTGCTCCTCAAACTGACCATCTCTATCCCATAGTACCTGTCTCCGTCTCCTTCTAGTTCCTGATAGCCTTGTTGTCTCACTCATTTGCTGAGATACCAGATAGGGGTTCTTCTAGCTTTCATCTAGCAAGAGTTATTTTCTGGGACCTTGTTTAACTGCATTGTACAGTTGCTTTCTTTGTTGTTGAAATTGCTCTAAAAATGACTGCACATTCTACTTAGGATGTCCCGGCTTTCCCAATCACTACCACGTTTTTGGAGAGGAACTTGCCATCTGTCCCAGGCCTCTTGGGGTTCCTTGGATGTTCTGCTTTCCTCACCTCGCTGGCTGCGGCTGGACTTCTTGCCTATAAAAAGGGACTTATCTTCCGAGAATGTTTCTGAAGAAAATGTTTCAATTTCGCCCTTCATGCTGGGTATTGTATTTTTATCGTGGGAACTGTATTTTTATCTGTGGCTTTATAAGTGGCCTTGAGTGGGTGAGTTTTACCCATAAAGGTTGCCTATAAATATTTTCAATGAACAAATGTTGTTCTTGGGAAGAAGTATCAACACATCAAAAAGAGTTTTAGTGTCCATTTAAAAATCAAGTAGTAGTGAAGCAAAGCTTCTATTTTCTTGTTCAAGCCCCACGTTGGGCAAAAGGATCCTGCATAGCTGGGGGGTGGACTAGATGACTCACATGGTCCCTTCCAACTCCAGAATTCTATGATTCCTCACTTACTTTTATTGATTAAAGTCAGTGGCCTTTTATCCCTTATGCCTTTTGAGAACAAGCCAGAACAGATACTTTGCACATTTCACAATGCTTTTGGGAAAATTCCGCTTGTCTTAATTTTTTTTTAAATCTCACAGTGAACAAATCAATGTTAAAGGCTTACTCTAGTGGCTCATTAAGCTAGATGTTTATGCTGTCAAGTGCCTGTTGTACTTAGTCTACTGCCATTTAAAATGACAAAACTGTAATTTTGTAAATTTTGCAACTGTAAATGTAGTTTCAGCTATTATAAGATATGAGGTTCAGCATGGATTTGACTAAAGAGAAATAACTACCATTAAGTGCAAAAGCAAGGTAATAAAGTTAGCAAGAGAGATGATTTAGGATTCCCAAGGCTCTATAAATAAAAGTGAGGTTACGATACGAGATGTGTGTAATTATTTTACATGTATTACTTTACAGAAAAAGGTATAGAATCCCTCACTATCTTCTGAACACATAAGAAGTTGCTTTGCCATTTTTGAAACAAGAGTAACTTACAAACCCCTTAATTAAAAATAGAAACTAGGGAAGTAAAGTCACACTTGTGTAGAAAGCTAGACAAAATGTTTCCCTTCTGACACAAACAAATAAAAATAAATCGGCTAAATGAAAATGGGTTGTATTCTGCTAAGCATCCTTATTCCTCATAACTCTGTGGGATAGTTTAAGTTGACAGACAGTGAGTGGAATTAAACTAAGTTTCTCAGAGTAGACCCATTGAAATTGATGGGCATGACTGAGTTAGATCCATTACTTTCAGCTGGTCTGTTCTGAGTGAAACTTAGTTGACTATCCCCCAGAAACTGACTCATGGTCATCTAGTGAGCATGGTGGCTGGACAGGCATTTGAACCCTGTCCTCCTCAGCCTTACACAGTACTCTACGGGTAATCAGTGGCTACTAGCCACAATGGCTATACTCCGCCTCCACCATGATTCTTCTGAATACCAGTTGTTGAAAATCACAGGAAGGGAGGAAGGAACACATATCTTGTGTTCAGGTCCTGTTTGTGGGTTTTCCGCAGGCATCTGATTAGCCGCTGTGAAAATATATTCTGGACTACATGGGCCACTGCCCTGATCCAGCAGCTTTTTCTTATGTTGTTAATGTCCAATGATAATGTGACCAATGGTTCCCAGAAAAGACAATTTACTTCAGGTAATGTTATACAGGTATGTAGATAACTGACAATTTGGTGATAAGGGTATCCAAGTCTGTTGGTGCTCCTCTCATCATTAACTACCTTTGTAAAATGGTAGATACGATTTGTGCCTCTTATCTGTGTAATTTAGTGAAATGTGCCTTTGAACATTCCTTGAATTGCCATTAAAGTATCCATTTAAAACACTCCAGATCATTCAAGCTGTGTCATTTTTATGTCTATTGAAGGGCAATTTGTCTGCTGCAAATTACACCCTCCCTGCAAATGCACATATGCACAGCTTTTAGGAAACATTTCAGAGCTCTGTAAAGGAGGACGTTGTGACAGCTCTAGATGCTAATGACCTTGGCGCAGGGAGAGGGAGGCATTTGGACAGAAGGACGAAGCTCTCACAAGTGCAGCAATGGGTGCACACAGAATTTTGCTATGTTTGTGGCTCTCTGAATTGAAGCAAGCATGATATGTGCACAACTCTGGGGGAGTTGGGTGCTCAGATTCTTTCTTGGGGGTGGGTGTTTGAGGAGGGACAGCCAGATGGCAATGTGGCACTCAGGAATGCCCCAGCTCTCTCTGAACTCAGCAGGAGCCAGGGCATTCCTCAAAACAATGCTGCTTACCTGGCTTCTCCAGCAAGGGCAGGGAAGATGAACATCTATGACGCATGCTGGAGAGCCTCCCTCTCGACAGTGGAAGTGGTGGGGTGGGTGGAGGACTGCCTCTTGCACTTCTGCCTGAGGTGGGTGCTTCACCTCGACTCATGGGTAGGCTGCCTCCGGCTCCAAGACGCATTGGAGAAAAGACATGACTTTGTATCCCCAACATTAGTATCCATTTAGAAATCTCTCTCTTTGGTGCAGAAAGAAGTACCTCAGGTTGAAGTTCCTGTTGTGTGTTATGGATCCAATGCAGAATGGCCTTTTGCATTGTGCAGCCCACTTCTTCTGCAAGTGGATCAGCCTTGCTGGTTTGGGGCATTTAGGGGGAACCTTTTATTGGCTTGCGAAGTGGTTGTATTGTTCTGCAGCTGCTATCTTCAATCACTTAACATTGCCTTGTGCTGTGTTCCAAAACTTCACACAGAGAAAAGCACTTCTCATGACTGTGGGAGCTGCAAATGGGATTTCGACTAAAAGACTTTCATTAAAATTGGCAGTGTCCTGCTGCTTGCTGACATGATGCTCCTGCTGGAAGCAACATCTTTCTTTTGCTGCGGAATAAATTTATACATCCAATTTCTTTCTACTTTTTGATGTTTCTGACAACCAGCTCAAACTTAACAGAAGTAAACTTAAATCTTTCTGTAAAGTATATACAGTGAAGAACATGCTGAGCTTTAGCTGCAAGGACAAAACCATTCTTCTCAGAACACTGGGCTGAATCCAAGTACTGTTGCCATAGAACTGCTGTGTGTGAATAAGTGCCCTGAGTCAGAGAAGATGTGACACTATGGATCTGTTGTTTGAAAAGCCAGCAGTATGAGCTGGAACATCTCAATTTCATATTGTTTATCTCTGCGAATAGGGATATAAATACGCAAGGATTTCTTTCATTAATTCTGTTGACTGGTTCTGTTTTTGCTGAAACCAGGCTATGAACAGGTATAAACATTACAATTCCAAGGCCGTTGTGTAGCATATTGGTTACTAGATATATAATTGGTTGCAGACCATTGTGTTGCATAGTAAATGTTGGCTTCAAAAATACTCTACAGTGACATTGCAGGGCTCCTCACACTCATCAGGATATCAAAGAACTAGAAAAGTTGCAAAAATATTGGCAACCATCAGCAGTAGACAGCATGGTTGGCGGGGGGGGGGATGATGCTCATCTGACCTCTGGTTCGTCACATCCCTGCCTTTTAGGGGGAAGGGAGAGGCAGTGGCAAGTTCAGCATGATGCAAACACACTGCCTGGAACACTGCAATGGTCTGCACCATGCTGACCTTGCTGCCACCTCTCCACCCCATTATGTAGCTGTGATGCAACCAACCGGAGGCCAAATGACTGGCATCACCCCACCATGGCATCCTCTACAAGCATCTAAAAGAATCAGGCAGATGTAGCATCTTCTCTAAGAGGAAAAGCTATGATACTCAGGGATCTTTCATTTAGAAAAAGGCAACTTTGTGAACTAAACATGCATGAATTGGGGGAATTATAGTTTTGCAGGAAGGGACTTGCCTCAGCAACAGGCGAGGGAAGGGTCAAATATTCTCACCCGCTGCCACCCACCTCTTCTCCACTTTGCATTGCAAGAGCAAGCTGTCAAGCTTTTTCAAAACTCGTTGTTACCCAATAGCAGTACAGACTGGGGTGGGGTGAGAACTGTCGTCCAAAGGGATTGGAAAGCCACCAAGAAGGCTTGTTTCAGACTCTCATAGAGACCAATACTAAGACTCTGATGCAGGTTTGGCCTATTTGTTTTGTGTATTTACAGACGGGCTGGTGGCATCTGTTCATAGTTCATGTTCCCAGAGTCAGCTTCTTGATAGGCATGGCTGAGTGTTTACTCTGTCAACACTGTGAAAAGGGGTAGGCAAATCAGTCTGTTCATGCCCGTTCATGCCTCTTTCACATTTGTTGATGCATAAATCTGTCTTGTCCCTTTTCTACAGTCAACTGTGTTTTAAATCCACCCTTTTAAACATTTTAAACACATATTTTTGCACATACACGTTGTTGCCGGAAAAATCCGAGGGCTCCCTTGGACAAAAAGTAAAGACACCAACCAGAGTAAATTGGAGCAAATCAGCAGCCTGTAGGCTTGGCCTTTATTGTACTGTTGCAGCAGGGTGTTCCCCTCACTCGCAGGAGAGAGGAAAGACCCAGAACAATGGTGTGCAAGACCTTATAAAAACTTTTGAAATTCCCCTCCTCTAGGTCAAGCCCACCCCCAGAAACATCATGCATACATTACAGAAAGGAGGGGTTGAGGGAGGAGTTGTGGTGGTAACCTGAGTGTCCTGTCACCTGGCTGGTTCCTCCTTTCTCCCCTCCCCATGAGTACTTTCCAGGTGACAAAGGGGAGATTGCAGTTTCCTGCCCCCTGAGGGGAAATCCAATCACTGTTCTTTTGTTATAGTCCGTGTTGAATCCACTCCTGTATGCAGTCTGTAGTGTGGTGGATGGGTTTCTGTCTAGGACCATCAGGGTTGGCATAGCAACTGGGCAGGGCTCCTGTGGATGTGCTGGAATGTTCAAGGGATTATGGCTGGCCTGTATCAAACCTTCCCCATTTTGTAGTCCTTCCTTCATGGAGTAAAATAAAAGTGGAACAGTGCAAATCTGATGTATGGTTGATTTTCTATGAATTTATAACAGAAGTGTAGCGTATGTAGTGTGTGAGTGTGAGTGTGTGTGAAGTCTGTACAAACTGAATGATGGGGGGGGGGGGTTCCTGCTCCAACGTTTCTAAACTTATTTTGATAGTCTCTCTCTTTTGAGCAGAGAACTGCACCAGAACATTCTGTAGAAGAGCCAGGGGACAACTTGGTCCCAATCCACACATTAATCTGGGAGGGAAGGGTCAGATTGGTTGCAGGTTTTTCTGTCCTATTTAGGACACCACTGATTTTTGTGGTGATGATTAAAAATATATATATCCAGCCCAGCTCTCTGAAGGGGAGGCAAATTGTCCTTTCCCTCGTCAACTGATGGATAATTTGATGGACGGGGAGAGGATGATACTCCTCTCCTTGGCTGATCCATGCAGATCAGCTGTAGAGGTGGGGCTCCATGCTTCTCTGTGGACTTGCCTGTGGACTTGCATGAGTGGTAACATCTACCATTGTCATGTAACCCCTAGCAGGTTGGCCAAGGGTGACAGAAAGAGTTAGCCACCCCTGCCGTAAGCAACTACAAAATATGAGTGATATCCACCTCATACAGTAAACCCATTGATATCCATGGATGTAAATGCATTGGGTATCACCTGTTAGGATTTTTATCTATCCAAGCTGCTCCAGCGAGTGGTACTATGATTGTATAAATCATGTGAGTGTCTGAGAGAGCGTGAGAAAGGAAGTCTGTATTATCTTTTCCTTCTGAGTACTATTGGAAGTTAGTTTCACTTCTGTGTGTGTCGCAGGTTTCTGTACTGGTGTTCAGAGGGCACAGACGTACTGGTGGAGTCTCTGTATATAAGACTGTAAATAAAGTAGTTTTAGAACTACAATTGAATCTTTTTTCTACCATGATATACCAGAAGACTGGCGTGCTCTTTTCAGGAGAGAAGGATCGATTATTACTAGCTACTCTGGACTGAAGGAGATTTACAGCCAGAGAGAGCCACCGGAGAGACGCTCCAAAGACTTGGGAAGCTTGCAGCCTTCCCAGGGCATTTTTCCAACATCACCCTGTGTTTACACCTTGACCAAATCAATGCACCGATGGAATGCAGGGACTGCCAACAATTATAAACAACAAAAGACATTCAGTGTGGCAATGTTTATTCCTTTGAGTTGAACTTTTAAAAAGGTTCACAGCTGCCAGATAAAGATATCTAGAACAGAAAAAGGAACATAATAAGGGACTCAAGACGAGATAGCCACCACAGAGGCACTTAAGAAAACGCCACAATCATGTAAGGCACAAACAAACCATGACTGACTGAATCCATATCTCGATACTGTGATGTTACACTTGTACAAAACAGATACGACGACTAGTACTAGTATGTGATCAAAGGAGAAGAAAGCTCAGCTGCAGGTTAGGTCAGTATAATTTATTTAATTTAAAACCCCCTTTATAAAAACCTGCTTTGAAGATTTTCACTTTTATTTCCACTGGAACAGAAGCTCAGCCATTAATAAGGTTTCAGGGAAGAAGATGCTGGAAGGAATATTATGTTTAATCAATGGGTACATTTACTTAGGGAGAACTGTTAACTTTTAATTGCACTGTTCAAACTTGCCCAGGTCTCCTGTGGATTAGCTCTTCCAGTTTTTAAGCACACACTTTCCTAGTGTGTTGTAATTTTTCCTTTTCTGCGAAGCAAATATTTTATTTCTCCACTCTTCAAAATAGGCTTAAACTTTAGAAGCCTGCCTCTGGACATAGTTCTTATAGCACAGTAATATTCTAGACTAATGTTATGCTAGTTTCAGTTCCATAAACTGAACCTCTTGGGGGAATGGGACTTTCCAGAAGATGAAATCAGCTAGAGGAAGTAGAGTCAATCCCTTTAGGATAAAGTAGAGTCCTTCTCTTTCTGAGAGTGTTAATGAGCATGGAGGACCTTTCTGAAAAGTGAGCCACTATTTAAAAAATCACTGCAGATTTGGACAGGCCAACATCCAAGACCGTGGATGTATTAATTCTCATGTGCATGTGTTTTTGTGGCCAGAATGCATGCATATAAAGTTTTTTAAGTTTACTTTTTGAGTTTGAAAAACTGAAATTTTACTCATGGACAGCTTTTTAGTGTCCCAGCCTTTAGGAGATGCATGCTAAATGTTCTTCAGATATCACAGTATTGCAACCTTTTCTGCACTTCTTCATATCTGCTGCCAGGATATTCCTACCAGAGAAAACTTAGTTAAAATCACTGAAATAAATATGTGTCATGCAGATAGCATTGCTCATACAGGCCCTGCAGAGCAGATCCCCATGCAGATCAGCTGGAGCCAGTACAACTTCAACCCAGTGTGGACACGCAGGGATCAGACCTCAAAGACAGATAAGAGTAGACATACTTGAAGCTGGCTGCTTATAAGTATGTTAAGTTAATCTCTATGCGAGCAGGTCACCGGTTTTAAAATGTTGGCATTGGTCTTCTCTCCAGCACTTAATAATCTGCTTGATTTCCGCTGATAATTAGAATTCAGGTGTTATCTTGGAACAGGACATCTTGCAGCAAAGATGACAATGTTTCTAAAGCCTTTAGCAGGGTATTGCCAGAATATTCATCTGACTCAGTGCAGAGAGGGGCCCTTTAATGAACTATGCACCAATTCTCACTGCCAAGTGCAACAGCTGATTTTTCTCACCCCTTTGACATTTAAAACAGTAATACAATAGTTACAGCTCTGCAGCATTTGAACAGATACAATGGCTTTCAAATGCATTGATATAAGGGGCAATTAGTGCACACTTAGCAGCACCTTTTTCTCTTCATTGTCTCCTGGGCTCTCCATGTTCCTTCCCCTCCAGTTTTTGCAACCTTATCTTTATCCTGTAGGGCAACACCATAGTCATTTACAGAAAAGATACAGTGAAATGTTGCCGTGCTCCTCTTATTCAACAGCCTTCATCGACATCAGTGGTGCACAGAGTCCTTAGTTCACTATGTCCTAAGTGTCACTTTCCCACAATTTGACATATTGATCTGAGTACAGTGGTACCTCGGGTTAAGAACTTAATACATTCTGGAGGTCCATTCTTAACCTGAAACCGTTCTTAACTTTAGCTAATGGTGCCTCCCACTGCCGCCGAGCGATTTCTGTTCTCATCCTGAGGTAAAGTTCTTAACCTGAGGTACTACTTCCGGGTTAGTGGAGTCTGTAACCCAAAGTGTTTGTAACCCGAGGTACCACTGTACTGCAGTTGACAGTGGGGTATGGCTCTATGAACTCTATGCCAAAATATTTGTATTCATTATCCACAACACACACACACACACCCTCAATAAACAAATGAAGTGATGAATGGATTGTCTCCCTCAAAAGATGCTGGCATTGTAGCCTGCTGCCCATTCCAGAATTGGGCATGTACACACACACACACACACACACACACACACCCTTTGGCGATATGTCTCAACAAGGCCCATCAAAACTATGCCACTAGGGTTAACTTACAATAAGCACCCTGGTCAAATAAAACACTGACCCAGACATTCATTAAAAAATATTGTAGCCATAGCAGCATACACGCTGTCTTTACTGAATCAGTGAAGTGCAGGTTTAAAATTGTGTCAGATTTCCAATCACATATCGCAGAGAGTCAAGTGACACTGCACAGAACAAGCACTTACTTAAAAATGTCCTCAAACTCCATGCTGTGTTGTGTGCCTTACAGTCCTATAATGCCTTTCAGAGGAAGTAATTAAATTCCTAGTGTGAAGGGAAATCTCTGTCATGCCCTTCTTGTAAGCTCCACAGAGGCACCTAGCTAACCAATGGAGGCTGCAGTCCTATATCCACTTAAAAAGGTAAAGATAAAGGACCCCTGACAGTTAAGTCCAGTAGCAAATGACTCTGAGGTTGTGGCGCTCATCTCGCTTTACTGGCCGAGGGAGCCAACGTTTGTCCGAAGACAGTTTTTCCGGGTCATGTGGCCAGCATGACTAAGCTGCTTCTGGCGAACCAGAGCAGCACACGGAAACACCGTTTACCTTCCCACTGGAGCAGTACCTATTTATCTACTTGCACTTTGACGTGCTTTCGAACTGCTAGGTTGGCAGGAGTAGGGACCGAGCACCCTGTTGCGGGGATTCGAACCACTGACCTTCCGATCAGCAAGCCCTAGGCTCTGTGGTTTAGACCACAGAGTAAATCCCACCAAACTCAGTGGCACTTACTTCTAAGCAGACATATGCAGGCTTGCACTACACATTGATAGAGTACAACCTTAGATGGACATTTCCTCTGAGGATCCAAGCAAGGCAACCTCTGTGTTCTTTTCCTGTAATGTTGTATGACATCATACACATTTTTGTCCATAAACAAGAAATAGGATGCTAGTTAAAGTATGATGCAAAATAGTCGGTTGTAAGTTAACGAAACACACCTCAAAAGATTAAGATGCTGTCATTTTCTGAAGTCTAACACAGGCAATTTATGAGGTGACAGCTTAACAGTTTGGATCTTCCTTCTCCCATCTGACCCTGATTTTGGTTCTGAACTCTCAGAGAAGTTTATAAATTCATGAGAATAAAACACTCTGCTGTTAAAGATGTTGGTCCTAGCCTGGTGGTGGTGGTGGGAATTGCAACATGCTGAGTGCCCAGTATTTGGCTTGTAAAACCTTCCTCTTCTCCTTTCCCCACGTTATCTTAGGTATGATCAGCATTTATCAGCTCTGAAAGATTAATCACTTGGTAGATAAGAAGGTTGAAGAAAACATCATCCCTGTATTGACCCCAGTTCTTGCTTTCTCCTCAGCTAAAGAGGTGATTGGAGATGGCAGGCACTTTAAATTCTTTGCATGGTGCTGGAGCTAAGTGGTACCCGCACCATGTGTTGGCTTGGGGTTTTCCCATAGCAACCTTTTATACTGTTAGTGTAAATTCATGCCCAGAAACCTGTTTCCATTCATGGATGGATGTAGAAGAAAGTTATATTGAAATATGTGGGACATGCTTCCAAGAAATGTTGCTGAAAGAACAGAAGTTCAGCAAGTTCAACCTCTTGCCTAAAGGCAGGATCATTCATCCACCAAATCTCATAGGCCAACTTCCAGACCAGAGGTAAGACTTTAATGTGCAACCGATTTCTGTTTCTGAAAAGCAGTTGCATTCTCTCCCCCCCAAAAATCTCCACATTCTCATTTATCTCAAGAAATGAGGAACTGAAGAAAGCGGGGAAACAAAACATTTGTGGAAAAGAATGATTAAATGGAAGAGCTGAGGATTGTTGAGAGTGCTTGAGTGCTTTTTTGAAAATGATCAAAAAGTAATTCACAACCCACTTTTTCATGCCTGATGGGTGAATTTATGTGACTGCTACATCATAACTTAGTTAGAACAGGGGAAAGGGGTGCAGTAAAGGAAATTACATTTTGCATAAAATGTGCTGTCTTTGTTCCCCGCCTCCCTCAGTTCTGCCAAATACTCCTAGGGCTGCATGCTTACTCACAACAGTATAGGGAAATGCTTCTTTATTAAGTCTGGTCTCTTGCCCTATCTTATGATGCTGATGGGACACTAAAGCAGAACAAACCACAAACAGCTGTATGCTCACCGTCCCCTCCTCTCTATAAACTAAATATTACAGGTGCTACAGATCCTCTCATACTACCTGAATGGCCGTCACTGACATCCAAGTTATACATAGGAAGAAACCCAGAGCTTCTGTGGTCTCATACCTCTTTCCTCTCCAGTCTTTGTAATTTCTAACAAAACCAGTGTATAAAGCAAGGTATAGGGGAGCCTTTGGCCCTCCAGATACTGCGGAACTGCAACTCCCATCATCCCTGACTATTGCTGGTGCTTGCTGGGACTGATGGCACTCATAGTTCAGCAACATCTGGAGGGAGGGAGAAAGGTTGTTTTCTGCTGCTCCAGAGAAGCGGACACGGAGCAATGGATCCAAACTACAAGAAAGAAGATTCCATCTAAACATTAGGAAGAACTTCCTGACAGTAAGAGCTGTTCGACAGTGGAATTTGCTGCCAAGGAGTGTGGTGGAGTCTTCTTCTTTGGAGGTCTTTAAGCAGAGGCTTGACAACCATATGTCAAGAGTGCTCTAATGGTGTTTCCTGCTTGGCAGGGGGTTGGACTCGATGGCCCTGTGGTCTCTTCCAACTCTATGATTCTATGATTCTATGATTCTAACATCTGGAGGTGCCCCATGCCTGGTATAAAGTGACCTCAGGTTGGTCATTTCTTTGACCCCGCCTCACATTATTGACAGGAAGACTCACCGTGCTAAAATGTCACATCGCATCATATTTTATAATGTCTAATACGTTACCAAAAAAACAAAACAAAGCAAAAACCAAACGCAGATAGCAAAGAGACACACAGCTAATGTCCCATCTCTTTAGCCCAAAGACAAGTGTTTATGATGCTTCCAAAAGATGTCTGGACCGTGGCAAAGCTCTGAGAGGATGAACTATGAAGCACAAATGTAAAATGCTTCATGACAGACCCTGAGGGGAAGAGGCCATTGCTTGGTGGATGAGAAGATGCTTTGCATGCTGACGTTCAGGTTCAGTCTCTGGCACCTGTAGCTAAAATGAATTCAGTTCCAAGCTGCTCCCAGCCAGAGTGGGCAATCCTGGGATAAATGGACCAGTGATCTGACTCTGCAACCTGTTATTATCACAGACTTGCCTTCAAAGACTCAACTGTGTGATACATTTTTGCATTCAGGTGAAATAATAATCAGACTTTGACATCCGATTACCATAATGTTCCTTGTTTAGAAAATATCAATCTGACAAGTGACATTTGAGGAATTATTATTACTTAAGAAAAAAAGTTCAATTGAATTCAGTAAGATTTAGCCCCTAGTAAGTGTGCACAGGAATACTGCCTTGAATTACTAATTTCTTTAATAATTAAAATGGAATTAGCTTCACCACTGTTTTGACTAACAGATTCTAATTAGTGATAAAGCCAAGCACATTCTGATTGATGAAAAGAAGCAATTGAACAGTGCTTGCTCCCTCTGTGAGAAAAAGGGAAGGATCTAGAATTGCTGGCATGGTCCAGAACCCAGCACAGCCTTCAGGAAGATGAGGATATACAGGCTGTCCCACTCGGGGGAAATCTTTAGCACCACCTCCTACATCATCCCAGCTTGAGGATGTGGTCCTTCCACTTTCCTTGGGTTCCAAAGCTCCAGCAGCATCTCCATCTCTTCCATCTTGTAAACAAACAACAATAGTTCCAGAACACCACAAGGGTCATTTAATGGAGCACAGCCAGGTCTTCCAGGGAGATGGGAACAGAACAGACCTTACCAGCTTTCATAATGCTTCAGCCCTTTGCTGAGACAATATTCCTCCACTGCCTGAAACTGGGAAGAGTACACTTCTAAGCTAGAGGTAAAGAACTTTTGGCCTACAACTCCCATTATCCCTGCCTATTAGCCATGCTGGCTAAGGCTGGTGGGAGTTGAAACCCAACAACCAACCAATGACCTTTGCTTTAAACCTTTTCAATTTCAAGCCAGGAGCCACAAGGCTGGGCAGGAGAGAGGCCACACATAGACAGGTTGAATTCTCATTACCCAAAACCAACATTTACTACTTAAAAACCTGCCCCTCAATTGCCTGAAAACTGCCTCTGAAGCTTATGAGAACATGGAAACAGCCTCCAATAGTGTCACCTGGAAAAGAAAAGGGGGCAGGGGTGGAGGCCACAGTGTGCAACAAGGTACTTTGCTGTGCCTTGGGAGCCCCCTCAGGTTCTGGCTACTGCCCTAAAATTTCCTCTGTACCCGCAAGTAAATTGTGGAAAAGTGATCCATTATGAAAAAAGGGGAAATATCTTAATAACAGCAGCCCTGGGGTACTGTTAACAAACCTAAGTCTGTACAAAGAATAGAAACAAAAAAACATAACACCACCCAGAGGAAGAGGATGGTAAATTCATCAGGCCAAAAACTAATAAACCTTGGCATATCATTTTGGTCAAGGTATGGTCAACTTGGAAGTTAGTATAAATATACATATGTAACTCCCAGGGAGTCACAATGTCATTAGTAAAAGGTAATCCTGGTTTAGAAAAAAAAATGCAGAACAACTCCAAGACTTGGAAATCTTTTGGTAAGTATATGACTCTCCCATAATACCACAAAAGAAACATCATGTCTGTCCTATAGCTTGTTCCTCTGTCTTTCAAATTCCTTAGAGATGCTCTCTCAAGTTAAATTGATGTCTTCAGCTCCCAGTGGCACACTGCATAGCCAGAGCACAGAGAAACAGCTTAATTCTTGCCAGAGGCAAGCAACAGATTTCCCAACAGATTGAAATCTGGCATTCTGAAATGTCATTCTAGTTGGCCGTCTTGATTTCATTGGAGCTACTTAAGCAGCAAGATGTTGCAGTTCCATTTTGTAGGTGAAAAATGGGCTTCAAGACCCTTCCCACAGTGTACTTCCTGTGTGCCATCTCATTAGAAACCAAAGCAGAAGCACTTTCACACATAGAAATAATAAATCATTTTAACCTGACGAGGATGTTAATATCAGATTAAGTAAACATAGATTTAGTTCCTACTGCAAATCCAGCGAGTGCAAAAGAAAGCTAGTATCATTTTTATACACTTTTAAAATAATAGATCTTCAAGATGACGGTTCTTGAAAGGACCTTTCCCATAGCCTCAGAGGTAGACATGGACTCCATGTTACGTTTTAAGATACCTTTCCATATGGTATGGTTGTCAAAATTCAAAATCAAGTATCTATTGCTGAAGCTCGGATCCTGAAAATCATGGTTTCATTTAAGAAATAAGAAGTTGTAGTCAAGTGTCCAGTGCTCATATAGAAAAGCTAGAAATGTTTGGATGCCTGCGTGTTTTTAGAAACCAAAACTCTAAAAGGGAATTATCTAGGGAGCTTCACTCTTGTACCATGCACAGTTCTTTGTCCATCTCAATATCATTTCCTCTCTTTTGCCCACGTACTGCTGGAGTTCACGTTGGCCCCCTCCCTGCGTGAAGTGCAGCACTAGTTTTCTTTCCTCAGCTACTCACAATGCCAGGCATTTCTAAATGCTCAGGGTACCACAAGTCTTCATAACACTGCAGTGGTCAGATTAAGATGACAGGCAGGAATCTTTCACTATTCACAAAACAGTGTCAACAAGTTCCATGTGATAATCATCACAATGCTGTTTTGAGAGGCCATTGGCTGAGAGCAGGCTTTGGCTGCAGAAGCTCCCAGGTTACACCTCCAGCGTAAAGATCTAAGTTGTTGGGCATCTACTTAAGAACCAGAACCTGTTGGTAGATATTACTGGGCTAGATGGACCACTTTTCTGATTCAGTATATGGCTGCTCCTTGTAGATTATCATCTTTGGTAATTTATTCCCTGATTTGTACTGCCAAAGACATGAGAAAGGAAAAGCAACACTGGAAATGACCCCTAACTGGGATTTGCACCTGTATTTAGCCTGAGTTGATAGGTTCCTTCTTCGGATGGAAGGATGTGTCCATTTTGGTTCTCTCAGGTTTCACATTTCGCCCGTCTTCAATTCAGTTCTCAACATTTTGCAGCAATTTGCCATGTTTTAAGAAATACTCATGAAAATTCACAGGCATGTTGGAGCGAATTTCTCCTAATAAACACGAAAGTTTTATGCAACTTTATGCTAATGTACACTTTTTAACAAACCTATTTCCCCATCTGCATTTTAAATATTAGCTTTTTTTACTAATATGTTCCTCCTAATATCTGCATTATTGTGAACATTGCTTGATTGGACAACTGCACCACAAAAATGCAGGGAACTGTGCTCCGATTCACATACTGTTTTGGAAAGTCCAAATCTGAGTGCGTAGTGATTTACACTTTTCCTACATTCCTAGTTCTTCATAATGCCACAAGTCAAAGGCAGGAAGTGACAAGGGGGAGGGTGTCTAACCAGGAGTCCCAAGAGCATCAATACTCCCCAACCCCCTCGCACGCTTTAATCTGGTCCTGGTATTTTTAATGACCAGATTAAGGCTTGGCCATGTAAAATAAAATATTTGCAAACACATAACTCAAGCCTTTAAAATGTGTGTTTTCATTTGTTGGGTTCACGCAGGTGCAACTGCTCTTGCATTCTCGGAGTTAACACATGGTTGAATAGTAGGTTGCCTATGTGTTCTAGAAAATGTGCCATGGAGTGTGGAATCCCTCAAAAAAAAAAGAGAGAGAGAGACCCCTTCCAGTTTTTTGGCAACCCTTCTCTGCAAAAAAAACAAACAAACCCCAAGAACAGAAACCAAAAAGTACTTCTGAAGAAATAGACCCCTAAATTTGTGTAGAATGTTGACCCTGGAATTGATTCACTCAGATAATCTCTTCGTTTAATTTTCATTCTCCCAAAACATTTGGAGGCAGTGGAAATGTTCGATCAACTACTTTTCTCCCACTGTGCAATGATTTTTGCTTTGCCACTGTGGTGAGATCAACATAGTAGTTGATTTTGTAAAAAAGGAAAACGTCATGGCAATACACTGGGCTCCACCAGACCACTTTAAAAAAACACCCCAAAATAATAACAACAGCATCAGCCCACTTTGTACTGGCCTCAGAAATACATATTGGACCCTTTTGCAAGATAAAGTTTCATAGGAGAAATACATGGGATAATTGAGAATTGCATTCATCACTACCTGGCAAGAGTAAAATGATCGTGCAAATGCACACACATCTGCCAATTCTTCTTAGATTCACAGATCAATTTTCAGTTTTTCACCAGAAGTCCCCTTTTAAATGTGCAGAGCCCTACTGCAGTCGCTGATGTCAAGAGAGCACAGAAGCCAAACAACTTGAGAAGTCCAGGTACAGAAGGCAAATTCCTTTCCCAAAAGGTGGTAGTGATTGGCAGGGCTGGGACATCCTGGATGAAAGAACATTCACTATTAGTGTAAGGCAAATGTGAAGTTCTTCTTAGGTGGCAATCTCAGTCACATCTATTTGGGTATAACTAACAGCCATGGAATTATGCAGGACTTGCTTGTGACAAAACATGCACAGGTTTCACTGTTAGTTACAGATCCTGTATATAGCATGTCACAAAATGGTTGATAAAATTAATAATAATGCAGCACTATTTCACCTTAAAGGAAGAACTGCAAACTTACGAGTGATTCTGGTTCTGACTTCCAAATTTCTGCTTCCGAAATCTTCCCCATTGAGTGCAATATCTAAAAATGAAGATAACATTTACATGGCTTCCTTTTATTTCCAAATACTTTGGTAAAGGCTTCCCGAAAATTATACACTAAATGCACACCAAGGTTTCAGATCTTTCTGAAATGAGATTCACACGTAATGCAAATTTATCAGAAAGGTCCAAGATTTAAGGGCATATCAAAACAAGCTAGGCAAAACGTTGCCCCCACAGATGCTGCCATGGGAATAAATACTGCATCTGTAACCAAGTAAAGTTTCAACTGACTTTAAAATGGACTATTTCCTGGGAATAGTCCAAAATACTGCAGGCCTGCCCTAATCCCTAATATCCAATTTCAAGCTCTCTTTCCAATTTTAAAATGTATTGCATTATTTTAAGCACAGTTACAAACAGAGAATGTGTTCAGCAGTCTGCAGCCATCAGAGATCCAGCTGGTAAGACAGGGCCTGTTCAGTTGTGGCACCCATGTTTTGCAACCCTCTTTCAAGGGAGGCTCCACTTTATTAGAATTCCAGTCCATTTTCCTTTCTTTTGTCGCATTTTGGGATTCATTTGACCACCACTACCCTTCCTTCTGTGATTTTATGTACTGACTTTGGTGGCTTGTTTGTTTTTGTCGATTATTTGCTTTTAATGGGTGTCTCTTAAATTGCTTGGCCAAATCGTGGAATACAAATATTTTAACCAGCAAATACAATTGCCCTTTATTCAAACATATCAGCAGTGCAATCCTATATGCCCCTATGAAAGAAAAAAGGCCCATTGAGTCCAATGCGGCTTACTCCTAGATCCGTGAGTATAGGATTGCAGCCTCACAAGGCCTTTTTACTCAGGACTCACTGTACCTCTCTGACGGCTCTCTCTCCAGCCTGCACTGCACCTTCCATGTAACCACTCCATTCTGAAGCCGTCTCAGTGCCTGCAAAGAAGATTCTCCCAACTGGCTCACGAATTACCCTTTAAAAGAGGCACAGAATATGGAAAGCATGAGGGACCCATTTCTCTAAACGTAAGTCAGAGACAAGAGCATTCCTAATATCATTCTACCACATCAGCATTGCAACCTATGGCAGATTGCTTCTGGCCCCCTTTCCCAACTTTATGAAATCCTTTATGAGGAGAGGAAAGGTGACTAGAATTGAGTAACAGTCTTCTGATACAGAAAGTTTTCAAGGCACAGAAATCTGAGTTCACATACAGAGCACCCTTGTTGGGCAAAGGCATTGAATTCCAACATTAATTACGTAATTTGTTAGCTTACTACTTTGATTTATTAGAGACATATTATAAACTCAAGGGTTGTAACTGAATGTTAATCAGAGCTGTTATGTATGCAAGGATGCTCTGGGCTGATGGCACTGATATAAGTAGCAACATAAAACATTTGCTTCAGAGAATATGCTTAAGATATTTCCAAATAATAAATGCTTTATCTTGAGTGAGGAAGTTACTTTTACTGAACACCTGCAAACTCTCACCAACACTTAGACGTTCTAGTACCCCTTTAATTAAGGATGCACACTTTCCTGGGATCTCTTGCATAGGGCTGAGCTGTTTGGCGCTAATTAACTCATTAAAGGCATGGTTGCCAACAAAACATGAATCCGATTACAGTTTTTATTAACTGCTGAAACAAATGCAACCTCCTGCCAATCATCGCGTAATCACAAACTAGGGAATTGTATTTCAGATGTTATAATCTCCTCAGGTTTCTTTCTGTAATGAAACATCCTTGCTTATTGTTAACATACCTTCCAAACTGAGTCATTATCCCTGGTGGGAAATAGGCTGTATAGCACCCCCCAGAATATTGTTCTTCACACCAGTTCTTCTCTTCATAGTGCACTGGCTAGAAAGGCAGAGTTAACAGGGTTAAAAGTAACAGAGGAAGCTTAAAAAACAAAACAAAAAAAATCAGAAAACTTATTTCAGAGATCTGTGAGGAATACCCAGTGATTTCTCATGTCACTTCAAAATTTACACAGATAAAGCCACTCCAATTTGAAAATACAGGTCAGGTAGCACATTTAAAAGTGTAGGTAAAAATACTTTAAAAGAGAAAAGAAAATGGGTAACACACATAAACTTTAATCCCGCTCTGCCCCACTGCTTTGTTAAAGGTTTCTTAGAAATGTATTATAATAAGGTACAAAAAAATATAGCAAGTGCTTACTGTTCTCAGTCCATCTTTGAAAAAATTGAAATGCAAAATACATCTTTGAAAACCCTCACGTGGTTGACTGAGATCCACATGTGAAATATTCCCAAATACCAACACTCAAAGTGAACCTACTGGTTTTCTGAGGTCATGGATTGTGTGTCCAGCTTGACGGACCATGACCTCAGAAAACTAATCCAAGATGACTAGTCTTATAAATCTTCCAAAAGATGTTCAAGCACTGTCCTGGGGCCTCAGAGGAAGATTTGGTGCCAGAGTATTGTCATACAAAAAAAATTACTAGGATTCATCTGCTAAAGGAGGAGAATGCATGATGCCCTGCTAGCTGTATCATCAGAGCTAATCATTAATAAAAACAATATATATTATCCTCTTACATGCAAGGCTTCCTGGGATCCCAACACCTTTGCATAGAGCTCACAGATCCTTCTTTTCCTATAGCAGAAATACAAGAAAAAACATATTGCTGAGCTTACGTTTCTGAAACAAACTATAGTTTGCTCTGAATCTGGATTTTATCACCTCAATTTCTAAGATTAATATTTACAGGGATTGGTGCTATACATTCTAAAGGCCCTCATAAACATCATGGGCCTGAGCCTGCTAGGGGCCACCACCCCACACACAGTCTGCATACAACATCAGCAGCAACAAGGCTAGCCCTATTGTTAGGCTGCTGGCCTTCTGAGTGAGACTGCAACCTGGGGCAGCTTACTGGAGTGTCACAAACAGGCAGCAAACATTACTGTTGCATTTTTAAAGTGAGGGAAGGGAAAGTGGTGCTTGTGGGATTTTCTGCCTTGGGTACCAAAATAACTTGGCCAGCCTTGGAGACTCTGCCTTTTCTGCTCTTCCTCAGGTAGCAAAATTTCTCTGGATGGCCCTGCTGAGTAGCCACATGTGCAAACAGATCCTATGTGTGCAGTTTGAATAGATGGGCCTGTATGCATGGAACAATTCCTTTAAAAGGCTAAAACAAAGCTTTGCCAGTTGCCTGTTCATAGGAGGATACAAGCAAATGGAAATGACCCCCTTTCCTTTCCCCACCCAATGGCTGATCAGTGGGATTCTCACTTTTTAAAAAATGAATAACAGGCTGCTCTGTTGTACAGGCTGAATTGTATCATATCCCCTGTGCTTGCTATGAGCCAGTTACACAAATGACTCCCAGAAACTGATTGGGTGCATACTGAAATTGCGCAAAGGCAGAGTGTGGAATCCATGCATGGAAATAAGCTTCAAGGCATCGTTGGTGGGTCTTCTGGACATGTTCCAACATACACAAAGACTGTTGCAGGAGGAGCTCCCCCGCCCCCGCCCATAGAGCTCATCATCTGTTGCAAGAACAAGGCTGACTCCAGGCCCACCCTCTCGCACTAGGTTGTCATAGATGTTATGACTGTGCATTTCATATATCAATTTCTGGACTCGGGAGTTGTAGTAACTACGTACCGAATGAAATACTTTAAACTTAGCAAATACCAAACAGCATTAATTTGGAGACCATCAAAACCATCAAAAACATCATTACTTCCTTGACTCCATTTTGTCCTGGGAGTCAAAACCTATATGAAATATATTTGCAGCCGAATCATTTATTTGTTTATTTACAAAGAATATTTGTATGCTGCCAACTCATATAAAAGATGTAAAGCAGTGCACAATATATACAAGCACAACAAAACACAAAACAATAACCCCCCCCAAAAAAACCCAATAAAATGAATGGCTTGTCAAGAAAGTTTAAGCAGCTGCATAGACCTGTTAGCGCATAAAGGTCTTTGCTGCTGAGCTTTACATGGGGCAACACTGGGAGTAAGGAGGAGGAACTTGACTGGCAGTGCAACCACCTGGTCTGGCTGTAAGTAAGAAAGAAGGGAGGCGAGGGTTGGTTGAGGCTGGTGGAACAGTGCTCCACTTGCCCTAGTGAGTCAGTCTCCACTGATTCTACTACCATATGAATGAATGAATTTATTATTTCGGTCACAGACCAGTTATAGCTCACATACAAAATCAGGGAAGTCCATATGGGAATGGAAAGAAAGGAACATCTTGGGCTGCCAGAAAAAAAAATCCAGAGGTTTATTGTTCATACCTTTCCTCCGCGGTGAGGTGAGTCAATTTTCTGCATTTCCGAGCAAGGATAAAACTAAAATACAATAATATAGAACAGACTCTTACTTCTATCATCACAATAGAATCAATAATAATTATAGTTTAGATTAAGACCATATGATGCCGGTGGTTTTCAAATCATGTCATAAATGTTACGATATTGAAGCAATGATGCTGCAAGCTGATTGCTTGGGAATGTCATGTGATGTTGGGAGTGTCTGTGGGAAACAGACAGCACCGGAATTAGCTCAGAGTGTAATATGAGCTGCACAGGAAGTGCTTGTGGAGTCGTCTGCTGGAGGTTGATGAGAGCAGACATGTTTTCTGTAACACTGCAAAGACAGGAATAAAGCCATGTAAATACGTTTCTGTCTTATCTCTTTCCCCTGCCGGGGGGGGCAGGAAAGAGTGGTGTGTTCTTCTCACGCTGAGAAGGATCGCCTATCGCGACCTCTGTCTGGTCCCTGCAGAGAAGAGCAGACCGGGAGGTCAACAGGACTCCAAGCCGGGTGCCTGGGAGTGTTGCCGGTTTCTCCTGATAAAGGCTTGGAATCCAACATCTGGTAGCAGAGGATGGTTTCATTCCATGAAAGCAGCGAAAGAGGTTGGTGGATCGTAACTTCATCCTCTGCTAGAAGATAAGGGAAGATATGGTAGCGGGCGGATGGAAACTGCAAGACCGGCAGAGCACCGGAGCAATCAGTTTTGCTGATAAGCTACCGAGCAACGGAACCCCCAAGGTATGCTGATTTTATGGGCTAAAAGGGTGAACGCAGATTGAAGATTCTCTGGTTCACAAAAGCTGTTTTTTTGGATTAAAAACGGCACTGAGAGAGAGCCACATACTTCGCATACCAGGGCATAGATAAGAAGCTTGTTGTTCAAGCTTGGAATGTCCAGTTGCTAAGCAACGAGACGTCAATCTTTTCAGCTACTTCGGAGATAGTTAGCTTGAAAGGGAAGTGGAAATTCACTGGCCACCGGAAGAGGCTGGGACTGTGAAGAGGCTGGAAAAACACTGGGTAAACATTCCAGCGTTTGTTTTGTCTTTGGCTAACTGCTCTTGGAGGGACTTTCCAGAGCTGCCAGGTGCCAATAGACTCTTGGATTTTACAAGGCTCGAGAGTGAGAGCTGAGGCTTGGATTCAAAATGGATACCAAGAAGGGGGGAGGCTTACCTTACCCACCTCCACTGACTAATGACAATTATGCCTCATGGTCAGTAAAGATGAAAGCCCTGCTACAGAATCAGAGGATTTTTAGGGTGATTGAGAACCCCATTCCTCCTGCACCAACGCCAGGTTGGAATTCACAGAATGTCAGAGCCAGGACGGCCATAATTCTGTGTATCTCAGATGATCAACTCGTGCATGTTCAGGATTTGGAATACGCACGTGAGATTTGGGAAACGCTGCGTAG
The DNA here is from genome assembly GCF_965153285.1 of Podarcis tiliguerta. Taxonomy (NCBI): domain Eukaryota; kingdom Metazoa; phylum Chordata; class Lepidosauria; order Squamata; family Lacertidae; genus Podarcis; species Podarcis tiliguerta. The sequence continues at coordinate 55,504,184 of NC_139537.1, read as the reverse complement.
AATACATCAAAGAGATGCTGGTTCTTCAGCGTTGCTGCATTTTGAGAAGCTAACCAATCTAAGGCTAGCGCCTGATGGAGATGTACAAGCGCATCTGACAGAGATGAAATTCTTACGCCAGCAGATGGCGCAATGCAATTTCCCTCTACAGGAAGAGATATTCTGCTTCATGATTATTAACAGCCTTAATCGGACTTATAAAACCATTGCAAGTCAGCTTGGTTCGCTACCAGCGGCCGATCTAACGGTGGAAAGAATCTGTTCAGTCGTTCTGAATGAAAGGGACAGACTTGCTGCAATAGATGTCAAAGACAGGGGGAGAGAAGCTCGGAATCCTGACACCCCCACTGCTATTGCAAGTGAAGAACAGGCTGTTGCTTTGAATGTTGTCCGTTGTTTTAATTGTGGACAGACTGGGCATCTTCAGCGGAGCTGTAAGAAGCCACGTCAACAGAAAGGAGCTGAGGGTAGCTCTGCAAAGCCTGAGGCGTCAGGCAAAAGTCGTACCAAGTCCCAGGTGAAACCTGAAAAGGCATTGCTGTCAACAAAAGCCGAAATTTCAATGGAGAACGCTTTTGTTATTGACACGGGTTGCACGCAACACATGACGTCGCGCCGAGGACTGTTTTCAACGTTTAAGAAGCAAAGCTTCACTGTGAAACTGGCCAATGGCCAGGAGCTGAAAGCGATCGGGTTTGGGACTGTGTATCTTAAAAGTCTAAACTTGACTATAAACAATGTGTACTTGGTTCCTGATTTAAAGTACAATCTGCTGAGTGTGTCGCAGATCACAAAGAAAGGACTGAAATTGTCCTATGATGAAGAAAGCTGCAAAATCTTCAAAGATGGAGAGCTGTATCTTTCTGCCAGAGAGAAAGATGGACTGTATTTGTTGACTTTTGATGAAAGTGATTGCATAAAATGTAATGCTTCTGAGTCTAACATGACTTCTCTTACAGGTATGACGAAAAACGTCCAGGAGAAGAAGAGAGAAACCAAAGCTTTTCAGCGAGTGTATGCTGATGTGATTGGTCCTCTAGCACCATCTAGAGGCAATGCAAGATATTATCTTGTGTGTGTAGATTATTTCTCTCATTATGTGTGGATTTACATGTTGAACAAACCACAAGAAGCCTTAGAAAGGTTTAAAGAGTTTTGTGAGAAGGTTAAGAGTATTCATGATGCTAACATTGATTGTCTTTTCACAGATGAAAAGCCAGTTTTTCTTTTACAGGATTTTCAGGATTTCCTGCATAAGAAAGGAATAAGGCACAAGATTGCTGTTTCAGCAGATGCATGGAACAGAAGTGTCTGTGTGCAAGTGAACAAAGAATTGCAAAATGGGATGAAGGCGCAATTGCTGAGTTCACATTTGCCACATGAGTTTTGGGCTGAAGCTCTATCATGTTATTGTTACTGTTGGGTGAGAAAGGTTTCCAAAGTTATGGAATGTTCTCCTTTTGAAAAGCTGTTCCACAGAAAACCTTCTGTTGCGCATTTTAAGGTTTTTGGATCTCAAGTCAGAACAGAAACTCCAGATGGGGTAAAGAATGCCAGAGGCATTTTTGTGGGTTATGAAAAGGGTCTCTACAGAGTAATTTTGTCTGAATCTGGTCAAGTGATTCTCACAAAATTTCTAGAGAGTGCTCCTGAACAGGAGAGAGAAATTGTTCACACATTTCCCACTGAGGACAGTTCAGATGATGATGATGATTTTGCTGATTACAGTGGTACCGAGAGTGATAGTGATAGCTCGAAGAGCTCAGTTGACACAGTCATTGAGAGGAAATCTCACACAATGGCAAGACCTTCACAGGTGGAGGATGAACCACTGTTTACTATTGGAACTGGTTCTCCAAAGAGTCCTGAGTTTGCTAACTCAGCGGTAGCATGTGTTACTATTGTTGACAACTCAAGACAGGTTAAAGCTGTGTCTAAGTCAGAGACAGAGACACAACAGGGAGTTGCTAAACGTAACACTACATTCCCTAGCCAAGGAAATGCAGATGCACTCATTCCTTGGAAATCAGACAACCAGAGAGGTACACTGGGGAATCCAGTGGCGGGTAGTTCCAAGGGTGGAACTGAAACAACAGGGGAGTGTTATATGTATAACAACTGTTTGTTTTCTTCTCTGGGTCAAGCTTTGCTCGCAGCACACATTGAATCAAATGGGGGAGGATGTTACGATATTGAAGCAATGATGCTGCAAGCTGATTGCTTGGGAATGTCATGTGATGTTGGGAGTGTCTGTGGGAAACAGACAGCACCGGAATTAGCTCAGAGTGTAATATGAGCTGCACAGGAAGTGCTTGTGGAGTCATCTGCTGGAGGTTGATGAGAGCAGACATGTTTTCTGTAACACTGCAAAGACAGGAATAAAGCCATGTAAATACGTTTCTGTCTTATCTCTTTCCCCTGCCGGGGGGGGGGCAGGAAAGAGTGGTGTGTTCTTCTCACGCTGAGAAGGATCGCCTATCGCGACCTCTGTCTGGTCCCTGCAGAGAAGAGCAGACCGGGAGGTCAACAGGACTCCAAGCCGGGTGCCTGGGAGTGTTGCCGGTTTCTCCTGATAAAGGCTTGGAATCCAACAATAAAGTCCTTTTTCAAGACTTATGCAGACTCTGTCAGGTAGCATCTTTCCACGCGATGTGACAACACAGAAACACCAGCCATCTCACTGTGTCTCTCCTTCCATGACATTGTGGAAAAGGGGAAGCATAGATTTTTCTCATGGAAGTGCCCAAGGGCACTTGACACCTGGTGGGCACAACTTATGCACTGTATACAGTATACAGGAAACAAGAAACTCCACACTTGCCTGTTACCAAAAAATGTGTGAAAGAATGAGGGACCCATTCTTTCTCTTCCCATACTTCTACATAACATATGAAAAGGTATGCAGGTTATAGACTAAATAGGTGCAAACTCAAGCATAGTAGACTGAGACAATAATTCTTCTTCACAGACAGCTTTTTATACCCCTACAGGACATATAAAACCAATGCCCTGAATTATGGTTGTTTTTCTGTAAAGAATGATGTTCCAACTGATTGGTACAGTTGCTCAAGACAAACATGTATGGTACATACTTAAGTCAAAACACAAATCATATTCTCTTCACATTTCATTTCTGATTCTCTTCCTCTCTTAAAAGACTCAAAAGGTGGCTTTTCAGTATTCCTTACCCAATTATTGCTGGAAAACTTCCATCAGGTTTAGTGTCATCTAGTGTCAAACCAATAGCTGCATCCTCATCTTCAATTATCATGGTGCCACAATAATCTGAAATGGGAGTGAAAAGTGAATCCATATATCAGTAATCTAGATAGTTATAACAACTATGTCAACAACATCTCTTACAACATCTCTTGACAACAGGGGCACCACAGGCACATTAAATTTAATGCAATGTATATGCAGCAATTTAAAAGTCACAATACACAGCTACTTAAAGTGGTTGGGAGAAACTACATAGCAAAAGGGCCTTTAGAAAGCCCTCCTAGTAGGTCCCAAGAAGAATTATTTCCACCTAGACTAATGGGACTTGGGTGGCGCTGTGGTCTAAACCACAGAGCCTAGGACTTGCCGATCAAATCCCCGCAACGGGGTGAGCTCCTGTTGCTTGGTCCCTGTTCCTGCCAACCTAGCAATTCGAAAACACGTCAAAGTGCAAGTAGATAAATAGGTACCGCTCCGGTGGGAAGGTAAACAGTGTTTCTGTGCGCTGCTCTGGTTCTCCAGAAGCAGCTTAGTCATGCTGGCCACATGACCCGGAAGTTGTATGCTGGCTCCCTTGGCCAATAAAGAAGGTGAGCACCGCAACCTCAGAGTCGTCCTGACTGGACCTAATGGTCGGGTTCCTTTACCTTTACCAACACTAATGTCCCCGAGATCACTTAACTGTGGATATATATTTTTGTATTTTAGGTATTATTACACTTTCGTCCAATGAGCTCAAGTTGGCATGTGTGGTTCTGCCCCTGTCCATTTCATCTTCACAACAACCCTGTGACATAGACCAGGCTGAGAGACAGCAACTGGTTCGAGGGTACCCAGTCAGCTTCCTGGCTGAGTGGTCCCGCATTCTAACCGCTATACCAAATTGGCCTTCTGGGAGATGCCAAGAGTTGAGCCCTAAGAGTGTCCTGAACAGCCATGCACCACCATTATGTTTGGATTTCTAGAAGTTTCTGAGATTCCTATATTGTACTCTGCAACTGTGTGAGGTAACAGCAGGCTTTAAAAAAGAGAGAGAAATGGATAGTCTTTGGGTGGCTGCCAGATTCTGGGTTACCATGGTAATTCTTCAGGCACAGAGAATATCGACAACTCTTTGCATAAGATCTTGCTCTCCATAGTGCACCACATTAATCATGAAGATAGAAGACGTAACCCCATCTTCAAAGCACCTTCCCCAGGGAGGGTCCAGTATCTTTTCGGCACTATTTGCTCAAGCCTTTTAGACTCCCTTTAAAATGCTGTCTTATTTCGCTGCCTTTGGTTTTAATATGCGTTGTCTCTTCACGGCTGTTCCACCATCTTAATGTTACTGTTTGATTTAATTGTTAGCTTTAATTGCTTGCTTTTAATTATTAGAATTGTTAGTCACTTTGGGATTCAAGAACACACACACACACACACTTTATGCATCTATTTCAACATGCGGGTTGGATCCAGACTTCACCCATGCTGCTGGAAGGGAGTGGTGGTGGAAGACAACTTTCTCCACTTCCTCCCTTCCCCTGAAGTCCCCAGAGGATTGGGGGGACCCTTTGGAACAGCATGGTAGGGAGGGGAATAATAATAATAATAATAATAATAATAATAATAATAATAATAATAATAATATCACCTCCCTCCCCACCATGAGCAGGATCCGTCTGCGGGATCAAAAACCTTCAGTGAAGGACCCACAGACAGCAAGACTGTGCCTGTCTAGCTCTCCATCTATGTGTCTGTCTCTGTTAGATGATGCTGAAGAAGACAGCATGAGAACAATATGTGAAAAAAAGTATACTTTAGGGCAATTCTGCATGTGCCCCTTCCCTTCAATCAGTATGAAATACCTTTTTTCCTCCAGAATGCTTCCTTGTAGTATACTATGCATTTGATGACTGATCCCATAGGAACCCGGCTGATCAACTGATTCCTCATCGAAGGCAACGGTGGGTTAAAGTGAATCTTCATACAAAGTGCTGGAGGGATGGCACTAATAACATACCGGGCCTTGAAAAGAAATGAAAAGAAAAATCAACTCTATCTTCGCAGGATACTTGAAACTGCTTGTGTTATTATAGGAGACTTCTGATTACATTTCAATGAAAATTTGACTCACAAAAGAGGATACAAATTTCTCATTAAGTTATAGGTCACAGAAATTTAAAGTGACAAGCAATTTTTCCAATGATGACAGAAATGGACCTTTGAATTTTCCCAAATGGCTGAATAAATTGTTGAAAAGGCTCTTTGCAACACAAAGAACACAAGGGTAGTTTTAGATACCATTTAGATACTCAGGCATCTCCTGGGAAAATATAGGACAGCAGCCACAAGGAAGGAGTACAGTCACAACAGTCAAGAGAAATAATTATGGTAAAAGTAAGAAAGTAAGAAAGTAAGAAAGCACAATAGCATAAACTCATTAAGGAACTTGCAACCAACATGCATTTAAGCGTTACACATTAGTAATTTTACTTATATATATATATATATTAAGGGGACAGAAAGGGGGTAAAAAGGAAGAAATACTTTGGGATTCCTGCTTGCTATTGAACCCAGTGTGTTTTGACTATACACGATTTGGGTTTTATGCACTATCCTCCCACATGAGTTGCCTGTACCAAATCAATTACTGCATTGAGATATGGCAATCAAGCCATGGCTTACACACACTCTTCTACCTTTCTCTGCTTCCTCAGGGTATGAAGGGAGATTAAATCTTTAATTCCTGGTTTGCAGCAACCTGCTCACAATTTTGTTGTCCAAACCTGGCAAACCATGGTTTGTGCAAACTCTATTTGCTTCTAAATCACAATCCCAAACCATAATTTGATCTGTGCTTGAGATCTGCTTTGTGGGTAAACTATGAGGAAGAAATGAGGAAGGAAAGTTTATCATCTCTTCTCTCACAAACAGAGGAAGCAGAGGGGGAGAAAGTGTACAGGTCCAAGGCATAATTTGTTCATGTTTGTAACAGCAAACTGTGGATATTTAATGCAGTCAATTGAACACAGTTGTTTGAACATTTTTATTTGTTGGGATTCTTCACCCAACTAACAAATGTCCTTTGCATCCTCTTCTCCTTATATGACGAAAAGAGAATCCTTGTATATATTAGAACTGTAAGCTTTTAAATCACCTCATATGTTTCATGATCCAGTGTCTCCACAATGACACTTTCACCAGTCTGATCAATGGAGGTAACAGGCTTCTCTAGTTTAACCAGCTCTCCTAGATATTCCATGATCTTCTCACAAATTTGGCCAGAACCTCCAACGAATTTCCTCTCCTGGAAGATAGAAAAAACACACAACATAGTTCAGCAGACCAAATTGGTGGCTTAAAGCGATACCCAGATGGAACAGATGAACCACAATAGAACCCCCTTCATATTAATATTTTTCTTCTGCCTGGGCTACACACACCCAGCACCTTCACATGTTGAGCATGAAGGTGGCTTCTAGTCATGTTTGGAAGCCTCTGTACAGCTAAGAATCCTGTTATTGAGGCTTTCAAGCTAGAAGAAGCTACTAAGCACATTCAGCCCCCTTCAGACCATCTAAAGAAAAATATCAATGTCAGAGATGGTGTGGCCAGTGCATGGAGAACATGGAGGCCATATTCTGCCCTCTGGAGACATTCAACCCTCACTCAATCAAGCTGAATGTCTGAAATTATTGCCATAATTGTTTAACACAAATAACCGGGGGAGGAGTGGTTCTAGTTCACTATACCTGGCCTCCATTGGTTGTTGAAAATATCCTGGATGTCCCACCGCACTGTTTAACATACCACAGGAACCACAGAGCAGAGATCTCATGGGGCTCAGAGGTAACATCGACATTGACAAACAGAGTAGCAAACCGCCTGGCAGCACTGCATACAAATCCAAAAGAGAGAGGGAAAATGTTGAGTCTGGCCTCTCCCCCTGCCCCACCTTCATTATAGGTGTGGAAATGCAGGGTTCTTGCTGGACTGCTCTTACTGCATGCACAGGGAGGGGTGGCTAATATCTCCATTCTCCCTTTTGATGAAATGGGGGGATCTCAGTTCCAATCATGGTGGGAGGGTGAGATTAGTCTTCCCTCTTCTGAGATGCCTTCCCAGTAAGAACTGGGCTACACCCATGCCTGCTGAGTATTTAAAGAAAAACAAGATATGCCACTATCTCCAGGGCACATCATGAGAAGACAGCAAATGGTTAGTTACTTTATAGGGAGGGAAAGACGTGTTTTTCCTGCCTCAGGTGCCAAAATAACTTTACCAGGCTTGGGTATTAATCACTTTAACATTGGGAGAGGGACTGCTCCACTTTGGCAGTCCTAAGTTCAACAGCTACTGAATGGCTGTGTGTGTGTGTGTGTGTGTGTGTGTGTGTGCGTGCATACAGTATACATACAGCATACATACAGTATGTATATACAGTGGTACCTCAGGTTACATACGCTTCAGGTTACATATGCTTCATGTTACAGACTCCGCTAACCCAGAAATAGTGCTTCAGGTTAAGAACTTTGCCTCAGGATGAGAACAGAAATCGTTAAGAATGGACCTCCAGAATGAGGTACCACTGCATATATATATATGCATTTATATATATATATATATATATATATATATATATATATATAAGCATATATGCAGGTTTTGGTGTCCTCGGGTGTCTTCCCGTGTAAAAGTTGGGGTGTCTAGGCGACGTTTCGACGAGGTCTCACTCGTCATCTTCAGGCTGGTGCTTTCGGCTTCTTGTTACTGGAACAGAGCAGGATCTCAGTGTTTGAGTTCCTATAAATACTGTTGAGGAGGTGTGGTGTATAGCCTCCAATGTTCTGGGCAGAGAGGAGGTTCCCAGGCTAGTGTGCCTTTTCTTCTTTTGTTCCTTAATTACTTGAGGGTAATTAAGTAATTAAGGAACAAAAGTAATTAAGGAACAAAAGAAGAAAAGGCACACTAGCCTGGGAACCTCCTCTCTGCCCAGAACATTGGAGGCTATACACCACACCTCCTCAACAGTATTTATAGGAACTCAAACACTGAGATCCTGCTCTGTTCCAGTAACAAGAAGCCGAAAGCACCAGCCTGAAGATGACGAGTGAGACCTCGTCGAAACGTCGCCTAGACACCCCAACTTTTACACGGGAAGACACCCGAGGACACCAAAACCTGCATTCCTGTACCCGTGAAAATCTACGAAAGCAAATAAGCATATATATATATATATATATATAAGCATATATATGCTTTCGTAGATTTTCACGGGTACAGGAATGCAGGTTTTGGTGTCCTCGGGTGTCTTCCCGTGTAAAAGTTGGGGTGTCTAGGCGACGTTTCGACGAGGTCTCACTCGTCATCTTCAGGCTGGTGCTTTCGGCTTCTTGTTACTGGAACAGAGCAGGATCTCAGTGTTTGAGTTCCTATAAATACTGTTGAGGAGGTGTGGTGTATAGCCTCCAATGTTCTGGGCAGAGAGGAGGTTCCCAGGCTAGTGTGCCTTTTCTTCTTTTGTTCCTTAATTACTTGAGGGATATCTTGAGTGATTTCTTGAGTGATTTCCTGAATCCCACTTAGGTGGGTCATTAGGTGTGGATTAGTTGCTAAATCCTTCGTGTCTTGAACTCTTGAACTTTGTGAAGAGTTTTTCTGAGAAGATGGCTGTACTGCACTTGGTTGTGCTCTGGCTTGGCTTCGTGTATAGGGGCGAGCTGTGGTTTTGTGGCCTGTGCCAGCCAGATCTGTGTAGGGATTGCAGGGGGGTGCAGCATCCGGAGGTGCCACCCTGGTTTGGCTACTGGATGGTGTCTGTAATTTATCTGTGGAGAGGGTCTGGGTTTGGGTCTGGTGTGGTTGATTGGTGATGGCGTTCTGTGTGCCTCTGGATCTGGTGTCAGATTTTGTGGGGAGGGCTACTTACATGCACAATCACACCACCACCCTGCACAAATAAACTCCGTAGCCAAGACTCTCATCTCCAGAACCAAACGCCTGGCTGACGAAGACCACTTGACAACTGAGTTACAGAATCTCTCAAATGTGTTAATTGCCAATGGATACCAGCAAAACAGGGTTACGAAGCTAATCCAAAAAGAAACACCCCCCAAAAACCAAGACACAGAAGAAAACAATGGCATAGCCCTCCTTCCTTATATCAAGGGCACTACAGATAAAATTAGCAAAATCCTCCATAAACACAATATCAAAACAGCCTTTTGCACCAACCAAAAAATAGCCAATATCCTCAGAAACCCCAAGGATAAAATTCAGTTGGAAAACCAAGGGGTCTATGAAATACCCTGCAAAGTCTGCCCAGCCACGTACATTGGACAAACAAACAGACGAATAAATGCACGGATCGCAGAACACAAGAATGCCGTCAAAAAAGAAGAAAAAACTTCCTCTCTTTTCCAACACATGAAAGAAACAGGACACGAAATTAATTTTGCAGATTCCAAATTGCTCTTTAACATGGAACATCACCACAAGAGAATAATCATGGAAGCCATCGAGATAGAGAAACACCCTCACAACATGAACAAGCGTGACGACACATCCCGCTTGCCAGACATCTGGAAATTAGCCCTCCCCACAAAATCTGACACCAGATCCAGAGGCACACAGAACGCCATCACCAATCAACCACACCAGACCCAAACCCAGACCCTCTCCACAGATAAATTACAGACACCATCCAGTAGCCAAACCAGGGTGGCACCTCCGGATGCTGCACCCCCCTGCAATCCCTACACAGATCTGGCTGGCACAGGCCACAAAACCACAGCTCGCCCCTATACACGAAGCCAAGCCAGAGCACAACCAAGTGCAGTACAGCCATCTTCTCAGAAAAACTCTTCACAAAGTTCAAGAGTTCAAGACACGAAGGATTTAGCAACTAATCCACACCTAATGACCCACCTAAGTGGGATTCAGGAAATCACTCAAGAAATCACTCAAGATATCCCTCAAGTAATTAAGGAACAAAAGAAGAAAAGGCACACTAGCCTGGGAACCTCCTCTCTGCCCAGAACATTGGAGGCTATACACCACACCTCCTCAACAGTATTTATAGGAACTCAAACACTGAGATCCTGCTCTGTTCCAGTAACAAGAAGCCGAAAGCACCAGCCTGAAGATGACGAGTGAGACCTCGTCGAAACGTCGCCTAGACACCCCAACTTTTACACGGGAAGACACCCGAGGACACCAAAACCTGCATATATATATATATATATATATATATATATATCATAGCTATAAATGCCCTGATGAATGGTCATTTGAACTTTTCATTTACTATTCCACTTGAGACTATCAAATAATTCATGTATTGAAAGGAATATTTTTTATAAAAAAACCCACAGCTTTATAATTTTAATTCTTTTATAAACCGAGGGAGCCAAGAAAATGTCAAATAAGTGAAAACCAATGAGAAAATATTATTCAAGCAATGTTATTTTTTTCTGATTAGTTCTTTCCAGAAACCAGCATGCCCCATTTGTTCCTACCTGAAAGAGCACACTGTGCTTAAGGAAAGTGTTGGCCTCCAGGGAAGCCTGACATTTTGATCTTTTTGTGCATGATTTTGACAGCAGAGTATTATTTCTAAATGATCGACCACTGAAATAGCAACACTGCAACTGAATGCAATATTTATCACATGTTTTCACATATAAATCTGTTACTGTTCCTCACCTTCTTGAAATGCTTCAAACAAACAAGGCAATAAATAAGTGACCCAAAAAGGCTGAGAGTTATTTCCATGATATTTGAAAAGCAAAGGAGTGAATTAAATATTTCCCTGGCATATAGACTAATATTCTGTTATGAGAGAACCATAACTGGAAGCAATAGAGGCAAACATTTCCCCTTGTTCATATTTTGATAATATTTAGTATTTTAAGAAATTAAGAGGAAACAAGGAATGCTCCAGTACTACCATCTTGGCAAAGGATGGGGACAGGATACAAAAATCCCCCTTAATGTTATAACCACTGTAACCATCAGTGATCTGGACACAGAGTCAGAGGCTACAGGGGCACCAGATGGGGAGTCAGTGGAGGGCTCAGAGCTGATTGCTGAAGATAGGGAAACCATTGCACATGAGGTGGTTGGACAGGAGGCCACAGAGGAACTTCCCTATAGTACTCTCATGGGCATCTTCCCCTGACCCTGAAGCACCAGTTGCCTCCCAGTGAACATCAGCTGTCCAGCAGCACAGGCAATGCACCAGGAGGGAAGCTATGGAACAGGTGAGAAGTGACTGTGCACAGGCCAGAGGGTTGGGTCTTTAAATCAGTAAAGCTCACTCAAGGGAGCGGAACCTGGAGGAAGCAGTCTGGAAACAGAGGCATAAAAGAGCCCAGTCCGCTCCCAACCTTTGTTGGAGCAAGTTGCTCACTTGGAGCTGTCCATGGTCCAGTTTTGATCTGCCTTGCCTCCTTCTCCATGGAATCTGACATCAGACCAAAACAGGGCACATAAGTAGTGCACAGTCCCGGTTTCTTTCAATCTACTGTTTCTGGCACAATGTTGGAAGACCCTCCCAAATCTCCCCCATGTCCAAATATTTGTTCAATATTTCAGAAGTGGGTCCTCAGAAGCACCTCTGAGCACACCATGCATCGCATGCAGTGCTGTGGGTTTTGTCCTAAATAACAGCAGTCTTCAATACTAAGTAGGTTAGTGGTACAACACATGCTTTCAATCTGTGGCATGCTTACAATCCTGGGAATATCCAGGTAAGGCTAGAAAAGACTCATATGAGCAACCCTAGAGAGCTGCTGCCAATCAACATAGACCAGGAGTAGCCAACACTGTGTCCTCCCGATGCTGTTAGACTATCTCCCAACATCCACAACAATGATGATCCCAATGGTCAGGGATGATGGGAGTTGCAATTCAGCAACACTTTGGGCTGGATTGGCTATCCCTGGGATAGTCAATGCTGAGCTAAATGGACCAGTGATTTAAATAGCTTCCCATGTTCCTTTGACTTCTTGCTCTTATGTTCCAATCAATCCAGAACTAGTGCTGTGCCAAAATATTTCTCCAGAGTTTTATTTCCCTGTGAAAAGAGTCGTTTTTCCCTGCCTCATTGTCAGGGCACTTCAGCGTTTCTGTGGGTGTAGGATTTTGAGCTTGCCTTATAGTTCAAGAGAGCAGTGGTGTGTGCATCTTTCCAGAAAACATTTATTCACCACTGTGCAGCCTCCCTGGCTGCCCCTGATTCCTGATCTGAAATGCTCCGTGGAATGAGTTCTATTTTGATGTGTTCCCCTAGGCTTTAATTGAAGCATGGGTACCTGGGCAGGCTGCAGAGTGCAGACTACTGGTGAGATGATTTGCAGAATAAAAGAAAGGACACTCGAGCCCACCCATTGGCCACCTTGAAAGCAAGGTAAGCACAACAAAAACCCTGTACCCTATCCATGAAAATTTCACCAAAAGCTTCTCTCGGTTTTGATTATTTTTGAATGCAATTTCTTAACATTTGATAGAGAATGTTTAAAAAGTGAGAGAGAAAATTAGCAGAGCACTCATTTAGAACATCAGTGCACACATGCCATGCTAGAGACTGCATGCCTGCACTCCATGTCTCTGGAAGGTTTTACTTCCATGCCTTTAGAATTAACTATACAGGGAAATGGATGGCTCCTATTTTATTTGTATGTAGTATGGCCCTTGTGTGATTCATCATTTGAAATATGTAAAGTTCATAGGAAATTATCAAACACACATAGCTTTCTGGCTGCATTAGAGCTTGCCAGACCTAACCAGGCACCTAATATATGTCATGCATCTCATTCCAGCATGCAATGCCATATAATGGCAAATTTGTTCAATTTGTCAACAGAATGGAAGAAAAATGGAGATTACCCTTCAGCTCCATTGCATCCTAGAGAAGGGAAGCCATTTCAAAAAACATAAATCTTGATCACAAAGGCAGATCAAATGCATAGAAGTACATGAAACATGCACATCGATTGGCTTCTAATAAGAGAGAGAGAAATGAGGTTCACCCAAAGGTCTTTCCTGGGGCTTAATATGGGATAGGACTCAGTTTGTGTAGGAACCATTGGTTTTAATTCATTTTATCTAAACCACATTCTCCCGGAAGCTGAAGAAGAGTGGGAGGTCTCACAACTCTCCCAGCTGAGCATTAACTTAGGAATGCTCACTGCAAAAACAAAAGTGTTAAGTGCTAGAAAAACAAATGCAGAAACAGAAGCAGTAAACCAAGAAAGCCTAACACTAAAGTAGGGGCAGTGGACTGGATCCAGTGGGAAAGCAAGATCCAACCCTCCACAAACCACTTCGACAGGCTAGCAGGGCCACCCATCTGTCAATTACCAGGTATCATATGACACCAGGTAATTTAAAACTTTCATGAAGAACTAGGAGCACCTTCTGGGCCACATAGAGAGACATGGGCAGACCACCTTAGCCCATGGCTTGTAGGCTCCCCACCACTGATGGAATGTTGCTCGTGTGGTGCTGTCACTGAAGAGTTTTTAGAAATGACCTCTGGTAGAAAATGGGACTAACAAATTGACCAGAGTTGCTAAGAGAAAATAAATGAATCAGCTCCCAGATATTTTTTTTAAAGGGCTGTGGCTTTCCAGATGTTGCTTGGCCATTGTCCATGCTGGCCAAGGCTGCTTGGAGTTGGTACAAAATCATACTTCGTAAACCATGGGTTGCTTAACCCCAATCCATTTCCCTGTTGCTAGTTTTATGGTGGCAGATAACATTTTTATTTCTAGGAGCATTTGAAGTCCTTTGAATTGCTGTTTGGGGGTTTGGAGTTTTCCACTGCTAGTCTGTTTTGTTTATTTATTTTTTTACTCTTCCTAAACTCAGCAGAGCTTACATGAGTAGACATGTGTATGATCACACTGTCAGAGCAATATAGCCACATTTCCACATGCACATTATTTCACTGTATCTCCCAACTGTGAACACAATTCATCATTCACTATGATAAAGATTAATATTACAGTAGCAAATAGATAGCATATTACAGTAGCAAATAGATAGCATTACTTCTCAACTTAGGATAGAGATGTTTCCTCTAGGTACTATTGCTATTGAGCTTATCAATATGGAATGTATAAAACTGCATCTCACTTTGTCCAGCACACTTTGTCTATCAATTCTTGCATAGTCATTTTGTCCCATTCCTCTGCATGGGGCGCCTTCCATGGTGCTTCATTGGGAATCTAAGAGAGAAATAGAGTCACATCTCAAGAAAGAAGCCACAGATCTCCTATGTAGAAATCATTCACTCTCTTCACTGGCTCCATTGCTTTCTCCACAGGAGCGCCATACCAGTTCACTTCTAGACTACTTAAGACTTTAGAAGCAGAATACTAACAGGATTCTCTAGAAAAATAAACTAAAGTTTCATTTATCCATGACACCAAAGAGTTTTCACCTTCTGCAAAGCCCTCTGCTTCCCAGTTTAGTAAAAGAAAATAAAGCCTTTGTGCTTTGGGAATTTATTCTGCCTATCAAACTGCAGTGTTCAATGGGCTGGACAGATTTTTCATTGAAAATTTTAAAATACTATATAGCATATTTTAAATTAATTAAGTCCTGTACTCTTTTAATTGGGTTTCCCACACAATAAACTATTATTAAGTCTGCAATGTTATATACCCTTACTTGGGAATAAGTTCGAAATAGCTCATTGAGAAGGTATGGACACAATGCTATGGATGGAATACTGAACTGAGCATCATGTGCATAATGGGCACAGGCAGTCGCCTCTAGTGAGGCTGCAAGAAAGAGATAAAAAGCATTTTCTCCAATTTCAATTGAACATGGCCTGCCATTATATCCAAAGTAGATAAATGCTGTTTAGTTTGAACTTTGATTTATCCTAACAAGCCAACTTCCAACCATGTCTTATGGACCTTGTTTGTTCAGATAAACCATAATTTAAAAAACTAACTGCACTTCCTAGTCCAGACCTAACATCAAGCTGTGGTTAGGTGAAATGGAAGAGGACACTGGAGGAGGAGAGGGGCGATAGGAGCCCATTCATTTATTGCTAAACATGAAGACTCATTCTGGGTTTTTGTTTTGGAATAAGCCATTTAGAACTATGAAATGGATTGGCTTTTATTTGTCTTGCTTTATTTGTGAATTTTTGGAATTCTTATGCTATTTATAGCCTATATATTTATTTAGTCCTACATAGTTCAATGAGACCTACAAACAAAGACCTACAAATAAATGCTGCATAGGATTGCAGTATTTATTGTTTGTTAATTTTGATTTTTTTTATTACAACCCCCCCCCCCTCAAAGGGTTATCTTGATTATTTCTTTATCTTGAAATTAGATTTGTATGTCTGCTTCCCTGTAAGTGACTTGACCACTTCCAGATAGCAGAAAAATACCAATCCAGCAGTGCAGGAAAGGGGTCAAAGGCAAATTTGTACTGCAAAGGGGTGTGAGAGAGAAAAGAGTGTATTCTGGAGCAGGATGGAGGGCTGCAGGGGTCAGCAAACATTTTCAGCAGGGGGCCGGTCCGCTGTCCCTCAGACCTTGGGGGGGGGCAGGACTATATTTTTTTTGGGGGGGGGGTGAATGAATTCCTATGCCCCACAAATAACCCAGAGATGCATTTTAAATAAAAGCACGCATTCTACTCATGTAAAAACACACTGATTACCGGACCATCTGTGGGCCAGATTTAGAAGGCGATTGGGCCGGATCCAGCCCCCGGGCCTTAGTTTGCCTACCCATGGCTTATGGGCACTGAAGCTCAAATGAAAGGGTTCTGATAGATGTCACCAGTCTGGACAATAAGCTGGCGTTTACCTCCTTCCCCATTTCATCCATTGTCCTCCACAAATTGTTGTAATCCAAATAGGCAATGGGATTCCACATTGGAGGGAACGGGCCTTTGAACGGATAAGATTTGCCCTGAAAAACAGAAGAAGCAAGAAAAAGAAACCACTCAAATCCATTTGCTTATTTTCCTCTATTTTGATTGAAAAAAGGATGCAATTCAATATAGAAGATCCGTTTTAGAGAACAGATGTCTCAAATGAATATACAAAACAAGTCCTTGAGACTGCCATTAAAAAAACACACACATTCTGTCCAAGTTGATGCAAATAACTCATCTTTGAATCATACATGTAGGCAGCCAACCAGGGCAGGAGAAAGAAAGTCCTCCATTACTCCTCAACTGCCTTTCTTGAACCTCCTACAGACCATCTTTGGATGAGCTTTCTAAATGGCAATGATAGGTGCAGCTCAGACTTGTATCACACTTGCTAAGAGTTTCCTAAGATGGAAAACTCTGAGCCAATCCGTACCTTATACCTTAAAGGCCTTTGGGGAAGGGTCATAGCTCCAGGGTACAGCACCTGTTTTGCATGCAGAAGGTCCCAGGCTCAATCCCCAGCGTCTCCAGGTAGGGCTGGGAGGGACCTCTGAAATCTCAAAGAGTTGTTGTCAACAACACTTAACTAGATAGACTTCACTTGGTAGAAGGTAGCTTCCTACAGTATGCTCCAAACCAACTTATTTACATATCCCCCAAACTTCCCTTTAACATATAGATCAGCAACACTCTGTCTGTGGCAAAGGTGAAGGAGGGAGGTCTGTCTCTCTGACAGCCCTTGGAAAAGACCCAAGGACTTCCAACTTCTGGCACTGCTGCTGGTGAATGCAGGATGGATGGAGACCTTTGGGCAGGGGGTGAGCCAGGAATTCTTCTCCGGTTTGGATTCTAAATCTGAAGCAGAATAATTCAGGAACTCGTAACACACATCAGTGAGCTTTGCTGCTAGCCCCATTTATTAGTTTAAAATATTCAGGGCATAAACATAAAGGACATAGCATTAGAAATGGACACATTAGCTAAAATCTGTACTGTAAGTCAGTGCAAAAGGATTTAGGCTAGGTTGGCCTTTCTGCTTCCATCAAAACAGCCAAACTGCCACCCGCTTTTGTCTTAATTGGATTGTAGATTATGCTGCTTGTGTGCATGTAATATCAAATTTTAATAAGTATTTGATTAAGTGTCCAGTTAAACTGGCAAATTAATTGAAATGAACTGCTACACAAGCAAGATAATATGATTTAGAATGTTAATAGATTGATCACAACAGGAATCATTTGATAGGAGAGATTTTGTGGATCAGTGTTATGTCTCATTTTATTTAGTGTATTTAACAATAATCTTTGGTGAAAGGTAGCCAGCATATGTAAAGTGTGCAGCTGTTACAATTCATTGCCTTTGCAGCTATTTCTTTAAGAAAAACCCCTGAGAGGCTAGAAATATCAACTGTACATACAGCACATAAAAAGCAGATACATTTTTTTATTAGCTTAAAGTCTTTAGAAATTGAATTCAAAGGAAAGTAGTAAAAGCAAAACCATGGAGACAAGGAATAGCAAACCTGGCCTGCTTGAAAAAGTACACAGTATTGGAAAAGACAAATTGGATGACCTGAAATAATATGTTCTACTTTACTGGAAAAAATACAAGTTCTTGGAACGTCTTACAAGAATTTTATCTGTCTAGCACTGTTTGTGGAATGAGAACCACCTTAGATACCCCTGTTGGTGATCTATTCCCAGAGAGAAATGGGGAGGGGCTGATGAGGTTGAACATCTTAAAATTTTTATTTCATGATGTATGGCTGGAGCAGGTGGCACTGTGGTCTAAACCACAGAGCCTACGGCTTGCCGATCGGAAGGTCGGCAGTTCGAATCCCCGCAATGGGGTGAGCTCCCGTTGTTCGGTCCCAGCGCCTGCCCATCTAGCAGTTCAAAAGCACGTCAAGTGCAAGTAGATAAATAGGTACCACTCCAGCAGGAAGGTAAACGGTGTTTCCGTGCGCTGCTCTGGTTCGCCAGAAGTGGCTTTGTCATGCTGGCCACATGACCCAGAAGCTGTCTGCGGACAAACGCCAGCTCCCTTGGCCTATAGAGCAAGATGAGCGCGCAACCCCAGAGTCGTCCATGACTGGACCTAACAGTCAGGGGTACCTTTACCTTTACTACCTCTCATATCAGTGTGCCTCTGAATACCTGAGTATCAAGTGGGGAAGCTCTTTCTGATATCTGTCTGGCCACTGTGGGGACAGGATGGGACTCTGGTCGGACCCTGCATAATTCTTTTTATATGCTCTTATTTTCAGCTTTTAGAAAAGGCCTTAGCCCATGTTCCAGTGGCTGGGGAAAACCTGAGAAGGATGACAACATCTTAAGTCATCTTGACTCTAATATTTATGCTTTAATTAGAACAGGTCTCCAAAGAAAAGTTTGAAAATGAAAAACGAAAGCAATTTCACCCAGTCATTTAAAATCCATTTAAGCTGTTCTACTCTGATCTCTGCACATGGAAATGGCCATTTATTTTGTGGAGCATGTCAAGGATGAGAATAAATCAGAGTATTTAACTCTTACACATGTATCTCCAGCCATAAAAGAGATGCCACAAAATTGAATGTGTTCCAATACAGCAATCACGTACTTTGGGGCTAATTAAGTCTGAATGCTCCAGCTGCTTTGCATATTTTATTCATAAACAAGAAGACGGCAAACAACATTTTAATAAACAGAGCAGGAATGAAAATGAACAAGGCTTGAGAGAGACTTGCAAAGTTGTAATTCAATGGTTAGAGCCAAGGAAGAAGGTAGGCTATGCCCTTTACATAGAGACAGATTTGTGGCTTTGGTTAATATTTTATGGGAACCAAAAGAGGAAGGGAAGAGGAAACTTAGAGAAAATAATAACCTACCCTCTTAATTAAGAAATATATACATGTTTGCAGATAAGATATTCATCACCTGTTGAAGAATACATTTTGAACTGATTGAGGTGTTAATTTTCCCCCATGGTAAGGTAGGTGGAAGGGTGCAGAAGGCAAAAAAACCCATATTTTTATTTCAAAAGTCCCCAGACTACCACATGCCCTATTCATATTCATGAAAGTGTATGTAAAATTATATTGCTTTCCTCACCCCACTTCTCTGAGCAGCAAGCAATTGCCTGCATTTGGTTTCCTTTGGAGGAGCCCACTGGTGACTTTAGCCATTTTGTGATGTACGAATTTACTTACAACTACATAGGTGGAGCATAGGAGACATCAAATGGCCAAATCTCCAGCAGAGAATCATCATAGTCCAACCCTCTGCAAATAAGTTTTCCAAATCTGAATACTGCGACCAGAGTAGCCCATCTTCTCCAGACTACAATGGGCTAAGCAAGAACACAGATACACCATACCCAAGCATACCATACCCAGAAGATCAGTCTTATAAAAACAATTGTGCAGCTGTAACTTATTTGTTGCATTGGAACCAGGTATCTTCCCTCCAATGCTTTGTTACCTGATTATTTCTCCCCACTAGGATTCCTGTGAGGGCAGAGCAGAATGTGGTTGCGTGAATATCACCATCACAAGCACCTCCCACCGGATAGGGACCATGACTTCATTAGCTGAGTGATACAAATGTCTTGTCACACACACACCACTATGTACATTTTAATTATCTGAAGAAGCCTTCGCTGAATAAAAAAATGTGTTGTGTGCTGTGTTTGTGTGTGTGAATGAGAGGGAGAGAGAAAATAGTCTCTTAAGAAAAATCACAGAGGACCCTCCTATTTGCCTCCACTCAGTCACTTATTCCATAGCATCATAATTATTTTCTAACATACAGTCCATCCTGGTCTGAAATTATTTTGTTAATTGGTATTAGAAGTAATTCATACTCCTTGAATTAAAGAAGCACCTCAGTTAGTGAACTTAATCAACTCTCAAGTATTCACCATCAGAAAAGAAACAGAAAGATTTTTATACAGTGCTTTTTAATGAGAAAAATAGTGCTGTTACCCACCATGAAGTTATTACAGTGAGTGCCACACTTTTAACATTTGGGGGGGGGGAAGGTGCTGGTTGCATACCCTTGAATACCCCCAGAAAAATGCACTGGTTTTACAAGACCCGCATTAAAACTTTCAAAGATAACGTTGAGGTGAATCCTTTATATTTCTTGCAAAAGCATCCACTAATGTTTTAATCTGAAAGTATGACATCATTCCCATATTGGATTGTCAGACAGGCAGTACTTTTCTCTGTGGGTACGCAGGAGTACGCATACCCCTAAACATTTTGTGCATCTTTGAAGTTGTGTCCATTTACTGTATTTATTTTCCCAGATTTGAACTATAAAATGGTGATTTTCTTGAGTCAAAATGGGAGTACCCCTAAACTTTTTTTTTTAGAAAAAACATTTTGCAGGTATGCAAAATCCTGCAAAAACCCCTGGTATTTCAAAAAATAAATAAGGTAATTATTATTCCAGTTATACAGATGTAAAGTAAGCTTAATATGGTGAACGACACTCTCATATCTGAACTAGAAATGAAGCCCACGTCTCCTAGGTGCAAAAGTGTTTGTTAGCAAACAACACTTTTCAATAATTTGTCTCATATTTATTGATTAGTACACCAATAAAACATCACTTAAGGGCCAAAACACATAAAGCCAGCCCCATGTAGAATGCTTAACATCCCACACATATCCCATCATGCACTTGCTACATGTCAGTGGGCCTACACATAGTATTACCAAGCCAGTAATTCCTGGCCTGCTGATGTGGTAATGATGGAGCTTAAATGGTAAATGTACATAAATGCACTGGGGTATGCATAGAACATTTACTTAAACAAACATCTTACCTGTAATATACCATTATGTATGTTATAGTGGTTTTTGCTTGGGAAACATAGACTGATCATAGTTCTCCCTAATAACTCTTTGCTCCTATCAACATATATTGACCTTTTGGTAGACACTGTTTTGTTTGTTACTTTGAGTGATATTTAGCTTTTGTCATTCCACCTAAAGGAAAGAACCGCTATAACCTAATCTATACTGGATTGTGCTCAAGGCAGCAAAGCCTCAGATACCAATTGCCTCGAATGTTCACAAATATTCCAACTGCTCAGAGAACTAAACTGTCAGAATGGAAAGTTGTCTGCCTGCCTGGGATTAAATACTGACCCACAGGTCCCAGGAAGAGAACCAGACTAAAAGGAAGGGAAGCCAAGGGACACCAGATCTAGACACAATGGGACTAAGAGAAACGTGCAGATTAGGCAGCAGAGTAAGAAACAGGAACATGAATGAAAGAGCTATTTGGAGGCAAATGGACGGCTGAACTTCACATTTTGAATTTTGAACTTGCCCACCATATTTGCAGGCTCCTGTTGCTTCTTTGATGCACAAGATCTAGATTCAATATTCCTTACTCACAGCAAGCATTCTGCTCCAACCACAGGCCTGAACACCCAACGCAAAAGTGTATGACCAGTTCAAACGTGAGTCCATCTGTCTACTTCTACCTTGGGCAACATTTGCAATATCTGGGAAGCCAGAGGGTTTATAAACCATTTCCGTTCAAGGATGATCACTATCTGCCCTTATTGCAACTGTAAAAGTTAGTGAGATACTGCCAAATACAATGTAATGTAATAACATGATGATTAATATTTCCGCCCTTGTCTGACATACAGGTAAAATGGTCCAGGCGGTCATCATTAACCTTTCCCCATTCAAGAAAATGAAACTGAATTTGTAATATAGTAATCAGGCTGGCCCATGCTAAATCATTTAGCATTATATGCTGAGATGGCCTTTGAGACATAATTAGAAAGCTATCCAGGCATTAAAATCTCCCAGTATAACCAGGTCTGCCACTGGGCATTCATCTATGAAAAGACCAATTAGGTTTTCTTCCAAGACTCACTCAGATACAGCAGAGCTGCTACTGGGAAACTACACTTTCACAGCACTGAGAGGAAGGGACACTTAAAATAATAAGATAAATATTGCTACCCTTTACTGCAAATATCCCAACTAGATGATGCCCCCATGTTTGAACTGCCTGAAATTCTGCATCTAACAGAATTTTGCTTATCTCTTTAGAAGGCATTAAACACTTCAAAACCCAGGAAATAACAGCCACCTCATTGCTTAATTCTGCATCTTGGTTATATACCTGATCAAAAGATGTTATGAGCCACCATCCTAATTCCAAAAACATACACATTCAGAAAAAAAGTTCTGGTCATACCTTGACATGGTGAATGAGATGTTCTACTTCATTCACTTTATAGGTCTCGAGTCCCAGCTCCTTAGATAGTCGCAAGACACGGTTTTGTGTTGGCCCCACGTATGCCCCTCCTAGGTCCACATATTTGACATGCTTATTCTGGCAGAGAAGGGAACAAAGGAAACGTTCTTGGCAAATGGCTATCAAACAAAACTTGTGATTCTCCATTTTTGCCCTCAATTCTGTGCCATGGGATGAAAATGTTTTTTAAAAAACGATTCAAAATATTTATAAGTTCCGCTACTTACCCTTCACTATAAGGTCCCAGGGTGGGTCAAAGCAATAGAAATAATATACAACTTTTAACACGTGCAAAACCATTCCAGTCAGAGCAAAACAATACAGATACATCAAAGGAGATGGGTCCCACAAAACAAAATTCTTTCGTGGCAGGGAAAAGAGTGAATGGCAGAGTAAAGAGGTGCATCATACGATGAAGGCTCTGCAGTGAAGATGCTAGACACTCCTATGTGGGGACAGGGAATCTGACAATTTAGCAGCTGCCCCTCCTCATTAAGGGTATCCCATTAAAGGGATCCAGGGTGTGTGGATCCTGTCTGAAGCCTGGGCGTGGGCTAGGGCCATGCCACGACTCCATCGGTTACCTCTTAATTGATGTATGTCAGGGGTCAGCAACCTTTTTCAGCTGTGGGCTGGTCCACCATCCCTCGGACCATGTGGGGGGCTGGACTATATTTGGGAAAGAAATATGAACAAAATCCTATGCCCCACAAATAACCCAGAGATGCATTTTAAATAAAAGCACACATTCTACTCATGTAAAAACACCAGGCAGGCCCTACAAATAACCCAGTGATGCATTTTAAATAATAGGGCACATTCTACTCATGTAAAAACACACTGATTCCCAGACCATCCATGGGCCGGATTGAGAAGGCGATTGGGCCGCATCCAGCCCCCAGGCTTTAGGTTGCCTACCCCTGATGGCTCCCCTTATTGGTTGTTGACCCTTTTGAGACTTCCTGCAGACGGGCAGGAGTCAGGATATAGTCTGGCTTCACCCAGATGCCTAAGTCAAACCGCTCACATCTGCAACCAATAAAGTTGTGACCTAATCGATCTCATTAAACCAACATATTTGTGTCTGTGTGTCTATTTCTGAGAACTGCGGGGCCCGGGGCCTCGCTAAGCAATTTAGGAGCTGCAACAGACAAAATCCTCTCTAAGGCCACTATTCTTAGCCCTTTAGAGGGTGGTGGAACTACCAAGAGAATCCCCTCTGCCAATTATAACACTCAAGTGCTTATAAAAATGGAGATGCAATATTTGCTATTGTGTTGTTGTTTTATTATGTTATTATGAAATAGTTTGCAATGTTTGATTTTGAATTGCACTTTGTTGTGAGCCAATTTGAGCTTCATTTTGTGATGCTTTGTGAATGAATGAATAAAAGAGATAAGACAGGAATACTTACTCTGACTGTGAATGTTCTGCCTCCAACCCTGTCACGGGCTTCCAGGACCACAACACTCAATCCCGAGTCAAACAGCAACTTGGCTGCTGATAGACCTAAAGAGCAAACAGAAGGATGCATTACGTCCCTCCACCACGCAAAGTACTCCCAGCTACATGAAATAAGAGTCAACCTTGAAAATGGATTTCATTAAATATTTCAGAGGTTTAAACCGCCCAATTACAAAGACTGAATAGTGAAGTGCTCCTTAGCCAGTGTTAAAATGCCATTATGAAATCTGGAATACTATTGCCATGGATGGACAAAGTCAATTGTTCATCAGATGGCGTTCACTTGAGAATACATCATTCTCTCACTCATGTCCTGCTTACAGGCTTTTGCATGGGCATCTCATTGGCCACCGTGAGAACAGAATGCTGGACTAAATGGGACCTTGGCTTGATCTTGCAGGCTCTTCTTATGCCCTTATTGTACATAATTCAGGGCAAGTGCTTGGGAAGGTCTTTGGATGCCAATGATGCAGCGTGACAAATGAGAGCACTTCCTAGCTATGCCACCTTTCTTATCCATTTGAAGGAGAATAATCATTCTAATATATTACATGGCAGGAAACTAAAGGCATCTCCCATACCTAACCCTAATAATATTTTCACACATACACAATATTAGGGCACATGCTCTCTGGCATATTTTTATTGTTTTATGGTTGATATTTAGCAATATATTGAGAATACCTCTCTCAGCTTCAGTTCCGCAAATGGAAGTTAAACATGCAATTTTATGAAGAACAGTGAAGCAATCACATAAAAATATTCTGTGCTGAAGTTCTATGCAGTATCTCACTGCATACTCTCTTAACTGCTTTTATTTTTGTTAGTTCCAGTTACAGTGCTACAAAATGTTACTTTCTTCATTGCATTACCCTATAGATCCATAATTTGCACAGTAAACCATGGCTTGGCATGATGTCCGAATTTAGCCATTGTGTGCCCTGTGGCAACTCAGCAGCTTTAACTCAAATTTCTCCAAGAGTTGCAGTGGTAGCAAAATTAATAAAAACAACTAAGAATTGACAAGGATTGATCTTATTTGCACAAAGGGCACTGCAACATTTAGACAGAGGTGAAGCAAGGGAAATGCAATAAGCCTTCATAAGTAACTATGGCAACCTGCTATAAAATTGCATCCCCTTAAAGACTGGCTTCTAAGGGCTTTTACAATGGAAATTTAATCTGCAAAGACTGCTTCCCTATCACAGAATAATCTGTATTCAAATTACTGTCTGACTGAAATGTCAGCAATCATAATTATTAACCAAGCTCAGATTTTGGCCTGTTGGATTCCTAGTGGTTCATCTTTCATCAATCAGAATTTTAGATTCAATCATTTATCTACTCAAAACATCCGAAAGATAAAATAAGATGAACATTACACGGGTTCTCTCAGTTAGGCTCACCTTTAAAGATGAACTTTGTGCAGTTATAAAATATAAAACTGTAAGTGATATTGCTGTATATGAAGGGAACTTGAGAGAAGGTTTGGTTAGTGAAGTATATACACATGTGATCTGACAATATCCATTCATTCCCATGGCCAATATTTTCTACAGATTTAACTCAGCAATCATCTTCTCCATCCATCTCTTTGATTGGAAACTTCCTCTTTGTGCCTTTTGCTTGCCCATTTGCCTCCATGGCTAAATGAACTCCATGGCTCATCCAATACCAGCTTCTTCTGTTATACCACAGGGCCTTATTCTTAGCATCTGTGACCTATTAGTGGCTGCAAACTCCTTCACCAACCCCAAACAGGTGGTGAAATGAGGTCAAGGAAGGCATCAAAAGGCATGCTGAATGGCACTTTTAGAAGCAGCTTTTCAAGCATGAGTCCCAAAGACTGGGACATTAATGAATTAGACTAAAAACCATTTGCAAAAACTAAGATGCTTGATTTTGGGGCCAAGAACAAGCATTTCCTCTCTACCCCCCTTTGGATTAAGAGCCTGTCTGGAATTTCATCTTTCCAAACCATCCAGGGTCAGGGTCACAAAGCTGCTTCATACTTTCCAAAGCAGGCGGGGGGGGGGGGAATACAAATCAGTGGTCCTTCGTCTTCCCACGCTTCTTGAGAATGTCAGAAACGGCTCCCAGGCATCTACCTCTGTAAGGAAATCTGTCTGCTATCTCCAAGGAAAGGGAAGCACACAGCCAAGGAGATGCTAAACAAGTGTGGGAGGAAGTGCAGTTCATTTGTGTGTGTGTCCCCCAGCTTGTTCTGAACATCCAAGACAGTTTTGCCCACAGATAAAAATAGAAGTGTTTTCTAAAAAGCGCAGTCAGACAGTATACAACACTTAAATGTCTCAAAACGTTTAAAGACAGTTTCACGCAGAAGACTTTCCTCCAGATTGTTTTCTCTTCTAAGCACTCTAGAGAACAGCCACTTCAGGCCAAATTTGAAACTCTGAAGTAATTTCACAACTAAATCATACTTAACAGAATATCTGCTGCTCAAGTGAGACATTAAAAACACCTCTAAAAATTAAGGTGAACTGGGAAGCTACACTCTCACAAATCACCACAATGGTGAAAAGCTTTACATAGCCAAACCACAGAAAGCACAATAATTGATAATCAAATAACCGTTGACTGTGGAGCCATTGAGTTTATGTTCAATTAGGTAATGTACCCACTTTAGATATACACTGGGAAACTAGCTTGTGTTCAGCTACAATTACTGGTACCTGTTTGGTAAGGCTGGTCACAGATATTTTTGCAACTATTCAGAATAGGTCATAGTCAGAGTAGTCCCACTGAAATTAATGGATAAGAGCAACTAAGGTCCTACTATTAGTAAAACCTAGTTAAATACAGCCCAGTGTATGTACTCCATATAGGACTGACCTGCTTTAATTAATGAACCTAAGTTAGTTTTGTCCATTCATTTCAATAGGTCTATTCAGAGTATGATTTAGTAGGATGACACCCTGTGTTACTTACTTATGAGGCACCCTCATCAGCATACTTGACAAATGCCTCTTTTGGCAAGTGGATAGGCCAGCCCCATGCAGCTGATTTTTCTTTGAGTTCAGATCAATTTAGTCCATGATCAAATCAGACCCTTGTTATTTACAGGCTAACTTGCAAGTCAAGCACTTTCTTGAAAGCATAAGCACAATAAACTTTGCAGTTCACTAGAATATACAGAGACAAACAAAAAATTATGTGATGCACAATGAGGGAACTAGAGAGGGTAAGCCTCTTTTGTTCACAGCTAGAAAGCAATTTCCCCAAGCTTAGATCTCCTTTCAAAGCCCCAGCATTCTGCTTATTGCATTACTTTGCCTGAAACTTGGATTTAATAGCATTGGGGTCATTAGAACAGTCAGCACAATATAAACAATCTGATTACTGGGTTTCAGCTGAGATATTGAACTTGGCATCAAGTACTTTGATCTCTGTTCTTACTCACTGTCAGTCAGCAAAATTCTGTTAATAAGGTAGCACTGAAATTGCTCAACTGAACAGTTTCACATGTCTTTGATTCTTCCTTTCATTTCTCTAACTTTGACAGATTGTTTTGGGGTTCTAAATTGTCTCTGTGTTGACAATTTGGGAATTCTGGAAAAACAGCGTTCTATGTAGATTGTCCTGGTCAATGTCTATGGCACATTCGGTATTAAGTATATAGAGTCCATGCAGACATTCAACTGAACATGGTGTATGTTGGAGGCAGAGCCTATTTTCAATCATCATCATAATTTATTATTTCTACTCCACCCATCTGGCTGGGTTTCCCCAGCCACTCTGGGCGGCTTTCAACAGAACATTAAAAACACAATAAAACATCAAATGTTAAAAACTTCCCTAAACAGGGCTGCCTTCAGATGTCTTCTAAAAGTCAGATAGTTGTTTATTTCCTTAATGGGAGGACGTTCCACAGGGTGGGCACCACTACCGAGATGGCCCTCTGACTAGTTCCCTGTAACCTCACTTCTCTCATTGAGGGAACCGCCAGAAGGCCCTTGGTGCTGGACCCCAGTGTCCGGGCTGAATGATGGGGGTGGTCCGAGGCCATTTAGGGCTTTAAAGGTCAGCACCAACACTTTGAATTGTGCTCAGAAACATACTGGGAGCCAATGTAGGTCTTTCAGGACCGATGTTATATGATCTTGGCAGCCACTTCCAGTCACCAGTCTAGCTGCTGCATTCTGGATTAGTTGCAGTTTCTGGGTCACCTTCAAAGGTAGCCCCACGTAGAGTGCATTGCAGTAGTCCAAACAGGAGATAACTAGAGCATGCACCACTTTGGCAAGACAGTCTGTGGGCAGGTAGGGTCTCAGCCTGCATACCAGATGGAGCTGGCAGACAGCTGCCCTGGACACAGAATTGACCTGCACCTCCATAGACAGCTGTGAGTCCAAAATGACTCCCAGGCTGTGTACCTGCTCCCTCAGGGTCTCCCCAAAAACAATACTTCTGTCTTGTCAGGATTCAACCTCAATCTGTTAGCTGCCATCCATCCTCCAACTGCCTCCAAGCACTCACACAGGACCTTCACCACCTTCACTGGTTCTAATTTAAAAGAGAGGTAGAGCTGGGTATCATCTGCATACTGATGAACACCCAGCCCAAACCCCCTGATTATCTCTCCCAGCGGCTTCATATAGATATTAAAAAGCATGGGGGAGAGGACAGAACCCTGAGGCACCCTACAAGTGAGAGCCCAGGGGTCTGAATACTCATCCCCCAAAACCACTTTCTGGACACGGCCCAGGAGAAAGGAGCAGAACCACTGTATAACATTGTAAACAGTCCAAACATTTGCATAGGTCTAGGGAACACAGTATTTAGTGGTAAAGGCCACACAGGTCAAGAAAAAACTCAAGCCTCTTTCTAGCTTCACTGCTCAGGGTTACAATATCTAGTTAGTTGTCCCTCAAAGATATTGGAGGGTGCCCAGAAACAATGCCCCATTTTGAGAACACAGCCTTTTCTTCCAAAACAATAAGAAATGTGATGCCATAAAACCTGAATGTATTCTGTTGCTTCAGGTAATTTGACCTTCATAGCTGTATCAAAAGGAGATTGTGCAAGTTGTCATACTAGATACTGTATTTCCTTGGCAGCTACCCAACGCTGAAACCAAATTGATATTGTAGCATTATGAGCTATTTAGGCAATTACAGCATGTTGCACAAATTGTTTAATCAGCTGCTTCAGAGGCTGCAAACTCTGTAGATTGGATTCAGAGCCTTATCTGAAACTTGATATCATGTATAAAGAGGAACTGCAGGTGATAGACAAGAATGGGCTTAATGCTGTGCTAGAAAGGAAGGCCTGTGAGGTTCAAATCTAAAAGAACAAGTTACCCGAGATGCTAGGCAAACTATGTGCCCATATGAAATAAGAATGCCGTTCACGCCATTTATGGCAGGGATGAATTTGCCACAATCCTCCTCCCCTGGAAAAAGAAGACAGGTGGTATCTCCCTAGGGGAGGACAATGGTCTGAGGGCAATTTTGCCCAATGGAGAGATGGGGTGGTGACAGGCTATTTAGGCCTACTCCACCCTGCACGCTTCCCTCTTCTTTATTCAGCACCCTCCCTCCTTTTTGCAGCATGGGCCTACAGGCTAGTCATCTGTTTTCCGGGGGCTGAGTAGGATTTTTTTTGAAGACTGTAATTGGCTCCTGGTCTTCTCTTTTTTTACTGACTCCACACCACTCTTGAAGTGGTGTTCCTTCAATTTGGTTAGTTGGCATGTACTCTGGACAGGTGAGAAGATTTCAGAAAGAACAGAACACGTACCTAAGGCAGTGTTGGGTTGTGGGCATCCCTTTGTCACTGTTGTCAGGCATGGCTTGCAGGTGCTGGGGTTGGGGTGCCCTTTGGCCTGGCAGACACAATGGGGTGAATGCTGGTCAATGGGCCACAGTGTGCCTGTTTGGCTCTTACACTCAAGGTCCAGGCAGCGGGGAGGGAGGAATATTAGGAAACCTTGCTGCATGCACACAATGTGCAGCTGTTAACTTGCCCAGATGATGGGGATAGAAATTGCCCCCTCTATTAATGAACACCTGCCCAGAATTAATTTGATTTGGTTACATTGGCTGAATGTGACTAGTTAATTTGTTTTGCAAATCCACAAGTTGTTATATTTAGTAAATATAACCTATTTATCCACATTTGGTTTTCTTGACACTTCTTCTTGGTGTGCTGGCAAATTACCGTATTATTCACTCTACAGGACACACTTTTTCCCCTCCAAAAATTAAGGGGAAATGTGTGTGCGTCCTATGGAGTAAATGCAGGCTCCTTGGCTTTGGTGATAGCAACGCGAAGCCTCCAAAGCACAGAGGGAGCGCTCCCTCCACACTCCGGAGGCTTCACGTTGCTTTCACTGAAGCCTGGAGAGCGAGAGGGGTCGCTGCGCAAAACAAGGTGCGTCCTATGGTCAGGTGCGTCCAATAGAGCGAAAAATATGGTAATATACTGCATAGATATTCTATAGCAGGAATGACTGATCTGTGCTTTCCACCAAAGGAAATAGTCTTGCATTAGCAGCATTAGTGAAAACACAGCATACTTGCATGAGCTCTCTGAAACTACCAGATAAATGAGGTTGTGTGAATTTTCATAGTATGGGTACTTGTGACATCACAGAGATGCCTAAAATTGAATGTTTCTACCAGAATCTGGCCATCAATATAATTGGAACTGATGCAAACTGCTGAGTAGCTTATTACCCACAGAGTGATAATTACCGTACCTAGTTTCCATTCCAAGCACTGGAAAGGTTTCCTCACCCATTGGTACCCTTAAGGAAAAGGCCAATTAAGCAGAGATCAAGGGAGCAATCAAAGATACCCCACAGTTCAGAAACAGTCTATTACCCATGACCAGTTGGAGGAAGGTGTGTGTGTGTGTGTGCGTGCTACCACAATCTCCCTTGTTCTTGTTTCCCATAGAATGAAGCACAGTGGACAGTGGACATTTTCCAGATACATGGTTTATTTACACATACATACAACCATTTGCAGCATTGACACCCCAAGCGGGCCCTGCCTCCCCCATAGCTGCAACCTTGAATTCAAACAGAAATCAAACATCACACTGTCTCTCTCAGTTCCTAGTGTGCTGCTTAAATTCTGGCTCAAATCACTGAAACTCTCTGCTCTCAGCTCTGCCTTTGTCCTTCTAACTATCTGCGAGTTGATGGAAGGCCCCACTCATATGCCATCTCACACAGAGCCCCTTTCCTTTGCTCCCCTTAATGGCTCATCACCCAGCTGACTGCCTCACCAAGAAGCTAGTCTCACTTATAGTTTAACACTTGCTGGATCCAAGGGTTAGAAGGGTCCTTGTTCCCAATCACAGTGCGCTCTCTCTCTCTCTCTCTCTCTCTGGGGAAGGTGGCAAGAACAGTTCATTTTGTTTAAGAACTACTATTATAAATTATTTGTAAAGAGAATGCAGCAAATAAATCTTTCAAAAATGTTGCCTGGCTACCTTACCTAACAGCACAAAGTGATAATAGTGTGAGGGTGTTTACATAGTGCACAAACATTGTGCGAGGCTCTATTTGCTGTATTGAGCAAGTTTAATGTTACCTGGAGTTTTGCCTTCAAAATGCAATGTCAGCCTTTGAACATTAGCCATTAAAAATGCTGACAGATTTATATTTATGGCCCAATAAGGTGATAAGAATGCAACTGTCCTGTTATAATTTCCCCAAGCTTAGATCTCCTTTCAAAGCCCCAACATTCTGCTTTATTGCATTACTTTGCCTGAAAATTGGATTTAATAGCATTGGGATCATTAGAGCAGTCTGCATAATATAAACAATCTGATTACTGGGTTTCAGCTGAGATATTGAACTTGGCATCAGATACTTTGATCTTTGTTCTTACTCACTGTCAGTCAGCAAAATTCTGTTAATAAGGTAGCACTGAAATTGCTCAACTGAACAGTTTCACACGCCTTTGATTCTTCATTTCATTTTTCTAATTTTGACAGATGGTTTTGGGGTTCTAAATTATCTCTGTGTTTAACTAAAGTCATGCAGTAGTTGGGAACTCTGGAAAAACAGTGTTCTATGTGCACTGTGGTGTTTTTAAGGATACATGGCTTATTTACACATATATACAACCTGAGCCTACAATGGAGGGGTTCGCAACATTAACACCCCAAGAGGGCCTTCCTTCCCCCATAGCTGCAGCCTTGGATTGAAACAGAAATCAGACATTACTCTGTCTCTCTCAGTTCCTGGTGTGCTGTTTAAATTCTGTCTCAGATCACTGAAAAATTTATATTCATGGCCCAATAAGATGATAAGAATGCAACTGATCAAGGGATCAAGGGAAGTAATAGTGCCACTGTATTCTGCTCTGGTCAGACCTCACCTGGAGTACTGTGTCCAGTTCTGGGCACCACAGTTCAAGAAGGACACTGACAAACTGGAACGTGTCCAGAGGAGGGCAACCAAAATGGTCAAAGGCCTGGAAACGATGCCTTATGAGGAACGGCTAAGGGAGCTGGGCATGTTTAGCCTGGAGAAGAGGAGGTTAAGCGGTGATATGATAGCCATGTTCAAATATATAAAAGGATGTCACATAGAGGAGGGAGAAAGGTTGTTTTCTGCTGCTCCAGAGAAGCGGACACGGAGCAATGGATCCAAACTACAAGAAAGAAGATTCCACCTAAACATTAGGAAGAACTTCCTGGCAGTAAGAGCTGTTCGACAGTGGAATTTGCTGCCAAGGAGTGTGATGGAGTCTCCTTCTTTGGAGGCCTTTAAGCAGAGGCTTGACAGCCATATGTCAGGAGCGCTCTGATGGTGTTTCCTGCTTGGCAGGGGGTTGGACTCGATGGCCCTTGTGGTCTCTTCCAACTCTATGATTCTAACTGCCCTGTTATAATATTTAAAGACTAATTAGTGGTGGTGGGACATCTCACCCAATTATATCCAGTTTTCTTTCCAGAAGGAAGGAAGGCAGGCTGTGGTCTATGAATATATTGGGAGGTTCATGAATTAGAGAAGTGCTCTCCTGTGAACAGAGTTGGTGCTATTTGAACAAACCCACCCACCACTGAGTACACAAATGAGTTTCACAGCTCACATCAGCCTTCCTCAAGCTGATGCCCTCCAGATATTACTCGGACTGCAGCTCAGAACATTCCGGCCTCTTGGCTGAGGCTGATGGGAGTTGGAGGCCAGCAATAACTGGAAAGTTGCCTCTCACTATCAGGCTGCAGCCATAGCCATGAACTGAACTCTACTTTTGAAAGAAGGCTAAACCTGGAAATGGGCAGGGAACCATGGCTTCTCTCCACACATTTAAGTACAGGTCCTTCGTAGGTCCTTCAAACATGTTTCCTGGCTACCTTGCAGTCACCTAACAGCACCAACTGATAACACTGTGAGGATGTTTGGGCAGAACACAAAGCCACTTTCAACATTGTGCAAGGTCCTATTTGCTGTATTAAGTACGTTT
Organism: Podarcis tiliguerta; assembly: GCF_965153285.1. Lineage (NCBI taxonomy): Eukaryota > Metazoa > Chordata > Lepidosauria > Squamata > Lacertidae > Podarcis > Podarcis tiliguerta. Next base: position 55,470,892 of record NC_139537.1, on the reverse strand, counting down.
AAGGTTACCTGAAGCTTTGAGTTTAAAACCCGAAATCAGTCTTAAATTTAAATGGTTTGAATAATGACAGAGTTGCCCAGCATGCTTCTGGTGACTGAAGCTTATTAAGTCCATTCTTTGAGAGAAAAATGTCAGCATTAGAGTCAGATACATCTACTTTCCAAAATATATATTACACTACAAAAGGGATTTAGGAAAGTTAAATGCTAAGTTCCTCTTCCCACACTGAATGATAAAAGACATCTGATGATATTCATGCCTGGGAATCTGTATGCCCTGAGCCAAAGGGACAATTTGCTTAGAAAATGTTTTTTCCCCTCACATTATTTTTGGAATAGCCAAAGTCAAAACATTACCGTATTTTTCGCCCCATAGGACGCACCGGCCCATAGGACGCACCATGTTTTTTGGGGGGGAAATAAAGAAAAAAAATTTTATTTCCCCCTCAGGCGCTTGTGGGGCCAGGAGCGGGGAGAAGCGCTTTTCTCCCCACCGCCAGCCTTCACATCAGGTCCGGGGACAGGGGGAAGACTCGCTGCGCCTCCCCACTGTCCCGGGAGCTTGTGGGGCAGGCAGCGGGGAGAAGCGCTTTTCTCCCCGCCGCCAGCCTTCACGTCAGGTCCGGGGACAGGGGGAAGACGCGCCGCGCCTCCCAGCTGTCCCCGGAGCTTGTGGGGCAGGCAGCGGGGAGAAGCGCTCTTCTCCCCACTGCCTGCATGCAGAACAGGTCCGGGGACAGCGGGAAGACGTGCCGCGCCTCCCAGCTGTCCCCGGAGCTTGCGGGCAGGCAGCGGGGAGAAGCGCTCTTCTCCCCACCGCCTGCATGCAGAACAGGTCCGGGGACAGCGGGAAGACGCGCCGCGCCTCCCAGCTGTCCCCGAAGCTTGCGGGCAGGCAGCGGGGAGAAGCGCTCTTCTCCCCACCGCCTGCATGCAGAACAGGTCCGGGGACAGCGGGAAGACGCGCCGCGCCTCCCAGCTGTCCCCGGAGCTTAATCATAGAATCATAGAATCATAGAATCATAGAGTTGGAAGAGACCACAAGGGTCATCGAGTCCAACCCCCTGCCAAGCAGGAAACACCATCAGAGCACTCCTGACATATGGTTGTCAAGCCTCTGCTTAAAGACCTCCAAAGAAGGAGACTCCACCACACTCCTTGGCAGCAAATTCCACTGTCGAACAGCTCTTACTGTCAGGAAGTTCTTCCTAATGTTTAGGTGGAATCTTCTTTCTTGTAGTTTGTATCCATTGCTCCGTGTCCGCTTCTCTGGAGCAGCAGAAAACAACCTTTCTCCCTCCTCTATGTGACATCCTTTTATATATTTGAACATGGCTATCATATCACCCCTTAACCTCCTCTTCTCCAGGCTAAACATGCCCAGCTCCCTTAGCCGATCCTCATAAGGCATTGTTTCCAGGCCTTTGACCATTTTGGTTGCCCTCCTCTGTACACGTTCTAGTTTGTCAGTGTCCTTCTTGAACTGTGGTGCCCAGAACTGGACACAGTACTCCAGGTGAGGTCTGACCAGAGCAGAATACAGTGGCACTATAACTTCCCTTGATCTAGATGCTATACTCCTATTGATGCAGCCCAGAATTGCATTGGCTTTTTTAGCCGCCGCGTCACACTGTTGGCTCATGTTAAGTTTGTGGTCAACCAAGACTCCTAGATCCTTTTCACATGTACTGCTCTCAAGCCAGGTGTCACCCATCTTGTATTTGTGCCTCTCATTTTTTTTGCCCAAGTGCAATACTTTGCATTTCTCCCTGTTAAAATTCATCTTGTTTGTTTTGGCCCAGTTCTCTAATCTGTCAAGGTCGTTTTGAAGTGTGATCCTGTCTTCTGGGGTGTTAGCCACCCCTCCCAGTTTGGTGTCATCTGCAAATTTGATCAGGATGCCCTTGAGTCCATCATCCAAGTCGTTGATAAAGATGTTGAATAAGACCGGGCCCAAGACAGAACCCTGTGGCACCCCACTAGTCACTCTTCTCCAGGATGAAGAGGAACCATTGATGAGCACCCTTTGGGTCCGGTCAGTCAGCCAGTTACAAATCCACTGAGTGGTAGCATAGTCAAGACCGCATTTTACCAGCTTCTTTACAAGAATATCATGGGGCACCTTGTCAAATGCCTTGCTGAAATCAAGGTAGACTACATCCACTGCGTTCCCTTCATCTACCAGGCTTGTAATTCTGTCAAAAAATGAGATCAGGTTAGTCTGACATGACTTATTTTTCAGAAATCCATGCTGACTATTGGTGATCACAGCATTCCTTTCTAGGTGCTCACAGATTGTTTGCTTAATGATCTGCTCCAGAATCTTCCCTGGTATTGATGTTAGACTGACTGGGCGGTAATTATTTGGGTCCTCTCTTTTCCCCTTTTTGAAAATAGGGACAACATTTGCCCTCCTCCAGTCTGCCGGGACTTCGCCTGTTCTCCAGGAATTCTCAAAGATGACTGCCAGTGGTTCTGAGATCACATCTGCCAGTTCTTTTAATACTCTTGGATGCAGTTCATCTGGCCCTGGAGACTTGAATACATCTAAACTAGCCAAGTATTCTTGTACTATCTCCTTAGTTATTCTGGGCTGTGTTTCCTCTGCTGAATCATTTCCTCCAAATTCTTCAGGTCGGGCATTGTTTTCTTTATCGGAGAAGACTGAGGCAAAGAAGGCATTGAGGAGTTCAGCCCTTTCTGTGTCCCCTGTTTGCATTTCACCATCTTCTCCTCTGAGTGACCCCACTGTTTCTTTGTTCTTCCTTTTGCTACGAACATACCCATAGAAGCCTTTTTTGTTGCTTTTAACCTCTCTAGCAAGCCTGAGTTCATTCTGTGCTTTAGCTTTTCTGACTTTGTGTCTACACGTGCTGGCTATTTGTTTGAATTCCTCTTTGGTGGTTTCCCCCCTTTTCCATTTTTTGTACACATCCTTTTTTAATCTTAACTCAGTTAAAAGTTCTTTAGATAGCCACCCTGGCTTCTTTAGGCACCTTCCATGTTTCCGTCTCATTGGTATTGCCTGAAGTTGTGCTTTTACTATCTCCCTCTTAACAAACTCCCAGCCATCATGAACTCCCTTTCCTTTTAGTATTACTGTCCATGGGATCTCACCCAGCACTTCCCTAAGTTTTATGAAGTCGGCTTTCTTAAAGTCAAGAAATTGAGTCCTAGTATGCTTGGCTGCTCCTTTCCGTTGTATAGTAAACTTCAGAAGAGCATGATCACTTGCGCCTAATGATCCTTCCACTTCTACCCCATTAACCAGGTCATCGACATTGGTTAGGACCAGATCTAAAATGGCTGTTCCTCTTGTTGCTTCTCCCACTTTCTGGACAATGAAGTTGTCTGCAAGGCCAGTGAGGAATCTGTTTGACCTTATGCTCTTGGCTGAGTTTGACCTCCAACAAATATCTGGGTAATTGAAGTCCCCCATTACTACTATCTCCCTTCCTTTTGCATGCTTGGCCATCTGTTCCAGGAAGGCATCATCTATGTCCTCCGTTTGGCTTGGGGATCTATAGTAAACTCCCACAATGAGGTCACTATTATTCTTCTCTCCCTTAATTTTGACCCAAATGCTCTCACTTTGGCTTTGAGGTTCTAAATCTTGGATCTCTTCACAGGTATACGCATCCCTGACATATAACGCCACTCCTCCTCCTTTCTTGTCTGGTCTGTTTCTCTGAAATAGATTGTATCCCTCCATTTTTACATTCCAATCGTGGGACTTATCCCACCAGGTTTCAGTGATGCCTATTATGTCATATTTAGTTTGCTGTACCAAGAGCTCAAGCTCATCTTGTTTATTTCCCATGCTTTGTGCATTAGTGTACAGACATTGAAGTCCATTAGTCATTCCCCCGTGTCTCTTATTTAAGGATTTTTTCCTCCCACCACTAGGTCTGCTTGCTGTTTGCTCCATTTGGTCTATGACATTTGGATGATCATCTTCATCAATTAATAGACTCCTACCTTCAGGAGCACTGTCTCCCTCCCCCACATTAGTCAGTTTAAAGCCCTCCTGATGAGGTTTCTTAGTTTTTTGGCAAAAACATTCCTCCCAACCGTTGTGAGGTGCAGCCCATCGCTTGCCAGAAGTCCATCCTCAAGAAACTGCAGTCCGTGATCTAAGAATCCAAACCGTTCCTGTTTACACCATTTGCGAAGCCAGCTGTTTACTTCCACTATTTTCCTCTCTCTCCCTGGGCCACGTCGTTCAACTGGGAGGACAGATGAGATGACGATTTGTGCATTTAATTGCTTCAATTTCCTGCCCAGAGCCTCGTAGTCTCTTTTGATCTTCTGGAGGCTATTGCTTGCAGTGTCATTGGTTCCCACATGAACCAAGAGGAAGGGGTATTTGTCAGTGGGTTTTATGATTCCTTGCAGTCGTTCAGTTACATCTTGGATCTTAGCCCCGGGGAGACAGCACACTTCCCGAGACATCTTGTCAGGCCCACAGATCACTGCTTCTGTTCCCCTCAGTAGGGAATCCCCTATCACCACTACACGCCTTCTCTTAGGTTTGGTCAGGGTTCTTCCGTGAGCGGTCCGTTCCAAGGTCGCCTGCACATTCCCTGAGGACTGACTTTGCTGCTCATCTTCATATACGTGATCGACTGTAATGAGGGAGAGATCCTCAAATGGAGTCTGCTCTTCGTCTTCCATGCTAGGGGAGAGGACCTCAAAGCGATTGTGTATTTCTAGACAATCAGAGCGAACCCTGGGCCTCCTACTTCTTTGAGTCACGTTTCTCCACATATCGGGCTCCTGTGTTGGTGAACTAGCCTCCTTCTCAGGGGAGTCCCCTGTCTCCTCCTTGGTGGAGACGGTGTGCTCTGTTGCTTCCAAGAAGAGCTCCAGCTCTCTAATTCTTTGGAGCGTAGCTACACGTTCCTCCAGTTGCTGGACTTTGTCTTTTAGGAGGGCAATCAACATGCAATTGCTGCACGTAAAGCTGCCTGCAACCTTTGGCAAGATGGCAAACATTGCGCAGGAACCGCAGGCGACTGCAGCTGTTCCCTCCCCCTCCATCTTGAGAATGTGTCTTTGGGCTTGAGACTAGCTCCCCTAAATCTAAAAGATGGTTCAAACTGCGCGCGCCGATAGGCGCGCGCCGCTGCCCTGCAAACACTGATAAGCTCCTCCCACAGCTAATCACCTGCCTCAACAGAAACCCTGCCCCCTCTGACCTTTGACCAGGGAAATCAGCTAATCAGCCACAAGAATCACACACACAAGAAACAAGAAACCCCTTTTGGCTCCTTCTTCAGCCGCTGCCCTGCAAACACTGATAAGCTCCTCCCACAGCTAATCACCTGCCTCAACAGAAACCCTGCCCCCTCTGACCTTTGACCAGGGAAATCAGCTAATCAGCCACAAGAATCACACACACAAGAAACAAGAAACCCCTTTTGGCTCCTTCTTCAGCCGCTGCCCTGCAAACACTGATAAGCTCCTCCCACAGCTAATCACCTGCCTCAACAGAAACCCTGCCCCCTCTGACCTTTGACCAGGGAAATCAGCTAATCAGCCACAAGAATCACACACACAAGAAACAAGAAACCCCTTTTGGCTCCTTCTTCAGCCGCTGCCCTGCAAACACTGATAAGCTCCTCCCACAGCTAATCACCTGCCTCAACAGAAACCCTGCCCCCTCTGACCTTTGACCAGGGAAATCAGCTAATCAGCCACAAGAATCACACACACAAGAAACAAGAAACCCCTTTTGGCTCCTTCTTCAGCCGCTGCCCTGCAAACACTGATAAGCTCCTCCCACAGCTAATCACCTGCCTCAACAGAAACCCTGCCCCCTCTGACCTTTGACCAGGGAAATCAGCTAATCAGCCACAAGAATCACACACACAAGAAACAAGAAACCCCTTTTGGCTCCTTCTTCAGCCGCTGCCCTGCAAACACTGATAAGCTCCTCCCACAGCTAATCACCTGCCTCAACAGAAACCCTGCCCCCTCTGACCTTTGACCAGGGAAATCAGCTAATCAGCCACAAGAATCACACACACAAGAAACAAGAAACCCCTTTTGGCTCCTTCTTCAGCCGCTGCCCTGCAAACACTGATAAGCTCCTCCCACAGCTAATCACCTGCCTCAACAGAAACCCTGCCCCCTCTGACCTTTGACCAGGGAAATCAGCTAATCAGCCACAAGAATCACACACACAAGAAACAAGAAACCCCTTTTGGCTCCTTCTTCAGCCGCTGCCCTGCAAACACTCTTCTCCCCGCCGCCAGCCTTCACGTCAGGTCCGGGGACAGGGGGAAGACGCGCCGCGCCTCCCCCCTGTCCCCGGAGCTTGCGGGGCAGGCAGCGGGGAGAAGCGCTCTTCTCCCCGCCGCCAGCCTTCACATCAGGTCCGGGGACAGGGGGAAGACGCGCCGCGCCTCCCCCCTGTCCCCGGAGCTTGCGGGGCAGGCAGCGGGGAGAAGCGCTCTTCTCCCCGCCGCCAGCCTTCACGTCAGGTCCGGGGACAGGGGGAAGACGCGCCGCGCCTCCCCCCTGTCCCCGGAGCTTGCGGGGCAGGCAGCGGGGAGAAGCGCTCTTCTCCCCGCCGCCAGCCTTCACGTCAGGTCCGGGGACAGGGGGAAGACGCGCCGCGCCTCCCCCCTGTCCCCGGAGCTTGCGGGGCAGGCAACGGGGAGAAGCGCTCTTCTCCCCGCCGCCAGCCTTCACGTCAGGTCCGGGGACAGGGGGAAGACGCGCCGCGCCTCCCCCCTGTCCCCGGAGCTTGCGGGGCAGGCAGCGGGGAGAAGCACTCTTCTCCCCGCCGCCAGCCTTCACGTCAGGTCCGGGGACAGGGGGAAGACGCGCCGCGCCTCCCCCCTGTCCCCGGAGTTTGCGGGGCAGGCAGCGGGGAGAAGCGCTCTTCTCCCCGCCGCCAGCCTTCATGTCAGGTCCGGGGACAGGGGGAAGACGCGCCGCGCCTCCCCCCTGTCCCCGGAGCTTGCGGGGCAGGCAGCGGGGAGAAGCGCTTTTCTCCCCGCCGCCAGCCTTCACGTCAGGTCCGGGGACAGGGGGAATACGCGCCGCGCCTCCTCACTGTCCCCGGAGCTTGCGGGGCAGGCAGCGGGGAGAAGCACGCATCTCCCCGCCGTCAGCCTCTAAACCACATAGGGAGACAGCGGGATGGCGGCGTTCCGCCTCCCTGCTGTCCCCCGACCTTGTGGGGCTGGCGCTGCGGCTCTCCTGAAGTCTGGAGAGCGAGAGGGGTTGGTGCGCACCGACCCCTCTTGCTCTCCAGGCTTCAGCGAAAGCCTGCATTCGCCCCATAAGACGCACACACATTTCCCCTTCATTTTTGGAGGGGAAAAATTGCGTCTTATAGGGCGAAAAATACGGTAGGTCCCTTATACTGGGAAGAAATATGTACCTAATTTTGAGAAGCTGGAGATGGCATTTGTAAGTGATCCATGTTTCATAGGCATACAGTAAAGTTGGTAGTACAATAGCTTTGTAAACAAGCGTTTTGGTTTCCCTGTGAATGTCCCGGTCCTCAAACACTCTGCGCTTCAGTCGGGAGAAAGCTGCACTCACAGAGCTCAGGCAATGATGGATTTTGGCATCAGTGTTGACCCTTGTGGAATGATAACTGCCTAGGTAGGAGAAGTGATCGACATTTTCCAACGTTACACCATTGAGTTGGATTTGTGGTGCTGCAGAGGAGTTATTTTGTACTTGTTGGTGCAGCACTTTGGTTTTTTGGATGCTGAGCGACAGACCAAGCTTTTCATAAGCTTCTGTGAAGATATTTAGGATGGTTGGGACATCTCTTGGGAAGACAGGCAAACTAATATCAGTGTACTGGATGAAGCAAAGATCACCAGTGTTGAAGCAATGATTCTTCAACATCAGTTTCGTTGGACTGGTCATGTTGTGCGGATGCCTGATGATCGTCTTCCAAAGCAACTACTCTATTCTAAACTTAAAAATGGAAAGCATAATGTTGGTGGTCAACAAAAGAGGTTTAAAGACTCTCTCAAGGCAAATCTAAAAAAATGTAGTATAAACACCAACAACTGGGAAATACTGGCCTGCAAGCACTCCAATTGGAGAACAGCCTTTACCAAAGGTGTCATGAGCTTTGAAGACACTCAAACTCAGGACACAAGGGAGAAACGTGCTAAGAGGAAGGCACGCTTGGCAAATCCACACCGTGATCAACTCCCGCCCGGTAACCAATGGCCCCATTGTGGAAGGATGTGTGGATCTAGAACTGGCCTCCATTGCCACCTACGCACTCATTGTTAAAACCGTGATTATGGAAGACAATCTTACTCGGCTACGAGTGATCGCCAAAAAGAAGAATGTACCTAATCTCTGAGGAAAAACACACACTTTTCAATCTCTTTCACAACAGTCCAGCAGTTACTCTTCACAAAGAATGATGTGAATGATTACCATCTACTGAAAACTTCCTGGACTTTTTCTTTTTGCCTCGGTTCAGTGAGTAAACATCCTTCCCTTAAAGGCATATCAGGATATGAGCACACGGCTAGCTTGTTCTTGCTGTCTGGATGCATGGCAGCTGGTTCAACAACTACAAATACAATTTAAGTTGAAGTAAGATTGTGGTGCAGTCGCCCAACTAAACCTTTTCAACAGCTCATGCATCCATGTTTCCTGTATTCCTCATCACTTCCCATAGCTCAGTCAGTAGAGCATGAGACTCTTAATCTCAGGGTCATGAGCAAAAGATTTATGCATTGCAGGGGGCTGGTCTAAATGGCCATTCTATGAAAACAGTGAGAAAAGAAAAGTTGCCCCAATACACTTTAATCAAACCTAAAGGTTTTAAGCCTCCAATATACATTTAACCCTTTCAAGCCATTCCCATCACCTCCAAACATCCTGCCTGCTACTGCCTCAGGCAGGTCTTCAGAGCATAAATGATGCATACACCAGCAGGCCTTAAAAGCACATTATCCCCACCCCCCTCAAAAAAGTAATCCTTGGAACAGTAGCTTGTTAAGGGCGCTGGGAATTGTTGCTCTGTGTGGGGTAAATTACAGTTCTGAGGATTCATTGGGGGTAAGCATGTATTTTTAATGTGCTTTGAATTAATGGTGTGCAATGCAGCCAAAGGAGGAATTAAAGGGGGACAAGGGTTGAAGTGTCAGACATGCACCTGATACTACTAAGCAGAGCTGCTGACTGAACTGAAAAGTGCATGCTATACTTTGTCATTCACCTTCAAAAATGATCCTTTTGTTCTCTTAGCATCTGCTGGAACATTGTAGGAGCATGTAAATCTGAAATTGCAAATCTTAACTTCAAAGACTTTTTTGTCGGATGTTGCTCATTAACCCTCACGACCCATATATCAAACCTCTAGCCTCCTTCAGTCAATATAATAAAAGGGTTTGTGCTTTCAAAAAAGTGCTAGGTGTTATAGGTGGTAACCTGTTGCTTTGATAGTCAGGATTTATGCCAAAAGTGAAATACGGAAGATTTGAAAGAGCGGTAATGGTAGACAAAGTTTCTGAGGAGATTTTGCCACAGAAGTGCCAAGCTTTTATTTAAAAGTTCTGACTTGGTGACTGCTGATATTAGAGGCAGAAAGAGAAGGCAACTCTTTGCTTACGTACGTAGACAGCATTTAGCTCAAATAGGCAATAAAATATCTGGAGAAAGAAAGGCCATTTTTATGACAAATGGCCTATGTCTTTTACCAGCTGCATAGCAGATATTTGAAAGGCCTTCCTCTCCACCACTGCATATCTCACCTGGGGAAAGTTGCACCTGTTGAGTTTTGACCTGTCATGGACCTGTTAGAGCCACAGAAACTGTCATAAAATGAGTTTAGAGAACAGTAAATGCATGATGTTAGGTAAGCAGGTTCCTTGGAGTTTTATAGCACATCATCATGCAGACTACAAAGTAACAAACCCTAATCTGAAATAATAATATAAGCCTAACACAGAGGCAAATCAGCAAACTGTCACCATTTCCAGCAGGTAGGTTAGTAGTGTATAAAACAGATCCAAAAGCAAAAGCTCTCAGAATATTGGGTGGGGGGGAACCTAACAATTTTTTTGCTTTTAAAAAAGCAGACATCCTCTACTGTAACAGATGGAGATAAGATTGGAAATGTAATAAGACTGTGACACTACCAGTGCAGTACTATGCATGTCTACTTAGACGTGAGCACCACTGAGTTTGATGGGACCTACTTCCAGGTGGAACCCTTAGCTGGGAATAAATTCACTTTAACTTAGTGGGATTAACTTCTGAGTAGGCATGTAGATGATTGCACTGTGACTGACCTAGAAAAAGACCTTGCTTCACTTCAGATTGCTGCCCCACCCTAATCTACAGTTTTTAGGCAGGAACATCTCAGCCCCCCAAAAATATTCTGTAAAGGTAAGAGCAGGCAGCAATCCATTTTTTCCCTACCCCTTAACAGTGTGTAAGTTTTAAGCCTCATTCCCTCCTTAAAGCCTCATTCCCTCCTTAAAGGATGGAGAAATGCCTTAAAGGCATATCTCCATCCTTTCCCTTCAATAAGTCTTTTCTTCCTCACTCTAGTGCTTCCCTTTAAGAGAAGAGGAAAACAGAATTATGGAAGTAGCATGGAGGCACTTTTCTCACTGCTCCTTCTGCTTGCCTCTTTTGATCTCATCATCACCATCTCTTGCTACTACTGATGTTACTGCGGGTACAAAGAGTGGCAATTTAACTGGGTCATGTTACTAGTGGTGGCAACCAGAATGGATCCACTAGCTCCAGTGGAGCTAATAAACAAAGGCACAACAGGGACCTGCCTCAAAAAGTCTCCCGTCTGGCCAGATCTTCACTCTAACCATGCAATTAATTATCATCTTTAATTAATTAAAGGCTCCCAAAGGAGCCCAGGGAAAGCGTTCCAAGGCGCTTATTTGGTGCTTCCACATCAGGGTCTGGGGCAAGACAGTCAGCCTTCCTTGCCAATGACCCCTTTGGATCTAAGATGACACGCATCTGGGTACCACAAAACAAAACATGAAATTATGGGCACGGCCTTGGGAGGGCTTCTGCCAAAATAAGGTGCCACCGGCATTAAGCGAGGCTAGGATATCCCCAGCCTGCAGACATCCTTGTTGAGGGAACCAGACAGATCGTCTCTGGTGAGAAAAAGCAGTCGGGGAACGGGGGGAGACTCCAAGGAGCAGCCGGCGCCCCTCGTTTGATATGGAACAGGCTGCCCGGGCGGCTGCTGCGCAAGAGCGCGTTATCCAACCATTCGGAGAAAAGAGCAAAGTCTTCTGCGTTCTGGCGGGGACGGGGCACCCGGCAGCTTCGCCAGTCTCTGCGAGGGATATTAGTGTTTCCCAGCCAGTTTAACCCAGTATAGCCCAGCGACTGGATTGGGGACAACCCTGGCACGGCCCGAGCGAGGCGCACGCCCCTTCTCCCTCCGGCGCGTAGATGCTTTCGCGCTCGCCCCGCCACTGACCTGAGATGCCTGCCCCGATCACGACCACATCGCACTTCTGGCTGCTCATGGTGGCCACCTTCTCTCTGCCCGTCGGCTGGCTGGCTGTTCTTTCTGGCGGCCGCCGAGGCTCCTGGAACAATTGCCAGCCGGCGGCGGCAGCAGGAGCAACAGCGCTAGCTCGGCGCCGCCCCTTCGTTCGGCCTGAAGGGGAGCCCCGCCCCCTGCCTTCCTCCTGCCAAGGCGGCTGATGGAGCACAGGCTCTCCACGGAGCTCACCCTTGGTCGACTCTCTCTGGCCAAGAAAGAGACAGCAAGGAGGCAGCAGCTTCTTGCCCCTGAGCAAGAGCCAGGGCCATTAAACAGGTGCCACCTTTATTGGCAGTGGGGACAGGTAGCCCCTGGTCTGGGGGGCGGCCTGTGGCCAAGGAGGTCATGTAGGCAGGGGCAATAAGGTCATATATGTGTGGGACCAGGAGGCAACTGTTTAAGGACACAAGAGAAGGGACAGGTAGTTCTGGTTTTCTTCCCATCCTTCTCTCCCTTGCAAAGGTGTGGGCGGGAAAGCACAGCAGCTGTTTAAGCGCCTAGCACCTATCTCAACTGAAAAGTGTCTCACCTTGGTTTAGGAGGGGTCCCTGCTGTCACACTTTCTAGTGTTGGTTGATGTCACACTCAGAAGTAAGTCCCACTAAATTCCATGGGGATGGCACTCTTAGAGGACTACAGCCTGAATGTGTTAGTTAGTTGTTGTTTTTTTAATGTTTATTTGCTTTTCTGTTTTAGCGTATCATCAATACATAATATGTTACAGTCAAACACTTGGTAGTAAGAAGGGGGGAAAAAACAAAGGAGAATAACAGAATTATTATATATATATATGTTACTATTATTACATATATATATGTAATAATAGTAACATAACTTATTCCTCCAATTTAATGTGTTAGTTTTAAAGGTATCATGCACAGCTGTTAAAAAGCCCAACCCAGATTACCAAATAAGCAGAGTAGGCACCGGTTTATGGGCCCCATTCCTTTTAGGGGCCCCTCAACAATGGAACAAAATAAATACTGTTTCTTTTGTGTAGTAAAATTGGTTTATTAAAATTGTTGGTTGGTAAAATAAAAAATGTATTAGGAGACAATTTGTGAGGGCCCCCAGAGATTTTACTGCCTAGGAGCCTCCACAGGGTTTAATCCCGACTTTCAGACCTGTGGAAAACTGTTATCACCCACCCACCCCAACTTCTTTACTTCCATGGCTTATTCCACCAAGCGGGGAAACGGGACATGCTGACCCTGATCCATAAGCTTTCAAGGCACAATGGTCAAACTGAGTTCGCAGTGGGAGATGCCAGTCCTGCTCAGGTACAGCCATACCTTGGGTTACAGATGCTTCAGGTTGTGCATTTTCAGGTTGCGCACCTCACCGAACCCGAAAGTACCAGAACGGGTTACTTCCGGGATTCGGCACTCACTCATGAACAGAAACGCTAAATCGCACTTTGCGCATGCGCAGAAGCACGAATCGTGACATGTGCGTGTGCAGATGCGGCGCTGCGGGTTGCGAACACTGTGGGTTTTGAACGTGCCTCATGCACGGATCACGTTTGCAACCCAAGCGTCCACTGTATTTTTAAAACATCATGGAAATAGCATGTGGAAGGACTAGGTTGGTCACATTCCCCAAAAGTCATTCCCTTCAGGTTCCATGCACAACCTCCCCACGTTAAGGGAAAGATCCAAAGGGGGGGATCTTCATAAGCTGAATGCACTTAGAATCCTCACTGTGACCACGAATTGTGATTATGTGTACTATTTCTATATAGTTTGGAAGAGTGTCTGAATAAGACTTTGATCATGTAGTGATCTGGCTAGCAAAGTGACCTTACTTCAGTGCCACCAGAAGCCTGCTTCAGTGATATTTGCATCTGGTTAGACTCAGGGGAAAAAGAACAAAGCACCCTTCTCCTCCCTTTCCCATTCATTCCACCTGCATGAAATGATCCTGCTCAAACAAGACTGTTTTTCAACTAGAAATCACTTCCAGATCTGTAGGGTATTAACAGGCTGCAGACCGGCATTGCTATCAGGCTGGCTTGGGTGCTTAGCAACAATCTAATCCGCAGCATCCATCCCCAGGGCTGTGGCTGACATTACATTGTCAAGATACAGATGCTCTTTTGCCAGAACCACCCATGTCTGCTGCCTGGCAGAAGAGGGAGTCGCTACTCCTGTCAACCCAAGCAGGAGCATGTTGAGCAGGACCCAAGCAAAACAATGGGGCAGGTATCAGGACAGGGCACTCTGCAGATGGCCAATCGGTGCCACATGCTCATTATTATGAGGAGATAAGATGAGATTTTAGATCACGCTTGAGAATATCTTTATGGGGTGTCCATATCTTGTAAGATTTGCTGGAGTCAAGCAGACCACCTTATGAGCAGTGTGCTGCTTACTCAGGTCCTCTTGGAGAAGAAAGAGAGAGCAGGGAGAAGCTTCCTTAAAGCAGCTCAGGGAGTATTTGCTCATCTAGCCCAGTATTGCCAATAATAATAATAATAATAATAATAATAATAATAATAATAATAATAATTTATTATTTATACCCCACCCATGTGGCCGGGCTTCCCCAGCCACTCTGGGCAGCTTCCAACAAAATATTAAAATACAGTAATGCATCAAACATTAAAAGCTTCCCTAAACAGGGCTGCCTTCAGATGTCTTCTAAAAGATAGCTAGTTGTTTATTTCGTTGATATCTGATGGGAGGGTGTTCCACAGGGAGTGTGCCACTACCAATAAGGCCTGGTTCCTGTAACTACTACTGTGACAAGACAATTTTGAGGAAGGTATGAATGCAGTAAGTGCCTTAAATCAAATCAGACCATTGGCCCATAAGAAGTTGCTTTATACCAAGTCAGACAATGGTCCATCTAGTTCAGAATAGTCTACCCAAAGGGATCATCTGTACTTCCAGTTGTCTGCTAGTCCCATGCTTTCTAGCCATGGGTCCAAGGGTTTTGTGTTTGCCTCACACCTTTCTCCTGGAAAACATGCTCTTCCCCACTAAATTGGAACAAATGGAAATCTGCAGGAAACCCAAGTGCCATTTGGTCCAATTCAGTGTCAAACTGCAGGTTTTCCCGAGGGGAAGCAGCAGGGCAAACAGAGGTGTGGGCAAGCCCCGACTGTGGTGCTCCAGGATTTCAGACAGGAGTCTTTCCTAAGCCTACCCAGAGATGCATTTTGGATGCAAAGCATGTTCTCTGTCTTTGAGCTACAGTCCACTCTGATCACCTGCAACCTAGTCCCTTTTTAACTGGAGATGCCAGAGATTGAAACTGTTTAGATTCACCCCTTTAAAAATTGACTGCAGTCTAAGCAGCTGTTTTAAGAGCAGTGCTCCTCAGCCTGCTAAAATGGCTGTTTAATAGTGCACTCCAACTTCCCTTTCCCCCCTTAGCAAGTACACGAGTCCAAGTGCCACACAATCCTATTAACTTCAGACATTGGTAAGCCATGCTCAGACAGGTGACTGTGCTGAACAATTTGCTGCTCTTCAGCCAATTCTTTCAATTATGCTTTCCCTATTTGACATTCTGTGTTTCCTAAACATTCAAAACCACAAAATACTCTGTTTAATCCAAGATTTCTGTTCTCATCCTGAAGCAAAGTTCTTAACCCGCATTACTATTTCTGGGTTAGCAGAATCTGTAACCTGAAGCGTATGTAACCTGAAGCGTATGTAACCCAAGGTACCACTATACGTGTAGTCGTGACCCTAGCTTCTCTGACATAGGAATGGAGGAAAATTTCATTCCATTTCTGAACTGAGCTAACGCACAATTCCTTGCTGGAACCCGATTATTCTGTGAATTTCACTCCAAATTTGGTGATGCAGTTCTAAGCTCTAAGCTCACTCCAGCTCCTTAATAAGGGGGTAGTGCATACTTTAGAGGGATAAACATACAAAACTGCATATTTTAGGGGGGAAATGTGTACAATTTAAATACAATTGTTGCTGTAGTCTCTTTTTTGGAAAAAGAATAGCAGAAAATGGGATGGACATATGATTACTTCTGCAAAACTGACACATGCTGGAAATAGGCTGATCCATCTGTCCCCAGTCTGGCATGTTTATGATGCTTCCTAAGATTGAAAGGAAGAGAGGGGGTGCATCAGCCATCTACTGTCGAATAGCTGCCCGTGTTGATTTTGGCACATGCAACAGGGCTGCCATTCGCTATTAATCTTTCTGAGCAACTACTGCATGTTAAATAGTGTAGCATTATCTTTAAAAAGAATGACTGGCTATCTAGGCATTTGTGTACAGTTTGGCTGTATCCATTATTCTAAATGAGCCTGCATAGAGCAGTTGCTAGAATAATTCACAGAGATCATAGCAAGCCAGATTTTCCATTCCATAAAATTCTGTTTCTATGTCATTTACTATGGGTGGGGAGAGCAGGGATGATGTTTGGGCAATCCCAGATAGCTAAGCAGTCCCCTGAACAATGGGAGAATGGAGAGGCTTCTGGGAGAAAGAAGAGGTGGAGGCTTTCCTTCTGTGAGTGTCCTCAGATCTCCAGATCTTGGGATCCAGGTCTCTGGCCCAGCTCACCCATAATGCTAGGCCAATCCACGGCTCAAAATGAATGAGCAAGCATGCGGTCTCCAGGAAAGTAGATCATAGCTGCTTTTCTCCTCTTCTAGTCCTGCTGCAACTGCACTAAGCCACAGAACAAACCTTGGTTGCAGCTCATTGTTTTTCTAGAGCAAAACAAACCATGTACTTTGGTTTGGCTGGACCAAAATGTAGCATCAGATAAACCAGGGCAGGAGCATAGCGACGGCAATCTCTGCTCCAGGAACCTGCACATTTCTTGTTCACACTGAAGTTAAAGGGTATCTTTTGAATAATTTTACAGGACAAGAGACCTCTATATCTTTTGAGTACGTTTCTTTCTTTATGAACTTTCTCCTTTTTTATGTCTCTGAAGGGCTTCCCTACACTACTCCAATGCATTATATATTTTGCTCAGAAGTATGCCTTTAGGGTTATTTCAGCTGCAAACCAAGATGGAGAAAATGTCATTTGGAATATTGCCTGGTGATTTCAAATACCCCAAGCTCATTATAACAGTAATTACTTCTTGTCTTCTAAAATGTCAAGAACTAATTGGCCACTAGAAGTAATATTCTGTAAGTAAATAAAGGTAACTGTGTAGCTTCCAGACTATGGCCGGGAAGGTGGGCTGAATTTGAACATGTCATATTTTGCAGGAACTAGTAAATGTTCCTTAAAAAGAAACACAGAGAGTGAAGCCCAACCAGAGGAATGGCAAATGTTTTCTTTTAACCGTGGTTACACAGTGCCTGGATTCATTCAATGTCACAAAACTATTCTAAGAGTCAGGCTACAATTTATGTTAAATGTATTTTGGCATTTCTCACTGGAAGGACAGATCGTGAAGCTGAGGCTCCAATACTTTGGCCATCTCATGAGAAGAGAAGACTCCCTGGAAAAGACCGTGACATTGGGCAAGATGGCGGGCACAAGGTGAAGGGGACGACAGAGGACGAGATGGTTGGAGAGTGTTCTTGAAGCTACCAGCATGAGTTTGACCAAACTGTGGGAGGCAGTGGAAGACAGGAGTGCCTGGCGTGCTCTGGTCCATGGGGTCACGAAGGGTCGGACACGACTGAACGATTAAACAACAACATTTTGGCATTTGTTTATTATGTGGTGGTTGTTTTTTAAAGCAGCCACCTAAGGTCCTGGTCTGGAATAGTCATGCAGTATGGGTTCTTAGTCCTTCCCCTAAACAGTGATCATTGTGAAAATCACACACCACACCCTGAAACTATTTGGCCTATGAGAGATCCTGCTACTAGCAGCCATAGCAGATTTCCTCTGGGGCAAAGAGGAACTTTAGAGTAGATTTTCAGCAGGATACCAGCAGTGGGATAGTGGTGGTAAGTGAATCCCCATCACCTGCACTGTGGTTCAGCCCAGATCAGGACTACTCCAGTGTGTGTGTGTGTGTGTGTGTGTGTGTTTAAGGCACACTCATATACATAGTCATACATTTATAATAACTCATATTTGATCTTAGGGCTATGCATTAACCATTGCTTTTCGTTGCCAGGGCTATGCACATTCATTATTTGAGACACCATTTTGGTGTATCTTATTCAGAAGCTGTATCCTAACAGATCAATCCACAGTGTCCCCATGTGTAGAATTTCATTTGGGGCCCTTGTATTTTTTTTTTATTATTATTATTATTATTATTATTATTATTATTATTATTATATTACTACTACTACTACTACACATCCAGGATGATTTGTGCTCATGATGGTATTGAGGTAGTTATATATGACCCTGCCTTTTCTCTCCTTTTAAAAATATACTATTTTATTTTCAAAGTTTACATTAATCCAAAAATTCCAAATTGTAACTTAGAACAAACTAAATACAGCATAGGGCTGTATATATTCATTGCGTTTGTTATTCTTACACAGCAAGAGAACCCATTTCCCCATAAATATATGAGGTTGATTCTCCTACAGCAGGTTAATTTAATCATTGCAACCACAGACCAAATATTTTTAATTCATGCAAAACTAGAAGGAGGTGAGGGGTTTTTTGTATTTGCAATTACTATTTTTGCTGGGGGGGATCAAATTAATTTCTAGCTCAGGATCACTGTCCATAATAACATCTTTTTAAATAACCCAGCAAAAAAATCTCAGAGTCCAAAGGAATATAAATTTCTGAGATAACGTTCTAGAAGGTTTATGATCCCACTTTCAATGCTGCTTATGCCTGAAAATGTTCCAGGGTGAACACACTGCTTCTGTGTGTGCAGTTGTTCATATCCTACAACTTCCTGCTGAAATCCTCTAACTTTTCATGTCACTTTTTCGGGGGGGGGGCAGGTGGAGTTTCTGCTTTTATTGCACTGCAGCACAAGAGTGCCCTCCTAGTGGCAACAATGCAGTATCATCCTGGAAGCACAACAGAACAATAAATAAAGTGGAACGATGTGTAGACGATCAAGTTTAATTCCACCACTAAAGCACTGTTATTGCATCAATGACATGTTGTGGAATACACTCACAAAAAACACAAGGTCAGAGGGGCCCTTGGTGTCTTCACCACTTGAATAAAGCTATATCACCGGTCCATAAAACCAGCAACATAGCTTAGGTAGCTTCTCGTCTTGTGCAGTTTTCCACCCATAGTTACACCATTCTTGTATCAAACCAGCATCGTCATCCTCCTGGTGCTTTGGAAGACTAGGAATCTTGAGCAAGATTAATCCACTGTAGATGTGTGCCATTGACAGATGCCGTTATATCTATGGGGATGATTGTAGCCAAATGAAAATATTCAACTGTTAACATATATAAGAAGAAAGAACTAGGAACAGTAGCTATTTGTTATCTGTAGCAGTGATAGAGCATTCATGCCTTTATTTATTACTCTTGTTTCCATTCCTCTGTGTTAATCATTTAAATAGTTTGCCGCTTCAAACGCTCCATTTGTTCCAAATGCTTCAAGGTGCATCCTTGAAATGATATTCTAGGCAATTGTGTTATCTCAGCAAACATTGTTTATCATTAAGAGTGATAAACGGCTGTGAGAATGCCGGGATGAGTACGCAAGGGTCCTAATAGCCTTTTTGTACAGAGAACGGGTCCGGGAGACATCATTGTAGCAGCAAGCAGGAACAAAAAGGCGGGGGGGGGGTGTCTCCTTTCAATATTCAGCAATGCATTAGCACCACCTAAAGGTGGATTGTATGTATTCCCATTTGCAATTGCTGTACTGTGAAATATGAAATATATATAAAAAATAAAACAATTGTCCAGTAGCACCTTAGAGACCAACTAAGTTTGTTCTTGGTATAAGCTTTTGTGTGCATGCACACTTCTTCAGATACGCCGAAAGTAAAATACGCTGAAAGCAAATGCAGAAAGTGAAATACGTTGCAAGTAAATTGGGACCTGCTATGGTGACAGCAACTAGCAGGAATATTTTCATGCATTTGTGCGATATGCCCAGTTTCCTTCCAGTAAAATACAAGTCCAGTGGCAAAAAAGTCTATTTCTTTGACTAGCCATGAGAACCTCCGTACAAAAAGAAAGCAGAATTTTCCATCCTGATTCTGTGTTTTCTGCATGAACAATATCATTTTTCTTCATGCAGTAATTGGCTTGGGTGTCAGATAGATTTACTCACCATCCTTTCAGTTTTGCTTCTTGTTTTCATTTTTAATCCATTTTATTTCCTTATTATCTACCATGCACTTAGACCCCATAAAATTTGCTTGTATTGCCTGGAAAAGATACTGCAACCGCAGCGTAGCAACTCCAGAGTTTCCCCTGCCATAATTATTGCATTTATTTCTAAATCATTAGTTTATTCTTAAATATATGACAAGTATTGATATTTATATATAATGCAACACATGCTACAAACCTATCATAATGGTATGAAAATAGAATAGCAAATACATTCTAAGACTGAGTCTAATCATTTCTTATATTCGTAGTACAAATAGAGTGCATGGAATTGCTTCTGAAAATTGCCTGCAAACTTCAGTTAGTTTCAAATGCAGCTGGTAGGCTCCAAGTTTGGACTGACCACTGAGAACACATTTCACTGGTTCTTAAAGAACTCCACTGACTCCTGGTCTGCTTCTAGGCATAGTTTAAAGGGATGGTGCTAACTTGTTAATCCTTGAGTTCTTGGTGACGTGAGGGAATGTCTTCTCCCACCTTGAGTGCCCCTATCATCAGTGGACAAGGGCTGTAGCTTAGTGGAAGAACAACTGTTTTGCATGCAGAAGGGTCCCAGCTTCACCCCCCAGCATCTCCAGATAGGGCTCAGAAAGACCCCTGCCAGAAAGTCAATATACACCATACTGATCTAAGTGGACCAATGATTTGATTCAGCGTAAGGCAGCTTCCTGTCAGTGCTGGATTTAGGGCTGTGTGGGTGGTTCCCCCAAACAGGGCACCGAGCCAAGGGGGCACAAAACTGAGAAGATCAATAACTGAGAAGATCCATTTGGGAGCACCAAATTTTGGCTTCACTCAGGATGCCATCTTACCAAAAATTCCCAAAGTCCTACCCTGTCCCTGTGTTATCTTTGGATATCCTCCTCTGGGTGCATCCAACACCCAAGGTGAAGCAGATGGTATCTGGAAGGGAAGCCTTTTCAGACTCAGCTAGTACTTATGTTGACAACTTTTCAGTGTCAAGTAAGGAGTTTTATAGTTCCATAGTCTTTGTAACTTGATAAGATTTTATGCTGCTCTTTTTATTCTCCTTTTATCGACTGTTGCTTAATTATTTTTTGTCTTATAACTTTTTAATGTAAGCCACCCAGTCTTATGGAAGTGTGTGTGTATTTGTCAAAGTAATTTTTACCCATACAAAAGAAATAAGAAAGCACTTAATTAAAATGGGCACAGACTCCCAACCCTCTTTTTGCAGCTCCTGCAATCATACAAGGAAGGCCAAGCATCATGCAAGGCCAAGCAACAACAGATTTTGGAAAAGCCATTTTGCTTTTGGAGCGTTTATGACTCACAGAAGTGCACTTTTACTCAC
This sequence comes from Podarcis tiliguerta, assembly GCF_965153285.1. Taxonomy (NCBI): domain Eukaryota; kingdom Metazoa; phylum Chordata; class Lepidosauria; order Squamata; family Lacertidae; genus Podarcis; species Podarcis tiliguerta. The sequence continues at coordinate 55,449,827 of NC_139537.1, read as the reverse complement.
TCAAAAGCTGTTTAATCTCCTGTGCTACAATAGCTGCTCTGTTTGAAAGGCAACAATTTATTACATACTCACAGTGTACCTGTTTCATGAGATTACATATTTATGATGTTACAATGTTTTAGTCTTGCCCATTTAGGTTGGTTCTTTTTTTGTTTTTGGTCAGTGTGGTTTTGTAATCATGGTTTGACTAGCAAAGCACTGATCACTGGAGATGAAGAGCCTTTAGCTCTGAAAGAAATGCTCCATGTTAGTCAATCATGACACCTGCTGGTTAATTAAATAAAACTTTTAAGAAGCCTTGAAAGAGAGCAATAGATAGAAAAGAAGTCTAAGGAAATTAGCAGATAAAGGAAGATGTTTCAGAAGTATGAGAGTTAGCTGTACGGAAATTTTAACTTTTGAGATTAATTATACATATAGCAAGAAACAAGATACCCTCAGAAGAGGTGAGGAAGGAGGGGAAACACATTGAATAGATCTAAAGTTTAAAAATAATAATCATGCACCAAAATCTGAATACAGTTCCAACCACATCTATGGCTGATGAGGGTTACTTTTTTTGCCAACCTTGGCATCATCAGCCACAGATGTGGTTAAAACAATGTCCACATTGTTACACTACATCCCATTGCACTACCATCAACCTAAACCCCAACAGCAGCAGATGCCACATATCTCTATGCAATTTCCACCTCCTCACCTGCCATGCAAGCCCCTTCCTTTCTTCCATCTTATCAGAGAATGGCTGGAGTTCCTAGAATAGCTCTAATGCACACAAAGGCAGAGATAGGACAGCATAACCGGTTCTGCCACACTGGGTGCTGAGCCTAGGGGTGCTTCAGGGCATCACAACTATGATCTAGGTGTAGTGAATGGAACAAACATGAGGCAAAAGGGGGGCAGTGTGTCAAATTTTGACATGGTGCTGCTGCTGAAACTTGAAAGGCCAAAGTCCACCCTTGATGTACGAGGACAGCCAAGACTGACTCTTGCAACTCTCCAGCATATGTTGCTTTGAACCAGGTCAATGGAGACCCCAGTCATCAATGAGCATAAGCCAGGGATGGGGTACATTTGGCCCTCAAGATGTTGTTGGACTGCCACTCCTATCATCCCCACCCAGTGGCCATACTTGCCTGGGCAGTTAGAAGTGGCAGCCAGCAATACCTGGAGAGCCCCAGGTTCCCGATCCCTGATTTAAGGGCCAGCTTGAAAGCTATTTACTGGGTCATTTAAAATCAACCTCACAATAAGCTTACAGCCCAGTTGCTGTATTAGTATAGCCTGTTAACAGGCAGTGCTGCTAAGTCTAATGCTTGGGGAACTCCAACACAAGTTTGGTTTCAACCTTAGCTCTCACCAGCCATTAGAACCAATGCTGCTTTTAAAGGAGTCTTTGCCAATTTGCCCCTCCTACAACCTAATGAGCAGGCTGCCCTTGGCCACGGGCACATCTGAGTGGCCATGCTGCTGCTTTTTCATCTTTAAGGTGCTTCCTATATCTCCAGGGCCGCGGGTGGCACTGTGGGTTAAACCACAGAGCCTAGGACTTGCCGATCACAAGGTCGGCGGTTCGAATCCCTGCAACAGGGTGAGCTCCCGTTGCTCAGTCCCTGCTCCTGCCAACTTAGCAGTTCGAAAGCACGTCAAAGTGCAAGTAGGTAAATAGGTACCGCTCTGGCGGGAAGGTAAACGGCGTTTCCGTGCTCTGCTCTGGTTCACCAGAAGCGGCTTAGTCATGCTGGCCACATGACCCAGAAGCTGTACGCCGGCTCCCTCGGCCAATAAAGTGAGATGAGCACCGCAACCCCAGAGTCGGTCACAACTGGACCTAATGGTCAGGGGTCCCTTTACCTATATCTCCAGTTAAGCACAACTGGGGCCAGCCCTACTGTTAGGAAAAATGAGCTGCCTCAGGCAACTAATTTTGGGTGTCATATAAGGGGGAGCAAGTTGTTATTTCATTTATCACTGTTGTATTTGATTCTATTTTTACTGCCAGGGAGGGAAAGAGGCACTTGTGGTTTTTCCAGCTCGAGTGCCAAAATAACATGAGTGACCGTGCGTACTTTGGCTTGGGTGATGGCGTGGAGAGGTGCCATTTGTTGCTCGCAAACGTCTTGGGCCAGCCTTCAGCATAATATCCAATGAGCAGTGACATTTTGGATGCCTTTCCCCTATGTACCTATGAAACATAACAAGAGGAATGGCCCTGAGCCTCAAAAGAGGGCATCACTGCCAAGTGGTCTTGTCGTGAGCGCCACCTAGGGAGGCCTGTTTTAGCTTGCCACTTCTCTTGTTGTTGACTAAATGAAATCAGGCAAAACTTGGGAGAGGAGAGGAGGGTATGGGAAAAGAAGCATTGGCAGAGAGGTGCTGCAGATAAAGTCTGCCTTGAAGGAGTCAGAGTGAGAACTCTGTGTTCCGAGGGATTCTGTTTTGGAAGTGTGGTTTCGCTTAGGCTCCACAACTGATTATACAATTTTCTGTCAAGGTTGCCAAGTAAACAGGACTCTCCAGAGCTGTTTCTGTTCAGACCAGTTGATCATGGCCTTGTTCCATTAACTCTCTGGGCAGAACTAGAGATTATAAGAGGTAAGGAGCTGCTGCTGTTGCTCTCAGCATCTTTGCTCCCTCTTTCTTTTAACATCTACTGCAATATAACATGTAACCAACCTGTTCATTGCATTTCCTTGCCCCGGTTAGAAAGTGGCATGAGACGATGTGGGGGGGATGTGTACAATGCAAAGATGTTAAGTCACACTGGGAATGGGCAAATCTGTTTATTTCAGCTACTCTGTTTCTCGTTTAAGTTCCCTACATTTCCATGATTTTTTTGGGTGGGGGGAAGTCCTCATGAAAATTCACCAGCATACCAGTGTGATTTTATCCTAATATACACATTTTTGTGAAGCAATTTCTAAAATATAAAGCATTTTCATGTGTTATTTTCACTAATATATGCATTTTTGCACACATTTCTTGACTGGAAAACTGCATTGCAAAATTGGGACAAGTGTAAATTTTGAAGGAAAGCTGCTTTTCAGTTCAAAGATCGTTTCAGGAAGTACAAATTAGTTCAGTTCACCATCAGTTGCATCTGTTTATTTATTTATTGTTAAATCTCTATATGCAGCCCTTCATTTCTCAATTCCTAGGTGGTTTGCACTGAATTAAAAACATAACAAGAACACCATAAAAACTTCAAATTAATGCCTGGCTTTAAAAAAGAAAAATCCTCAGCAAGTTCCCCTATGCCTGGGTGCATAAAAAAGTTTTGTTTTGTTTTGCCAAGCTTGTAAAGGATAAGGTGCCATAGCCATAGAGGCTCTTTTTTATGGTTGCCGGCCTCCCCTCTGCTGTGGAAGCCCATGGAGAAAAACCCCAGCTCATGATCTTACACTGCAAGTAGGGTGACAGGAGATTAGGTGCTTTTTCAGGTAACGGGATCTTAAGCCATTTAGCGCTTCAAGCACCAGCATACCCCTGAAGCTGTTTCAACACTAGAGTAAATAATATGAACAAAACAAGCAGCGCCTGTCAAAACTCTGGCCCTTCTGCATCCGGTGCTAATTGGAGCTTCCAGATTATCTTCAAATGTAGCCCTAAGCATAACACATTGCAGTAATCGAACTGGGAGGTTTCTGGAGCATGAATAACCTTGAGCCAGAGAGCTCTGCATTTCTTAAAATGTCTTACTCTGCCCTTTGACTGTCTCCATGACTTCTGAGAATTGGAACTTCTTATGGTCATCTTTTAAGACTTTCTGTTCTTCTCCATCTCCATCTCTCATTGGTTTAGAGATGCTAGTAATGCATTAGTTGTTCTTAGCTGTGTCTGAAAAGAAATCATGTGAAATGCCCTGGGGCCAGGGTTTTTTTTTTTAAAAAAAATCATTTTGCTTTGAAGCTTTGCAATTTCTATTGGCGTAATGTAAGATTAACACAAACAACATTAAAAAATATAACTGTGGATAATTTTCATAGCTGTTTGCAGACATGTACAATCCAGTTGGAGCTGCAAGTGTGCACAAACACAATTATACACACTGAAGGGCTGACTGTCACTATAAGGAGGCAACCTGAAGGGGCAGGGGGCAATGAATTGGTCCCTTTCTTGTCTGCCTCACTGCCTGCCAGCCAGCCCTCCTGATGCTACTAGGACCAGCTACCCATCCAGCAAGGCTTCCGCCTCTCTAGCCACTCTGCTCACTCTGAAGAGGCTGAAGAGCATTCTGGGTGAGGTGGCCAGGAGGGCACCTGGACTGCCACCATGGTTTGCCACAGTGGCTAGAGATGAAGTTTAAAGTCACTTTGAATTCTTAAAGTTTAAACAGCATTTCTAGCTGCAGCAGCAACACTACAGACACTCCCCTGGCCACTTCACCTAGATTGCCTCACTCTGAGGAAGGACCACCTCAGCCCTTCCTCAGAGTAAGGCAGAAAGGGAGACAGAGGAACTACCACTGGGGCTGCTAGTAAAGTTGTGGAGGGAAAACCAATGGGAGCTGGTGAAAATGTGTGGGCAATAGTTATTGTACAGGGGAGAAGGAGTTGGGCTCTAGCAGAACCTCCAGCTGCCTCAGGTAGCAGAATTTCTTGTGACAGCCCTAATGGCCCAGTTTGGATGTTACATCCAGTTAAAGTTGGCTTGTTTCAAACAAGCCATATTTAAGATTAACCACAGGTTGCTTGGGATGGCACAAGAAGCTGTGGTAAAGCGAAACTGATGGGGGAGCCCAAGGCTGAGTGCAGCTTGTTCTCATAATACAAAGCTATGGTTTATTGTGATGGCTAAATATGACCAATGAATGTCAGTCAGTGTTTTTCTCCTCTTGCTTCCCTGTCTGCCATCTTCCCTCCCCCTTCCTCCTAGTGTGACAGTTCCTCCTGCTTTTCCTCATTGCAGTTTGGTTTGGCTTCTCAACTTTCAGACCTGGTCTGCAAATTCCCATGGATCATCCCAGTGCTCCACCAAAACTCCAGTTTCAGCCCTACTATGACTTGCATCTTTAGCGTCTCCACCCCCATTGTTCTACCCGGACACTGAGGTCCAGCGCCAAGGGCTTTCTGGCGGTTCCCTCAGTGCGAGAAGCCAAGTTACAGGGAACCAGGTAGAAGGCCTTCTCAGTGGTGGCACCAGCCCTGTGGAATGCCCTCCCACCAGATGTCAAAGAGAACAACAACTACCAGAGTTTTAGAAGACAACTGAAGGCAGCCCTGTTTAGGGAAGCTTTTAATGTTTGATGGATTACTGTATTTTAATATTTTGTTGGAAACCACCCAGAGTGGATGGGGAAGCCCGGCCAGATGGGCAAGGTATAAATTATTATTATTATTATTATTTTGTGTTTGGCTGCATATTTAGCTTCTTGTGCCTTTCTCTCAAGGTCAGAAGTCATATGTTTGTGAAGGGAAGATCTCTACCTTCTTCTTTCACTAATCTCCCTTTGCCACCTTCCACCACTGCAACTCCTTCTCCACCCAGTATGAAGGAAGGGATGGAGTTGGCATTCCACAATTGTATCTAGTCTAGCCGCATATGCAGCATATACTTGCTACTGTATACGTTAAGGAAAGTTAGAGGATTTAGAAGGATTACCTATGCTCACTGGAGTCAGGGATATATTAAATCTTTGTATTCATTTTCAAACACCTGTTCAAATGTCTGTTGAGGCTGGCTGTGTTAATCCTTAAAGCCCATACTTGTTTTTCACTTGAGATTTCACACCGTGGTTTTTTTAAAAAATCATTTTAATCCACTGACCCTGTGAAGGCTTATTTTTGTTAGAGGGAAATGGCAAATATCTTGCTTTCCGAAATGATATGTTTATAAAATGGCATGTTTAGGAAATTTGTATTTCTAGAAAATGCAAATTGTGGAAAAAGTCATAATAATAATAATAATAATAATAATAATGTAGCTAGCCCACAATTACTGGAGAATATATTGTACTCAATTTCCTCACTGCCTTTTCTTCAGAGGCCAGCTAATCTGCACACCACCCTTGCCCCCACTTGCCTCCATTTTGCCTGCCCTGTTTCTTCACATATGCACATTTAGCCTTCCTTCACAATAAGGAGGCAGGGTGATGATGAGCTTCATCCACTGGAGTGGTGACTGGGCTTCTGTGCCCTTATAGAGCCTAACCATAATTTGAGGTGACGTTCAGGTAGCTCCACCCCAAAATGAATAACACAAGCAGTCATTTGGAACACTGGTATTTTAGTCATGCTAGTGAAAAGAATATGCAATCCTAGTCTCCTGTCCCCAAATTATCTACATCATTGCACAAGATCCTGGGTTATATCCCCCCCCCCCAATCATTTTCTACTCAGGGTAGCAAAACATTTTGCTCTGGCCCTGAGCTCATCCACTGCCTGCAAAGGTTTTTGAAGTGTTATTCATACAGTGTCCAATACCCAGGAACAGCGCTAGCAATGAGATTTGGGGAGTCTTTGGACAATGCTCCCCTGAACCTGGAAAAGGTAGTGCTGCAACCCAAGACTTACCTCTGACCTCCTTGGATGCTTCATGATAAATATTGTCACCAAGACTAACAACCTTGGTGGGGCTGTGATATCTTGGCTCATCTTGGGTCACTGGCAAATACCTGAACTTGCCACCCTCTGGAGCCAGCTCAGGTTAGAAGTGTGATCTTTATAGGTGAGTTGTCAATTTTTCAAAGATCTACTGAGTCATCAAAGGAAATCAAAACTTCCTTATAAAATGTCTTCCTGTGCACCGTTGTTCCAGTCTCCTGCTGTGACTCTGAATCTATGATGCCTTTTAGCTATTCTCTTTGCATCTCTGTTGTATTTCCAAAAACCCTCTGCCAAGGAAAGCTGTCCTCCTGTTATGAGGACTCTATCCTGTTCTTGCTGTGCTCAGTTGCAAATCTCCCGCCAGCTTTAATGGCAAACAATCACACACTGTAGTACATTTTATTTTACAGAAAATGATACATCGTCATTTGTTCCCTCCAAGCAGATGTTCCCCTCCTTCTTTATCAGATGTTGCTTCATTCTTAAGTGTGAAGGCAGTAATAAAAAGGGGCCCAGGTGCAAATAGAAGGACATTGGAACATCCCCAATTACAGCCAGAACTTTGCTTTTTAAACATCTCTCTTGACTAGTCACAAAAATGCTTTAACTATAGCACATTTCAGTGCCTGGCATAAAAATATTGGCAGGATTTGCCATGCCTCCAAACACCTATCTGGAATTGTTCAGTGTTGCCAGTTGGTAATTCAGCCAATGCTCGTTTTGTGCAATTTAGGTTTCATTCCCCAAATGGCTTGTAGCCCCACATAGTGATAAACACAGGTAGGCACAGAAGCAATAATTCATGAATGGGTCCTAGAAGATAATTCAAAGGCAGTGTTAAGTATGTTCCATGTTTGTTGGTGGCAATTTTAGCAGAGGCAGTTATAGGGTGGCACAACCGATGTGGTCGCACTGGGTGCTGTGCTGCAGGGGGCACTAAAACAATTCTGTTGAACGGAGCGAGAGAGGCAGTCATGCCAAATTTTAGCATAACTGCTGGTCCAAAGCCTTTGTTTAAGTTAATGGGATCAACGAAGGCAACACTTTCTGTCCTTGTGTTCCCTGAAAAGAAGTTGAATTAGCCAGATGTTAAGTAGAGACTGATGCACTGGGAAACATCCACCACTAACCCGAAAAACCACATTGCGTTACCATCTTGGTTCCCTGTATTCACATGTGAAATAATCTTTTCATTCAGCCTTTCCTAGCTTTGTACTCTTAGTACAGATGTATTGGACTATAATTGTCATTACAATTGGTCATGCTGGCTGTGAATGTCCTGCCTGGGCCTCAACTCCTGAATGAGATGTGGGAGGTGCCCTTAAAGCTATAATCACATTTCTCCTCACAGAAGTTTTAGTCCAACAAGAAGTGGAGGGCACCAGATTGGAGAAGCCTGCTTTAGTTGTTTTCTTTCCATGACAGCTGATCTGGCAAAGCAGTTAAGCATGGAGGGGAGAACTTTAAGCAGCAAGCAGTCCCACCAACAAAGCAACATTTGTGCTGAAATTATTCATACAAATCACTGCCTCGCTGGACCCATGCCCTAGCCTTCAAAGTTTACTAGACGTTTAAATGAGCATTGTGTTCTGGGACATCACAACCTCCTCCTGACAGATCATGATATAAAACATTTTACTGCACTTCTTACAAATAAACAATACCAGTGAGGAACTTGGTTATATTATATGCTGTGCTCAGAGTTCCCATCTCTGACCAGTTGGCCTTCAGAACACTCCCAACTCTCATGAAATTGTTAGTTTATCTTACTGAAATTTAACCGTCCTTTTGCTGGACAGAAAGCTAATACCATCCACATGGAACGGCAAGGCGTTTGATGAGAGGTGTGCATGCGGAAGAGACTGTTGCTGTCAAGCTACATGAGCCGAAAGGAAGAAGGGGGAGGCTAATGGTGGTTTCACACAGCCAGTTTTCTCATGCTATCAAATGATTTGTTTTTCAGACCCCATGCAGAACTGGACCATGGGAAAGGGGTTTGGTATATATTCAGATCATGCAGCAAGATTAGTTTAGAAAACTGTATTTTGGGGGCTTGCCCAGATAGTGTTTATACAATAGCATCAGGGTGTGTTCTGCACAGGGACCAGTTCTCTTGTCCCCCAAATCGGTAGAACTCTGGAATATTAAATAATATTACACGGCAGTATCCAGATGCAGCCTAGCCTTCACAATGTCCAACCACATGTACGTGGTTAGGGCAGTAAGTCTCCTTAAGAACAGGAATTTATTGCATTGAATCAAGAATGTGCCACATAGACACACAGAAACATAGAGTTGGAAGGGACCACAAGGGTCATCTAGTCCAACCCCCTGCAATGCAGGAATGTTTTTGCCCAACTTGGGGTTCAAACTCTCTTGCTCTACCAACTGAGCTAATGCAGCAGCTCTTAATTGTTCTGAATTCATAACGATTGACTGTGACTAGAAAGTAGCATTATTACTTTCATCCTAAGGTCCCACGGTGGGTAACAATTATTGAAAAGACAGCATGTAAAACAGTTTAAAGAAACTCCTTTTGAAACAGCATCTCATATCCCTCTTTGGACCGACATCTCTTCAAGTTGTCTTCTCACAGCCACTTAAGTCCTGCTGTTAGTTTTAGATCATCCGCCAATTGCATAGGCAGTCATCCCTTTGTCTTTTAAATGTGTAGTGTCATCATCCTATCACAGCTTTATTCCATTGACCTGAATAACCTTTTGCCACATGTCCCACATTAAAAAAAAACAAAAAACTTACAATGAAAGGATAGACTCTAAAAAGCTACACCCCGGGTGTCAAAGGCCCAGGTAAAGAGTTGTGTTACTTAAAAATAGGGAGGTTTTGGAATTGGAAGGTTGGGATAAAATTTATGGATGGCATGGCTATTTATTTTATGGGAAAATACAAGTACATATAAGATGTACGAATCATTTAGTGAGAAAGGCCTTGTTTGAAGAATAGGAGAGAACAAAGGAGAAAATTATAGAAAAAACTCCGTGGTGGACCTCCCCAGTAGAGGCAACTTCCACACCACACTTAAAAACAATGCAAAAAATTTGTGGCCAATCTATAAAGAATTGGTGGAAGAAGTGAATGAAAATCCTAAATTAAAAGAGTCTGAAGAATTAAAAAAGACGGGAATAAATTGGCTGGAGTATTTTCAATTGAAAGCGACATTTGAGAAAGATATAAAGAGTAGAGGATTTGAAAACGAAATATCAGTTAGAAAAAGAAGTTTTACAAAATAATAAAAAACTCACAAAAATGTATAAACCATTAAATAATACACAAACAGATCAAGAAATTAAAAGGAAAAATATGCTAAAGTGGGAACAAGATTTAGGTTACGAAACTGATTATAAAGATTGGGGGGAAATTTTGGACAAAAAATATAAATTTTACAGCCTGTTACCAATTAAAAGAAAATTTTATGAAGATGCACCATAAATGGTATTTGTCTCCAGGCAGGTCGGCAAAAATGAATAAATTGAGTAATAATGAGTGTTGGAGGTGCAACAGAACGACTGGCACTTTGTATCATATGTGGTGGTCCTGTCCTGAAATTAAGAAATTTTGGAATATGATACATGAGAAAATTTTAAAAATTGATAAAAATATCTTACAACAAAAGAGCAGAATCATATTTATTAGGAATCTTGACTGGAGACATCCTGAAAGAGAAAATAAAGATTTTCCTGTATGCAACAGCAGCAGCAAGAATGCTGATAGCCAGCCATTGGAAAGGAAATCACATCCCAACCAAAGAGGAATGGTTGAATAAACTATGTGAATATTTAGAATTAGCAAATTTAACCGATTTAATAAGACAAAAACCAAAGAGTATAATTCAGAAACAATGGAAATGTTTAAATGATTATTTATACAGACAAGGATCAAATACAAAGTTTTGGTTGTGTTTAGAGTAGACTTGTGAGAGACCCAGAGAACTTAGCGACCTGATTAATTAAAAGAGATTCTTTGGGAGAGAGAAAAATATGGAATAACAGATAGAATTATGTTTAAAATGTCTATAGGAAGTGCAGTGTAAGCGGTGGAAGTCATGCAATGAAAATGTATTATTATTTGTTTATTGAAAAACATGTAGAATAAATTTGGAAGAAATTCTTCCTACTTTCTTCTTTCTCTTTCTTTTTCTTTTTGTTTCTTCTTCTTTCTTCTTTTTCATTCTTCTTCTTTTCTCTTTTATATTTTTCTTTTTTTATTAACAACATTATGGAGAATTTTGGATATATGTATGTAATTGTAACACTTTGTTAATTGATTTTGATTTTGTAATAGTTATATTAAGCTAATAAAATAATTTTTCTAAAAAAGAGTTGTGTATTGAAGCATTCGCTTGAAACAGCAAAGTGAAATTTTCATATGCACTTTTGTGGGGAAGGAGTTCCACAACCTTGGGACTGCAGTAGAGAATGCCCTCTGCTGGGGGAAATCACCACAACTTTTGAGGGCAGCTGAAATACCAAGAGGGCTCCCTCTGCTGTTCTCAATGGAACTATTTCTGCATCTTCAGACCAGCCACCAAAGGAGGCAGAAGAAGCTGAGAGTGCAGGCAGATCAAGCTTGATGCTGGCCAGTGGATCCCAGGCCGGCTCCATCATTAGGATGCCGTTTTGGGTGGCTTTCCGCTGGGCTTCACTGGTGGGGATACTGCCAGCGGCCCTTCCACCCACCCGCATGCCCTGTGCCAGGACTCAGGCAGCAGCCAACGTAATGTGGGGTGGGGTGGATCAGAACTTAAATTTACCTGTTTACACTGTATAAAACTTAATAGCATACTAGGTTTGTTGTTGTTGTTGTTAAAATTTGAGCATCAATTAATGTTTAAACAGTTGGGTTAATGCCGTTACAATTCATAGGATGTGGGAAAGACTTTGGTGCTGTAACAAGAATATGATCATGATTATTTTGTAGCAGAAAAGGAAGGAATCTATGAAGGAGTATTAATAATACACAAATATCTTTTGTGTGTCCTACTGTGGTGATAATAGTTCTGGTATTGTGTTAGCCAAAGAGAATATGAAAATACACACAGTCCCAAGTTCTTTTGTCTTACTATAAATACTTTCCTAAGTTGGTTCTGGAGTGAAAATGTTTCTTTAAATTCTCCTTCTCTTTTTATGCAGGGCTGGACAGAGAGAATGGAACGACCACATGCTTTTCTATTGCACATCATTATTCAGGGTTTTTTTTTTTGCTTCCTGGAAAGATGATTATTTGCTTCCTGGAAAGATGATTCCTTGGAAAGATGATTAGTGCCTCAAAATGTAATCGGTGGGTGGAGAACGGATGGAGATGCTGAACACAGCGGTTAGCTGAGATATGTAACATTGCTACAGTGTTTGAATAGCAAGAAATTTCATTTCCTGGGTAATATTATTCAGCTACTGGAACAGTTTTAAGAACACCCACTACAGTTCTAGGCTACTAATGATCCAGAAACTCAGTGGAAGTCTTGGTGTAATATATATACATGCATCAAATATGGGACAGCTTGTATTAGGCATTGTTGAAACTGAAAATAATGGTTCTGGGGTGGGTGGGTGTAAGTAAAATAATAATCTATGAGACAGGATTATGCTGGTAACTGAAGGCCTCTGGATTTAATTCCTTGAGGAAATGCAGATGTCATAAGGTTTCACGTTATTGAGTCTGTATATTTGGGGTCAGCAACCATTTCCCTTACTGCCCAGATTCTAATCAGAACAAGACCCTTGTCCCTTTCAGGCGAACCTGACTAGATTATCTCCTTACCCTTTCTGATGCAGTAGTTCTGGTCACAAAATGCAGTCTAAAGCTGGGGGAAAGTTCAGAAAAGGGCAATCAAAATGATCAAAGAGATGGAGTAACTCCACCATGAGGAAAGATTACAACACTTTTTAGTTTAGAAACAAAGGTAAGTAAAAAAGGGACATAGCTAGGGATGTCAGAGGGCATCATTTTCCCATTCCACCCTGTTTTCATCACATGCAACACTATGGTTTATCTTCCACCAAAAACTACATTATTTGTCTCACTGCTGTGGTAAACTAATGAAACTTGCATAAGCTACACAATTAATTATGTAAGTTACATTATTCCACCCCATTAATTCTAGTGCAAAGAAAACAATGCATATGAGGAAGGGAAATGTAATCAGTTACATATCATTTGTGGACTGAAAGCAACAATAGCAGTGAATATTGATCAGTTTTCTCTGGATTGCGTTCCAGACATGGAACGAACAAGCAAACATTGGCTCCAGTTTCCATTTCCATCAGAGTTCTCTGACACCCATCAACATGTTCGAGCTGTAGAAGACTAAACATGGTATGGAGAAAATGGGTAGAAAGGCATAATGCTAGAACCCAGGGGGCATCCAATGAAGGTGAATGTTGGAAAATTGAAGATATACAAAGGAAAGTACTTCTTTACACAGTGCATCGTGAAACTATGGAAGTCTCTCCTACAAGACACAGGGATGGGTGTCAACATGGATAGCTTTAAAAGAGAATTAGACAAATTCATGGTTAAGTCTCTCGGTGGCTATGTTCCATACTGCCAGAAGCAGTATGCTGCTGAATACCAGATGCTGGGAATCACAAGTGGGGAGAATCATGGAATCACAGAATTGTAAAGTTGGAAGGGATCACAAGAGCTGTCCAGTCCAACCCCCTGCAATGCAGGAATCTTTTTTGCCACTTGTTGGGCTCAAACCCTCAACCCTAAGAGTCTCATGCTCTACCAGCTAAGCTATCCTGAGTGCTGTTGCACTTGTATTCTTGCTTATAGACTGCCATAGACATCTGGTTGGCCACTATGAACACAGGATACTGGACTAGATGGGCCTTTGGTCTGCAATATGGCAATCCTGCCGTAGACTTGGAAATTTGGTAGCTGTAACCATAATATACGGTAGCTAAAATAGTAATGCTGCAATCCTGTGCACAGTTAGCTGGGAGTACGTCTCTTTGAACTCAATAGGACTTACATTTGAGTAGACTTGCATAGGCTGCCATTATAAGCAAATGAAATACAAAGTAACTGCAGTGTGTGTGTGTGTGTGTGTGTGTGTGAGAGAGAGAGAGAGAGAGAGAGAGAGAGAGAGAGATTCTCCTAAGTGCTTTGCTCATGAGTTCATAATAATTTCAGAGGGGTGAAAGAAATATCAGTCAAGATGAAGCAATGTATATCTATCTATGATGACCTCATGTTCTTCACGTTTCTGTCATGAATGATATCCTGTCTATGAATTTAGCTGCACAAAACAGCTCACACCTGCCACTAATCTCCATTTTCTTTAGCTTATTGATGGAAAGCCAATAACAAAGAGCTGTGGCGTTCCCTGGATGATCACAATTATGGGCATGTAGGTCATAAAGCTGTTTGGCTACAAACTCCACGGGCCATTTCATTTGTTGTTTTCATTAGCCAGGCAACCATTCCCCAAGAGACACTGGGGACTCCTTCAGTGCGTTTAATGGAATCTCTGTGATGTAATTGTCAAAATCCTGGTTGCTATATATGGCAATTATTCCAGACAGATTAGATGACATAGAACAGATGGGCTGCTTGCCTGCTCACTTCTGGCCCCCAACTTTACTCTTTTCTCATATTTAGAGCGGTGCAGTAAAACTGCTCCAACTAAATTAGCATGGCTGCAGCTCTTAGATCTTTAATACAAGTGATTGGGGGATTGGGTTGGAAGTCAAAGAATTCAGGGCGAACATTATTTCCTCATATGGTAGATCTATTTGGGTTTCTGCGGAGGAAAAGAGTTTCTAAAACTGGTTGATTGTTCTGAAGAATACATTGCCATCCAAGGCAGGACTTATATTAACCATGGAAAGCTAGGCATAGAAAGCTGTAACTGCAATGGCTTCGCCTGCTCCTAAACTTTCAACCAGAAGTAATTCATAAACCATTAGACTAATTCAGACTCTGATTTATTTCTGTGTATAATCCTATCCTGTGCTACTGTAACGTCATCTTGGAAACATAAATTTATATCCATTGGAAAATGGAAAAATGCATGACTTTAAGTAAGACTCTGGTGTCATTGCTTTGTATTTAATGAAGGGAAGCTGTTGATTACAAATGCCACAATGGTTAGGTGTTTGGGGGCGGCAGAAGAGTGTATACAGTCCCCACTACAAAGTACGGTGCTCAAAGTTGTACCAAGGGGCATGATGTGGGTGACACCATTTCACCCATGTAAGTAATCAGTCAATGATGCACTTACCAAGTAATGAAAAACCATGTCTTCACCAATAAGAGAATCCTTCATTTAAACTTGTGCCTATTGTGAAGGAAAACAAGGCTAGCTATTACTATTTTGGAAGCTCTGGACCCTGAATAGAAGTTAAAATAGTAGCAAAGAGGCTCAATTGAAAACAACTATTTTCAAAGCTTCAGTCCCTGATCGTAAACACCACTTCCCAACACTGGAGGAGCTGCACTTGTTGTTCAATAAATTTTCTGTTATTTATTTTGTAACTGCATCTAAACCACAATAAATTGTCCAGCACTTGGCTGCCAGACCAGATAAAATATGACTTTTACCATCAATACAGTCCATTTCCAAGGCCAATATAAACTAATGGGCATATTTAAAAGATACAATAGGCTTCTGCATACAGGGACGGAGTCTTTCTCTTCTTCTAAAATAAAACATTTCCCACATAATAGCATCCAATGTACATATTCTATAATGTCTTTCGTTCTTTTTACTTTTACTGGCAGGGCGCTCAAAATGAAGAGTCATAATTTCTCACAGGCCCTTATTCAGAATTTAAAGAAATACTGAACCAGAAAAACTACGTGAAGTATTTTCCCAAGAAAAATAGGTTTCTAAAAACCAGTCCTCCTCCACCACAAGAGGGGTTTTTCCCTTCAGCATAGATATACATTCTGATGTCTGTTCGTGATTTGGCACATTCCCAAGCAACATCGTGATTTGCTTTCTGCAGCTCTGAAAATTAAATCCATGCTTAACTGGCCTTGGTTGTGTGAGACCTGTAATAGCAAGTTGGCGAAAAGGTGAGCCTTGGCTGCTGTTGCTTCTGAGAATTCTGCTGCAGACCATGTGTCTCTCCCGCTCTTTCTGCTGCAGAAGGTTTGCTCCTAGGAGTTGCACTCCTCACAGTGGCACGAGAGGATGTAACGGTAGGTGGCCGTGAGCCTCATGCCACCTGAGCAGCGCAACCTCATGGCTTTCAGCTTGGAAGTCTGTGGCTGGCAGCAGTGGCACGTGGAGCGGAAGGGCTGTTTCAGGACCGTACTGAAGGACACCATTGGTTCGGAGCGTGATGTCTGAGTGCAACGTCCCTCACAACGAGCTAGCAGCACCATCTGCAAAGGAAGGAGACAAAGGAATCAAGGAACGGAGCCCCAGAGCAGTGCAAATTTGTGATGCCAGCAGAACTTGTATCATTCATAACTACCTGGTTCCTGTTAAGCAGCCCACTTCACAACCCATTTGGGCCCCATTGCATTGTGTTGATAATTTAATTATGGATATATATACTCTGGGCCTAAGTTTTCTATCACATCAGCTACATTTTGTATACATTGTTCCAGCATATTTGGGGTTTTTTAAATATAGAATGCTTTGATTATGGATCAGAAGGGGTAAGTTATGAAGTGTTGCAAACCCAGTCATGTGATCTAGCACCCGTGGAAATGGCCAATTTGGACCCCAGTTCTTTTCCTAGTCCAGTTGTTTCCTGTCTATTCCTCTAACACACTTAAGCAGAAAAAGGAATCTACTGTAGTGCTTCTGAGGGAGAGGCATGTATGTGTGCAATAATATTATAGATATGACAGCAGTCTAATTAAAACATTATTAGCAAAAGAAGAAGAAGAAGCCATGCTATTGCCATTGCTAATGGTGAGCTCTGCCCCAAGATGCTGTTACAGAATTTCTTCTTCCCTCTGGGATTCTCTCCCAAAATTCTCCGCTCTATTCATGGGTAATGAAATGCCTCACCCTATCCATGAATAACATGGAGAATTTTCTCTCAACTCTAGGCTTGCTACTGTTATAGAATTAAATACTGATTGGCATTCATTCCTCTCTCTTGTTTTTATGGACCATATTTCACCAGGCACAGATGATATCTTCCAGATTTAATAATAATATAAAGGAGTCTTGTGGCACACAGTGACACACAATGCAAGTAGACTTTTGTCAAGCAAAGCTTATGCCATAAGAAACTCCTCAGTCTTTAGGTGAAACAAGACTCTTTGCTGATTTCTCTGCAATAGTCTAACACTACTATCCTTCTGGAAATCCCTTACTGATTGTATGTAAGGCTTTTAGAGACCACTTGCCCTATATTCCTGTCTGGCCCCTGGGCTCAGCTGGTGAGCCCTTGTTGGAGGTGTCACATATTCAGTATGTAGGTATCACCAAGAGGGCCTTCATTGCAGTTGCACAGGTGTTGCTTTAGATCAGGGGTCAGCAAACTTTTTCAGCAGGGGGCCGGTCCACTGTCCCTCAGACCTTGTGGGGAGCCAGACTATATTTTGGAGGGAGGGAAATGAACGAATTCCTATGCCCCACAGATAACCCAGAGGTGCATTTTAAATAAAAGGACACATTCTACTCATGTAAGAACACACTGATTGCCAGACCAGCCGTGGGCCAGATTTAGAAGGTGAGTGGGCCAGATCCAGGCGCCGGGCCTTAGTTTGCCTACCCATGCTCTAAGCGCTGTTCTTTCCACTGCTCTTTCTACTCAGGCCTTCTCCAGCTGAATTGTTGTTTTCAGTTTTCAGTTGACATAATCTTCTATGAAGGATTTATATTACGCTTTGCAGTTTTCTTTTATGCATTTCTTTTATGCATCTTATGTATTTTTATATGTTTAGTCTACATTATCCTATATATAGTATAATATAAGGCTGGTATCAGTTGTTTGCTTTTTTTTCAAAGGCTGAACAGAGAAGGCAAGTTCGTTTTTAACAGGCAATAATGGGGACAAATCTCTGTATGGATTTGTGAGCTGGTTTTTGCAGAGAAAAGAAGGGCAAATGGTCAGCAACAGCAGCAGGTGTTGGAGCTGCAATCGATGGCGCTGCCTCTCTTCCCCACTTACACGGAGCAGAAAACTCAACAGCTGCTATTAAGCCACAGCAAGTTTCTCCAAGCACAATATTCCAAGCAAAAACACCTTTTTTGGCATTTCCTCCTGTTTCTAAATGAAAAGGGAAAGGTTGGCCAAAAATCACTTGAAACCATATGTAAACCACATCTACTGCATTTGGATCAAAAGAAAACTGGATCTGAAGCTGTCATGGAAGGAGGACGTGTGTGGACACAAATGAATTTCATATCCCTTAAGAAAGGCAAGTGGTGTGTTTTACCTCAATTTTGCTACCAACTGAATGTAATTAAGAATATAAGAAGCTGTGTTATAGCGAATCAGACATTGGTTCACCTAGTTCAGTAGTGTCTACAATGACTGGCAGTGACTCTGCAGGGTTTCAGACCAGGGTCTTCTCCAAGCCTGACTTGAAGCTATCAGGGATTTAACTTGGGACCTTCTGTATGCAAAACCAATGTTCTACCACTGAGCTATGGCCCATCCCCAATTACAGAAGGGCCATTCCACCCCACTGCCCCACTTTCAATCCACAAGGGATTATTTCTCAAGTACCTCTTTGTCTCATTGTGATGAGGCCTACAAGGTAACCACAAAAAATACACTGATTTTTATTTGGGGGGATATTGTCTTGAATATATGAAATATATACCAATATTAGTAATATATACTAATATTAGCAAAAAGGAGGAAGCCAAAAGGGGGTCAGGGATTTAAATTGCATTGAAATTTTGAAATGTATTGAATAGCAAAATGTCTTTAGAAAATGCCTGATACATTTTGTTAAAAAACTTTCCTCAAGTGTACAATATTACAGTTTTCCTGTAATAATAAGAATAATATGAATATTGTAAGAAGGAAATTGTATTCTTGTGCCCTACTGAAATGCATTGACAATTTTCTAGGGACATTTTCATATTCTATAAATTTTGATTTTTGAAAACTCTTCTTGAGGTACTGTTCTTTCTTCTTCTTTTTCTTCTTCTTCTTCTTCTTCTTCTTCTTCTTCTTGCTAATAATTCACAGACACTAAAAATCATATGGACTACAGAAATTTCTGATGGTGATGAGGAAACCTCTGGACTTTCCACTCATTATGGAAGTTCTGCGTTAAAATATGGTGGTAGTACCACCACCTTGAAGGAAAGACTGTCTACACAGTCAATCACACTTTCCCCTTAATACATTCACAATATGAAACATATCAGGAAGTCTGTAACAAATGAAGTTGTCTGGCTGAGAAGGGAATGACTAGATGAAGTACTTTAAAACAACCTGAATGACAATGACAGTCCTGAACACTGAGCTGAGTCAGGAAAATTTCCACACAATACAAAACAATCTCCCCAGCCTACATTGTGTCTTTTCAGTGAATGCAGCAACTCAATCAGCACACAAGAAAATATAATCCGGATGAGTGTGGCTAATTTCCCTATTTTAGCTGTACGTATTTGCTTGCTTGCACTCTGGTAGATTTCTGATTGCAGCTGGTGAACATGTTAATATTTTTAAATGGTATATTTTTCAATTTATAAATGTACCTTTCAGAGCATTTCTTGCTGTCACATTTTCTAATGCAACTCTGCAGCCATAAAGGCTGAGTGCCAATTCACATAATCTATTTTGTGTCCCTGCAGGCAGTCCATGCCTTCTCTAGGAATGTGCTCATGTGGAGAAACTTAATATATATGAACTGACAGATCAAAAATATGTCAGCGACAATTTCTGTGACTGGAGTGGTTGGAAAAATTGCCACCTCACTCAAGGGAAGTTGAGCTGACTAGATTTGCAATTGGCCAATTCATAAATTTCTTCAAGCAGGTGTATCAAAAATTATATCACATGAATCAGACAGAACTGGCATCGTCATGGGGCAGTTACTTCAGACAAGTTTCCAGAAAGAGTGATGGTTTTCTTGCCTCCAAAGAACAGTGTGACTACTTTCAAACACTGAACAGCAGCTCAGGCCTCGTGGCAAATTGCTTTTGAAACTGAGGAGACTTTGAGATATGGCACATAGGTCTGGGGTGCAAAGGGTGGGAAGTAAAAAAACGACAGCCCAGCCCCTTGTGAGAGGCATCTTTTCAATATTTCACTCCAGAAGCGAAAATCTCTATTATCTGTCCTGGAATCAGCCCTTTTCGTTTAAAAATAAAAGTCAGACTTCTTAAGAATCTCCTTGGAACTTCACAACACATAGTTGTTCTGACATCATCTCCTCTGCTTCTCCTTCAGAATAAGTGTTCTTTGCATGAGTGATCAGTTACACTAGGCATGGGATCAGCATCACTCATGATGATGTTTGACCATCATTCTTGACCATTGGCCATGCTGATTGGGTATGACAGGAGCACCTGAAAGGTTAGGAAAGGGCGAATTGCACCATCAATTTTCTGGATGTCCATTTGATTTTCAGTCTGGTATTCGGAGGTATCAGCTTTATTAATTCATTTATTTTTCAAAGGATTAGATGTCATATTTCCCTTAATTCAAATGCAACCAGTCATGGCTGGAGAAGTTCACTGAGGCTACAGTCCTATGCTCACTAAGCTCCTAGCTAGGGATGGTGGGAGTTGAACTCCAACAATAGCTGGAGACCCAAGTCTGAGAAACAGTACTGGGATTTAATATGATTTTTAAAATAAAGTTTAGGAATATAAAGACAAATCAGCATGTGCAAAACTGCACTGTGAAAAATCAGCTTCTGTGTGCTTCAAATACTACACGTGTACACAACACATTGTCCTCCCTTACGTTGTTGGGTTTTTTTATGGTACCTGCATGTAAGAAAGGTTGAGAAGTTTAAGACAGCACTTACCTTTGAACTGCACTTGTACAAAGGGTGGCTGATGGAATCCACATAATGGTGCCTCATGCAGCGGTCTGGGTCTGAATCGATCATGAAAGTACTGTCTGTTTTACTGTCTGTGTCTCCCATTATTGCCAGAAGGGACAGCATGGAAATGGAAGCGGCTAATACATGATTTCCCATCGTTGGAGAACTTCTCGGGAAATACAGTAGAGGGAGGCAGAGCATCAGAAGCACTCTAAAGACTGAGGCCCAGTCCCTTTCGAGGAAAATGAGAGCTCTGTGCTAAGTCTCTGGCTTGTCATTGCTGGTTTTGAGTTAGGCATTTGTGGAGGGCATAATCCATCAGAACATCTCCTGCATGGCTGCTGGGATAGAAAATAAATAAATTAAGATCCTGACAAAACAACAAAATGGCCTCTAGAGTGAACTAGGCATAAATAATAATAAAGCTCAAAAGACGGGTCTCGGCCAAGAAAAACTTACTGAGCAAACATCATCCCATTGTAGGTGTGGTGGAAGAAGAGGTCAAAGCCTCGCAAGGCTGAAAGCCTCTTCTATCAATGTTTTAATAATAAGGACATTTAATATTGCAGAAAATGTGTTTATGCAATGAAGTCTCCAGTCTGTTCCATTCAATGTCAATTATTTAGCAAGGCACCTGAGGATTTCTGAACATTAAAAGGCCTGAGGATTCGCATGAAAAATTGAAAGGTGTGTTCCAGAGGATTAAAGAGAGTTACATTAAAGATGGAAATGTTGGCTCAAAGCAGAAACGAAAATTAATTCACTGGGCTCATCCCTCTCTCCAGTGATCTGTTCAGCCATTCTAATCAGTGATTGCCCCAACGATAGACTTGCTTTTTTGTGCTCTGCACACAGCTGTGTCCACTGAAATGGGCTGAGATGTAGGGAACATATGTGAAAATAATTGTGCAGTCTTGCTGCTAGCAAAGAGATCTTACCTACACATCCACAAAGGGTGCGTGAGCACACACACGACATGTGTTTGAGGGTGAGTGTCTGCAGCTAGGGGGGAAAGTTCTTGCCTTCATAAGTAAGAGGCACCCATGTTTCACAAATCCTGATCTAAAACGAATTTGAATGAGATTTTACTAATAGGAGGTTCTGTGACCATACATTATAAGAGTCAGGTTTGTCCATCTCAAAGAAAGAGATGGGAGCCACTACTTGACTATATTAAATTTGTTCACCTGTATGGAAATGTTCATTTACTTGCATTAAGCCAAAATAAATAAATCCCAAGAAGCTCCAGCAAATAACCCCCAAAGCCACATGCATTTGCTTTAAGTCACACTAGGATCGACTCACATAGCGCACCAAAGGTTGGGGACCTTTATCAGCCTGAGGGCCAAATTTATTGGCAACGGACGAGACTCTGATTTTGCACAGTAGGCTACATTCCAGCAGTATGGATGCCAGAGATTTCTACACACGTCTCTCCATCTCTCCATCCTCTATCTACCCAGGCATGTAAGCGGCATTATCACAGTTCAAAAACACATTCCAGAAACTCTCAAGGAGTGCACCAAGCAGATTCAATGGGGGATATCATGTGAGGATCAGAGAGAGATGTGAAGGGCTGCATTTGGCCCCCAGGTTTCTTACCCCTGACATGAAGTATCAGTGGTGGCATTTCATAAAATGATGAGGGCTAGAAACATATATTCTTTAAAACCTCCTGATATTCCTGCTTGAGATAACTGAAAATCTGAAGCTCTCGACACTGGAAGAATAGATGTCCTGTTGTACTTTCTCTTTATTCACCAAGAAATGTTTTACAGTATATCATTTCTCTACTATGTACATAAGAAGACCCTTGCTGGAGCAGGCCAATAGCTCATCTAGTCATAGAATCATAGAATCATAGAGTTGGAAGAGACCACAAGAGCCATCGAGTCCAACCCCCTGCCAAGCAGGAAACACCATCAGAGCACTCCTGACATATGGTTGTCAAGCCTCTGCTTAGTCCAACCAACCCGATGTCTGTGGAAAGCACACAAGCAGGACATGAGTGCCAGAGCACTCTGCCCACCTGCAATTCCCAGCAACTGGTACACAGAGACAGGCTGACAGAGGTGAAATATATAGATGAGCCACCTGATAAAATAGCAACAGCTGCAGATCTTGCAACTTCAGCCCCACCAAACAACCAACAACTTCATTTTCAAGAAGCATATAAGATATGTCAGTCAAGTCCAACCAACCAATATGAGAAGAAGAAATAATGTTAATCAGTGAGCAGGTCTGGTCAAAGACATTTTGCTGCTTCCCACATGTCTAGGTGCATAAAGGCCAAAGGCAGCCAAGTTATTTTGGCATCTGGCGCAGAAAACCTCACAAGCACCTCTCCCTCTCCCCTTCCTTAGCTGTCAAAATACAATAAACAGAAATGAAATGAAATAATAGCCGTTAAGTACAAAACACATAAATTAAATTAAATAACCCTAAATTAAAGGATCATAAATTTAAAATACAATAACCATAAATTTTAAGAATCATAAATGTAGAGTACAGTAACCAAAAATGAAAGAATCATAAATTCAGAACACAGAAATCATGAATTAAAAAGCCATTTGCTGCTCTTTCATAACCCCAAAACAGCTGCATGTGGAGGCTTCCTCACCCTGCCCAGTGGTAGGACTGGGCTGGCCACTGAATTCCTACTGAAGGACATGGAAGGCTGCTCCACTGTTCCAACCACTAGCTGTTTTCCCATCTTTCCTTGCTCCAGGTAGGCAATTTGAACAGTGACATGCCTCTTGTTGGCAGGCAAGCTAAAGGACGTAACCCCAGGTAATTAGCCCACAGTCTGCAGGCTGGATCCAGCCTCCCAAGTGGCCTCCCCTATCCCTCCCCACCATATTCTCAATCTGGTTCACATAATCAAACACAATTTATGAATGGAAATACCTGCCTGCAGGGGCAAACTATATGGCAATAGACCGTGTTTAGTTTAGCTTGAGAACAGGCTTCTCCATGTCTTTCCCAAGACCTACTTGTGCTAATGTTCATCTGCTCTACCCAATGGACTTCTGAGCCTTGTGGTGGCACATCCACCCACAGGCTCCTCTCTACCATCAGGGGGAAATCTGTCAATTTTTATTTCAGTTTCTCTCTCTCTCTCTCTCCTGTTTCTTCACATTTCCAAATCAGTTTGCAAAAAAAAAAAAAAAAAAAAAAGGCCTTGTGGAAATTCATCAACGTCTTTGCAAGAATTTCTCCTAACACATGCACCTTTGTCTAACAAACACTTATAAAACAATCTCCGCTAACATAATTTATTTTTGCATGCTATTCTCACCAATATATGCATTTATATGTACATTTTATCTTCCTCTAGGCATTCCTCTAGGCAACTTAATTTGTTCCGGAGGTCCGTTCTTAACCTGAGGCATGCTTTCGCTAATGGGGCCTCCCGCTGCTGCCGCACTGCTGGCATGCAATTTCTGTTGTCATCCTGGGGAAAGTTTGTAACCCGAAGTGTTTGTAAACCAAGGTAACACTGTACTTGGAAGAAGAGTGGCATTGCAAAATTCAGATAAACACAAATTTTGAAGGACAGCTCAGTTCTTTTCGTTCTGGAAGTGTCAGATTAGAAAGCTTCACCTTTAGAGGTGAACGGAATCAAATTACTCCTGTCTCCCATCCCTACCCAACACTACTTGGTGGTGAACTGGGCAGGGTTGACTTGCATGGTGGCACTTAGAAAAGCCAGCGACTGAATGGGCTGATGGAGGAGGCTGCAGGGTTGAGCAGAGAATCCTACAGAGCCTCCTTTCAACTCTGTGGTGGTCCTTGAAGTACTAGCTCCAAATAAGCTGCTATGAAAAAGAGGCCAAAATTACAGAAACTGCAATAAAGATGATTACATACATTTACAAGAAATGTGGTGGGAAAGTGGAAATTACAATTGCGGGCCCTGCAAGAACAGGGTGAGGAGCGGCTCCCATGGAGGCCTGCCATAATCTTCCCCACCCCCTCTGATAAGCTGCCACTTCACTAGACATGCCGCTGTGCTGCTGGGCGGTTTTTATGCCAGGCATCTGTCTGCTCACCCAGGCCAAAGCTCTACCTCTGTTTCCCAGGTCAGCTGGGTATGTGGGGAAGAACAAGCTGGTGGATTCTTCTAGGGCTTATGCTTAGCATGAACTACCATACTTTTTAGGGTGTGCCCTGTGCAACAGTTGCAGGTGAGGCCATACCACAATCCTATGGAAACCGCTCAATAGTTATCTGCATATGCAGGCTGCCATATCGTAGCACCAGAGGAAGATAGAAAGCTCAATGTCCTACAGTAGGAGGGCCACTCGCACAACATTTTAAAACGGGGGCACAGATGTGCATGAAATGTGTGTGTGCTGATTTTGATGAGTAGGTGATCATTTAGAAATGATCACATTAATTTAAATAGAAACACACAATACATCCCACCATAGGGAGGAAGATGGTGACCAGGTGACTTTTGTACCTTCTCAGTTTCCTATTTATCTAGTAGGCAACTTCAAGGTCTCTTCTCTACCTTCCTGTTTAGCTTTAAAGTGGGCTTAGGATGGAAGGCCCTTCAAATAGAGAATTGTCCTCTGTCATGCAGGACACATGCCTTCTTTATTCTACAGAAACACTGTCAAGCATCTGCTTGGGCTTGGCTCCATAGGGTGGACTGGGGGACAAAACTGACTACTCACTTCAGAATATAGGACGAATGAGTAAAACACACTTAATAGTTAAACATGTTACGGTCCGTAGTGGGCGAGATGCCCTGGGGGCAACGCAACTTCCTATCTTGCTTCCAGCGCAGCCCTCCCATCTCCGGAGCTGGAGTTTTATTTGGAAGAGTTTCTGCTTGTTTGCTTGATTGATTTGTTGCTCTTGCTGCGAAGCCCGCCAACCTGATGCCAGGTTTAGATCTAATAATAGGCATAAAATTCAAGGAGCTGCTAGCTGTGCAAGCAAATGGCAGCCCTGCACGAGGCAGACTCTCTGCTCGGAGCAAGTCCCTTTCCGCTAATCCCTGTGTGACCTGTGTGCATGGAATGGTGCCTGCTGGAGAACCACAAGCAAATGGACCTCTTGCAGACTCTCTTCATGAGCCACTCTAAGCACTCTGCTTCCTTTTGCCATGAAACCGCTAGGTAGGCCTAAGCACAATACTCTCCCTTAGCCTCTACACTCTCTCACACACATACAATATCAGTGGCGAGTGAGGAGATCTACAACAACGGGGTGATTGTAAGGAGTTCAACAAGGTAATGTATCTGAAGTGGTTTAAACACACTATAGTGCTATATCAATGCTATTTCCTGGTTTGATTTATACCTTGCCTTTCAGAACAACTCCCTCCCAGCACATCTTGCGGTGCAATATAATGCAATAATAAAACCACCAGCAGAATGAGTAAATAAAAACAGCAGCTGAGGGCTAGTGCTACTAGCTACAGGGGAAATTAGGCAGACACAGGAACATGTCTGAGGGCCGTGTTCCTTCCTGGTAACTGTGGATTTAGGATGTGTGTGTGTACATGGGTGTGTGTACATGGCTGTAAACAAGGGGATCTAGGAACATGAAGTCCCTGTGAAAGCATAGATGGGCAGCCTTGCTTTCCCAGCTTCCAGACACATGTCACTGGTGCTTACTGGTGCTTGCTGTCTTTGCCTGGCAGGGAGACGGTATGTCATTGAATTGTGACAATGTCTCTTGTTGGCCTGGATACAGGAAAAAGAAGTGTGTGGCAAAAGTCAGAAACCTTTAACTTTTGCATGGGTGCAAAGGTGAGACTCACATCTCCGCAAACTTCTGCCTCTTGCCCACTTGCTATTGACATGTGGGCCACAGAAGATTGACCAGGAGGAAATTTGGCCCCAGGCTGGAAAAGGTTCCCCACTTTCTGCCTTATAGGAATCTGATCTGGAGCCTCCAGCCAGCGCGCAAAGCATAATGTGCTTTCTGACCAAGCCCTGACCTGTGTTCTCTTTGGGGCAATTGCGATGCAAGCTGCCACCACGTGGAACCATTTTTCTAACCACCTCTTTGTGAAGCCATAACTTTTATTGCAGTCCTCCATGCAAAATGAAACTTAATCAGCACATAAAAGAGGTTAAGTCATTGTTACCAAATATCCAAAAACTAGAGAAAAGTTTTCATATGAAACACATGCAAGGTTTGGCTGCGCTAGGCACCGTTCCGTATGTATGCCTGAAAGAGAACATCAGGTGGAAATTAGGGGGGGTGCTTGAAAAACTGCTAGATAAAGAAAATCAGGGGTTGGCCCTGAGTATTTTCTCTTCTGCTGATGTTCGTGCCATTATATTGATATTGGATATTTGCTAAGTGCTATGTCCTCTCGATCGCCAAAATTTAAATTACGGCAACGATTTCCTCTTGCATTTTTCCTTGCAGTCTATCAAGCCCTCATTTAATGCAACATTCAACATTGCTCCACCCTAATGCTGCTTTAAACAGAACAACCGTTCTCTGGCACAGTAGTGTGAAAGGGACTTAGCAAGAGAAAAAGTGTGCTTTGGCTCATCTCCCCTTTGTTTCCATGTGGCACAGAGAGAAGAAGTGCCCAGTAGGTCTTGCCCTTTGTCGGTAAGTAAATATTCCTGCAGTGGGATTGTTTCCCTCCCCCTTCTTCACGCTTCCTTATTTAAGCATTTGTGCACGGCTGATGACTGGGCAGGCAGACAGTGATGCGAGTGCATTTGAAACCCTCGCAACTGCATTGTTGTCCAACTTAAAAATGCCGGATGAAGTCATAAAGCAGCTGTGATCCACTCAGAGGGAAAGAGGTGAAAATAGAGAACTGAAGCCACATAAAAGACAATTCCAAACAAACTGAAATAATTGCACCCCACCCAGCACGGTTTTGTATGGATACCAAATTTAAACATTCGGGGCTAGATCCTGCCTGACATAAAGGACAAGAGTAACTCTGGCTGCAGCAGAACTAACGTGATCTACTTCTGTTGAAGCTTTGGCCTGCCATTCACACACACTAATCCAGTGTTATATAAACAGCATTCTGGACGAGAGCAAGGAGGCACCGTAGTCAGATTGTCCAAAAGTTAAGGGTGGGTCTGTTAACTTCTGGCCCTTATGTCCTCAATGACGCCCCCTCTTAACTGTCGAGTACTTCCAATTCAAAGACAGACTCCACCTGTGTAGTCAGTTTTCCAGCATAACCCCATCATTTTGAGGATGATGTCGGAGAGTAAGATTTCACTGTCATTTTCTGGAAGCCAGTTCTACTATGTAATTTGCTATCACTTTAGCCTCTTTTCCTCTGAGTGAGCAGCTGAAAATGGTCTTAAATTCAAAACAGCTTCTAAAACCCATTTGCTCTAGTTTTATAGATTTTTTTGGTGTAAAAGAAAGGTTTACATCTGAAATGCCTGTTGTTTACTTCTCCACTGGCGAGGAATTAAGAGAGTCCTTTGTGCTTATCAGCAAAGAAATGGGGAGAGGGGGATACCTTGTTGGTTGGGACCCTCCCCCAGAGATTCTACTCGCCTTGGAGAACATCCATATGGCTCATGCCTCTGCTGTCAGTTGGTCATCTTTTCACACCCAGAGACCATATTGCCAATAGTGGGATGGAGACTCTAGAGACTGCATGGTCTATGCTGGTTCCATAATGTCCCTATCAGCTCTACAACTGGACAGGGAACCAGCATGAAAACGCCCAGCCTAGAATTTCCATGACATTACTAACCAATAAAATTTCAGGTATACACACAGTATGCCTAAAGTGTCAATTGTTATTCTGTACAGCACCATCAATCATCAGACAACTAGTTCACTGCCTTACTGGTTACTTGAGAACTTGGGATGGCACTGATGAAATTTTATCCAAAAACATCCATTAACTATCTTTTTAAAAGTAATCATAATCATATGATAAGTACGTCACCTCTCAAACACAGGAGAATAGACAGCATTTTGAAAGTAAATAAAGAGCAATTCAGGCTGCAATCTTTTACATGCTTACCTGGGAGTAAGTCTTATTGTATTCATTGGGAGATACTTATGTTTAAAAATGCACAAGATAGCACTGTCAGAAGCTTACAAGTCCAGATATTTTTCTATACATTTTCTTTTCTGTCTGAAAGCTTTTTTTAGTTCAGCAATATATGGATAGTAACTTGATTGTGGGCATTGCAGGATAATAGCTTTGCACTGGGGGGGGGGGGGGATTGATTGTAACTGTTTACCACAGACATAGTAGCATCAAGACCTCTAATCATGGAATTGCACCTAACAGTGATATATAGGAGAAAGTCCACAAAGTTCAATTAAAATATCTGGTGTCAGTTGGACTGATATTTGGGGCAAGAGTTCTGCTCTGGCTTGCAAGCCAAAGTGGAAGGGACTGTCCTCTTCCCATCTCCATAGAAAAAGGCACACTTTATATTTCTTCTCTTCCCTGCCTCACCACCGCCCCCCCCCCCACCTCTGCTCCCTCACAATCTGTCTGTTGGCCTGGCAACAGCTTCACTAGTGCCGTCTTAAAATGGTGCATTGCAATGGGTACTGTTGCTTGGCACAGGATTATTGAATGGACACAGAAGACCAAAAAAAAATGTTGTAGGTAACCATGCTGGTTCATTCAAAAAGATCTAGAAACCAATGCAGAAACCAACAAATATGTCGCAAGGTAAACAGCAAGCTTTCAAGATCTCCAGAACTCTTCTACAAGCTGGAAGGTAGAATTCTAGAGTTTGAGTTCTGATAAAATCTCACTGTGGCTTTTGGATTCTTTTCTCCCTAAGAGACCAAAATGACAATTTTTGTTATTTGAAGAATACTAAATCAATGGAAGACTTTTAAAATTGAAGGAAGATTATATTCTACTACATGAAGATGGGATATGCCATCTGAATTTTGGTTCCTACAAATAATTCATGATTATTTGTGCTAATAATCCTATCAAAGGAATCATACTCAATTCTCCTTTCAAAACTATTTGTGGCTATATGGGGGGCGAGGCAGTCATACTGTTTCATTTCCAGTCTGTGTATATCCTGCAACTTCCTGCTAAACTACCGTTAACATTTCATGCCACAAATGCTCTGAGTTTTTGTTGTTCAGCTTTTGTTGCACCATAGCCCCTCCAGACAACATTAATGTGGTACTAATAGGGAAATATCGCTGGACAGCTAACAAAGTAGAATAAATTCACCACTAATGCACTATTATTGTGTCAACAGCATGTTGTAGAAGACATCCACATTGGAACACCCATATGGAGGGTCTCCCAGTTTGACTTTAATATTGACTCTTAATGCGCCACCCAAAATCAACCTCCAACGTTGCTTAAAATAAAAACTGCCAAACTTCTCTTTACTTCTGTTCTCTGCCTCACAAGGGATCCAGGTGCTGGAAATGGATCTGAGTAACTGCTGTATGTTATAATCTTTTTTAAAAAAAAATATATGGGGAACATTCATTATTGTTTCTTTATCCCAGCAGACTTTGGTGCAACCCAAAATCTGTTTTCAGATTTCAGGGCTCTCTAGCAGAGACTAATCAAATTAAGCCTGCCTAATGTGTCCTGCACTCCGTCTTAAGACTGTCATTTTCTGCAGACCTCTAGGTTTCTGTATAATGTCTAGCTCTCTCCCACTTTCCCTGTTTTGCTTAAGCCTGAAGAAAAAGCCTGGAGAACGCAAAAACTTGATCACTATTTAGCAGTAGCAGAAAGCATGGTGGGGCAGTGATGCTCCCCTGATCTCTGGCTGGTTGCAGCACTGCTGGAAGGGAGAAGGAAGAAGAAGAAGAGTTTGGATTTGATATCCCGCCTTTCACTCCCTTTAAGGAGTCTCAAAGCGGCTAACATTCTCCTTTCCCTTCCTCCCCCACAACAAACACTCTGTGAGGTGAGTGGGGCTGAGAGACTGTGACTGGCCCAAGGTCACCCAGCAGCTGCATGTGGAGGAGCGGAGACGCGAACCCGGTTACCCAGATTACGTGACTACCGCTCTTAACCACTACACCACACTGGCTCTCAAGGCAGCAGCAAAGTCCGCATGGCAGAAATCCACTTGTGCTCCCACCAGATTGGATCTTCCAGTGCATTTGCACTGCACTAACCTTGCCACCATTTGTTTCTCCACCTTCCTTTAAGCAGCACCAACATGACCAACCTAAGGCCAGGTGTATAGCAGTGATGACCCTCCAGGCCGCCCACTCCTGCTCCTTAGGGATGGTTGATTTGCTCCTAACAGAAGACAGTATGTAATGTGTAGATATGTTTTTCAGTCACTCATTGCTTTTTCTCTTGAGGAAATCACTGGGCATTTCCACAAAGGATGAAAATATTAATAATGAAAGAAAACAGTGCCCCCCCCCACAACAAAAGCCCCATATAATTCCATTGCTGTGTACCCTTGTCAGGAATTAAATCCTTTCCTTTGGATTCATTCAGTCAAACTTGTCATTTCCTTGAAGGAAGGACTGGATGAAAAAGGATGAAAGGTCCTCAGATATCAACTTGTTTCTTTTAACAAGGCGGGTGGCATGCTCTGAAGCTCCCATCCAGCCCCAGCCTGAGTGTTGTGGCAGTGATATGTGGGTCACTATCATGATATGACTGACCTTCCTTCACCAAACCAGACTCCGAACATTAACTCAAATCCTCAACTTGCCTGCAAGGCCATGCCAATGTGGAATATAGCTCTGCTATATTAATAAATGTGGGACGAGGATGGCACTGTGGGTAAAACCTCAGCGCCTAGGACTTGCCGGTCGCATGGTCGGCGGTTCGAATCCCCGCGGTGGGGTGAGCTCCCGTCTTTCATCCCCAGCGCCTGCCAACCTAGCAATTCGAAAGCACCTCCAGGTGCAAGTAGATAAATAGGGACCGCTTACCAGCGGGAAGGTAAACGGCGTTCCGTGTGCTGCGCTGGCTCGCCAGATGCAGCTTGTCACGCTGACCACGTGACCCGGAAGTGTCTGCGGACAGCGCTGGCTCCCGGCCTATAGAGTGAGATGAGCGCACAACCCTAGAGTCTGGCAAGACTGGCCCGAACGGGCAGGGGTACCTTTACCTTTATATTAATAAGCATGAGAACCTTATTTGCAGACTCCCCTAACAATGATTCAGTTCTTATCTATCTATCTATCATCTATCTATCTATCTATCACCTATCTATCTATCATCTATCTATCTATCTATCTATCTATCTATCTATCTATATCTATCATCTATCTATCTATCATCTATCATCTATCTATCATCATCTATCATCTATCATCTATCATCTATCATCATCTATCATCTATCATCTATCAATCTATCATTTATCCATCTCTAAATCTCTAAAATAATATTGATCCAGCAGAATTCCTGGTGGCTCAGAGTCCCATTGGTATGAGCTGGCTTCAGCATTTGATGGACAAATGGTGAGAAAGAATACATTGCCTGCCATTTAGATAAAGTTCCGTGATCGGGCGAGCTGCACCACAAAATTCCAGCAAACAGAACGAGAGCCGGTGGAGCTTGGAAGTGGTAGTGCCAGTGCTACCCGGATTCTATTCTGAATTAGATTATGTGAAAAAAGAGAGAATATATAGACAACCAGCTGCTCAAAGGCTTACTACAACCTTGCTTTTATTGTTCTGCTAAGTTAGAGGTGCGGCATCAGAGGGATTCCAAGCATACCGTCACTGAGAAATTTTAATATGTTCCACACTGACACACATAAAAAGGAAGTAACAGCTGATCATAAGTCAGACCAGGCGACAGCGTCACCCTCCCTCCCTCCTTCTCTTTCTCGCTCGCCCCATGTGGGAGCAGAATTGTGGGCCCTCCAGAATTGTGGGGTCCCAGGTGGATTCCGCATCATAATCGGCAGGGAATCAGGCAAACGAGCTCATATCTATGTTTCATTATGGAAGTGAGCATGTACAGTATTCGCTCCTCCCAGCAACCACCCAGAGTGGCACATAAAGTAGTGAATTACAGAGGCATGCCAGATCAAAGCTTCTGCAGTCCCCCTTTCTCAGATTACAAGAACAAAGGAATAGTCAGTGGCATGGAGAGGCAGTCAACTGAAAATAGGCAGCAATGTGATGAATCACTTTTTCTGTGCAAGTTATCGTGTGGAACTCACTGCCACAAGATTATTATTTTTCTTAAATCAAAAACTTAGCAGGATTTTAAAAGACAGCCAGTGCCAAATGATTCGTATTAATACAAAGGAGACCAAACAAGAAAAGTTTGAAACATTTTAAAAGGATATTACGGTACCTAGCCTTTTGTGCTTCAGGACAAAAAGCAGATTTTAAGTAGAAAAGTCTAAAGAAGCATTTATTGATTGATTGATTGATTTGATTTGATTTGATTTGATTTACAGCCTGCCTGTGAAATGAATGGTTCTCAAAGCAGCTTTTACATAAAGGTCAGACTCTTTGACTCTATTAGCCATGCCCCACCGGCTTCATAGTAATCCCTGCCTGAAAGGGTTTGAACAAGTACAATCGGCCTACGCATATTCTGCTCAGTAATATGGATCCCACAGAGTCAGGGCCTTTCTAGTGGTGGCTCCATACTTGTCAAACTCCCTCACCAAGAATGCACATTTGACCCCCCCCCTCTCCTTTTCAGCTTTTAAATGGGCCATGTAACCCCTTTGATTTCACACTGCTTTCGAGTTAAATGTGCCCTGTCAGTTCTTAATATTTTCCTGTTTGCATCACTGATGTCTTAGTTTTGAAATTATTTTACTGCTCTTCCTGTGCTAGACTGTAGCCTGCTCTAGGGCACCTTCAGACGGGTACTGTATGTACTGCAGGTGGATGCGGCAGCAAGCATTTTGCACTTTGCACATGGATGTTGTAGAGTCGTACTGGAAGGGACTTCTCGGTAGTGGCGCCCTCCATGTGGAACATCCTCCTTTCAGATGTCAATGAAATAAACAACTACCTGACTTTTAGAAGACATCTGAAGGCAACCCTGTTGAGGGAAGTTTTTAACATTTGATGTTTTATTGTGTTTTTAATATTCAGTTGGGAGCTGCCCAGAGTGGCTGGGGAAACCCAGCAAGATGGGTGGGGTATAAATAATAAAATTGTTATTACTATTATTATATAGGTCTTCTCACCTCCCCTCCAGTACAGAAAAGCTCTTCGAGGCTTCTGCATTTTTGATTTTGCACTGCCTCCTTTGACACCTCCAATCCTGCCATTTGCCCTCTCCCTCTCTTTTCCCCCCAACAGTGGAAGCTGCCCTGTGATGCCATGCTGCCATGCCACCCTGACTTTTCTTCTGGCTCTTGCAGCTGTGGCAGCAGCATTGGCAGCAGCATTGCCACAGTTCTTTCTCCTTTTGCAGCAAGAAATCCAGTCCCTTCTTCCCCTTCTCCTTCCCATCTTCCTTGTGCCCTGCAGCTGGGCTGATTTAGCCCCTGCAGGGAAAGGAAGAGGATAAGGCAAGAGAAACCACTACCAACACAGCCACACCTACACCATTGTTTCTCTTTCTCTGCCCGCTCCCCAGTCCTCCCCTCACTGCCTGTGTACATTTGGGTTCCCTCTGCTTTCATGCAAATACCCATCTCTGACCAAAAGAAAATTAAGAGGCTCACCAGCTGCAAAGCTTCCTCCCGGCCCTCGCAACACGAGGGTCACCCACTTCATTCCCCCGCTTTATTTAAGCAGGAGTTATTCACCAAGACAGCACTATACTTTCACTTTTACAGTTTTTAATATTCAGGTTGTGATTGCTTGCTTAACATCCCCTCAGTACGACAAAAACGGCATCAGCTGGAAGCATGTGGGACAGGCTTACGTCACAGAGAAACGGCTTCAGTGTGGCACATTGCCATGGCAGCATGGCACATGAGGCAAGGAACATTTCTGGTATGAAAAGTTGGGGGTATTTCCTGGAAGCTATTGACCATGTACCCGTCTCAAAGACTTTGAGGATGCAAACCAGCTTAAATTCAGGACCACATGTGTGAAATCAATGGACTATGCGGAACTTGATAAATTAACGGGAAGGATCTGAAACCGGAGGGACCAGAAATTCACCAAACACTGGAGTAAATTTACGGATTATTTGAAAAGTATATGTGATGATCAGATGACGTTTGTAGGTTTGCAAGAAGTTCTGTGAGGAATAATATTAGAAATATTGTAAAAATGGAGAAGGAGAGATGCTATGTTAAGAGATGTAAAGGCAAGATTAAGTTAGGAAATGCATAAGAAGTGTTTAAAACGGAGGATTGTCAGAGGTGCTTATGAAAGTCCAATAAGAATGTATGTGTGATAAATTGTGTGGTATGTTATATAATTTTGTATGTTAAAAATCAATAAAAATATATATTAAAAAAATAAATAAATTCAGGAGACATGTCACCATTCTGATACCTTTAAGAGCACAAATCATCCCAAATGCACATCTGGAGGGGTTCTTAGATGGCTGCTTTAATTTCTCATCTTAGTGCATCCTGTACATGTGTACTCAGAAGTAAGTCCTACTGAGTTCTATAGAATGTGAGCATGGGACTGCAGCCTTACTGAATTGATTTTATATTTTAACTGTGTCCATAAGCTGCCTTGCGAGGCTTTCACACTGAAAGGTGGCACGGAACTCCTACTGTGGTGGGTTGACTGCAGTGTTGGACTAGGACATGGGAGACCAGGGTTCAAATCCCTGCCCAGCCATGAAACTCACTGGTTGATCTGGGACCAGCCATTTTCTCTGAGCCTACCCTAAGTCAATGTATTGTTGTCTGAGTAAAACTGGTGGGGCCCACCTTCAGCTCTTTGGAGAAAAGGTGGGGTGCAAATAAATACATGTGTTGTTCTCAGAAGGATGAAGAACAGTATCCCTGAGGGATCAGACTTAGAGACTTCCTAAACCAGCATCATGTTCCCAACAGCGGCCCCCTAGATGCTCTTTGGAAGCTCTGAAGCAGGCCAGGTAGGCCGCAGCCCTCCCCACATTTGTGCCCAGCAATTGATCTTCAAAGCTATACTGCCCATTTAGCCATCATGGCTAATAAATGCCCTGTGAGCTTGTCTAAACCTTTGAAAAGGCCATCTAAGGTAGCAACCATCATCACATCTCTCTGTGCTGGATTCCATAAGTTAAGAGTGTGCTGTCCCTCTCCAAAGGTGATCCACTGCAGTGGTAGCTCAGTTCTACTTAAAGTACAACAATGTTTGAGCCAGTCCTGCTATAAAGCATGTGCCTATTGGACTACTCTAATTTGTTTTACAAACAGTCTTGATCACGAATAATTGTCCTGATATCATCCTGAGCACAAATAATCATGCATGCACAATAAAGAAGAAATCTCTTTCCTCAATCTCACTAAGATCTGAGGGATCTCAACCCAGCAAACAGCTGCATGAGGAGTTCTGAGAAGAGACAGTTCTTTCCTTCCACTGATGTAACAGTGTCTTCGCTGATAATGGTAGAAGCAGACCGGCAACGGCAAGCCAGATCTGACTTGAGCACATCAGTGCTTGTGTTTCTAACGCCATAGAGGCAGCTGTCTCCCCACCCTGACAATGTGCAAATTGCATTCTATTAGTGACAGTCAACTTGGATAGCTTTTGCATTAGCACGCCAATGTGGTGGTTATGGCACATGAATTCTGCAACCTGAACAAACTGTGTTAACTAAAAAAAGTGTGCTTATTTTATAGAGTCTGTTCTGCTACTGCTATGCAAAACCCTTTGGGAGAACTGAACGTGCCGCCCTGAAACATTGGAAACCTGTTCAGCTCAACTGTGGTTTCTAAAATTTCACTTTATGTTGCCCACATACTTGCAGGTTTACCGTTGCAATGATAAAAGCAATAGGAACCAAAAGCCAGTTTTAGAAAACAGAGATCCTCTGAAGGCTCAGTTCGGCACACTCATAGCACTGGATCCTATGCCTGCCTGCAAGGATCACACAGAATCCACACCGGCCTGCTTTTAAGTCTGTTGAACCACAAATACATCCTCAGTGTTGCATGTGATAGATTTACAGGTGTGCGATTCACTGTGAATGGCTCTTAACAGGAGAAGTGTAACAGGAGTTTCTGCCCTAGCCTTCCCATCTAAAATAATCCTCTTAAAATTTCACATAGCTTATGTAGCATAAGTCGTTAATTTCATAGCCACCATGAGGCATCTATGGTACTGTCAACGTTTAAATGGTGGAAGAGGCCATTTCAGACAGTAAGCATAACTGAGGGAAATTATTGCAGAATTATTCCTCAGCTACCCAAACAGAGCTAAGATGAAAATATAATAACCATCGTGGAGTCATTTGGGAGGAAAGGCAGGATACAAATTTAATCAATAAATGAAATAGATTCTTCAGTGCAAGTGCTATAGCTCAGTGTCACAGAACAAGCTTTACATGCAAAC
This sequence comes from Podarcis tiliguerta, assembly GCF_965153285.1. Classification (NCBI taxonomy): domain Eukaryota; kingdom Metazoa; phylum Chordata; class Lepidosauria; order Squamata; family Lacertidae; genus Podarcis; species Podarcis tiliguerta. The sequence goes on along the minus strand of NC_139537.1, from coordinate 55,412,976 downwards.
AGTCCCAGGTTCAATCCCTAACTTCTCCAGGCAGGGCTGGGAAAGATCTCTGTGTGAAATCCTGGAGAGCTGCTCTCAGCCATCGTAGACAATACTGAGCCACATGGTTTGATGTAAGGCAACTTTCTAAGGCAGGGGATCTCTCTACTGCATTAGGACTTTGTCTTTCGGCTCTCCAGCCTCTTGAATGACATTACACTGTTTTGGAATCCACAAATCTGATGCCATTTGCCTCCTTCCAGTGTATAATCATAGCAGTGATGACAGCAAGCGTCTGCCATTCAACGTCCATGCAAAAGGGGAGGTTCAGGCTGCACGAATTTTAACTGTAGAACATGCTTTCACTTAAATCCAAATGCTTCTGCTATGTTCACCCATCTTGATCACATCACCCTTCTGGATCAATGGGTGGTACTCACTAGCTTTCTGGGACAAAACCAACAAACAAAGGGGGAGAGCCAGTAAAAAATGAAATTATCCAACTGCACGGCACTCTTTTATTATTGCATGACACAATATTTCTATGCAGTTGGGTTGGTTGCTTCCATTATGGGGCCAGGGCTAATGAAGATGGTCCTTAGCCACAAATTTCAAACATATTTTCTAAGTTATTTTCTGTTATGTCTGTTTGCCTTGCTGTGGTTCACACATTTCCATTGCAAACATCACACTTCATATAGGGGAAATGTTATCTTTTAAATATTCTTGTATCACTTGCAGTAAACTTATTCTACTATTATTCTTCCTATTTCTTCAGAGTGAGCGATGAGCCAGAGAGCTTCGTTCACTTTTTTCCCTTTCTGAATCTTAGACTAGCTGGCAGCACTCCCCTCAAATGCAGCCTTTAGAAAATACTTTCATGCCCAAATGAAATTTATGCTACAATCATGCGTGCTGTCTGGTGATGCTGTTTTCTTCAGGAATTTGTCCACTAAATTTCCTCGATGTAGATGTTGCTGTTACATTTAACATGCTTTTAGCTCTTGAAACCCTAAACAACTTAGGACCACAATATCTAAAGGACTGCCTTGTTCCCTTGCTGCCCAGCAACAGCACTCCTCAGATGGGACACTGCTGAGAGTAACATATTCAGAAGCACACTTTGCCTATGCAAGATACCAGGCTCTTAGTGTTGCAGCTCCAGCTCTCTGGAATTACCGACTAGCCAAAAAACAGACAAGCACCTAACATGATGATGCTTAGGCACCTATTGAAGACCTTATTGTTTAGAAAGGCTCTCTTTGAGGTGTAGCCCAGTCATTTATGGAAGATCAATTTTACATCTGGTGAAATGTTGTTATTGTTTTTAGAGCTTGTATGAATAGTTTTGTTGTTCTGGAGTTTGCTGAATTGCTCTTATTGCTTTTACAGCTGTGTTGTTATTATTATTACTGTGTGAATTGCTTCTATGGCTTTATGATGTGAAGCCACCTATACATTTATATACAGTAATAATAATAATGAAAATGAAAATTGCCATTACATCTTTGGTTAAAAAAACCCCCCATTGTATTATTATCTCTCAGAATTATGCTGCTCTAAAATAGAACATTTGAAACCTTCCCCTCCAAAAAAGGGGGTCACATTAGTCTTACTCAGAGTAGACTCATTGGTTTCAATGAATCTGCTTGCAATATGGTTTAGTGAGCTATCACCCAGTGATTCCAGGGCAGCGTCAGAAACTTCTTTCAACAGGAGGTATGGGGAGGCTGGCAAATTATTTCTGAGAGCTTTGCCCTGCCGGAGCATCCTTGGTTTGATCTGCCGAACAGACATCCCCCTGCATTATTGGTTGTGCTGACGGCGTAAGCCGACTGCTCAATATATCTCCTCTGTTCTGCAGCCAAGACAAACACTGTGGATTCCCTCGCCGTTCCTAACCAATCAAATGCACATATTAAATCCATCCTAATCCATAACCAGTGCTGTGCACCCCGTGGCAAAACTTCCCAGAAGTTTGGATAAATACAAAAGGGGAAAGGGGGAGGGAGATCCTAAACAAAACCTAAAACCCCGAAAGGATGACACCCAACCCTAGAAATAAATATTGCCTATTGTTTCGAATTATTCCAAGCCCTCCAGCAGATGACTGGCAGAGGATCAGCATACATTAGTTGTCATAAAAGTAAACACATCTCCGTTTTAAAGCAGGAGCTTCGCCTGCGTTCATGGAGTCCCATTGTAATGGGACAAAGGCAGCGCTGGAGATACCCCTCAGCCCCCTTTTTGGACTCGCACAACTCAGCTGCCTGTCCCCCTTCCAGTTCAGCCTCGTACAAACGAGGGTCAGTGCAAACCGAGAAGCCCCTGCGCCGAGATGAGATGGATTTAATGCTGCAGTTATTTTATCCCCAGAAGGACTCATTCTTTTTTCCCCCACTGACTGCCCCCTGGCATCCTCAGGAGACACATAATTTAAGGCACGCTGGCAATAAATAAATAAATAAATAAGATCTAGTAGGCAGCGAATCTTTAGGCAATCGCTAATGAAATCTGCGTTCGTGAACAATAAAGCAGGGTATTTAAAGAGTGCGGGGCTGTCAAAAGACAAATCATTCTCATTAAGCACATTAAGGCGATATTGGGCGTTCTGATCCAATCTCTCCGTTCCCTGCCTGCTTACCTTTGCAAAACGCGCCGCTTTCACCTTCCTTTGGACTCCGGCAACTCAGAGCGAAAAAGAGGTCTTGTTACTTCCAAATGCTTTTGTTCTTCTGTCCCCCTGTCACATGGCTTGCCTTTTATATTTGCAACACACAAAAGTTAGGGCTGTTGTTTAAGCAGGGGAGAGAGAGAGAGAGAGAGAGAGAGAGAGAGAGAGAGAGAGAGAGAGAGAGAGAGAATGTCAAATGGAAAAGTGCCATTGCAGTCATATATCAATCAGGCGAGCGGCAGCGGCAGCTCACAAGCAAATGGGAATTCCACAGAAATGTGAAGCTCTTGTTATCTGAGAAATCACTAAACACCACCAGTCAAGCTTCCTTCTTCTGCACAGACTTCTCTCATTGGAGAACTGGAAAACTGGATGCAAATACACTGAAATTTCAGGATGTTTCCTGTGATGGCATACAAGGCTATGGAGGTTCAGGTCCAAACTTCATTCTGTCCCACCTAAATTTGCCAGATCACTTGGTCAGAGACAAGCTCATTTGCACCTCTGCTAATTGTTTGCCATTTCAATGGGGGGGGGGGGAGGAGAAATACTTTTCAGGAAAATATCTACCAAGTGTAACTTCCTCCACAGTCACCTTGATGAGGTTTTGTCTGAAGAGTAAGTTATTGATGCTAGATTTATGACTTGAATCCTGTGTGTGAGAGAAAGAGGTAGTGACTTATTGCAGTTGATCAGACAGGGCGTATTGTATTGCCTTGTCATTAAACTGAATGAACATGCATACATTTGCATCTTTCTCCTTGGTCTCCTGGAAGTCTGCTTTAAGCAAGCTCTCTCCGGGACTCACATATTAATGATCAGAAAGACAGAGTGAACTCATCACCTCTCCGCCCTCTGTGTCCAATCTTTAAAACTTTTTTTTACTTAAGCTTTATGTGCCAGGAGCATAATGTTAAGAATCCGCTTCTAATGATGAGCAAAATGGAACTAAACAGCGGAAAAAAGTACCATACAACCGATACTAAGCTCACTTCCTTTTATACTTATGAAATTATGCGGGAACTGTAAAATCACCTCCCACTGGGCTTACGAGGGATGGAAGTTATACAATTTGCTCTAGTGCCACAGACTTTATCAGTTCCGCCATATATTTCTGTAGTGTTTGGAGAATTAATTTCTGTAGTGTTTGGAGGTAACAGAGCCGCCAAGCTGGTTAAAAATAAAGGCTTGTACCCAGGGCTGAAGAGTGCAGAGGGAGCAGACCTTGGCATTCACAAGTGCCTATCTGATCAGGAGGCTGGACCTGCAAAAGGCAGACGTCCCCCTGAGTCCACGCTGTCACAGTCTCTCTAGGTTTGGGCAGGCTGGGTGTTGTTAATATCTGAGCCTCTTATGTGGTAAAAGATCAAAAGACAGATGGAAATTATGCTGTAAAAATAGACTCCTCTAAAAGGGGAATGGCTGGTAGATGAGTAAGCATCATGAACACAACAAAGGAAACATTCTTTGGCTTGATCTGTACAGTCAGATTTGGCTGGATGGAAAGCAAGTGGGCCACTTTGGTTTTAGAGGGGCTTAAATTTGAGTTTGAGCCATCTCTCCCACCCAGCCCCTTGTGAAATGTTCAGTTTGTTCTTTCTCTGCAGCTTTTCACTGATCTCTTTGTGATCAATTTGGGGTTCTGCCTTCCAACTCTAGCGTTGACAAGAGGGATGGCGAGGTGGCAAAAGGGGGGGGGGGAGCCATCCAGAATCTCTGTCTAGAACCATTTTTATTTGATCCAAAGTGTGCTCTGGAGAACTGCAATGGATATAAATAAAGTAAGAAGCATGGTCTGTTGTCACAACCCTCATTACTGGGAAGTGAGCTCCACCAAATACAACTGGTCATACATCTGAGAAGACATAGTTTTGTCTTTATTTCATAAAATTTATATTCTGCTGGCTTGTAATACCAAAAACCCAAAATTCAAAGCAGTTTACCAAAAGAATAAAACAACAATTTAGAGCATTCAAAAATTATTAAAATCAACAATAAGCTAGAAACAGTTATCAGCTTTCTACATATCTGGGTAGGCTTGTCTAAGCAAATATGATTCTAGCAGATTACAAAAAAGTCACACCCATTTTAAGCCACTTATTTGTCAATAGCTCCTCTGAATGCAGTCAGAATCTCCTCAGACAAAGGACTGCTGCAAATGTTCTTTTTACTGCATATATGATGCTTTCTGCTCATGGTGCTACGGGGCAGCTCTACACAATCCTGGTTCCAATAATATTTATGCGTGGAAATTTTGGGGGGTAGTTAAACTGCTCCATTTCCAATCCGTGCACATTCTGTAACTCCCTGTTGAAATCCCTTAACTTTTGTACTGGTGCTTTTGTCTCCATTTTGTTGCACTACAGCCCTCTCTGGACTGCAATCATGTGGTAGCATTGTGGAAGCACCACAGAACTACCAATGAAGCAGAAAAAGCCACGACAAACACAGTATTATTGTGTCAATAACATGTTTCTGAATACAGCTGCCAGGGTCCTTACCCTACAGCAGGCATAGGCAAACTTGGCCCTCCAGGTGTTTTGGGACTACAACTCCCATCATCCCTGACCATGGGTCCTGTTAGCTAGGGATGATGGGAGTTGTAGTCCCAAAACAGCTGGAGGGCTGAGTTTGCCTATGCCTGCCCTACAGGGTGAAGGAAGTCTACCTGGAATAAGTCTGTGATTCAACATTTGCAGGAGCAAATATAATTTTGCAGATAGCTGCAGCATAAAAATGGTATGAGATGGCTAAACTCCTTTGCCGGACAATCTGCAGTCCCTTCTCTGTGCCCAGAACTGTTTCAGAAGTTGCTGGGGCTAAAAGAGGGAGGCTATGCCCTATGTGGCCAGCCCCCAAGACTAGAGAGAGAAGCAGAGAAGAGTTTCCATGTTCTGGCATCCAGGCTGGTTCTGCACAATAGGAGTGGCTATAAAGCCTTCCTATTCAGTTTGGAACTTTGCCTGAGCAATGATAGTCTTTCCTGGCTCTGGACTTGTTTGGGCTCTTGGCTTGTTCCCTGGTTCTTACTTCTGACTTGACCCTCTTGGCTCAGATCACTGGCACAACTCCTGGATCCTGGTCCTCAGCTCTGGCTCCCGCTTGCTGGCTGCTGCCCAGCCCTCACAAATGGCTGCAAGGGCAATTTTGCCAGTGTAAGTGAGGAGGTCTCATTAAAAACAACAACAAGTGAAATCCATTTCAGTACATTATCAGGAGGTACCCATCCTTTTTAATCCCTCCTATCCAAACACACACACACAAACACACGCACAGAGACTCTTGAACTGTACACAACATTATTGTTGTTTATAGAAGGTCATTGTCTATTCTGAATCCTTCTGGGGCTCAGGACATATAATTAAATGTATAAATAAAACATTAAAATTGTATCTTCTTTTTTGGCCTTTTCGAAAACACTTTTAAAAGTCTTTAATAGAAAATCCTATGCAGGTCTACACAGAAGTAAGTCCTAGTGAGTCCAGTGAGATGTACTCTCAGATTGTGTATACAAAGGCACATTTAAAGAACATGATTTCCCTCAAATAATTCTGGGTACTGTAGTTTACCCAGAGCTGATTTCTTTGGTTTATTCCTCTATACAGAGGTGTGAGTAATTCCGGGGGGAGGGAATCAATTCCAAACAAAAGGATTTTCATAGGATTTTTTCCAAGACTGGATATGTGTGAAGGCCCAGAAAAGACCTGGGAAGTAGGTAGGATGGATCATTTTTCTGGGTTCCTGCCCTGCAATAATAATAATAATAATAATAATAATAATAATAATAATAAACAACTGATTCCTCCACCCCAGGCCTTCACATATGTACCCAGGACCTTGCAATGGTGCAGTTGAAGGAGATGCAACCATGTGGGAAGGTAGCTTTACACAATTACCTGTGAGTAGGGCTTGTTTTTGGGTAGATATATATAGGATTGCACTATAAGTCACAGCAGTTGTTGTCAAGCAAACTGTGTATGTTCTATATACTCTGTAAATGGAAGTATAGCATTTTACCTGTTAAAATTCAATAGAATAATTAATAAATGAATGAACAGATAAATAAATAAAAAGTCAGGGTAGAATAGTAAAATAACAGAATTGGACTTCTGCAAAGCAATAATCTTTCACCCAACATGGGGCTTGAACCCACAATCCTGAGATTAAGAGTCTTATTTACTACAAAGTGGGCTATCCCAGCTGTTAAGCAATACTAGAGCAAAGCATGAACCAGCATGGAGGATGTTACCTTCTGTTGTGATTTCTGTCCATGAGTGTTTTAATATGAAACAAAGCCAAGCTTGATCAGACTTTGCAACCATGTCATGTCGTCCCCCAGATCTTCTCCACTGCCTGTTTTGTTCTCCTATTGCCGAACAGCCTTAGCAACTGCATGCAACACCCTCACTCCATGACTGATCAGCCCTCTGAGGTTCCCCATTGGTTGCCCGGGGGCTATATAAAACAGCACATAGAAAGCAAAAGAAAAAAATATTTAAGCAACATGACAGCTGCTATGTTTGTTTGCTACTCAGATGCCTGGCTGGTTTCTGCTCTCACCTTGACCCATCCTTGCTCCTGCTTTTGAACTTTTGTGAGAGTTCCCCCAACTGTCTGGCTCCTGCTTTGCTTTTGTTTGGGAGCCTGCTAAATTCCTGCTCCTATCCAGGTACCCCGGCTTGGCTGTGACCCCAGTCTGTCCTTCGTTGGCAATCCTTGATTTGTAGTCCTGACTGTTCCTTACCCTCCAGAGCTGTCAGCACTCCAGATAGTCCTATTGGTGTGAAATACCTGTTTATGGTTCCAATAACTGTTGGTCAGAGGCGAAGGAGATGAGGGAGTATTTAAAAGAGTCGGCTTTTTTCAGACATTCTCCTCTTTCTGCTTCTGCTTCTTTTTACCAGACATGCTTTGTGTCCTCCTGTATTCCATTAATTGCTCTAGAGCAAACCAAACTCATGCCTTCTATTTCCTGATATTGAGGAGATGCTGTTTCTTCTGTTTCTTCCAATTTATGCTGTCATTGTAAACTCGAGACTTTAATTACTGTGTGACATAGCAGAAACCTAAAACAATGAATTAAGGAGGAGTTGTTCTGGCTCAAGTGAGCGTGGTTTGTTTCAGTCTCTTGTGCAATTTTTACAAGGCTCTTCAAAAAGGAAGTTTTTTTACAAAGTACAACGCATCCCTTAAACATAAATCAGATAGAGGATTTCTGGAAAGAACAGAATAAATCTCTAAGAAGTTATAAATTGGAGCATGTTTGAACTTAAAAAAACCAACAACAACACACACACAACCCACTCCGTTCCTCTAAAAAAATGCCATATTGCTACTTTTAAAAAGATAATATTTTCTCTTTGATCCCACTTTTTTGTCTTTTTGTGGTTCCAGCTCAGTTGCATCAATAAAAGCTAAAACTGCTCAGCACCTCCCAGGAGGCATTGAGCCATGACTTTAGCTCCAAGTCCCTGTCAGCATCACATATGCCAAAAAAAGTTGGTGGGGAAACTGTCACTTGGGGATGACTAAGATAACTACCCTTGTAGTGGCAGGCAATGCCAAGCAGCTACTCACATACTTCTCAGCTCCAGGATTCGTGTGCTACTAATTCTCTGCTTCCTTCTTGCTTGTGGTGTCCTCCTGCTGGCTGGAGAAGATACATCCACAACACCTGTGTCCAATGGAGATTTATAGACTGGGTAGACTGACTTACACCCTTGGCACTCATGCCAGATCTTGGACCATTCAAGTAGGAATCTTTCCTAAGTAGGACCAAGAGCCAAAAGGCAAGCGAATTAGCTAGAGATCATTTCTGTAATGCTTTGCCTAAGTCTATTGTTCAGCATTTTTTGATTCAACTCATTTTAAAAACAAAACAATAACACTCTGAGATTCTTCAGGAAATAGCTGAATTACTCATATTGCCTTCCTGAAGGGGTGAGGAAACTCTGGCCCACAAGCCTAATTAAGGGCGGCAGGGGTCCTAATTTGGCCCACCCACCTCCCACATCTGACATCATATATTACATCAGGTGTGGGGCAGCTAAAGGCACAGTTGCAAAGGAACCGGGAGCCTTAAACTATGCTCTTGATTGTTCCTTGGCAAGCTGGGCTTATATCCGGTGCCTTTTAAATTTGGCGCCAAATTCAAGCCCCACTGGAACTGGTTCCTCTCTTGAGCCTCAGGTTGAAGTGGAGCCAATTCCTGGCAAAAGTGGGGCTTGAAGTCAGCTCTGATCAGCTGATTGGCAGTGACCCCCCCCCCCAAGCCTTCGTTGATTCAGTTGGAATCTTCCTTGGCAGCATGTCTTGAGTCCAACCTGTGCGGCAAAGGAAAAATGGGTCTCTTGACATTATGGCAATGTCAGGAGACTGACAGGTGTGTGGCCCCACCTGCCTGTCAAAGTGGCCCACGAGGGCTGGGGGGAATCTAAGGATCTGGCCCCCCACCCTGCCTTACTACTGCCTAACTTTATGCCCTTTGTAGAATGAGAGTCATTGCCACAATTCTAATTCAGGCCTTTGATCTAATTGAATAATAAAAAACCAGATTTGTCTGCCAGATCACAGAATCAAGGACTGATTGAGACTCACTTTCCCCAAGTTTTAGGCTTGGGTGTTTTAATGCACCACCCCCCGCCTGTGGAGAACTGTGCAAATATCTCTTGCATCTGGCCCAATAAGCCTGTACAACAGGCCTGCCAAATGGACCCACTGGCAGTACCCAAAGAAATGACATTGGAAAGAATGTTATCCTTACAATGACTGACACATTTTTAACTCATTTGTCTGAGAGAGAGCAGTAAGATGAAAGAAAGCAAATCTGCTCTTCTTTGAAAGATTCCCAAGGAAATTTTTTTTGATTCAAAAGGAATTGGCCTTTTAAAAGAAAAGTTATTTCTTCAGCACATTTGGATGTAATTTCTTTGTGTGCCGCCATTGGACCAGCACAGATTTCATCTCTGGATTTCCAAAATGAAAATGAAAAATTCAGTTCAAATGTATTTTCGACCCCATCACCACAGAATTTTGATACCCGGCAGCCCTTCCAAAAATCTGCCAGGAGTTCAGAAAACAAATTTATGACTCACACATCACTGTTATGTATTCTCATAAAATATTATATTCTCATTGTGTTCAGTTTTTCATGCCAATTTGTCTGTACTCTTGTGCTATTTTTCATTCTTGTAATATTCCCTTTTGTGCCAAAACATCTGCATTCTCAAAAGAGAAATGCCACCATGATTTCACTATCACACACAAACGCAATTTCTCCACATCAGCCCGTGTGATTTCCCCCCACAAATGTTAGTGGGGTGGTATGGAATCAGGCAATAGGAAGACAGGTCCTTCTATACCTTTTTAGTAATCTATGAGTTGGGCCCTAGTGACTTAGAGTAGCAGGTACTATCATTACCAGGAATATTAGTTCCATACATAATTTACCTACAGGTGATATAATACAGCCAATGGTTGCACAGCCAAGATTCCCCATGGTTATTGCGTGTTATAATTTGAAGCATATGTTTCTTTGGCAGGAGGTAAGCGAGTTAATGAAACAAATACAGAAAACTAGGGGAACTGATACTGAACAAACAGTTTAGCGACTTGCTGAAAACACAAATAGCAAGCAATGATTTGAGTATTATTGATGTGTAAACTGTTGAAGTGGAATGTGAGTACAAAGCTCATCTTGAAATTCAATATAATTTTTGAGATTGTCATCAAAGTGCTAAAGTGGCAAACTGATTAGGACAAGAGGAAGCATGTAAACATAGACAATTGGAAAATACTCTGTGCATTCCACCCTGTTGCTAACAGTGGCCTCTACACAGGACAGGACATTGCACGCTAAAAATAAAAATATTAAAAATAAGTCAGGCAAAAATAAAAGCTTTTGATACAAATCCAGTGTATTTTTAAAACAACAAGGGATCTCAGAAATAAATACTGAAAAGCTGTAAGAGGAAACAGGGGTGGTTTTGGTGCTAAAAGGCAAAAGATATCAATCTATACATATCAGTGAAAACTTAATAGGTATTATTATTACTGAAATGCCCTGGAGGAGCCTAAGATATCTAAGAAGTGTGCATAGCCTCTTGTAGAAATCCATTCTCAGAATCACTCACACCACTTAACATTGCACACCATCTAGTTAGTGGGGGGAAATACTTGGGCTGCAAATATACCCACTTACCTGTAAATGAGATCATCGAACTCAAGGGTGCTTATTTCTGGGTAGGAATATATAGGGTTGTGCTATTTGTCTGCTAATGTCAAAATCTGCCCCTTTATCTTTTGAGGAGACTATGTCTCCCTATATAATAAAAATGTAAGAATGTCATCATGCAGCCTCCATTGGGGGATTTGTAGCGGCACATCACAATCCTGGATTTGCATGAAGTCAGGGTGGGGTAAGGGAATGAAAGTGAAGACAGGTTGCAAAATAGCAGTAGCCATGGCACAGGAGTGAGAAGGCAGAAACAGTGAGTGGTGATTTACGGTACTGCAATTGAAAATGGCAATTTCAAACAATGGCTGAAGTTTTAGTAAAGCCGGGATGGAGAGCAAAGTAGCAATTTTAAAAAATGGTAGAAGTTTGAGTAGAGCAAACAAGGGGTAGCACTGGGAAGGGAGTGGCAGTTTAAGACTTGAGTGCAACCAGGGAGTTTGAAAAGGTTCAGTTGTGTAACGTTTTTGTGTTAGCCTCTTTGTTGTACTCATCTCTATTTCTTGTTGAAATTTTTTTTAAGAACAATCCCTCAGTGTCTTCCCATCCCTGCTTTAGTCAAACCTCTGCTGTTGTTTAAATAGTAACTTTTTTGCTTTTATTGTGTCTCCCTTCTTTCTTTCTTTCCATTCCTCAGCTGTTTCGTGTAAGAGAAAAATAATAATATGATGCTCTCAAATATTGCATAGTACCTTCCCACAATGTATTTCATTCCTGGTACCCTGTATTGTCTTCAACATGAAGTTTCAGTGTCAACATATTAATTTATAACAGGTATGTGGTGGGTGTGTAAGAAGATCAAAGCCTTCTGGAATGAGATTTATTTAGAACTTTAAAAAATGTTAAATTGGGTCCTCCCTTAAAGAGGTATTGCAGTGAGACCCGGAAAACTGACACCCTGTGTTGTGGGTGGGTACGCTTGGTCAGCCACAATACCCAATTGGTAGGTCCCTCGAAGCTGGGTGCAATCTGGCCAATGGGACGCAGTCCAAATGGTACGAGGGACCTATTTATGCCCATGCATGTGACCAGAGCTTCCTCCGGCACATGCATTCGGAACACCCACCCACCTCTCCCTACTTTTAGGGCTTGCGCTTGACCCCCACATGGCTGATTGGCTGTTGCCATCACAACTTGTAAGGTTGCGGATAGGCTCTGGTTCAGGTGATCCCTATGTGAAGGGTATTCTGTTAAAGGAATCCAGGGACTCGATGGTTTGGGGGCTGAGAGGGGGTTGTGCCCGTGCCTGAGTCCAGGGGGACATTTGGGTGGCAGAGTTAGCCCGTTCCCAGCTTTTCGCTTATCCAGGTGTTCACCCTTGGCTGACCTATGCTGGTGCCCTGGGTCAGCGCTACCTGCATGGCAGGCAGCTAGTCGAACCAGAGCCTATGCAACCAGTCACTTTCTGTAATCACTAAAGTTGTGGCCTAAATTCTGCCAAAAACCAAAACCAAAATTTGAGTCAAGTGTGAATTTATTTAGGGGGGAGGTTTCTGGGTCTGAACACGCAAAAGTAGCCCTTCTTTAAAAACCTGAATCATTTTTACTTGGCATTACAGGACCTGACATCCCTTGGAATGTAAGAAAAGTTTTTTTTATATGCCACAGTAGCTGCGAGGGTTCTCATTGCTACGTATTGGAAAAGTGATAGAATCCCCTCTAAATCAGAATGGATATTGAAGCGTGTAGACTATGCCGAGCTAGATAACCTTTCTGAAAAGATCAAAGATAAATCTAAGCAGGAGTTTATTTCAAACTGGGAAATTTTCAAGAACTACCTTAAGAACAGTTGCTGTGATTTAAACTCGGTAGCAGCCTTTGAACAACCTCTGTAAATAATTTATGTAAAAAGGGAAAAACATAGATATTTTTCATTTTCTTTTATTTCTAACAAGCAGATCAATATAGGCAATAAGTTTAAAATGAATTAAATATGGAAAGGACGGGAGGTCAGACGCTTTGGAAGAAAAAAATATTGTTAAAATGTTTGTATTTTTGTGTTTTTTAGTGACTCAGTTTATTGATAACAATGAATGTAACTTTATGTTGTATAGATGTAAGTAAGTGCAATAAAGCATTGAAAATCTAAAATAATAATAATAAAATTATAACAGGTATTTTATCAACAAGCAAACACCCATTTAGTACAACACCCAGCAACTAGACTGAACCTTCTCTAACTGAACAAGCTTACTGAAAGATTTGCTCTTCAGATGCTATTCATCATAAAGATACAATAGCATATTTCAGCATATGGTATGTGTGCAAAGGGGGCAACAGAACAGGAGAGAAGAGAAGGCATGAAAATGATAGGTGATAGGTGTGCAAGAAAGAGTTGAGAAAAGGAGGAAGCAGGGGAGAAGGGAGCGAAGGTGAAAATGTGCAAAAGGAGTTGCAAAAAAAAGGAGGTAGTTGGAAGCATGGGAATGTGGGTGGAGAGGAAAGCAGGGGCATGAAAGGGTTTGAAGAATAAGGCGATGGTGGCTTCATAATTGGGCAGAAGGTGGAAATGTGCTTAGTAGTTGCAATGTGTAAGCAGAGGAAGACACAGGAGCAGTGTGCAGGGCAGGTTGCACAAAAGAAGGTGGGAGGTGTGGGCAAGAGGGTGGAGGCGACAACAGGTGCCAAGTGGGGGCTGCAGAATAGAAGAGACAAATGGGGTTGGGAAGGCGAAAGGTGAGCTTCCTAGCTGGGGTGGGAAGGGGGAGGCAGCTTTCCCCATCCTAGTGCTGGAGAGGCGTTTTGCTCTGCCTTCACTATCAGAGGCAGCATGCCAATGAACATCACTTGCTGGGCATAGCCAGAGGGGTGGGTGCTCTTGTGCGCAGGTCGGGCTTGCAAGAGTACCATTGGCATCTGCTTGGCCACCATGAGAACAGGATGCTGGACTAGATGGGGCCTTGGTCTGAGCCAGCTGGCTCTTCTTATGTCCCCTGACCATTGACAACACTGTGTGGGGCATACGTAGTCTAAAACATATAGAGGGCAACAGGTTGGAGAAGGCTGCTCTAGAGAATAAATTTGCCACTAGGCAGGGGTTTTTTAATCACTATACAGTGGTACCTCGGGTTACGTACTTAATTCATTCCGGAGGTCCGTTCTTAACCTGAAACTGTTCTTAACCTGAAGCACCACTTTAGCTAATGGGGCCTCCTACTGCCGCTGCGCCGCCAGAGCACAATTTCTGTTCTCATCCTGAAGCAAAGTTCTTAACTCGAGGTACTATTTTTGGATTAGCAGAGTCTGTAACCTGAAGCGTATGTAACCTGAAATGTTTGTAACCTGAAGTGTATGTAACCCGAGGTACCACTGTATCTCCTGACTTCTTTTTAAAAAAACAAAAACAAACAAACTTAAAAGCTGGAGGGTATTTGCATCATGGCAACAGTGCTGTGAAACAACTGTTTAATCCACAGCCTAGGCTATTTTCCTGATAGGTTTGTCCGCCCACCAGTGGGCAGAAAGAAATGTGTGCCCATCAAAGGAGTAATGTTTGTGGGGTTAAGTTCCGCCTCTGGCCATATTCAGTTTCTTGGGTAAGTGTACTTGTCTCATAATCTTGCTGGTTTTTCCTCTCTGGGTGTTTTGTATTGAAGAATGTCTAATCAAAGCGCTGGCGTGGCATTTAGCAGAGCCCGTGGCCTTGGGCAAATCACTTGCCTCACTCTAGTTCTGCATTTTGTTTCCAAGATCAGCCACCGACAACCAAATAACTCTGTAAAGGTTACAAGCGGGACATGAGGGCAACAGTAATTCCCTGCCATTTGTCCCCAGCACCTGCTATGCAGGAAGAGAGAAGGGGATTGTGCTTGTAGATTTTTGTTGCATGAGCCCAATGGGTGTTCCCAATCTAAAAAAAAAAAGTCTTCTAGAAGGCCTTCAACATGTTTAATTCCTTGTTCATGTAAAACATATCATGCATGGCTTGGCTCACTTTCTTGAGGTAACTGCTCTGTTTATTTCCTGCTTTGTGACTATGGCACTTTTGTTGTATGGATCTGCTATGTGTGGATGATATTTCTTGGTGACAAGGGACCTTTCCATATTAAAAGCTCCCTGGTGTTTGCCACAAACCTGCATGTTATGAGAGGATCAAGGTGCATGTTCTGTTCAAATATGTCCATTGAGCCCGGCTGCCATCCTTGGTATTGTCCCTTAAGGCTCAGGCTCAGATCGCAATCTCCAGGACTGAACATTCTAGAGGAAGATATCCCTAGCAAAGGTCAAACTGTCTTTGAGGGAGGTTTGTCTACCATCATCGGACTCCTTTGAGAGACCCCTGGTAAGCTACCAAGAAACCCAGGGCTCCACAGAGCACAGTTTGAAACCACTCCAACAAACAGAGCAAGCTCTGCACCATTTCAGTCTGTCACTATGCAAGCAGAAACTCATGTGAGTGCCTTCTCTTGCTGCTGCCCAACTTTTTTCCCCTGGGAATGAGCACAGTGTATTAAGAGTATAGATCAGTTTCACCCACATATCACTTAAAGGGCTTTTGAACCTCTCTCCTGCTCTTGGTATCATTACACGAAAGACACCCCCCCCCCAAAAAAAAAAATCAGTTTTAAATGCTCTGGTATCAGGTTTTTACACTGATTTATGACCACGCAGGAAGTCCCATTTACAACTGCTTGTCAGCCTTCCTGACATTATTGTATCATCTCTGTGAACAGAAGCACATTTTTGTATTCCCCCTCCCCCCTTTTACCATAAAGTAGTAAACATTTGGGAATGGTTTTTGACATGTTAACCTCTTCACTTCACGTGGTGGTGTTGATTTGATCTCACTATTAGCGAGTGTCATGGTTATAAAAATTAACAAACAAACAATCAAAAAGTACTATCTCTCTAAGGCTATCCCAGACACAGAGCCTCTAAAGGAAATACAGTGGTACCTCGGGTTACATATGGTTCAGGTTACAGACTCCGCTAACCCAGAAATAGTGCTTCAGGTTAAGAACTTTGTTTCAGGATAAGAACAGAAATCTTGCTCCGGCGGCACGGCAGCAGCAGGAGGCCCCATTAACTAAAGTGATGCTAACACCACTGGGAGGGGTGGCTAACACCCCAGAGGACAGGATCACACTTCAAAATGACCTTGACAGATTAGAGAACTGGGCCAAAACAAACAAGATGAATTTTAACAGGGAGAAATGTAAAGTATTGCACTTGGGCAAAAAAAATGAGAGGCACAAATACAAGATGGGTGACACCTGGCTTGAGAGCAGTACATGTGAAAAGGATCTAGGAGTCTTGGTTGACAACAAACTTGACATGAGCCAACAGTGTGACGCGGCAGCTAAAAAAGCCAATGCAATTCTGGGCTGCATCAATAGGAGTATAGCATCTAGATCAAGGGAAGAAATAGTGCCACTGTATTCTGCTCTGGTCAGACCTCACCTGGAGTACTGTGTCCAGTTCTGGGCACCACAGTTCAAGAAGGACACTGACAAACTGGAACGTGTCCAGAGGAGGGCAACCAAAATGGTCAAAGGCCTGGAAACGATGCCTTATGAGGAACAGCTAAGGGAGCTGGGCATGTTTAGCCTGGAGAAGAGGAGGTTAAGGGGTGATATGATAGCCATGTTCAAATATATAAAAGGATGTCACATAGAGGAGGGAGAAAGATTGTTTTCTGCTGCTCCGGAGAAGCGGACACGGAGCAATGGATCCAAACTACAAGAAAGAAGATTCCACCTAAACATTAGGAAGAACTTCCTGACAGTAAGAGTCGTTAGACAGTGGAATTTGCTGCCAAGGAGTGTGGTGGAGTCTCCTTCTTTGGAGGTCTTTAAGCAGAGGCTTGACAACCATATGTCAGGAGTGCTCTGATGGTGTTTCCTGCTTGGCAGGGGGTTGGACTCGATGGCCCTTGTGGTCTCTTCCAACTCTATGATTCTATGATTCAGGTTAAGAACAGTTTCAGGTTAAGAACGGACCTCCGGAACGAATTAAGTACTTAACCCGAGGTACCACTGTCCATACATATATTTGTAATAAAGGCAAATGGACATCTTGTTTTCTTCTATACGCACAGACCTCCCTACCGGCATTTTGTTTTTGCTGGTATATTCTGCAACATGTCACTCATGCAATGGTTGCGCAAAAGTGGTGGGTTTATACTGGGCCATCCACACACCATTCTGCCTTGTTAGTTCTTCTGTGATGCTCCCTCGGTGTTCTTGCACTAATGTCATCTGGAGGAGCAGCCTTACACAACAGGGAAACAAAAGTGGGACAAAGAAATTAAACTAAAACATTTGTTATATTAAAAGTTACAGGATTTCAGCAGGAAGTTACAGGAGACACACTGACTGGAAACAAAACATATGTAACCCTGAAGCATATAATTGCCCTGATACCATCATAAGCACACATCATAAATATATAATAAAAAGGATGCCGGGAAGAGCCCATAGAGCAGGCCTGTCCAAAGTCCACTTTGGGGACCTAATCTGGCCCGCCGTTCAGTTTAATTCAGCCCCTGTGCCAGTTTATTTCCTGGGGTAAAATCTTTTGAAAAGCTCATCAACTTAAAAGCTCAACAACCTTGGTCAGCCCTCACACATGTCCACTTCATCAAATCTGGCCCTCTTTGAAAAAAGTTTGGGCACCCCTGCCATAGAGAAAAAGGTGATCTGTATCCTTCTTTCTTCCTCTGTGTTGCCAGTCACTCATCACTTTTTTTTAAGGCTCTGATTATCTGATTGATTTAAAGGACCTGTGTGTATGCACCAACCCTGTAAAGCATAATAATTGTTCAATATTAAGAAGGAAGGAAGGAAGGAAGGAAGGAAGGAAGGAAGGAAGGTACTGTACTGTAGAAGCAGCATCGACAGGAAAGCTTCTCTTGCATTACACAGGGGGGGGGGGAGAGAGAGAGAGAGCGCAATTGCTCCACTCTGCTGGGATCTAAGCGGGTAAATAATATGTAAAGGCAGAGTTACATGCAAGTACTATGTTATGGGATTGTACCCAGGCTTATTTACCAAGTTCTACGGCTCAGCATCTGAGGTAGGCAATTGAGGTAAACATATTTTCCCACATTCATTTGAGGAGTGTATTATGGCATTTAAACAAAGAAAAGTGAAATGGGGGGGATATTTCACATTGATAATTCACAGTGTAATCCTATGCACACCGATAGCAACACTTCATACTACATGCCTGATTTTGCCAGGGATAATATTTGCTAACTGCTATCAGTTTAGCTTGGATCAAAGCATCACACAGGTTTGAGGGACATTAGCATTTTTTTCAGGGCAGCTTTAGGCCTCCATAAAAATAACAGGGAGTAAGGAAGCAAAGGAGAAAAGAGGGGCAAGAAAGCTGGTGGAAAAGTGTGATATAAGCAATGGACTTAGAACCTGAAGGAAAGGTAGATGAAGAGGAAACTGATGAAAGGGGAAGTAAAAATAAGGAAATGTGAAAGGAAAAAAGAAGCTGAGGCAAGAAGACATACATATATGACACCCAAACTTACATTCCTCAGTGATTCGCCATTCTGTTATCTGCAGGTGGGTTTATTAACAGCATCCATTGAAAGCAATTGTATTTGATATGAAATCTCCATCTAATATATTTGATGGGCATTGGCTTATACACAATGAGAAGTCATCAGCTGATATTCCAGTCATGGAGTGGTGAGCATACATGTGTGAACACATCCTCAGAAATGCAATAGAGTGTGTGTTTCTAGAGAAAGATGGGGAGATAGACAGGCTGAGCAAGGCACTGCGGCCTTTTGAGAAGCAGAGGTCATCAAAACCCAACAAGTGGAAGAAGCTGGCTGTTGTAGCACTGGCATATGGAGAGGATTAAAAGAAGGCATGCATATGCAAGCACAGAAAACCCAGATATAAACAAAGATAGCCTTTTTGTTTGCTACATGCAGGATGCAGACACTTTCCTAAAAGTAACTGGAGCACCGCATCCTATACACACTTTAAAGACGCTACCAGTGCAATCAAGACTGTGTGGGTGCAAAATTGGTCTCTTGACTGACATGTTTTAAATTTTCGAAGGATTGTATTCCTTCTGTTCCTGAAATGCATCCAGTGGATTCAATTATAGCTAAACAGCTTAGGCCAAACCAACTTAGGAGTTTGCTACCTTTACCCTCCAAATCTCTGTGATTAATTTAGGGTGTCCTCCATCCACAGGGAGGAAAAGAACAAATGAGCTGGCACCCACCGTTCAGTGCTTTCACGAAGAAGGCTCCCAAGTCCATTACGAATCATCAGCAAGGTTAAATGATCCACGGGATCCACGTGTTAATGATGTGAGATAAAGGCTAAATGAATGACATAAATTAAGGCAAATACGTCTTCATGACTTTGCTTCTTTTACAGCCCAATCCTGAACTCAGTGCAAGGTCTGCTCACAAGTGAGTTCAATGAGACTTACTCCTAGGTAAGTGTGAGCATACCCATTATGCAGGGCGATGAGCTGCCTCAAGTGGAAGGGGGTGGCACTCCTGGAAGTGCCCTGCCTCACTGCCACAGAAGCAAATCTGAGTAAGGGAGGTTTTAATGCTGCCACAGCAGCATATTGTTCTACCACCCAGCTTCACCAACAAGTGGGAAGGCAAAGTGTTTCTCCTTAAGGTGCCAGCCCTTGCAGAGCCTCGTGCCCACTCTGTTGCGGGGGCAGTAAGAGGCATTTCACCTCAGGTACTGAAAAGTCGGGGGGGTGGCATGGGGTTATAGCCTTATTGCTCTGACCACAGTTGCAAACTTACTGGATCGAGCATGTCATTGAGGAATAAATGTGATTCATTCATTTATAAGGATTTTTTTATAATAAAAAAATAGCTTTTAATGAAAAGACAGAATCCTGAAGGGTTCTAGATCCAGAGAAATTCAAAACAGAAATTACATGTCTGATACAGTCCAGTTAACAGTAGCAATGGTTGTTCAGTGATTTATATATGTTTACAAGAAAGGATGCTTAAAGTTGCATTTCAGTATGTAATACCTACCTGGAAGTACAGTAGTCTCATTGAACTCGGTGTGACTTACTTCTGAGTACATATGCATAGGTTGCAAATCCAGCTCAAAAGTGAAGTGCTGTGCAGTTTGATACCTTCCTCCATCTGGAAGTTCAAGACTAAATAGCTTTTAAAAAGGTAAAGGTAAAGGACCCCTGACAGTTAAGTCCAGTCGCAGATGACTCTGGGGTTGCGGCGCTCATCTCGCTTTACAGGCCAAGGGAGCTGGCGTTTGTCCGCAGACAGTTTTTCCGGGTCATGTGGCCAGCATGACTAAGCCGCTTCTGGCGCAATGGAACACTGAAACCAGAGCAGCGCATGCAAACACCGTTTACCTTCCTGCTGGAGTGGTACCTATTTATCTACTCGCACTTCATGCTTTCAGACTGCTAGGTTGGCAGGAGTTGGGACTGAGCAATGGGAGCTCACACCATCATGGGGATTCGAACCGTCAACCTTCTGATCAGCAAGCCCAAGAAGCTCAGTGGTTTATATAATACATTTCCATGGGGCTTACTTCTTTAAAAGCATACTTAGGATCTAAGCCAAAAAATGAAACAAAATCAAAACAAGGCTCTTGTTTGATTGATGGTGCTCGTGTTAGAGGGCTAAAGGATTGAAATGAGAAAGTGTTTCTGATGTTCCTCCCTATTTAAATCTCTCACTTCCCAGCTCGGCCCAGAGAATGATCTCTCTAGATGCAGATTTGGGGGCGGGGAGGAGAGAAAAGGCTTTGGAATGACAAATATGCAATAATTGATATCCTTAGATTCTCTATAAATTGCAGAGTTATCTTCAAGATTTACAAGCCACTTTGAACCTGCTTTTATTGGACAATCTGGTTTACTGGAGGCCCACCTCATGCTTCATCAAACAGTCCTGCTTAAAAGAAGACAGGCTGTGCACAGGTTGTCAGTCAAGAATGGCTAGAATGCAGTAATCAAGTGAAGAAACAAGCACTTAGGGATTGGTTTAATTTTAGAAGAAAATAAAATTTCAGGTGCTCAGTATATATACTTCATTCTACTGTACAGGCTCTTGAATCTTAATGGACACATACAATAAAATCCTATACATGGTTATGCATAAGTAGGGATGGGCAGGAAATTTGGTTTGGTTCAAATTTTAATCTTAATGTACCACATTTTCACTTTCTAAAACAATATTCAAACTGAGACAATAGCTAGCCTTTGGAAGTCACACTTCTTTGAACTCTTATTGTGCAGTTCTCCAACCCCAAAAGTGTACAGAAATGTGTATATTAGAGGGAAGTGGCATTAGAATGCATTTATTGCTGAAAATTATCTGCAAAAATGTGCATATCAGGAAAAACTGTATTACAAAAAATGAATAAGATTGCACTCTGAGTTACTGCTGGTTAGCACTGACTATTGGACCATGCACTATGGTCTTTATACATCACCTGCGTCTGGTGAAATGACAAAGATGTACCAAGTTCAAAGTGTATTTTCTTTCCATTGACCTATCTCTGTCTCTGCCACTGAGAGTTTCTGAGTCATGGCCACCATTATTAGGCAGAATGTTTTCCACAAGTCAGGCTTTCATGAGAACATTACAGCTGTGGTATAGTTGCCCCAGGTAAAACCAAAGGGTTTCTCTTGGTATCCATTTGTAATTGCTATCTGCTATGAGCACCAGGCGAGAATTACCAATTCCCTTTTCCTTCGGTGATCTCATTTCAAAGGCACATCAAAAAGAAAGGAAAAAAGTAGCAAGGCACCAACATAATACCATGGTCCCTTGTACTCTATCTGGATTTTGTGGTGTCTACAAATGTGATCCACAATGATTTATGACTTCTAGCCTTCCCATAGCACAACTGCTTACCACATGGTAATGTGTATGACAGGAATTACTTCTAAATTTATACAAGAGGTTTTTTTAGTTCATATGTCAAGAGTTTGCCATTTTCAATTATTTATTAAGAAAGCAATATTTTTCTAAGGTGGGTACAGAACTTTTGTTCTCTGCTTTCAATTAGCTGGGAATTTACTGTGTTCAGCCAAATGTCCATTCATCAAATTCCCAATTCCTGGCAATCTGGACAGATTCTAAGTTTACTTCTTTATGGTTAAAATAGAGGAGGATGCTTATGTCTCGTGCTAAATCACAGCTGAGGACAGACTAGTCTGGAGGGTGGCGAGATCTGTTTGCTGAAGCTCTTTATGTGTATTTAATAGATGTTAGGCTAAACTCCTCTTTCCCTTCCTCACCTATCTAAATGAGGGTGGACTTCTGCTTGCTAAGAACATACAGTGCAAGCCTAGGCATGTCTCCTCAGAAATAAGACCCACTGAGCACAATGAGGTTCACTCCCAGGTATGTATGTATATAGGATTGCACACTTAAGCATATAAGAAAAGCCCTACTGGATCAAATCAAAAGTCCATATAGTCAGGCAACATGTTACAGAGGCTATCAAGATGCTTCTGGGAAGCCCATGATAATCAGACCATGAAGGCCAGGATGCCCCTGTACCCCCTGGCAACTGGCGTTCAATGGCATACACCTCCAGCAATGGCTTAAGCATAATGGCTAACAGTTGCTTATAGATCTCCATCAATTTGTCTACCTGTTTTTAAATCCATATAATCCAATGGCCATCAGTGTATCTTGTGACAGTAAATTCCATACATTGATGCCTCGGGCTGCAGCAACTGAAATTCATCCATAGAATAACAGCAAGATAGTGCCCATCTTTAACTGACTCTCGGGTGGCCTTCTTCTTGTTTGTGATTTCTGTTGTAATGGCCATTAAATCTGACTGACTGATAACACTCAGAATTCGTACTGTATGGTCAAGGACCACTTTGCTCAGGGGGTTTCCTTTCCAGCCCCCATGCTTGTCAGTGGGGCCCATATAAGTGTGCCTGCTCCCATTCCACCCTGCTCTACCCTTTTAAAAAAATGTTTTTGGTCACTTCCTGGTTCGACACTCTGCATGCATGCACAATCATGTGACTTTCAGATGCGCATGAAACGATCACCGCCTGTATCTCAAGTGGTGCCCAGTATGGAATCAATGCAAGTGATTTTATCCATAATGCTTTGTAGATGACACAGTGGCCAGCTAGTGGTTTCTTCTAATCACTTAGGAAGGGACTACTTGGAGCAGGATTTGTTCCACTTAGAATAGCTTCACAAATGCAGTAGCGAGGGGACAACATATTCATGTTACTGGCTATTTTTTAAAAAACCCAATGAAACAATAAGTTACCAAATATATATGCAGTTTGAAGAGATCTCAAAAAGTCATCTAGTCAACACCCTTATTGATGCAGGAAACCTACTACTACAATCACCTCTGATAAGTGGCTGTCCTGCCTCAGTTTGCAGAAGAGTCCACCACCTTCTGAAGCCTTCTGCTGGACAAATGGGGAGGAACGTAATTTAAATTAATTAATGATATGCCCAGTCATGTTTCTGAAAAAGGAAGAGGCTCCGTAACTCTGTAATAAGATGGCGGGTTGGTCTGAATGACTTCACAAGGTTCCTCTCAACACACAACTTTGTGAGTCCGTAACTTGGCCAGATCTGTGCTAGGCATGAAATCAAACCTGTGCACATGCTGTACCCATGGGCTTCTCACACTCAGATCATTGTGGCACATGTAATCACACTTTCTTCAGCAACAGACATAGTGGCAATGTATTCACCAGCCTCACCTTCTTCCCAACAGTTACATAGCCACAATCACACATATGGTGATGATAGATTCTCCAGCCCGGTCCAGCAGTAGTTAAAATGATGGTATCCTTGCTTCACTTTCTCTTTGAGTAATTCTCTCTCTTCTCTGAATCTTCACAAAACTGCTTTCTTGGAATATCTCCAGCTAGCCCCATGAACTATTTTCTCAGCACTGTACATTGAAGTCAAACACTGCAGCATCATGCTGATCTTGGAAGACTATCACCTGTGCTTTCATATTATCCCATCCCCATCTGGAATAATAATCCATATTATTACTTGTTATTGCTCAGGCCTTTCTCGATGCTTCCCAAGCAGAAAATATATAGCCCTCAAAAGCAGCCCACAGCCCATCAATCTGTCCTTATTTCCACACTATCACCAAGCCATGCAGAAAGTTTGCTCTGGCTCTATTTGACAGTCAGCCAGGAATCTCTCCCACACAAGATGCTTCTTTTCATTCCCCTCCCCCCCCCCCCCCCCCGCTTTCCCCATTGCCTAGTTTCCTCCCTTCCCATTATGTCCTCTAACAGACGACACTGAACCCCAGCTCCGATTCAGGCCATAGCTACCACCAAATTATTTCTTGTCAGCACAAAAGCATATAACTCCAATAAGCGACCCCAGTAATGGATCGCCTCAATATCTAGTTACACAGTTTTCCTCACAAACATAAATGTTTTATGAGCCAAACAGGAAAAATACATTCAAAAATATGTGTGTGTGTGTGTACACACACATAACACTTTCGATTACTGGCTTTTTTCTCAGTAAACAGTCTTGACACACCAAAATAATTCATGTTAAACATCAGGATAATATTAAGTTTCTGTGTTTTCTTTGCTTTTCACTGTTCCCTTTGCTTGTACAATAGTTGGTTTCAGTCGCTCTGTGACCCTGGGGTGCTTCCAGACAGGTGTTTATTAGGGAATTGTTGCTGCTCCCAAATTTTGTGTGGTGTCCACGCGACATCATCATAATATGTCAGCCCATACTTCTGTTTTTACATTTAATCTGGTTTTTAACTTTTTTGTAAAAAAAACCAATAGAAATTTACAGGTGATAATGCTGTGAAAAGCTTCATTTGCAAGCTCTCTCCCCCCCCCCCTCTTTCTTTTTCTCTTTCTTTTTGACTAGTTAATAACTTTAGAAAATAAGCCAACAGGGTGGCTGCTCTTAAAAACCCACTCCTATAATGAATTCAGGTTGTGGGCAGCTTCTCACAGACATAGTTGTGGGAGAATTCAGTTCACATTTAAAGGGGAAGCTGCGTAACTCACATTATCCAAAACAGTACGCAAACTGAAATGGAGCTACCATTCAAAATGTGCTCTTCTCTGCATTGCAATGCACTTTGAGTCAAACAATGTCTACAAAAATGCTAAGTGTGCCTAAAGATGCACATATCAGTGAAAACAACATACAAAAAGGCATCACATTAAGGGGAAATTGCTTTGCAGAAAATGTGTATATTAGGCCAAAAATGTGTAGAATAATATGTAAAAGAGAAGAAGTCCTCACTAAAATGCTCATGAATTTTCATGAGGACTTTTTTAAAAAAACAAATTGCAAACTGATGTGGAAATATGAAGAAGTGAACTTAGGACTGGGAAATTGAGAAACTGAAATGGACAGATATGCCCTTTTGTACTTGCAGAATTTTAGTAGTAGTCAGGGTTGCAAAATAAACAGGGGCATGCCAGCTAAACAAAGACTGTCTGTTTGTCCATACAGTGGTACCTCAAGTTAAGTACTTAATTCGTTCCGGAGGTCCGTTCTTAACCTGAAACTGTTCTTAACCTGAAGCACCACTTTAGCTAATGGGACCTCCTGCTGCCGGCACGCCACCGGAGCACGATTTCTGTTCTCACCCTGAAGCAAAGTTCTTAACCTGAAGCACTATTTCTGGGTTAGCGGAGTCTGTAACCTGAAGCGTCTGAAACCTGAAGCGTATGTAACCCGAGGGACCACTGTACTTTCTTCCAGAAAATGCCCCTGGGTGAAGATGGTGCTTTCAGCATTCAGGAGAGGCCTAAAGCGTGTACCTGGCATACAGAAATTCCCAAGTTCAGGAAAGGTCTGTGAAGGACAGACTGGATACAAATATAACTGACAGTTAGTGATTGGTGGCTAGTCATCACCTGCAGCCTCTAGGTGGGGGTAGCAAGGAGCAGTTCTTCCCCCACCCTCTGCAGAGCAAAAAACAGTTTTTGTTTGATCTCTGACAGGGTGGTGGTGAAGGGGAGATACTCCTCCTCGCATTGATAACTCCTGTTTTCAGACCTGAAGTTACAAAATCCAAGACATAACTCAGTTATCCCCTTTCATCATTCCCATTTTGCATAAGCAATATGGGTGGTGTCCATTCATTTTTACATATGAAGTGTTTTTCTTACATATGAGCTCTCCTTAGCATCTGTCTAAAGTTCTACAGCCCGGGCAATTGTGAATTGGTGTGTTTATTTTACTAGCAGAATACACCTGCAACCTAAATATTGTATGATAAGCAGATGTTCACATCTATAAATTGCTCCAAGCACCATGATTTATGGGCCCATGAGCATCAGAGTTAGCAAGTGAGAGCCAAGGTCACTGTTGGACTTTTCACAGGGAATAAATCTTGACATTGTTTGGGAGATGGGTGGGGAGAAACCAAATAATTATAACATAGAACAATCTGAGAGGTAGGCCACTGATGATCTGTGAAGCAGATGTAAGACAGGTTGATTTTGATACATGACACTAACCTTGAAGAGCAGATTAAACTAATGAAATTTAGGATTTAGAGTAAACCATGAGTGAGAATGGTAATAAGCCACTGTGTGTCTAGGGCTTCCCTTCTGTTCTGAGAGTAAGCCCCACTAAAATTAATGGGGCCTACGTCTGGGTAAAAACATGCCCAGGAGTGGGTTGCACAGCTGGAAAATAAATTGTGATTTTTAAGTGGCATGGGTTTTTATAACACTTCAGCCTCTGTATGGCTTGATCCTGTGTGTCCCATTTTGTTGTACATTGGATTTTAACCATAAAAATGCCCCAATATTTCCATTTGCCCTTGCCTACACAGCACAGGGAAAAAAAATCTCATTTTAGAAGAATTGTGATTCTGTTGATCCACAGTCTCAGTACTGTATCTTTCACTGCATGATCTTTGCCACCTCATCATCCATTCAGACCACAAATGATTTAAGCCAGTATACCTATAATTCATCCACTAGATTTTGAACACACTTCATCAAATAGAATCGATCCACAGCAATGGAACTTTGTATTTTAGACCAGGCTCTTGTTCCCATTGCCTTCATTGGAGCTTAGGGTGTGTCCAGATGGCCTGCTTATTGAGTATTCACTCTGATTCCCCCCCCCCCCCCAGGAAGGCCACACAACCTTGCATCACAGCAAGTGTCACTCCACACTTTCCTGAGCATTTCCCACTCACTTTACTTACCACAATAAAAATCTAATCTTTTGTGGAAATGGGTGTGTTGTTCATGAACTCTAAATCAGCTTTCATTGCAGAACCTGAATCTGCTGGTATGTTATTGAATCACACTCAAACATAGGGACTAGGCTTTGCCTAAACCAGCTTTTCCCCATGCATTAGTACAAGGATAGCCAATGTGGTGCCCTCTGGAAATTGTTGGACTACAGCTCCCATCATCCCTGACCTTTGACCACATTGGCTGTGGTTGATGAGAGCTGGAGTCCACAAACATCTTGAGGGCTCCGCATTGGCATTCATACCTATTTGAGTTGGGTTTCCAGCTGTCACCACAAAGATTATGCCTATCTCTTCAAAACCTCTGAGGCAGTGGAGGATACAGCCTTATTGCTTCCTCCAAGCGCCCTTCAGATCTCCTACTGGCCCTCCTACTGACCCATCAGCTGCCTCAGGAAAAATCTAGAGATTGGACTTTTAGGACTGTTATGCCTTCAAGGAAGAACAACTGCTGAGTCAATGTTTTCTAAGGATAGGCAGTTTCCCTTTCTGTTATTACTCTAGCCAAAGGGATATATTTGCTGTTTAGGATTCAGCTAGAGCCCTTGGTGCCTAGCAACACTTATCAAAATGATGTATTGCAGAAGTGCTGATGGCTAAGAGCATTAGGTGAGTGCAAAAGTAAACATTGCATTACCCTTTATTGTCTGTCTTTATACTATGATCCATCTAACTTGGATAATAGAGTCTGTGGGAAGGGACATTTGTCTTTCCTGAACTTCTTTGGAGGTTTATCAAAATCAAACAGCAATATATTTGGTTCCTGGAAAGGAGGCAGCCTTCGCACCTGTTCTAGTGAGATCACAAACACTGTTGGGAAGGAGAATAAGGATGAGTCATGTTATCCTGCATCCTGCTTGTAAAGAGCAGTTAGGAAAACATGCCTTGCCTTGTAGATTGTGCTACCTGTGTAAATGCTGCCTTCTAAAGAGACGGATTTGACTTTTAGCCATTTGGCAGCTTCTGAAAACCTACTGTGCTTGGATCAAAAAGCATCCTCAGCTCTACAGTTTAGCATGCAGAAACTTTGCTCCATGCTAGCAGTGAGATCCCTCTTGCTAGATCTTTCCATGTCAGGCAGCCATTGTAAGTGCACAAGGATGGCTGGTTCTGAAGAAGAAAAAAACAACTTGCAAGTGGAACTTCTCCTGTAATGGAGATTGAGAAATGAGATTGAAAAATAAGCTTCCTCTGCTTATTTTTGTGTATCAGGTTGCTAATAAAAGCACAAGGGGAGGGCAATAAAAAAGATGGCATCCTTAACTTAGGCAAATGGGTCAGAGTTAGAAGACCACTCCTTGATTCTTTTATTTACTAGGTGACCTTAAAGGTAATTCCAAAGCTGTTTTCCTGCCATCACCACAGTTGGTATCTCAATAGCAGAAGCAATAGTTCCACAGATTCAGAACTACCCCTATGAGTGATTGGTAGCCAAGGTAAGACTGATAATGTCTTCACCTGCCACTAAAGGTTTCTAATGATCTTGAAGCCATCCTTGGATAGAAACACATAACAACCCTGTGGTGTAGGTTAAGCTGAGAGTAGATGACATGCTCAAGGTCACCCTGTCTGCTTCATGGCTGAGGAGATTTGAACCCTAGTCTTCCAGGTCTTTGTCTGACACTCTAACCGCTACGTCACCCCAGAGTAGCAATTCAGCAGACTATTGCACTGTAATTCTACCTATGAACATATGAAATGTGAGAGAGACTACACTTGGAAGACTTAGAAGTCACCAGCATTTATAAAGAAAAAAAATCAATTTGGCTAAATCATTCCGCCTGCCCCCTCCACTGCCTTTTCCTACTTGCCACCCCACATGAATATGTAGATTAAGTTGGTTCATTTTTAGTGCTTCCTATTCATCACAAGCTGATTCCTCCTCCATTTCTCATTACTGTAATAAGGCTCTAAAAATCAAAGTCATCTCTCACTCCATGGAAGATAGTCCAGACCAGACAGCTGCTTCCTTCAAAGACTTTCCCTCTTCTTTCTCGCTTCAGCCTCCTCAGGGAGTTGAAGGGGATGCAGGGCTGTGTGGGGTACCAACTGTGAACTATTCATCATGGATCTTCTCTCTAAGGAGCCATCTACCTTGAACCATTTATTAACAGGGCAGTGTGTGTGTGTGTGTGTGTTGCTGTAGAAATAAATCTGCATGGGGGACACCAGATGCATTGTGTTAATTTATTAAAGTGTGTTGGGAATTTGGGGGAGGGGGTTCAGCACAAATGAAGCTGTGAGAATGAAATTTCATAAATAAACATTAGAATGGCTAAGGGGCAAAGTAAAAGCAGACATGCCTAGGAAATCCAAAGCAATGGGGGATACAGTGTTTGTCTCTTACATTGCCATCCCTTGCATCCTGACTATCCTTACATTGTTATCCCATGCATCCTGACAATACGGAATTGTTAAAACAAAAAGGGATAGTGAAGAGCTCCGAAAGGACCTCTCCCGAGAGAGTGAATGGGTAGTAAAATGGCAAATGCAATTAAATGTAAGCAAGTGTAAAGTCAGGGCAGAAAAATCGTAATTTCACATGTGCTTTCATGGGGTCTGTACTGGCATTGACTGGCCAGGAACAAGACTTTGGGGTCACAGTGGATAGCTCAAGGAAGATGTCTATGCAGTGTGAAGCAGCTGTGGAAAAGGCAAATTCCGTGCTAGGGATTGTAAGGAAACGATTGAAAATAAAACTGCTGATGTCATAATGCCATTATACAAATCTATGGTGAGACCACACTTACTGTGTACTCATCTGGTTGCCTCATCTTTAAAAGGCTATTCTAGACAAGGGTTCAGAAAGGGACCACCAGGGTGATCAAGGGGTTGAAGCAACTCTCCTATGAAGGAAGGCTACAACATTTGGGACTTCGTAGTTAAGAGAAAATGTGAGTAAGAGGCAACATTATGTATGGTATGGAAAAAGTAGACACATAAAATATTCCCTTCCTCTTTCATAACACTAGAACTTGGGAACATTGAATGAATCTAAATCTTGGAAGATTCAGGACAGATAAAAGGAAGTACTTCTTCACAAAGCAGATAATTTCATTTCCACAATGATGGCTATGTTCTACTTTTAGGGCTGGAGGCAGTACGCTTCTGAATACCAGTTGCTGGAAACTGCAGCAGGCTTCTCATAGGCATCTGGTGGCCACTGTGAAAACAGGATGCTGGACTAGATGGGAACATTGGCCTGGTGCGGAACGTTTTTTCTTAAGTTCTGTTGCTTACTCAGACATAAGTCACACTGCATTCCATGGTGCTTACTCCAAGGGAAGAGTGTGTACCATTGCAGCCACAATTAAAATGAGAAGCAAGATTTCCAGGAAAAAAATAGCAGGTATATAGGTTGGTGGTTTTGAGGGCTTGGATGATAGCTTGAAAACAAAACAAAACACTTGCGTTGTGATGCCACAGGACCCAGAAACCCAAGTTTTCCTTTCATATTAAGCTAAAGTTACACACTGTATGATTTTGAAAGTCTAACAAATGAAAAGCAGCTAGCCTGCCAACATAGAGAACTCATTTGCACAACTGCTTTGTCCAGCTGAAATTTGCCCAGTTTTGGTTCACGGAACCTGTGCTGACTTAGTATTTGGTTGTTTGCTCTTAAAGAGGCTGCCAAGTCCTGTGTTTACGCAGCAGTGGGCTATCCTGTGCCAAAAAAATAAAATACAAAATCCCATCTCTGTCCCTGGATTGTGGTGTTTCCTGCCCAGTAGTTTTGGTTCAGAAAAAATGCCTATCGTGTGATCACTGGTCCAAGTGGGCCCATAAGTGAGCTGGCAAGAGCCCCCATCAAAGGAAGTGGAAAATGGCAACAGCACACATCTGCATTGATCCTTGTAGGGGCCAGAGGTAACAGTGCTCCTGAAATATGATCATGAGTGGTCCGAAAGATGGCAGTCCAGCCTCCCTTTTGGGGGTGTTAAAGCTGTGAACCCCTTTATCATGGCCTCAGGTTGTATATATGTGTAAATAAACCAAATATCATAATGACACCACAGACTCCGCTGTGCCTCATTTCCACAGACTCCAAGTAAACGCCTGGAGCCCCTGGAATCTTGCACCGCTCAGAGATTGGAGGGGCATGCAACAATGAAAAGTGTATATTACTTTAGCCATACATGGTGCTCTCGGTTTTCCTTGTTGAATTTCACCCTCTTCCTGACTCTGAAGTTTAAGGTGGCTAGGTGCAAAAGAGGACAGGGCTCCTGAACTTTTAATAGCTATGTAGTAGAGGGAATTGCTGCTAGTGTAACCTATCCTGTAAGATTCACCTGCTAAAATTCCCTCTTCTGTGGCCTATTAAATGTGGAGTAGCCCTGCCCTCTTTGCATCTGGCCCCCCTTCTGGGTAGCCTTGTAATGTACATATGCCACACGGAATGGGGAGCTTTCTGCAAGGTGCACAGTGCCATAAAACCCCACTTGCACAAGCAACCCTACAAAGAGCTCAGCACTCTCTCACAGTTGAGGCTGTTGAAAGGGGTTTTTTATGAGGTGTTGGCTGCAGTTTGATGCACACTTCCCTAAGAGTAAGTCTCACTGAAATCTGTGGGACTTACCTCTGAGTAAACACGCTTAGACAGGGGCTGCATGGATATTAGGCAATCCCTCTTGGCCATTGAGGAGGTTTGTTTGTTCTTCTAATAGAACCCAGATTCCAGCAGAGCGAGACCATTCTCTCCTGAAAGGCAAGCAAATAGCTGAGAAATGCCATAAATTGCAAGAATTCAACTTAAGGGCGCAAGAAAACATGATCTGCATTATAACTACCTTTCTGTCATGCACTACTTTCTTTGAGGAAAGTTCTCAGTGGGAGCTCAATCTTTTATCTCTGACTAAAGAAAAACGTATTTCGGGGGGGGGGGGTTTGAATAAAGCAATTTCAGCTGGTTTTAATTTGCCCAGAAGGGAAAAGTGCATATTTCCCAATATAAACATGATTTTTTTAAAAAACAAAAAACTTGAGAAAGTACATGCTATGGAGAGTTTTATTTAGAATTATGTTTTACACACTGGTACTGTGAGGTTTCTCCCACCCTGTTCCCCCTGAAATATTTCCCCTCCAGGCTGTGAAGGAAGTTTGGCTCCAGTGGAAACTTTGTAAACCTGAAAAGAACGGCTCAGAACGAGCTGCTTCGATGCCAGCCCCCAAAAGACTTTGCCAACACAAACCCCTTTCCATTTACTAGGACTTCCCTGAGTGCAGCATTTTAACAATCAAGCTGATCCTTAGGAAAATCAAAATCATTATCAAACATTCTTTGTAAACAGTTTAAGGTTCAGCATGGGAGAAATTAGGCTGTCAGTTAACCAGCTATGTGGGACCTATATATTGAGCGATCCTCATAGGGTTGCCAGCTGGCCAGAAAAAATAGCAACCCCTCCGGTGCCTCCTCTGGTGCCTTTAAGGGCTGCCTGATCTCAAACCTCAGCCAGGGTTAAACTTTTCACAGAATGGAGATGCCTGCTAATTATCAGCAGATTAAATTGTTTCTAAAGGTATTTGAGGGGAAAGGGGGCTAAAAAGTTGACAACTCTGACCAGTCACAAGTTCTTCCACAACTTCCATGTCCTCCCCAGTAGACCTGGGACCTGGTTGCCCACACTCCAATTTCTTACACAGGTGGTCACTTGCACATTGCCCCCAAAATATTCATACATCACTTAGGGGGCAGGACACAGGAAAAAGGCACAAACTGTGTTCCATGTTGAAGGAAGGGCAGGGTGGGAAAGGGATTTAAGAAACAACGAAGCAATGAAAGCATTTTAAATTGCTGTTGAAACTTATGCTTTTAGATTTGGCCGAATTGAATCTACTGTGAGGAAGAAATAAAAATGCTAAAGTGGTTTAAATGCTACAAAAAGGATTAAAATTTTGGGCTGTAACAAAGGGAGGTTTCCTTCTTTCATGGGAGAGACGATTACCCTTCTTGGGTAATTGGGGGGGGATCATGAAGGGGGGGAAGCAACTTCAGCCTGCAGCCAACTCAGATTGGCTGTCATCCCATTTACTACACGATCCCTAATTATCTGGGAATGCCTATGTCACTTGCTACAAAATGGTGGCACAAGCAGCACAGCAAGTTGGGGAAACAGTGGCAAACCATCAGTGAACAAGGTGAACTTCATATAATTTCATAGGAGTTTTTTAATAAGTGTTTCAGCTCTTTTGAAACCACCACCTTTGCCTTTAAAAAAGAGAGGAGCAACCCTATTAATGGTGGTGATGGTGACAGTGATGGATTGGTATAAGACCAAATCCCTCCCTGGCCATTAAATTCACATAATGGCCTTGGAAAATCACTATATTTTCAGAAGTATTTTCCAGACCCTGGAAGCCATGAGGACTGACATCCAAACATGCCAAACAGCCAGTGGCAAAGCTATAACACTGGTTTTCTACCTTTGCAGGGCACTGCACACATCTTTAATTCCAGTATTGTGCCCAACGTTTAATTTGCAGTAAATTCTACACATGCTGCTAGATTCTCATTGCCACCTAATCAAAGGGCTGCTTGGGCTAGAAATCAGTTAGATTGCCTTATTTCCCCCACTCTAGCCAACAGCTACCAGATGAATGACTGTGAGAATATGAACCATACTCTTGTGGTTAAAGAAAAAGAGAGCCATAAAGTGTTTTGTACACCAAAGCTTAAATAGAAATTTCGCAGATAAAAGATGCCTGCCCTCAGGTGTGTTTACATAACAGGCTCTGACTGGGTGCTGTTCTATAAGGATAAGAAGAGAATAGGGTGTGTGGAAATAAGGGAAAGGAGGGGGTCCTTAAAGAAATCCACATATGTCCCATCCCATCACCTCCCATTTTCAGCCAAATCATGGTCATGCACTCCTAATATCCCTCAAAATACAGTTGTTATGGGAGCAATCACAAAAAGTAAAGGGTTGCTTCCCCTCTGGTAAGCCAAGTACTAGAATGCAGTATAGGGAATTATGGATTTCGGTGAACAGTTCAATGTGGGTTTCCAATACCTTTGAAACGAGCAGTGAATCTTATAGGCTTCTAGGGGCTTTTCAAAAGCCATGTGTCAGCCAAGCAATTATTCGCAAATTCCATTGCCATTCCCAAGTATTTGTGGAGTTGTGGGGAAAGTATCTGGATATTTCTCTGAATTTTGTTTCCCTCCTCCCCCACCAGTTTTGAGTGTGTAGCTCAGTCATTAATTCTGGTAAAAAAAAGGATGAATGAGATGCCCTCTTCAAGGTCAGTAGTAAAAGGCTAGGCAGCCATAGCGCTCTTTTCAGGCACATTTTCTTTGGGGTTGAGGATGAACAATGTGTTAATGTCTCCAGCCCCACCCCCCAACCCAAACTTGTTAGCAAAACAGCAAACTGCTCAGCTGTAAAGGTCACCAGAATATTAATTCATTGGGCTGCCGACCCTTCTGATGCAGAGAAGGCGATGTGTGAAGCAGAGCTAGCCATTTGCACTGCTGGGAACATAAACTGAAATATGGGCTTTATATTCCTCCTGTTTTCATTGGAATTCTCTTCAAGCTCCTCCTCTATCACCTGGAGAAACATCTTCCAGTGCCCAATGAATTCACTGGAGGTAGTTTCAGCCAATGCCAACATTTTCTCAAGCAGCAGAGATTCCGTTTGCATGAGGCAAACTCCCACACCAACCTCCTTCCGTGCATGGCCATACCGACACTATTTTTTTAATAAGGCAGTGCCAATGAGTTCAGCTTCAAAACAAAGTTTACAAAAAGGTAAGAGCACTCTATCCCACTTTTCCCTGATGTTGATGTTGACAAGTTCTGGGCAGCCAGATAAAAGGCTGTCTTTATACTAATATACTGTTCAGATCAACATTACATCATCACCATCCACATGTAATAAAATCTAATTTGGAGTTTACCGGCAGAGTCCAGCTCTCCCACTGTGATTCTAGACTTATGTTTGGTTTCTAACCCTCCCGAGACACTAACTATATTTTGACCTGTTTGCCGGATGGTACAGACCACAGTGTTGATGCATAACAGGAACACGCCTGCTGCTGCCACTGTTCTGTGTCATGGACGTTGAGGTAAGCTGGCATGCATAAAGTCAGATCCTGCTGCTTATCTGTTTTCAGGTCATAAATATTGCGGTGCTGATTCTAGCTATATTAATTTGCTTTGGACTTGCTGCAAGTGTTTCCTTCCTCGTGTTCTTCTAGCACTCTTAGACAATTTGTCATAGCTCAGGATTTCTGTTATAACCCCACAGCCCTTCCAAAATAATTTACATCCTTTGGCAGGTGAAGGATTGGAGATACATCTGACCTTCATAAAATGGGAACATTGCGCGCGCGCCCCTTGCTGAGGCCTGCCAAGCTGTTCAGAACCTATTAGCAGTATCCAAATATTAACTCAGAGTTTTACAAAGCATCCCTGAGTCTTACCCTGGTGTGTTAATGACACTATGGATGTGTCCACACTACAGTTTAGAGTGGATTTAACGCATTCCATGTATGCATGTTTTTCTCATTGTCCAGGATGTCAATTTCGGGTCTATCCATTTCTCATTTTTTCCAGTCTTAAATTCTGTTCTCCACATTTCTGCCGCAATTTGAGAATTTTGTTTTCAAAAATCCTCACGAAAAATATTCTAATGAAATATCTCCTAATAAACATATTTGTTTGTAGTTTTGATTAATGTACACGCCTTTGCAATTTCTCCAAATGTAAAGCATTATCATATGTTATTTTCACTAATATATTCATGCTGTGTACACTTTCCCCTAATCTATGCATCTTTGAAAACATCATTTGGTTGGTGAATTGCATTGCAAAATTCAGAGAGGTGAGAATTCTGAAGGCCAGCTGTGCTTCTGGTCTCATACTGTTTCGAAAAGTGCAAGTATGATAGAGCCAGATTTACACGTGAAATAAATTGTATTTCTCCACCATCCCTAGCCTGTACTTTCCTCCCATTATTCTTCAGATAATCAGATTAGGAAAAATAAGCCATTCCTCATCCACACACCACAGGGAAGCCAGTGTGGTGTAGTGGTTAAGAGCGGTGGACTCGTAATCTGGTTAACCGGGTTCGTGTCTCCGCTCCTCCACATGCAGCTGCTGGGCGACCTTGGGCTAGTCACACTTCTCTGGAGTCTCTCAGCCCCACTCACCTCACAGAGTGTTTGTTGTGGGGGAGGAAGGGAAAGGAGAATGTTAGCTGCTTTGAGACTCCTTAGGGTAGTGATAAAGTGGGATATCAAATCCAAACTCTTCTTCTTCACAGACACTGCTGGGTGGATGCTTCTTCAGCAACCTCTCACTGCCCAGAATCTTAATAGGAGGCCTGGTGTCAAGAGTGAAAGACCCAACAGAACCAGCACCAACCACCAGCAGGCTGAGAAGCAGCAACAGCCAACACTGGCAATGAAAAATGCCTCTCCAAGCTGGCATGGCCTTCCTTTGAATGGGTAAACCCATCTTCTGTGCCACACTGCCATATCACCCAGATGGAGCGGGCAGGTAAGCAGAGTGAGTCTGCTTCTCGCCATGGTCATTCAGTTGCTCACTCAAGGGACGTGAAGGAGATACTGGTGGGTTAGGACTTGGAGGATGAGGGCATAGGTGTCCCAAAACCATTTTGCCGAGAGCCACCCCATCCCACAAATAGACCCAATCTGTCCTGTTTAATAGTAGGTTGTAGGGTTCACTTTTGATTGGAAAACCTGATTGGCCTTTCACCATATCAGCACTGAAATCTGGAACCAGGTAAAATCCCTCTGTGGCTGTATGTGGTTGTGTGAGCTGCTAACTGGCTACCCCCCTGCAAAGTCAATGAATTCATCTCAATGCATGCCGAGTGGGACCTTTGAGACCTTTCAAGTGGTTTGTATCTGACCTTGCTGAGCAGGCCTGAGAACATCAGCCAGTGTTACTGAATGTGAAGTGTTCGCATGCATTTGTATGATGCCCTGGGAACAAGTTATTTGGATGATGCAGCCGTTCTTCTCAGAACATAAAACCCAAGGAGTTTGAAGAGAAGTTGAATTAATTTTTTTAAAAAAACTTGTACATTAAATCATGCCAGGGGCAGGGAGAATGAAAAGAGGCTATTTCTGGGTGGCTTGCTTCTGAGGTAGTTAATCCTTTGGCTGCTAAAAGAGCAATCCCCATGGTAAAGATAAGAATACTCTAAAGGCCATGAAGGCCCCAGAGGTCAAAAACATGAATCTCAAAAGCAGCTTAAAAGAAGGCTTATTTCATGGAAACAAGCTCAGCCAAAATGGCAAAGCCTAACAGAAACAGTGGGGTTAAGCATTGTGCATTGTTTGTAGGAGAATCAGATGGGAAGAAATGGCGCAGATCAAACTGGGGGGGGGGGGCAAATGAAGTTAGGTTGATTTGTAAAGCTCTCAGTCATTTTGGGTCATCAGCACGTCAAGCAACATTATGAATGTATTTTTGCAAAGAGTTTGAATGCACAATTACATTCCTAGCTGACTGACCGCTTGACGGAATGAAGCTGCGACATGTTATGGAAGATGCTTCGCTATTTCAATCATTGTTTTTAAATATCAGAGAAGGTTTGGTTTTCTTTTCAGCTGGTCTCGTTAACCATCCTCTCTGTTCTGAAAAGGAAATTCATTCTTCCTATAAAGGAGATGTCTTAAGAGCTCTCAGGTTGTCATTCACGGCCATACTTCAGCCACACCATTCACTATTCTGTGAAAGTGGGGAAAGGATGGTGATGCGGAGTTAAAGGGGACCCATAAATTCATCTGAATTTTCGTTGTTTAAAGGCTGCTATGCAATTCAAACTGTGTATTGATAAGAGCAATGTGCAAACTGTGCAATGAAAAGCAGAATGCACACACCACCACAACCAGACCACCTGGGTCACGGAGAAGATGGAGGAGCTCCAGATGGGTCTGAAGAATTCATTGTTATTTATACAGCCAGCATAAATGTTTTTCCCAAGATAACATTTCTCCTGGTATATTGGGACCACCAACAAAAGGAGGAGGGACTGAAATCTTGCCGTGTTAATAGCGGTGGTGTTTATGGCTTTGGCATTTATTAACTTGTGGGAGCTGTTTATTGGTCCATAAAATTTACTAATGGGGATATTATCTGTAAATTATATGCTTCCTCTACTGTTCAGGTTATTTATAGTGGCATAGTTATAGTTTATCACCATTTACCGGCATAAATCCCATAAGGGGACTTTAATTGCAAATTGCTTGTTTATGCTGTGAATAAACTAGAGCAGTAATGTAGAATATGTTGCGCATGCACATATATACTTCCTTACACAACTATTTCCACTTTATATTATACTTCTATAGTACAGTCACAAAAATCAACCTGGATCCTATGCAAACTCTTATCTTTATAAACAGAGGCTTACATGGCATTTAAGCCAGTACTTCAGTGCATTGCAGAAAGCAGGAGTGAATGTTTTCTGTAACAGGAGCAGACAGAATAGTCTGGCCTAAATGCAAAGCCCTCTGGAGAAATTGGTGTCATTTAATTTGAGCTTTGAAACTGGTCAATGCCCAAGTTTGGAACTTCTCATACACAAGATGTGATGACAGTTCATGAGGGCAATCTAGTGTGAGAGTCAGTGTGATGTAGCAACTGCAGCAGGACTGATGTAGTGTCTCCAGATGTGGTTGGAGACCCAACTCCCATCAGCCCTAGCAAGCACTGCCAACCATCAGGGATGATGGTAGTTGTAGTTCAGCAACATATGGAAAGCATCACATTGGCTAGTACCATAAAGCTCACCCTGGGTCAGCCAAATTCTCTCCTTAACCTATGTCGCTGGTTTATTTGTTGTGATGTTATTTTATCACCTTTCCACTCTGAATACAATGCACTCAAGGTGGCTAATGCCATACTGAAAAACAATACATCTACAATGAAAAGAAAAAAGAAAGCAAGTCCCATCCCTACAAAACAATGGTCTAATGGTTTGTGTTTATCCCCTAGTTTGAAGCTCTTCAAGCTTCTGATCACAGTCCAATCAACTAGAGATGCATATAGTGTTTCTGAATTTGATTTAGCCAAGTAACCTGCTTGACCAAATGCACACAAACATTTGTGAGCTTCTCCTTTGGCTGTTTTACTCTAATTGTTCCACAAGTTTGCCGATGATAAACCAAGGACTGTAACCAGTGAATTTTTGTGATATTGGTTTATTGTTATTTGTGCTCTTCCTTTTAGTTTCCTGGACTTGTAACTTTATTTCCAAGCAAAATTCCATGTTGGCAAAACAGTTGCAATCAATAAAACTTTGAAGAGAGCAGATACAAGAACTCAAAGGCAAGGGATACAAAGCAAGACAAAAAGAAACACAAACAGTACCAGATGATTCTTAATATAAAGAAAGCAAAGCGTAAAGGTACATTGTCATTTTTATGTTTCCAATAATGAAGAAAAAAGCAAAATTCTCTAAATTTCTTGAATAATGGAAACCTTTCTTTAATTCGCTTGTAATTAGTGGTCTTCAAAAATCTGCCCACATTCCAAATTCCAGTTGTATATTCATAAATGCTTGGAACAGAAGTGCTTTTCCGGTTGCTATCATGACCCTTTCCTGGCTGCACAAACTATATACGAAAAATGACCAAATTGCAGTTTTCCACCCCCACCCCCAATAAACCAGACAAGAAGTTGGCCAACAGGTCAAAAGAAAACTTATAATTTGCAATAACCTTTCTACTTTCTATCATTTGCCCGCCTTGATATTTCTTTGTTTTTGGATAATACCATAAATGCGTATCTTATCTGCCACAGTTTTACCACACCTCCAAGTTAGAGTTTCAAATGCCACTGAAATTATATTTTAGATATATTTTTTTCTATTACCATATAGATATTAATACTGAGAGAACATTATGCTAGATCCACTGTTATATTTGTCGTGGGACTGCATAATTAAAATTTATTCCCAACTATGATAGAAGTCTGTTTGCAAGAACCTTTTTTCTTCTTTCACAGAGAAGCATTCAAGCACACAAGCCCTTACCACAATCTGAAGCTGCAGAACTAGGAAGTGTGCTTTCACTTCATCTGGCATTTGCTAAAACTAGATCATAATGGGGCAATTTACAGCCCTTACAACCACAAAGTCAGATCACTCAGAACACTCAGATCTGTAAGCCGCTACTTGCAGATCTGGAATGATACTGCAAGGCACAAGATTGCCATCTGAGAGAGGACTAGGCCTGTGTCCAAGCTCAAAGTAACGTATCATGTTTTTATTATGAAAGCCATCCTACTGCAAAAGTGTCCGTATCTTTTCCAAGTTGCATAAAAGGCAAGAGTTTTGCCTGGCACATCTTTTCTGAGTGAAGAGATGCAGTGATGGAAGGCTGGCCAAATTGTTTCTTCTATGCAGCTTTTAATGGGTCAGGAGTCGTGTCAGGCTCTGGATCAGCATGGCCACTATCCCCAAGCAACTTGTAAGAAAACAGAAGGGCAGCAGAGTCTGGCTGTGTGTATGTGGTGGTGAGGGACATGGTCCTTAGCTAGAAACTTCACAAAAACATTTGGAAACTCCTGAGTTACCCAGTGCTCGCTGCACATATAACAACCGAGAGTAAAGGTAAATTTAAATGATTTTAATTGTGAAAGTGCATGTACAGTACAGTCTATTGAAGTTTGAAAGAATTACAAAAGTATCTAAATTATATTTCTACAATAAAGTAAAAAAACCAAAAACTTACATTTCCCCAAAAATCTATAACTGTGATTCTTTTATTTAAAAAAGCATGTACAGTAAGTCTCCAGAGAAAGGAAGTTGCAACATTTATCTGCAAGAGGTGCTAAGAATCTTCATTACCAAAGAGATCCACCATGAGAGGTAAGTATTGAACCTTCTTCACTGGAAGGGTGGGTGGCTCCCCTCTCCATTCATCTTCATACTAAAAATAACAGAATAAGTGGTCAAAACACATTTAGGGCTGAAATGGAAAGCAGCCAGAAATGGCACAAAACACAATGAAGCCGTGCTGTCCTCAGTTCCGTCCATAAATCGTTATACAAACAGAACTATGGTATTATAGAGTAACATTAACAAGAATACATTTAAGCTTAAGAAATCAGATGCAAGTTTCTAGAACGAATGGCCTTAAAACAGAGGCAGAGACAAGGAAAAACCTCAGCAGCTTTAAAACTCACCTGGGGAATGCAAAATCACTCTAATCAGCCTTAATTTGAGCAGAGTCAGTAACAGGAGACTAGCAAAATCTTAGAGGCTACTCTGAAGGACTGAATATTGATTCCCATGCCCAACCTAAAAATACAGCACCACCACAAGAATCCACTGGTTACGTGCAACTAGTGAGGAGCTTGCTCTCCTCAGCCCACCTTGTAATCAACTTGGGTTCCCATACTTTCTTAGAGAACCTGCAGAAAAAGCTTGAGCTTTCCATGAGCTTTCCAAGAAAACTCAAAAAGACCAAACCCAAAAAAGCTCTCCACAGTGCTTCCTCCCTCCATGCTTTCCTAAAACTTACCATGATAAAAGGGTGTTGGTGCAAAAAACAGCTGAGCTCAGCAGTGGCAGAAGCCTCATCTTTAAACCAGACCTGGATGTGCATAATTTCCCAGTGCCTCATAGAAAACTCCCCTTCCCCAGGCAGCGTATAATGCTCCAGAGGCATGCCCAGGCCCATCTTAAGGATGAGGTCTCTGTTGCTCCAGAAGCTCCCTGCACTATCTCTCTTTCCATTTGAGAATCAGTGCTATAAAAACAGAATACTCCACTAACAATATAATATGACCCAGTTGACAGTTTGATGGCTGTCAGGGATGGGAGAAGACCTCATCTTTAAACCAGGCTTTGGAATTTTGGGACATAAATTGTTTAGTTTTTGCTAGAGATTAAGCTAGCTGGGGAATAGTGATCTTCAGTACAGCATTCTTGGAGAAGATATCAGGGCAGTAAACTGCATCTATGAAGCCATGGGACCAGCGAGGAGAAGATTTATTTCCTGGGACCTGTTAGCTTAGAAACTGGTAGACAGATTAAATAAAACTCTCTGGATTCAGTTAGTCAATGAGAGTGCAGCCTGAGGTTTCTGTGTGTCAGATATAATCATCAAGCACTCCAGAAATACTCAATCCTAAATCACAAGTGAGATGAAGATATAATGGATAAAGTTCAAAAATCCAACAGGGGGATTCAAATTCCATTCCTTCCTTTAGTTTCCCTCAGGACCCCCTTTTCATTAAAATGTACTCATCAAAATTATCTTCAGCGATTTAAACAATTAAAACAAGGGGGGAAATACACCAAAAATACTTTGAGGCAAGCTGAGCATAGATTTTTACTTTCAATCCAGATGTCATGCAGCAGCAGGAAATCGGTTGGAAATTTGATGTACTGAGACACCCAACATGTGGCTTGTGCCTCATCAGAAGAACGTGCAACCTCAACATGCAAGTAAGAAGTGGCCCTCGGAATAGGAATATAAGCGTAGTGAAGTTTCAGAATCCACCAAATGTTTTGGATGTTTTGTTCTCATTCATTACTAAGTACATTTTTTATTATTTGACTGCAATAAATGTTTGGACTTCCTTTGAAAGTTCTTGTTTGTGCAGGTCCATTAGTCAGAAATACTTTTGGCTTACCTGTAAAGGCATCAAGATGGTTTGGAAAACTGGAATTGGATGATCCCTCCAGTTTAGCCCATCGACTAGTTTCTTATAATTTACTTGCTCTTTGCAATCTTCACACCTAAAATCAGATTGGGAATGCACATATTCAGGAAGTGACTGGCTATTACTTTGCTTAACACAGCAATGGTTTTTCATCCTTTACCTAGAAACTATATTTCTGAACCCATAAAAACCAAATGGACATGAATTCATGATGTGTGTGTGTGTGCAGAGGGGGAAAACATACCCTTTGTCACTCATTGACAGCCATTCCCTCAACAAAAGGCGGTGGGGCCAGTGGGGGGGTCTAGCATGTTTCATCTCCACAAAGTTGAATGCAAACTACAACAGCCATGATTCCATGGAACCTATTTGCAACTGCTGTCTTGGTTATAGTTTTGAAACTATTTTTCATGCTGATTAACGTCTACATACCACCTTGCAAAAACTAAATCTACTGTGAATACTATCTGGACAGAACTAGAGAATTATATAGAATCCCTGGAATCCCTATATCCTACTGTAGTGTTTATCATTGCAGAGGATTTTAACACACGTATGGGAGCCAACGACGTTAATTTGTACACCCATTACAATCAGATTCTGGAACCAGATATCTGCTTAGCCAGAGGTACCTCCCATTTGTCTAAAGATCATATTTACAGTAGCCGAAGTTGTAAGGCGGATGGACTTGCTAATATTAAACGGTATGATAGAGGGAGATAGGCCCGGGGAATATACCCACTTTACAAAGCATGGAGGCAGTGCTACAGATTACAATCTCATGATTTGCATATAAGTTTGTCATGGTGTTTGAGGTGGGCCCTTTTCCCTTCAGTATATATTACCTTTAAATAAAACCTTGTAAAAAATAATTTTATGGTGATTTATTACAATAGTTAACTATTTTTGCTTTTTACCTCAAATGCAATGTATGAAATGTTTATTATTATTATTATTATTATTATTATTATTATTATTATTATTGAATTTATATTCCACCCTATGCCCGGAGGTCTCAAGGCAGTTCACATAAAAGGACCACAGTATATAAAATTAAAATAAAAGCAATAACCCAATAATATCCCCCCAAAAGAGCCACATTTTAAAAGGATATGGAATGTTGATCAGGTCAACCAAAGGCCTGGCTAAAAAAGGAGCATTTTTGCCTGTTGCCTAAAGGTGTATAATGAAGATGCCAGGGAAACTTCCCTGGGGAGAGCATTCCATAGATGGGGAGCCACTGCAGAGAAGGCCTGTTCTTGTGTTACCACCCTCCGGGCCTCTCAAGAAAGAGGCACATGAAGAAGGGCCTCAGAAGATGATCTCAGGGTTCATATGGAAAGAGGCGGTACCTTACCACTGTGGGAGTACCAAATGAAAATTCCAAATGAAGTGGGAGGGCCAAATGAAACTGTTTAGGTGAGTCTAGTTTGAGCAACCTGCTATTATAAGAATTATCAAATGATGTAGAATAAAGGAAAATTAAACTGTTCATTTTGATTTCATATGCTTGGAGTAGACACTGAATTATATCTGGAATTCTCCTATGAAAAAAGGATGAACACCTGGTTTGAACTGGTGTTCATGTTCCCTTCTCCTCTGTCAGGGAGGGTACACAGTGAGGAGGGATGTGGCAGGAGTATTTTCTGAATATTGTGCTGGCCTGCTTATGTTTGCTTTCTCTTCCCCAGGCAAGCACAATTTAATGGCAGGGAGGTTGTGGTCCCTGTAGCTCCCATGGTTTATCTATCATAAGGGAATATTTCTTATAGGCTGATTCCTATGGGACTCATTTCTGAATTTAGAAGCTGAATTCCATGAGGTCCAACCGTCCTATGTGAAAATTTTAAAAATCTTTGTTTATCAGAAGTATG
This sequence comes from Podarcis tiliguerta, assembly GCF_965153285.1. Taxonomy (NCBI): domain Eukaryota; kingdom Metazoa; phylum Chordata; class Lepidosauria; order Squamata; family Lacertidae; genus Podarcis; species Podarcis tiliguerta. Next base: position 55,368,374 of record NC_139537.1, on the reverse strand, counting down.
CAACTGGTTTAGGGATGGTAATTATGTTCCTGTGTTTGCTTGCTGATGGGGAATCTGGAAAATTGCCACAAATATGTTTTACATTATTATTTTTTCTTCTGGTTTGGGACAAGTAATCACTTATCACATAAAAATATTGAACCAATAAATAGCCAGAATTTAGAGATTATATCCAAAATCCTGGATAATAATTATTCCCAATCCCTTATGTTTAAATAGCAAACACACCCAATAAAAGTCAACAGGCATTAAACCTGATTTACACTTCAGTCTAAGAATAAAGTGTATTCTTTCAGTAAGCTCTATGGCCCTTGTAATATATTCTGTGTGCATTTTTTTTACAGCCACTATTACAACCTTTCATCACAAAAGTATCTTTTGGGAAAAGACTAGATGGCTACACTATGCTAACCTCCTGCAATTTTATTAATAAGTTTTTGCCATTCTCTGCTCACAGGGTGCTTCTTTTGGCTGACTTGGAAAAGACCGGGGGGAAATGGAAGAGCTACAAGGTTCTAAGGAAGAAATGCTTGCAACGCATGTACAGTGTCTGATGAAAAACTTCAGAACTCAAAAAGTGACTTCTGGTGGTTAAGCAGAGGTAATGGCCCAGTGCCCTGAAAAAGCCTTGCTCTTCTCAAATAGCTACCATTCTCCAGCCTCTATTCCACAGTCCACCTGTCTCCATTTTCCAGACCCTTCTCACCTTCCATTTCCAAATCATCACCCCAAAATGAATCAGTCAGTCCAAGTTAACCTGGCTACCTGGATCTCGGAACCAGAATCTATTATGCAAAGCAGCCATATGCAGATTGGCTTAATTTGTGGCATAGGGTTTTTGAATAGAAGGCAATTTTTGGATATATATAAATCCAATTGTTTATTATTTTCCACTGGAGGGTATGCACTTTATTTAAAAAAACAAAAAAAACACACAGAAGGCAGTATTTTTGACCCTGTGCTTCTCTTAACTACTGTACATCGAATTGTTGCTCCATGAATGCCTTTCCAAACAGAACCCCAGATTACCCCTTCTGTTAACTTCAGGAGCTTTTGCACGCCCATCAAGTTTCTTCTCCACCCACGCTTCCTTTCCCGGTAACTGATTTGCAGTACGATCTATGCATTTTTACTCAGAGGTATGTTCAATGGGATTTGCTCCCAGAAAAGTAGCAATCTAGCTGCTGGGTTCTGAACTTACCGTATTTTTCGCCCTATAGGACGCACTTTTTCCCCTCCAAAAATGAAGGGGAAATCGGTGTGCGTCCTATGGGGTGAATACAGGCTTTCGCTGAAGCTTGGAGAGCGAGAGGGGTCGGTGCGCACCCCACGCTGCAGATAGCAGCCTGCCGCCCGGCGCGCAGGGCACCCTGAAGCAGAGCGCCCCGCACTTTGGGCAGACATCGGCCAGCCCCACAAGCTCGGGGGACAGCGGGGAGGCGCAGCGCCACCATCCCGCTGTTCCCCGACCTGGTTTTGGAGGGGAAATAAAGGGAAAAATTTTTTCCTTTATTTCCCCCCAAAAAAACTAGGTGCGTCATATGGGACGAAGCGTCCTATGGGACGAAAAATACGGTAAGTTTCTGAGCACTCTTCAAAGGAAACTCCCCACAACACACTTCAATAGTCTAGACCGAAGGTTATTGGAGCACAGGTAACTGTGGCCAAGCTCGCTCTGTGCAGAATGGGATTGTGCCCTAAGAGATGGCGTAAAAATCTTTGAAATAAGTGAAGTGGGGAGGGTAGATCAAAAGCAGCCATGGGCTACAGGGACCAGTTGGGCCTCTAGTGTCAAAGCGCCCTCAAACTGCACCTCCTGACTGTGTTCCTAATCTTTCACAGGAAATGCGGCCCCGTGAAGATGGGGTTGAACACCAGTTATCTACCTCCTTTTTCACTGTTCCTATCAAAGCCTGAGTTGTGTGTTAATGTGGAAAAAACAGTGCATGCTTTTTCTACCCCTGTAAAACTAGTACTGTATAACTCAAGAAATAGCTGGGGACATGCTCCAGTTTTCAAATTTGTTGGATCAAGTTTTCAAAGAATATTCTAACAAGTGTGGCACAGTAACATGGGAAACTATTCAAGCCCTTAGCCTTCATTGCTATCAAATAACCACAGCAAATTCAATTAATGTCTGTATTTTAGATAAGTAATGCATTCCTTTGGCCCAATTCATTTTTTGCGATATGAAGCCCTGTAGTTTATTTTCAGATTAATACGCTGATTCTAAACACACTGTTCACAGAAAGCAAGGGTGGGCTTCACTTTCAGATAACTGGTGCAATACAGTTCACTTTATGAAATACATTTAGGATCAGGCTACACATCACAAATACAGTTTCATATTATTACTCCATGGTTTATAGATAACAAGGCCCCCATGTTTAATACTTATTACATTTATCATAAGTGATAGAACATATCTTTTTTTTCTGGTTGCATCTATTTAATTACTTCTTTCCAGAAGTAGGAGAGAATTCTTCATTTCACTCCTGGATTCTAGCTGTCCCAGAACAACTTTTGGCAGTTCAGGTTAGTGGGAGTTCTAAAAATGAATTATTTTACTCCCTTTGACTAATGCTCATGAGCAGGTGTCAGAAATGATGAATGTGCAGCAAATTGCAAAAGTCATCCATCTGCCTACCGCAGGGAACTCCCTGAAAAGTTCTTGTTTTATGGAGGCACCAGATTTTTTAATAACTGTGCCTTATTTTTATTAGGCATTTCAGAAAAGAGGGAAAAGACAAAAGGTTACCTACTGCTGTCTTATGACAGGCCACAAAGGGCTTAAAAAGGTGAGGAACCATTTCACGTTCTGAGAGGTTTCACTTTTAACAAGGCAATACAAGGCAAGTCTGGCATTATATAGTCTTTTAATTCAATATCAAAGCCCTCAGCAAAACAGGAGATGGGGGGGGGGAGAGGGGGCTGTTTGGTAAGGAGGAAGTGACCTGAGCAAGAAGCCTCATAGCTCCTGAGAGCCCAAGATGGGTTAGTTAGGAGGAGGAAAATCTGGGCATCAGCAAGGGATGACAACTTGGGTGGCCTTGGGCCAAGAGACGGCATGCTTCTCCTCCAGTGTACTGCTTTGACCCTTCCTTACACAGAGGCTTCCCTCGTGAGTTTCACAGCACATCTTGAGAAGCCCATGCCAAAACACAGTAAAACTGCAGGTTCATTCTCCCCCACCTCAATGCAAATATGGGAGCTATAAACCTTGTGATATTCCTAAAGTCACGCAAGTTAAAGCAATAACCCTACACTCTCGTTTTGCAAGCAGGTTGCTCAGTACAATAGATGCCCCAGCGGAACTCTGGCATCTGTGCCATGTTGTTTTCAATCTGAGCAGCCCCACACCTCAATAACAAAGGCCCCTCTTTTCATTGAACATTGTCAGATTCAGACCGCATTTGCAATCTGTGTATTATATACATATATTTAAACCGTCACTATTGAAACAGCTGTCTGAACAGCACAGTTCCTAAACAATAATCCAGGCTCTTTCGGCATCTCTAAGACACTGAATCAGAGGGCAATGTACACACACAGAGCTCATGTGATCCGTCTCGTTAATAAAAAGTTAAGAAGGGATCCACAGAAAGGCTGTTTGCAATGAAGGCAAAAATGAAACTCTCATGAATATGTGACGCGATCAACGGGGAGAAGCACAACTTGGCAAACTGCTGACAGCTTGCCATCTTATACAAGTCAGGATTCTGGTGAGAATTTGAAGGTAGTTGTTGGTTGTGTGTACACTCATCTCATTTTCACCTCAGATAAACAGGTTTTCCAGATTTGCAACAGGAGGCAGTTCCCTCTGTATTCCCCAACAGCCTCAGATGGAGAGAGAAGGCTGTTTGCTTCAGCCAGAGTGAGCTTCTTCTCAATCCCTAGTCATGCAGGAATGCTTTGAAGTTGCACCAGGCATGCCTCCTCCTCAGCTGTCTCATGCAACCCTTTGACGTGGGGGTGAGGAACCTCTTGGCCCACCAGCAGGGCCAATTTGGCCCACAAGGTCATTTCCCCCAAACCACACCCATCTGTTAATCAGCTGACATCACTCTGATGGGTGGGTGACATCAGCTGATGAGGGAGTGGGGTTCAATAACATATAACTGGTGCATGCAGCCAAAGCATCAGGATTTAACACCCCGCCCACTCAGCAGCTGATGAGAGAACTGGCAAGCACAGCATTGCACCCTACTCCCCCTCAGATACATGGGTGGTGGGTTGAATCCTGCTCAGAGCCTAGCAGAGAGCAAGACTGAAGTCACTACTCATCAGCTGGTGAGCAGAGAGTTCAATCCTGTTGGGTGCTGCTTCACCAGATTGTTTGTCCCCTGCAGGAAACAGGCTGGTGAATCTGACTTCACATGTCAACTCTAGACAGATGGGCAGGGCCACCCAGCTAGCTGTCACCTGATGTCATCATGATATCAGGCTGCTGGGTGGCCCTGGCCACCTGTCAAAGCTGGACTTCAGGGGAGAGGGAGAAAAGGTAAAGATCGGGACTGACTCCTGCTTGAAGGAGAGTGCAGCAGACTCCCTTTTGCAGTATAGCTGGAATTTTAAGAGGGAACAGCACTTCTTTCACTGTAGCAAGATTGTTAGCTTCTACTGTGGGTCATGGCCTATCACATTTCACTTGTTGGCCCCAACAAAAGCTGCTTTTGGGAGCCCTGCACAGCATTGTTGAGGCACCCCTTGTTCTACTTCCGGATATCATCAAATCCAGCCACAGCAGTGAGACAAAAGAAACATACGTGTATGCCCCGGGAGGCTACGCCTCCTTCAAACCTTCCTCAAAAACTGTTCCTGGTTTCCAGCATTCCTGACTCAACACACCATTTACATAAATTCATATAATCTTAGATTGAGACTTACGCAGCCAATATCGCTCGCAAAAGATCATCTGCTACTGGTAGCCTGAAGGACTTGCATATAGTCCTGCACTTGTCGCTGGCCAGCAGTCCGCATCTGTACAAACAGAAATGTTTCTCATGGAATTCATTTTTTAAATTAAAATAGAAAAATGTAAAATGCCTGGTTTAAGAGGTGTCAATATCTGCATTTAAAAAGTAGTAACCTGGAAAAGATGGTGGAAAAGCTTTTGGAAAGGAAAGCTTCTTAAAATGCAGTCCAGTGACTGTTCCTTGCCTTCAAGCTGCTCCATTGTGTGGAGCTTTGAGTACCAGGGAAGGCTAATACTCATGCCTACTTATTAGGGTCAAGGGCTGCAGCTCAGAGGTAGGACATTTGCTTTAGCTGCAGAAGGCCCCAGGTCACTCTCCAGTGCCTCCAGATCCTGCTCAAACTCAAAAGCTAGATGGGCCATTGGTCTGACTTCCTGTTCCTTTTTCCTGAGTCACCAGCCAACCTGTCCATCTCAGTGCTTCTGCCAGGGCCTCCCCCTCATGCACCCTCAGAGAAGGGCTGCAGCTTTCTGGCTCTTTTGGCAAAGGAGAGAAAAGTAAAAGAAGAAACCACCACTAGGCACCAGGCTCGTCTGCCCACCCAAATGACACCCACGCCACTCCCCAGAAATCCCGCTTGCTCAAGCACTTTGCCTCCAGGATGCTAAAATGTGCTGAAGGCCAGTGGGAGACAGATTGATATATTTGCTTCCAAACCTGGAGCTTTGAATTAACAGATTGCAGACCAAAACAATTAAGTCAACAGGATTTAAAAATTGTTTCCCTGTAGTAATTAGATTCAGACCATAACAGTGACACTGGATTCTCAGAGCAGCAAAAAGGACAGGCCCTGCCAGACAAAAAAGGGAGGGAAAGAAGATACACTGGGCCTTTCCAAAATGCTGCAAAGGACTTTGAGACAGACAACATATTTTGCCTATGTTCAGTGTAAGGGAAGAAGCAAAGCTCTCCGATCACTTAAAGTAGAAGGACACTCCCAAACCACCAGAGGCAAAGCAAAGGACTTTAAGGTCTACAATCCAAAGCAGAGGAAGTACTGAACTTACTTCCAAGTAGATGTGATTAGGATCAGAGTGTGATTCCCACTAATTCCAATGGGAAAATCAACATGGACAGAGATGGCCTTCCTCACTAAGTGAGGCCACCATATTTCCAGGAGGGGCTTCATAGAAATTAATAGGAAAATCAGCTATTTCCTCATACCTAACGGAAACATCTACATCCAGCTGCTTACAAGCCATTAGCATCAGAAATGCAGAAGCTGAATAAGAACAACTGTTTTGAAAGTTCAGAAGCTGTATCCTACTGACAACATACACCTTCTGTAAATATATTATAACTTCCCTGTTACCCCCTTACACCCTTTAAGTACTTAGCTATGTACACAGTCATTCCTTACTTGCTCCGGTCGTTGTACACAAGCATTGCCAAGAGTTGACCAAAATTCTCAAAGCTATTTTTCTTAAGTTGTTCCTGGGCCACTGCTAGAAGATAGGTGGTATCCATTTCATTCTTATCTCTCAAGCTATAGTATCGCCCAAGGGTCATAATTTCATGTTCTGATAAATTTCTATCTGAGATATTCAACAGCAAATTTCTGAGGAAGAAAAAAAAAGCATATTATAATTGCTTGCATGAAGTGTACCTGAAAAGAGCAACAAATGTATACAGCATTTTCTGAAGTGGCCTTCCGTTAGTACAAAACTGTGTTGGCACAAAACATACTGCTAATTTTTAACTAGCATCTACACTAAATCTTTTCGTTGAGCTTCAACACAATGAAATGGAATGGAAATTAAAAAATGAAATGGAAAAATACATACAGGCATACATAATTTTATTTGTAGGCCGCCTTTCCATAGTTAAAACCATGCTCAAGGTGGCTTACGACATGCAAAAGAACATAATTACAAAAATATCAAAGGTAGTCATAAACAATGAATGAAGCACATCAAAAAGTACACAACCAAACTGAACAACTTCCACATAAATCGTAAGATCTAAAAATAAAGATACAAAAAATTAATATCAATAACAGCAACAACCCCCCTAGCAAAAAAAAATCCCTAAACAATACCCCAACTCCAAAATGTCGTAACTGCTCATAATTGTGCTTTTTGCAGCTGTTTTATCTACTCATCCAGCATAAACACTTTTTTGAATAGCTGCATGTAGAAATAATGACTAATTCATATAACATGGAAACAAATATATTAATTTTTTTAAAAAAAACCTTCTTCAAAAGCAGTTATATTTAGGTGATGCACAATCTACTGATTTGGTAGCAATATTTTTTTGTTATTTTTCTTTTGCTTTCCAGTGTGTTCTGAAGTGGCTTTGCAATAAGAACAAAAAGTAAACTCAATCTGTGTCGAGGCAGCAAGATTTTCTTAAAGCTATTGTGTTGTTAAACTGATTGCACTATAATTTGAAAGTGTTGGTTTGCAAAGTTCTCTTCAAATTATTACACATGTTAAAAAGCACATTGCACAGGATGGGTTTAAGTCATAACAAAAGCCAAATATTTCAAAGAGATATATGGATGCTTGCTGGAAATCAGTATGACTTTTCCTGATATAAGAAATTCTCAGAAATATAAAACCTCAATATGTGCATGGTACTTTGCCATTTGATTTTCATTTCAATACAAAGACACAACAATCATGCACATTACTTTAAACATCCAAACTGAGTCCCTGGATATGATAAAGATCCATCTGTGCTTACAAAACAGTGCCCAGTTGTAAAATATGTTTGTAGAAAATGGATCAAACCAGGCCATTAAAACATAATGCCAAATCATCAACTGGCGTTCCGAGAACAAAATTTGGGATCGCACTTTAGCTTTCAAGGAAAAAGCAAAACAAAGCATCCATTTCCAGGCTAGATGGAAAATAAGATAAAGGGGGGGGGGGAGCACAGCAACTGGAAGCTTCAGAGCAGAGTATAATTTTTGCTATTTTCTGCCCAGAGGACAATGACTTGGAAGTGGAGTTTGAAGATCCTAGTTTAAACATTTCTACTGTTTCAGGCCAGTGTCCTGCAAAACACAGACTTGCAGGGAAATACACTTAATTAAAAGACAAGGAGAAAGTGAAAAAAGTTTGTGTTTCCACAGGGAGGTTTCGTGTTTACTTTGACAATGTTTCTGCACAGATCTGTAATTATTGCATGTATCAAGAAAAACGAAAACATGTATGCATGTTTAGTGACAATTAAATGTGTTTGATGGGATTTATGTAAGTGTGCATAGACTGCAGCCTTAAGGATTTCAAATGACAGAAATTGTCGTATAATGAAAGAACAGGACTGGAAATCAGGAATAGAATATAGGAACAATAAAGTGGGTTTGTCATCTGCTTCAATTTTGCACTCGTCAGTGAGGCTTTTGTGTTCCAACAAGAGCCTTAGGAACAGGGTGAGGTGCGCATCGTCAGAACATGCCAGCAACCAGAGTCAGGTGTGTGGACCAAGGCTTGAGACCTCACACCTCTTTTTAAAAAATGGATCTTGGGCAGCTGGAAAACCTTCTGTCTGAATCTTTAGAGAGCAGCTTCTAATCAGAGTGGGAAACGCCGATGAACTGGATGGTTCAAAAGTGTGACTCAGTGTAAGGCAGCTTCACATGTCTGAGGCAATATACACACCATAGATTTAAAGCAAATTGGGCCTCCCCATAGACTACAGTAGTACCTCAGGTTACAAATGCTTTGGGTTACAAACACTTCAGGCTGCAGACTCTGCTAACCCGGAAGTAGTACCTCGGGTTAATAACTTTACCTCAGGATGAGAACAGAAATCGTGCGCCAGCGGCACGGCGGCAGCAGGAGGCCAAATTAGCTAAAGTGGTACCTCAGGTTAAGAACGGTTTCAGGTTAAGAGCGGACCTCCAGAACAAATTAAGTTCGTAAGCAGAGGTACCACTGTACTGGGAACTGTAGTTTATTAAATGTGCAGGGGGTGGGGTGAAAATGTGCTTTAAGAGTAGGGTGTGTATGCAGCCTGTGTGTATTCACTGCACCTATCATTTATAGCAATAAGACTGCCAAAACTCCACACAATATGTCCATCCTACCAAAAGATACAAATTCAGGTCAGAACAAGACTCCATAGGTGCTCCACAGGTACCACTGCTAAGGACCTTGTGTTAGTTAACCTGTTTGTGCTCTATGTAATAGAGAAAGCCAATATCCAACATCCTAGTAGAGTTTCTCTCTCTGTTATTGATGATAGGAACCTCACAGAAGATACCCTAAACTTAAACTGCCTTTCGTCTAGGCATTCAGAGACTTACCTAAATTCATCATAATCAATAGTGGTGGTGTGTTGAGGATCAGCAGCTGCAAAAATCTGCTTAATCTCTCTTGATCGAGGTTCCCCTATCGCCTTCAGTTTGTCCAAAATTACGCAGATATTGGCCATAGGAAACTGTAAAGAAAGGGTCCAGGTGAGACTAACAGAACATATATTTAATACATACAAAGTACTAATGCACAGCAGCTTGAAAACTACAGTAGCTAGTTATTCATATCCTTTATGACAAAGACATGCATTAGTTGCATTATTTTTAAAACACCAGCACTGAATCCCTAAGTAGCTTTTATAAAAAGTTTTCAAAGTGATGCCATGCTCAACCTGAGAAAATCAGTGCCAGTCAAAGACATTGTGCTGCATAAGATGTGGCAACCCCCCCACATTTGGACTTGTTGCAGAATCTTACTTCAGCACCGGAAGTGGAACAGCATTCACCATTTGGGGATCTTGCACAACAAATCAGAATGAATGTTCAATAAATAGTGGTTGGCATCTAATCTCCCTGCAAGCTTTGTTCAAGCACATCAGGATGAATGTCAGGTTGTCTGGAAGTGACCCTAATGCAACTTTATTGAAACATGGCTATTTCATTAGAATACGTTATAACCCATAACAAACGACTTTTTAAAAACAGTGTCCCTAGTGCTGTACTATCTTTTTCAGGATCCTAATTTTATCTCTATTTGGTTGCTCTTTCTCCCAAGGGCTCTCCTTTGTGGAGAAGGAACCATAACAACTATCAGATGTTCTTATGGATTTTGTTTGGTTAACTTCGACTCCTTTATCTTTTGCACAGGAAAATTAACTGGTACAGTGCAGACTGTATCAGCGGTTCTCTTTTTTGCTTTTGCTGATTTATTCTTCCAGGAACAAAGGCGGGATTAGGACATTATGAAAGTCAATCTTCGAGCCTGAATCATCAGGCACAAAGTGCACTCCATGACATTTACCAAAGACATTATTTGGTATGTATCTCGCAGAGAACAGGTTGAGAACATGGACCCGTTTTTCTCACCGGGTCGTTTTCAAATGAGACAACGGTGGCTCTGTGTTGATCTTGGGGGTGAATAAACAGTGGTTTTCAGAGCCACCATTATTTAAGCAAGATAATAAAACTCCATATGCTTTAAAGGCCAAATAAGGATTGGAAAGCACAGCTTGCCTCATTTGCATGTTTCTCCATGTAGTTGAAAGCATACTCATCAGCATCCACCAAAAGAAAGACGTGTCCATGGAAACACACTTTAGCTCCGACATACAGATCCTTTGCTGTGTAGTACTCAGACAGTTCAGCCTTATATAGCTCTTGCCCAGGCTTCTTAACACGACCTCTTTCCAGGAATTTCCCACCAATTATCCCTGTAACAAGAGAACAATAAATAACAAGTTATATATTTCAGAAAGAAACCAAAGAAACTGCACCCTCAAATTTCCTATCAGCCAACTGGCCATACCACAATATTTATTTCCAGCTTTAAATGCAGATTCCTTGATATGGCCATTTCAGTGTCTGACAAAGGAGTTCCTCATCATTCCTCCCACCCACAACAGCTAAGTGCATCCCTCATAAAGCTTCTTCTATGGGTTGGGAATGGTGTGGGATGTGGTACAGGAGCCTGCTGGGAAGGAAGATGAACGTGACCCACTGATTTCAATAGGTTGGATTCCACATTATGTTAACTTAAGGAATTCCTGGAAGTAGGGGAATGGGAAACTTTCCTTCCATCAATTTCTTTAAGTTATCTTATCATCCAAGCCTAAGGTGATTGCCATCAGTCACACATTGTTCAGGAGTGTCGCCGGCCCTCAGGAGGCTTTTCAAGGGGCTCCTGTGGCTGAAAGGAGATGGGAAACTTTCCATGCATAAACTTCCCTAAGTTAGTTCATCCTAGAATCCAAGTCATTGAAATCAATGGGGAAAGTTAGTTATCCCTGACCTTTGGGCCATGCAAGCTGGGCTGATGGAAGCTCAGATGAACATGTGGAGGTACCACCTGGTCAACCCCAGATTTACTAGGTACTTTTATAGTCTGCCATTTTCCATTGTGGAATGGAAGTCTTTATGCTCTCAGGGAGTCCACTATCCAGGCACCGACCCAACCAGAGACCCTCTTAGCTTTCAACTAAATGTCTGCTGTAGCATGTGCCCTCAGATCATTCCCTTGGGCATATAATACTTTGGGCTGAACAAGCAGTACACGAACTCTGGTATGCCTGTGGTTCATTTCCTGCTTATATCTGCAATCCCAACCAAAAGCCCCAAAGTATGCATTAGGCATCATAAAATGTTTCACATGTATTATTTGGTGATATAAGTGTCGTAAAAAGGGATGGGCAATACAATGAAATTCCATTTAGAGTCCAAATTATAAGTAAATGCAGAACCTGCAATGCTTTATTCAACCTGAGTTTGGTTCAGAAATCTTCCTTTCACAATAAAACTGAAAGGTGAAAAATCCATTAAGGTAAAATTCAGGATCTGACTTAAGCCTGTAAAAGCATGAAAATTTAAGAGTCAAGAATAGAAGCCAGGTCACAACAGCTTCCTCCCATCTAGTTACTGATGCATATAAGACCATCAGTTTGGGCAGACAGCTGCATTATCTAGTCAACAAAAGCTTTTAATGCCATTATTGGTTCTGGGTTTCTTCACTTAGAGACATTTACTTTCTAGCAACTATAAAATAATTTTTGCAATGAAAAAATACATGGAAAAATAAAACCAATTATTCAGAAGATACTGACAAAGACAGCACAGCCTAAACTACACACACACACTCTCTCTTTTTCTCTCCCTCTAGTGTAAGGATCTGGGAGGTTGGAGAAGGTGCGGTATTTTGTTTTCAGAAATACAGCACAACACAAAGTATACCATCTTGTTTACCCGAGCACAAACAGCACCTAGGAAAGAGTTTCTATCACTTCCTCTTGTTGCAATTCCCCAGAATGATGGAGTATACCGGACCCAACCTTCTTGTATGAATTTTGAGGGTGATGATAAACAAGCCTGTCCCTATTCCTATCACCACTAGCTGAAGAAAGAATGGCTACTAGTCTTTATCAGCTGTTATCACAGATGGGGAATTTGTGGCCTTCCATATGTTGGTCTTAGTCTGAACTCCTGTCATCCCCAACCAACGGCCATGCTGCCTGGAGCTGATGGGAGTTGGAGTCCAATGACAGCTGGAGGGGCACTGGCTACCAATCCCCAGGCTATCTGATGGCAGTAAATGTCTCTGAACACCAATTGCTGGGAATCACAATTTGGGGAGAGGAGTGTTGTGTTCAGGTCCCACTTCCAAGCTTCCCAGAAGGATCTGGTCAGCCAAGCACAGGAGTCTTTAAAAAGCCAGAAAAGCTCACACATCCCTTAGGGTTGCCATTGGAGCCTTCACCCTAGCCTTCACACACCAGCAAACTACCCAACCTATTGTCAAGTCTCCCAACCCGCTGACACTACCCTATCTCGAAAGATATGCACAACTGCCTCTGAGGCAACAGGAGCCACAAAATGCACCAGATAATTATCATAAATACTGGGAGAGAAAAGGGTATAATCGCCTTCCATCACCCCTGCCCCACCCACCAACAATGAACCATCATCCAAATCCAACAGACTCTACCACCTGCGATCCATTTAGGCCTGGGAATTGCAGTTGCATTGCATAATCTCCTTAAAAGCTAAACTGCATTAAATTCTCAGACCACCAGTACATTACAGAAGCATCAGGAAAGTGCACCTAAATTTGCTTTCCCCCGCCCCCCATACAGCATGCTGCATATTAAATGCCCATACAAAATCAAGGACTCTTTTGCTACCATGGAAAATGGTGGATTTCAGTTTAGACATCTCTATCCAATTACGCAGTTTATGGCCAGAGACAGCAAGAGCTTTTATTGGTGATTAACACCTGAATCAGAACAAATTGGGGGAGGGGGGCTGACCAAATTGGAGGAGGAGGAGGCTACCAGAGGACATGCAGCCTCTGAGGTTGTGATTTTACACAGCCTTGTATTTAAGGATTTGCCTGGTAGTGATAGGATCTCTCCCCATCATAGAAATGCCCTCCTTTCTTCCTCTGCTAGCCCCCAACAGACTAGCAAAACATTATTCTGCAGGGCAGGGACTTTTGTAGGCTTGTAGACAAGACTGCTAGCGGGAAGGTAAACGGCGTTTCCGTGTGCAGCTCTGGCTCGCCAGAGCAGCGATGTCACGCTGGCCACGTGACCCGGAAGTGTCTTCAGACAGCGCTGGCCCTTGGCCTCTTTGAGTGAGATGGGCGCACAACCCTAGAGTCTGTCAAGACTGGCCCGTATGGGCAGGGGTACCTTTACCTTTTTAGACAAGACTGAATAGCAACCTATGTGTCCAGGGCATACAAACATGCTACAACAATTTGGGTTAGGGTTAGGGTTAGGGTTAGGGTTAGGGTTAGGGTTAGGGTTAGGGTTAGAAATCAGCAAATGTTTAAAGATTCCTGCACATTCAAGTCTTCACCCTCAAAGGAGTTTGGCCACTGTGTCTCTGCATGATCCATTGTTATGCTGGCACGAGTTCGTTCCAATCCAGCTCTGCTAGGGGTAGGTAATCCTGGGATGGTGCTACCATTTCTAACACAACAGGTCTGTCTGCCTTCAAATGTGTGTGCCTTGTGTGTCCCATACGAGTTATTTCTCGCATTTATTTCCGCCCAACTGACGAAGGTTGTGATCCTTTAATATAAATAAATAACTAAGGCCCTCTGCCCTTTTCACTAGAATTACCTGGAACTGAATCTGCCTCTCTCACCTGTATTTCGCTGGGGAGGCTCAAACACTTGAATGGTGTCATCACTCAGATAATAAGAAACAATGAACTTCCGGTCTTTGTCAATGGGATCAGTAGTAATAAATTGTGCAAGAAATCGCAGTAAATTACTTTCGAGGCCTTGCCTGTAATAGCAGAAGAGGTACAAATTCAAGATGTGTCTCCTTTTCCTTTACATGGAGAAGTCCTGCCATTTGTTTAGTAAAGTAAATAAAAAGCTAACAGTCTTCGGTCAACTTCTACAACAGTTTGAACCGCTGAGAAGATTGCCATTACCCATGCCCAGGTTTTGCCTTTAACGAGTTTGTTTTTGTGTTTCCAAACACATTTTTGTTTGGGGGGTGGGGCGGAATAACCAACCTAAGCTTAAGCAGTATATTAGAAGCTGTTTACATTCTAAAAAGTGACCACTCTGTGAGGTATCTGATTAAAAAAGCAGCATACAATTTTACAAACTAAAGCAATAAATTGTAAATGGCACTCCAATAACAATGGATTCTATACCACACCAGACAAGAAACACATGATTTTATGGATCTGGAGTTACTTGGCAGGACACGACCACACACTACCCCCCGCCCCTGCTCAGGTGAGGTACCAATAAAGGAGACCATACAGTTGAATGGGATCAAATCAGGCCACAACTTTATTGCCTACAGATGAAATGGTTTGGCACAGGCATTGGGTAAGCATTTATTTCCGGGCTGCCTACCGGAAATGACATCAGGGTCAACCCAGCAGCAGGGATTCCTATGACTTACATCAAATAGGGGGATCCCCGCCTCTAAGAGTGCTGAGGCCCAAGCCCCCCGTCTGGGCAAATGGTCAGAAGCAACTCCATCACGGATCCCTTTAACAGGGTACCCTATTTCTGGAGGGGAAGGGAAGGGTACAACCCCCCCCCCCACACACACACACCAAGGCTAAAAATCCCCCGGGTCTTGTGCTGAGCTTGAGCCAACAAAGCCCGGCAACTGTGATCCCACAAAGAAGAGCTGGGCATTGGGGGCTGGTGTGAGCTATTTTAAATCCCTCAGGAGTGGGCCTGAGGGAAGCCTGATTGTTCCCGAGAGCCTGTCCCCTGAGAGCCCAGCCCTCCGCACCACTGGCCAATTTGGCAGGCTGACGCAGAGCAGGATTTCAAGCCAGCAGTGGGAGCTGAAGCTCGTGCTCCGGCAGGGGTCAGACGCCGACACCCAGCCCTGCATCGTCAGCAGGAGGGGAGGCACTGGCTGTCCCACAAAGCTGCTGCACCACCAAAAAGGGGGTAAGCGGACATGCCTGGGCTCTCCCTCCATCATTCTGCTAATAAAAACTCCCAAGCAAACCATAGTAGCACAGAAGCACTGATTCCAAAAAAAGTTTAACAAAACCCAGAATCCCTTACAAAACTGATAAAGCATCACTAGGCAGCACAGCATGTGATTAGACAGTGGAAACAGGAAAAGTAAATGGGAAAACAAAGGAAGGAGAGAGCAGAATCCCTCCCCCATGACATACTGGACACTAGTGTGTCACTATTGTGGTTCTTGTTATCTCTTTTAGAGCTAAGCCTTTGAGATTAATGAAAACAGGCATGCATGGTAGGAACTCAGACTCTAAATTCTGAAAATCTATTATCTGCTTGACTCATAAGAATTATGAATATTGCAAAGCCCTTTTGTAAAATCGGTTGACATAAAAACGTTTAATGGTAATTTCCCTCCCCCTCTCACTTTCCATTCAGGAATCGAGGGGACGGGTAGGTTCCAAATATTGCCTTTGCTCAGGTACCTGTCTTTTTCCATGAATTTCTTGAAGTCTTTTTGGGGTGGTTTGGGAAGCAAGCCCGTGCAGGAGCAAAGGGAGTCCTCTTCAGAGCCAAATCCATGATACGGTGGGAACTTTCTTTCGACTTTCGGAGGAGGTGGCGCTTTGTACGGAATTGGAGTAAAGTCCTCTGTAACACAGAATTGGCAACTGACATTTTACTGTTCTGTTCCTGAATATGTTAAGAATGGCTCTGCATTTCAAGATATGAGGTCTCAATCTAAGGAAACAAAAGTGTTCTCCCCTTTTGGCAGATATATTTCTGAAGAATAACGTGTGCATTTTAGAAAAGCAAATGTTTCCCCTAAACAGGAAAGCCCAATTTTGAAAATATTTTTCAAGTTGTTTCCTCTGGGAGCATACTGTGATTGATATTTTTCTCTGCTTTCTGTCAACTTCTCTCTATGGATGGGAAAAACCGAAATGTTTCCGTGAGCCTTGGGAGACTGCCAACAAACAAAAGTCCTTCTTATCTTTGCAATGGGCTCAGCCTTTTCAAACCTGTCTTTTCCACTCTGTGTTCTTTTCTTAAATGCTGCCTTAATCCCGGTGAATTGATTTGCACTCATCTCATAAACATAATTTACTCGTTGACATCATTACCATAGTCAACAATGTGTAACTTGCATGGGAGCACCCAACCTTTTACATAGTGATGGCCGGGTTAAATAAAACTATTTGGGGGTTAAGCCAATTCATTTCCATTGAGTTCACTTGGTTTATATCAGTACATTTTTGCTGTTTAAAAATAATAATCATGGACAGACATCCACACATGGCGGTTGAAAAAACAAACAAACAACCAGATCTGAGAAGGATGCATGTGCAGAATTAGAAAGTAATGGTGGGCATGTGTCCTTTGAGAAGAAAGAAATGTAGCGTTTTCCAATGTATGGGTAGCCTGGTGCATCTGGGTTTCAGGGCTTGCATAACAAATGTGACTCTGATTACAATCTCTCTTGCATACCAACAGTGCCATCTAGTGCAACGCAAGCGGATGCACTAAAGAAAACTTGCATGTTGAAATGGCGTCCCAAAAGAGGCCAAAAAAGCGGATGGGCAGGGGAACAGCTTACTTTCCTCCTACCAGGCAGTTCACAGACTACACTGGCTTCAGTCTGAGATCAACAGGGATATATTGTTCAATGGGCCCTGAATTAAGAGAAGCTGCTTTCCTCCCCCCAGGAACATTTTTGCCACTTTGCTTGCTCAGGAGGTGGGTAGTGACAAAAGCCTTCCCCCAAAGCAGCCGCAGATTGCCTTTAGCTGAAGGATGCCAGGTAGAGGAATTTTAGAGACAAGGAGGTATAAACTCTAGCAAAAGTTAACAACCTTTTAGTACCACCTATCTGAATTATTTAGGGTGATGCTTAAATCTCCAACTGCATTCAATGATAATTAAAAGGGCTGAACTTTAACTGGATGAATCTGCTATTTTCATTTTTCAGTCTTAAGTGCAGTAAGCCCACACTTCCACATCAGTTTATGCTTTTTATCATTACTAAAGTGCTCCCCAAACTTCATGTGCATTTTAGTGCACATTCCTCCTAATACAAAGATGCATAAAATCATGCATGGTGTGGTTACAGAGACAGATTTTCTCCCTCACTTGTAATATTAGAACTCGTGGACAGTGAAACTTAGTGTTGGAAGATTCAGAGCAGACATCAGGAGGTACTTATTTACACTTGTTGGCATCCATCTGTCTCAAAAGACAATGCAGTGCACTTCCAGGGGCAAAGTCAAACCACTGGAGTATCACAGCACCCATTGTGGCTGCAGAGACCAGTAACTCATAACTGCTGCCTCCCACATTGTTTTTGCTGCTTGGGCAGCACTGAAGTTATCTCTCTGGGGCACAAGCCTGGGCAGAGTGTATGGAGGTCCTGGGCTGCCCAGACAACAATTCCCCCCTTTTGGCCTCGCTGATGTGGTCCAGTATGCCATCTACTTCCTCGCCTAAGTAATCAATGTTGAAACCTATGTCAATCTAATCCTGAAATAATTGCTGGGTTAACTTATATAAATAATTTACCACACATAGATAGGAGCAATCTAAGTAAAAGTAATTTATACTGCATAAGAAAAACTGCATTATATGCAGATTTAAGTATATTTACTCAGAAGTAAGTTTCATCGATTTCAATGAGACTTACATTCAAGGAATTATGTTTAGAACTGTAGTTCCAATCAGCAATATATTCAGAAACTGATTAGGGGTGAAGTCAGCAGAGAAATATTTCCCCCCTCAAACTGTAAAGTTATCCTGACATTTTCTAAAGTAATGAAAATATAACAGCAAATGACAACAGAAATGCCAGTAGATTTAGTGCAATCTGTGATAATTAGGATTTCACAATAGTACAATCAACTTGTTATTTTCTCTAAGCAGTGATGTTTTTAAAAGAATGTGACAGAGAACAGCTTTAAAAAGATTAGTTAACATATATCTCTGTGCTGAACACATCTGTCGTCTTTTGGTGAGTGGAGAAATTTTCGTTTTTGAACTCAAGTAATTTCTTGTCAGAGAGATAATGCATGGCATTTTGCCAAAAAAACAAAGCAAAACTTCCAATATATCCATCACATGCAAATATATAAACACTGGCTTTAAAAGATTACTCCAATTTATAGTGCGTTAAAAATAGAGTTGTTGGGAAATTATGCCTCGAGGGGAATCCACGCAGCCCCAGATTTTGTGGGGAAATGTAGTAACATCTGCCTAGAGTTCAGTTGTGTTCCAGAGGTTTCCCCTGTCACCCGGAATTCACTAGAAGCCTCTAATCATGAGGCTGCATAGGAAGCTGCCTTGCGCTATTTGTAATCTAGCCCAGTATTGTCTTCTTTGACTGGCAGAGGACTTTCCCATCGCCTTCTAACTGACCTTTTAACTAGAGATGACAGAGGTTAAACCTGGAACCTTCCGCATGCAATCCAGGTGCTCTAAAACTGAGCTATGGCCCCTTCCCATAACCCCGTGGTGGGCTGATAATGTAATCGGTATTTACATAGTATCTTTTGTACCCTGACACAATCTGTCCAGAGGTGAGTACAGTGCAGATTCTGCTCTTCCTCCTGTCCCCAATGAGTTATTTATTTCATGTTGCGTATATTTATGATCCACCCTTCGCCAAATGGTCCCCCAGGGCAGGAACGTACACATAGCATTAAAACTAAGTTTTATGTTGTTTCAAAGCTATCGGTTGGGGCAGGGCCTATGTATTTGGTACAGCCGACAGCAAGTGTGAAGGGCACAGATTTGTCCCGCCCGTGCACAAGAACTTCTGTCTGCCCACAAAAGGCTTCGTTCAGAACAGAAGTCATAAATACGTAAGCTTGCTCAGATCAGTCACAAATGCCTGGCGTAAAGAGATGGTTGAGAGTAGCAATCAGGTTAGAGAATTGCCAGGGGGGGTGGTAAATGAAAAAGAGGCCATATATGTACAACTGATTCGCAGAGCAATGAACTCTGGCTGGCACCTGTGAGACCAAGAAAGTCCATCTTTCAAGCTCTCTTCTTTCCTCCTGTTACTTTGGCTCACACAAACAGAGCCCTCATGTGAGCCGTTAAAAACTTGGTCACCACAGGAAATCATGTATGAGGTGGCTATGATCCCTAAAACACACAGTCAGTTCAACATGATTAATATTTTTTCCCCTAGCATATTTTAAAACGCTTTGTTGGTCCAAATTCTCTCTGTGTATGTTATTACTCAATACAGTGCCTCAGTACAAGGACCTGGTCCAGATTCCAATGAAAGAAATGTAATACCACTGAGTGGAATTCAACTAAGTTTTAAACAAAGTAGACCCGCTGAAATGAATGGACATGACCAAGTTAGGTCCATTCATTTCCATATGTCTACTCTGAGTAAAATGTTGTTGAATACCACTCACTGCTTTTAATGGTTCTGGATAGCATCCTTCTGCTCTAATCTAGCAGTTGGTATCATCAGTGGTAAGACTAGTAAAGTCTTCTCCATCCATTTAAATGGTGGACCCATATCTGCATTGTACAAGTGGAGCTGTTTCATTTGCTGAAGCAACTAAGGCAGCCAAAACGGCAGGAATTCCATTATTCCTTCACTGGGCATAATCTACATTTTTGTTTCTTACTAAATATATTGTTTACATAGATTTCAAACCTAAACCTGTCCTAGGAATACAAAACTACTCAAAAATATTTTTACCAAAAAAAAAAAAGACCCCCCCCCCAAAAAAAAATAGCCACTCCATGTAAATCCACAGTTCAAAATTAGTACATAAAAGTAGCAGTACTGTTACTTACTGACTCCATACTTTGTCCTATAATATTCTTTGGTAAATTCATCACAATCGCAGAGAACTATCTTTCTTCCCCAAACATTGATTACTGACCCTATGCTCAGGTCACAGTCTTTATAAAATTCTTGGTGCACTGCTCCTGTCTAGCAATGGGAAGGAAAAATACAAAAGTCTATATGAATCTCACATTGAAATGAAAGCTTTTTGGGGAAGTGGAAACTTGGCATAACATAAAAGAGGTGAGTGTAACAAAACGTTTTATTTCACCACCACCTTCATTCCAACAAATGCTATAATACAGAAACAGAAACATTGGATTTTGTGGTGTGCATATTATTATTTTTTTAAAAAGGAATCTTGCTTGCTTCACATAGCACATACGTGGAGATCAGAAACAAATAAAGTTGCCTTCTGTAAAGTATAATTACAGAAACTAGCTTACCTTACGATTGTCCAGAATGTAACGGCCTTTATTTCCTACTAATCCTCCAAACACATTCAGGACTGTCCGATCTGTGATTGTACCAGGCTGGTACAGTCCAATTGGACCATACTGGGGGCCAGGGAGGGAGAGGAATAGGCTGTTAATATCTGTAACTATCAGGGCAACATAAAAGAATATCCTGCATTATCTGGTACCTGAGGCTCTACAAAATACGGGGAGGTCACCTAATGCCAGGTCAGGCTACCTGTCCACCTGGCACAGCACTGCCTACTCAAGCAGAGGTCTTTTGCATCACCTGCCACTGATACTTTCAGCTGGAGATGCAAGAAAGTGAACTTGAAACCTTCTGCCTGCAACACATATACCACTGAGCTATGATCTGCACTCTTATTCCATATCACTAATATCTTATTTATTTCCTTATATTTCTATATATTTCTTATATTTCTATATATAGTATTTTTATATATTTATATTATACATTTCTATATTTTCTTATATTTATATTAGCTTATTTATTTTCTTACATTTCTGCTTTCTCTTACAACCTAAGGTGGCATAATGTGGTTTCCCTTTCTAAACCACTGAGCCTCATGGGCTTGCCGATCAGAAGGTTGGTGGTTCAAATCCCCGTGACGGGATGAGCTCCTGTTGCTCACTATGGATAGCAGGGTGCTGGACTCAATGGACCTTTGGCCTGATTCAGCACCACTCTTCTCCTGTTCTTCTCCCATGGAAATGAATAGAACATGGACCACAGGTGGGTAGTTGGCACCTAATACACCCCAGTCATCTTAGGAAACAAATGAATAATGACTACCAGCCATAGTTTTCATATATATATAATTTACCTTGGGTAGCTTCTTCCTATTGAGGAATAAAGGCACGGCATCCCGACCTGAATTCAGTGGTATCACTTCTTTTATTTCAATGGTGTCATCAGCCAAAAAATAATGTAGCACCACTTCTCGGACATCCCCAAACATGCTTTCAGTGTCATCCCAAACACCGTAAAAACGTAAAACGTGTCCGTCATGCTCCAGAAATTGTTGAAGTGTATCAAAGCGCTCATATGGACGTAAAGGTTTCATACTATCTATCAACTGCAGGTCAGGAGAGACGAGATGAAAGCTTTTCTTATGTACAGAAACATCTAGTTTTCATGATAAGCATTATTTCTAAACATTTCAGCAGCTTTTAAAAATGTATTCCTTACAGGAGCCACAAGGGTTGGAGCCAGGAACGCCCACTCTCTGTTGCTCCTTGTGATGAGTCATTCAGGATTTTCACAATGCTGGGGTATATGTCAATTGGGTTAGGCAGGTGGAATATATGCTCAATGTAAGCAAGCATCTGAATAACGCTTTCACATTAAAACAGTTTCCGTAAAGTGAGGTGCTTGAAATCTACTTTTAAAACTTATAAAACTGAAAACCCTCAGTAAATAGCAATACTTCTATGACTACCTTACCATCAGGCGACATTTTATTTTTAGCTATGTAATTACCTGTGGAAGGGGTAAAAGGTATGGCTTTTTTTCTTCCTGAAGTTTGTCCTCCCCATATAAAACAATACTAAACAATAAACTAAACTGTGCAGTCCTTATTAATCAACTGGGGGGTTTTCTGTTCTCAAAGGGACCTGTCAGTATTCTTTAAAATTATTAACTTAACTTGTTAGATCAGGGAGAGCATGAAATGGAGATGGCAGAGAGAAGGACAAAAGAGAGTCAGGAGCGGTGGGTGGAAGGGCTGGGAAAGAAAATATGTGAAGAAGAAATTGTTCATGTCCAGAGCTGGAACATCCTAGTGATGAGACAAAACAGCCTATGGGAAGTCCATGGTGCCCTCCAGAACTTGTGGACTACAGCCCCCATCAGCCTCAGCCAGCATGGTCAACACCAGGGATGAGAGTTGTAATCCAAAACACCTGAAGGTTACCACATTGCCTACCCCTGCCCTAGGCATTGTACGAGTAGCATCAGAATAAGCTTGTGTACTTTCAGAAGGCTGAACTTTTACCTTCAAATTGCAATGAAATAAACCTGGGTGAATTGGGGGCAGAGGAAAGGAAGAATGAAGGAAGCACAAAGCAAAGAGAACTACCTCCACCTTCTAATTTCTTCAGAACACTTACTGCTGATATTGTGACATCACAGAAGCAAAATGCAGAAGGGGCAAGAGGAAGACTGGGAAAGGAGTCGAGGAGAAAGCAGGGATCCAAGATAAGAAGGGATGGGAAAGGAGATCTTTTTGCCTCCCTATCAGCACACGGGTCCCAGCCACTGGTTAATCTGCCTTGATGTTGCAAACTCGAAAAGTAATCATCATAAAACATTAAAAACTAATGCAACAGCTGTGAGGAAAGAGAGAATTTAGTTTAGTTGGGAAGGACATAAGTGGTAGGAGAGCTGTGGATATAGCAGGCTAATAACCAAAGCAGTGTAGTAAATAAGAGCTCTGGACTTTGGCCAGGAGGAGCTGAACTAAAATCTTTTTGCTCAGCCATGAAACTCAGTGGGTGGCCTTGGACAAGTCACTATCTCTCTGTCCATTGCACAAAGTTGTCGTGAAGCAAAAGTGGAACAAATTCCAGGTAAACCAGCCTATGCTGCTTGAAGGAAAGATGGAATAAAAGCATGATGCAAGTAATAACCTAGAAGATGTCAGTACTCTGAGGAAAGTTTCTCACAGGGCCTGGGGACCTGAAAGTGCTGCTAAAGGGAATGAGTATACAGAGTGCAGGGACTTTGAATTTCACAGACAGACATAATAAATCATTATACCTTGTATTATAGATGACCATAACAAACCGATATTGCTGTTGTTAAACAGATATTTCACAAGATACACAGAGATGAAGACATAAAAAGTAACAATATGGTAGGTGTTCACTTGGTGGAGGGGGGCAAACAACCCATAAAGAAGGTGAATCTAGGGTGCCACCATTGAGAAGGCCCTTTCCCTCACTTCATTTGGTGGGGACACACAGAGCAAGTTTCCCATTATGTGTTTATTTCGTTGTTCATTGCTACATGTACATCTCCACTTTTCCCTTCAAGTTGGCATGCATGGCTTTTACCCCCACCCCATTTCATCCTCCTAACAACTCTGTGATGTAGTTTAGGCTGAGAGATGATCACTGGGACAAGTTCACCCAGTGAGCATCATGGTGAAATGGGGATTTGAATCTGAGCCTCCCAGATCCTAGTCTAACACTCTAAACACCACACCACATCAGTGTTATTGACTACTACTATGCTTTTCATGTCTTTCTTCTGTGGCTAATTTTTATGTTGTCTTTCGGGGGGCGATTGTTCTTTGTAACTGGCCTGTTTTATTGATAACAGCTTTAAGTTTAGTTTTCAAGAAAAGTGGAGTATAAATGCCAACACAGAGAGCTAAAATATACTACAGGCGCCACTCACTTATCAGTGAAATATACTGTTGAAGGAGTTGTATTCTACAGTGCATTATTATAACAACAGAGAGATGAACAATTCTCTAAATCTGCCATGGACTGACGCAGCAGTCCTCCTGGAGAATAGATCACAGTTAGATTTGCCCGATTTAGCTGGGCTTAAGATATACATTCCCAGTCAGTTATTTTACATGCCAGCTAAAACACCAAGTATGGTAAATAAATAACAATGGCAATATAAATAGAAATATAGCTTCCCCAGCAGTTGTTATATGCAGTTCAACTAAAAACAGTTCCATCACAATTCCTTTTAGAGACAGAGGAACGGATAAGGGAGGAAGATTAACAATGCAATTCCATACATGTCTACTAATAACTACCTACATGTCTTACTCAGAAGTAAAGAGACATACAGGAGATTGTACTGTAATCCAATTAAGGCAATATAAAGCCATGCTCTGTGGCTTATTGTCATCATTTTGCAGTGCAAAATATTTTTATTTATTTATCAAAATTTGCAGTTCGCAAAGGACAAAGGATCACCACCCTCTTCCTACAGTTTCTGATTCCTTTTGCCTCACGTCATCCTGCAAAAGAACTGTAATGCTGGCATAAGACAGGACAAACAATACCACAGAAAGTGGCTTTAAATGCATCTAAACGTTACTAGTATCAATATGCTTAAACTAGGATCACAAAAGAATTTGCCATTCAGAAGGTTGCCATTCAGAAGTTAGATTGTTGCCATCCCAAAATATATTACAAATTGGAACTATAATAATTGTGCATGTTCATGGTAATGTTTTAGACTACAGCTAGGTTTCTGACAAATGACACTGAAGGTCATCAGTAAAATGTAGAAGGCAGGTTAAGCTTGGCCAATATATGACAGATCAGGAGATTTATTCTACTTAATCTCTCTCTGGAGTATTTATTTATCACTATGTTTCTCTCCCAGGCTTTAAAACAAACTTGCTATGAATACATTACACCCTCATTCAGCAAAACAAAATGTCTACCAAAACATTCAGTGGGATCAGCAGGAAAACAATTGAATTGGAATTGTACTACAAGGAATATATAGATGGACAAAGCAAAAGTTTCATATACTGGGGGCTTTTTGCAATTTTTAAATTTATTTTAGAGACCTGAAGGCCTACACTCAGCAGCTAATTTTGCATCAGTAAGTAAAATCTAGCTCACATCTTCATAACAACTTTACACTGCCTTTCTGGTTTTTGCACCCTAGAACCTAGGTATGCTTCTCCACAACACTCAATGACTATCTGCTTTTCCTAGCGGATGCTACCCTGATTTTCAACATTCCATGACTTAATCTGTCCACTCAGGAATGAGAATATATGAGAATATTTTCTGACATCACAGCTAATCAACCTTTGGTCACAAGCGAGTTGCAGAAACAGTAGGAAAAATTCCAGCTGCTTATTGCCCGCGTCTCTACAACCCATTTCCCCACAATTATTTCCTTAGCTCTCTGCTTCTATATGTACCTCTTCATAAATTGTTCAATTTCCCCAACCATGTGTTGTCTAGCTGTTACCAAAGAATCTCTTTCCCTCCTCCTCTCAACAATATCTCACTTCCCATTACTTCAGCTCTGTAGTCTGAACTTTGGTCGCTGCTAGCTAAATTCCTTTTTATTTTCCCTTCAGGCTCCATCTTTAGTCCCATACTCCAATCCACTGCTTTATTTTCCAACGTCTTTCCCTAGTTTTCCCTCAGGTACAAGAAACTTAGGTATCCTTTCTCTCAGTTTCGCAGGCCCTCTGGTTCCTTACAGGTATCCTGCAGGATAAACTAGTGCGTTTGTGAAATGAGTGGTTTTCAGCCATAACATGGGACCTTTCCTCATCTCTCCTTTTTTCGTATTGTGCTTATCAGCCCATTCTTCCTTCAGCGACTTGACTTGCACCTCCCTAGATTTCTTATTCATCAATCCCTACTCTATTCCATGTGAACAGAACACAACAATTCCTATCCCTGGGAACTGGATGGGATCTTTCAGCAACCTCATTTCCTTGGGGGCCCCCTTACTGCAACCCCCTTTTGCTTCCATCCATCTTTCCCTTAGGTTTCTGCTTCTAAGGCCAATGGTCGCCTACTAGGTCCTCATCCCTTTATCCACTCTGACACTGGACCATCTTTCAGTTCCCTACCTCCTGTGTCCCCTCCTTATTCAGTGTCCTCTCCTTAGCCTCATTGCCTATCCAGAGCTCCAGTCTCTTAGCCCCACCATCCTGCCAACAGCCCATCATTTCTCCAGCACTTAAGGCCCATGAATCCAGATCTTATGAGCCCACATTAAATCTCCATCAGTTCAACCATATGGGTTACTATCATCTAAATGACTGTTTATCTGACAAGGCTACCCTTGCCATAAAATGGTATTATAGACAAGCAGGCATTAGACATCAGTAAACATTCAAGATTATTTTTTTTAGAATTCATCTCTACCAGAAAGAGAGCACCTCCCTGTGTCTGCTCTCCTTCTTTTCTGCAAATGGTATTTATGCGAACATGAGATGGGGTACCTATATGTCAACTAGTCACATTTATTACTGAATTAATCAAGATTTTCAGCTGAAATAGCACTGATCTGTATACATAACCAGTTCTGCAAAGGCTCTGGGGAGCTTAAATAATAAACTGCAAAAACCTTTTTGATCATCGGTTGAAAGGTCTCAAAAAGATGGGGAATAGGGTCTGGATGTGTGTCCCTTTGACCAGAGCAATAAATTGATTAAAGTAACAAATCATATTGCTTTTTCAGGGAGCTTTGGGTTTACTGTTCATTAAATGGTGTTCATTAAACACCATTAAACAGTTCATAGCAGGGAATATGGTATATACATTTTAAATAAATAAATTCAAAGAAAAACAATTTCACATAACATGTACTGTACAAGATTGTGAAGTTCAACTCAGAAGGAAGCCTCATTGTGTTCAATGGAGTTTATTCCCAGGTACCTACACAGAGCTGCAGTGTTAAAAGATAATTATAAGCATTTTCTTTTCTACTTTTACAGTTTTCACTAATCTGCTGTTCAATATTTATTTACATATGACAGCAGTATACTACATAAATGCACCGGATTTCACAATAGCCACTAATGTCTACCGATTACAGTAGTATGCTATGCACAAAGCAAAATGAAAAAATTAAACCAGATTTTAACAGTCTGATTCATCACCGGATGTATTGAAAACACTGGATTTTACATCAATGGTAAATATAACACAATGCAGACACAAATTGTGTGCTATTTTGCTTCCATCTTCTGCTCTCCATTATGAAGAGAACAGAATTCAAGTCGAGAAATGTGCTCAACAGTTTTAGGCTGAAATCTTATGCACAGTTATCTGGGATCAGCAGTGGCCTGTGTGATGGGGCAGAGCCTTCTCAACACAAGCATCACTGTAGCTTGCCTAGATGATGCTGAGGCCAGGGCTGCATGGGTGCACTGGTAGACTCAATTCAGCAGCTCACTCAACTCCACTGCCATTCTATCCCATCCCAGAACCCTCCAGTAGCAGTGACGATGGTGTCAGGAGGATGGCTCTGCAGCTCTGCCCCACCATACTACTTACTGCTTCCTGGGAGGCGTAAGCTCCATTGAATACAATGGATCTAACGTCTAAATAAATAGGCATGGGATTGTGCAATTATTACATTATGTGGCCTGTTCAAATAAGCTTTTTACCTTAACCGGCACATTCTGGATTTGTTTTTCTTCTAAAATAAAATAAATTCACAATGTTAACAACTCTGCATTTGAAATCCCCTGGTGTCAGGGACTGGGCAGAGGAGGAATGATGGAGACCACCTCCCCATTCTGGCCCTCCCAAGGAGGAGGAAGAGAGTACAGATTTACAACAGCGGTTTGAGGGAAGTACAGTGGTACCTCAAGTTACAAACGCCTTACAAAGGCTTCAGGTTACAAACTCCACTAACCTGGAAGAGTTACCTCGTGTTGAGAACTTTGCCCCAGGATCAGAACGGCAGCAAGAGCCCCCATTAGCGAAAACACGCCTCTAGTTAAGAATAGTTTCAGGTTAAGAACAGACCTCCAGAACGAATTAAGTCCATAACTAGAGGTACCACTGTAGCAGCTCAGAGGCAGATGAGGGGGAAAGCTGGGAAATTATGGGAGAGCCAGAAAAATACCCAGCTGACATGTTGTCATTAGAAAGCATTCCAGACTCTTCATCTCCCAGAACCTGGCAAGCCTTAAAAGTAGGAAAGCAAAGAGCTCAAAGACAGAGGGCATGTAGTAGCACCCATAGAGGAGATGATGAGAATGATGAATGAGGAAGTGGGAGAGACAGGGGGGGGGTAGAGATTCACTCAGGACAACAACATTATCCAAGAGACTGGGTTCTATAGCCTCTCTCTGTAAAGATTGAAATAAAAAAGTATGGTAAGGTAAGAAACTTTTCTTTGTCTTTATACTTTCCTGGGCAACCAGCCTGGAGCCGCTGACAGCATCCTGTCACTTGTACGAGAAGGGGTTTTATCATAAGCATGCTATAAAAAAAATTCCGATTATTTGGGCAATGCAACCAAGCATGTACTTAACCAGCACTGCTAGAGCTAACCTTCTGACGTTCTTTGGTATAGGGATCATCTGGACACTTTACTGGACAGTTCAATCTGACTCCCATTTTCCTCAAAAAGTTTTTGGTGAATTGATCACAGTCTATAATCCTATATCTTCGACCATAAAAGATTAGATCTGTATCGATGTTGAAATTATCTACAGTATAGAACTGATCTTCATTAGGAGGCGGAAGTGGAACCCGATGACGCCGAAGAATTGTTCCTGTATTGAAGATGAAATGCAGTTAATATCATATATTCCAACCTCTAACATTACACTAAAGTTACTTGATATGGAAAATACTGTTACTGATATGAAAAATTGAGACTCCCAAAAGAATAATAATTCTAAAAGCAGAAAACAAAACAGTTTTTAAAAAATCATAAAGTTATAGCACTTTAAAGTGATAAGAAAAAAATGATATTCTCTTAATACTTGTATTCCAACATATTATAAATATGTACTTTTACTGAAATCTATCAGTCTGCATTCCTAAGAAATGAACTGTGAACCAAAAGCTAACAGTAGTCACAGCCAAATAAAAGAAATTAATTCTAACTCCCAAAATCACCGGACCAGTTTATACATTTGACAGAATCAATTGTTGAATCTCTTTCAGGCTTCATCAGAAAATTCAAACAGTATCACATATTTGAATACTTCTCCATCTTAAAAAAAGAAAAAAATATATAAAATTAACATATCAGAGGATTTAGCCTAGGTTCATTATTAACATGCTGTTTTTCTTTGTGCAGCGTGTTTCTTTTACATTCTCTGTGCTGCTCCTGGTCAGTGGAACTCCCTGCCTCAAGAGACTTATCTGGCCCCACCTCCTATGACATTCTATCGCCAAGTCAATAAGTTTTCATTTAGGCAACTATTTGGTTTGCCTTCTGCCAGAGTGCTTAATCTGCCTGATGTACAGTGGTGCTGTGCTATGTTTTTAGTTTAGCTTGTAAAGGTATAGTTTGATTTTAAACTGCATTTAAACTGAATTTTTCAGATAGTATTGTGAGCTGCCTTTTAAGAGTAGAAAGGTGTGTTATAAATCCAATAACTGAATACACACATAGTTAAAACGCAACCATCCACATGCAACTAGAAGTGGTTTTACAGCTTGATATTTGAATAACTGCAAGCCCTGAAAAAGTGGCCCTATGTCTGAAACATTAGCACTGCAGTGAGTGGGGAGGAGATTCAGGCCAGTGACAGAGAAGAGAGTCAACATGGGGAATAAGTCATCATAATGATTATGAACGTTATAATTTTTTAAGAGTATTTAGGAGCATTTATTTATTTATTTGGACTCCAGCAACATACAGCATATTTAAAAACCAAAAACATAAACACATTACAGTACTATTGACACATTCATACAAAAACACATGCCAATTCAGAAAAATTATACAAAGCAATCCCACTCTATAAAAGCCACTGGAAGCTTTTACAGCATACTGTGATAATGACATCATTATCACAGTCCATCAAAAACCACAGGGGAAAATGTGATTTTTTTAATTTGGCACCAAAAATATGTCAGCCAAGGTGCTGGGTGGACTTCGCTGGGAAGAGCATTCTATAGATGAGGAGCTTAACTGAAAAGGCCCTCTCGCTTGTCAGGGAGAACTATCCATTAAGTTTTCCTATAAACCTCCAACACTTAAAATTGATAATAATATCAAAACAAAGCTTTCCAGGTTTTTGCCAAGGAGACTGTTAAGTTGTGGGCGAACATATCAGATGACACAGCGATTCTTCCAAAGCAGCTCTTTATTTGTAAGCTGGAACAGAACTGAACTGAGGAGCTCAGTCAGCCTGCTTATATAGAGCTCCAGAACAGCATAACTGCTGCAAGTTTCTAAAACTATCCAATCACTGAATGTCACTTTTCGATCCTTCATTTGCATACAAACTATCCAATCACTGAACGTCACTTTCAATCCTTCATTTGCATAACTATCTACAGTATTCCCCTGCTGGCCCAGGGTGAGAACTTCAGTACATAACAGAGAACAAAGGTTTCGGAATAATGAGAAAATATGCAGAACACAATGAATAATCACAAAGGTAGCAGAGCAACTTTTAAACTGCTTGCAGGGGGAAAGCCAACAGGAGCTGAGGAGGGTGTGGTTTAGAATGAAGGATGAAGATGGAAAACTTTATGATAGTTTAAATGGCGGAGGGATAGAACTAGGCATTCAGATCACAGGGCATGTGTTAGCAATTCAGAGAAGCCAAAGCTCAATAGCCTAAAAAGCAAGCACCGAAGACATTTGGAGAGATATACTATATGTAAGTGTATATATGCTAATGCTAGAAGCCTCCAAGCCAAGATGGATGAACTGGAATGCTTGGTCTTAGAATACAGTTTTTATATAGTGGTGGAATGAAGAGAATGGTGGGACATCTTGTCTGTGGATACAAACTCTACAGGAAGAGGACATACAGGCAATAAGTGTTGTTCTGTACATCAAAAGACAATATAGAGTCCAACAAGCTAAAAATCCCCAAAGGGGAAGACTCCTCCATAAAATCACTGTGGTTGGTGATGCAGCCCCCCAAGATTAATTTACTACTGGTGGTGTGCTATCACCCCTTGACCAAAATGCTCAGAGTGATATTGAGATGGAGAATGAAATCAGGGAGGCATCCGAAAGAGGAAATGCTGCAGTAACAGGTGACTTCAATTACCCTCACATAGATTGGGTACATGTGTGTTCCAGTCAGGACAAAGTGGTAAATATTCTAGAGACACTAAATGACAGTGCCTTAGAACAGTTAGTCATGGGGCAGACGCTATACAAGATATTTGATAGCATTTATTGGTGAATTCCACACTTCTTTTGTTTCTTTTACATGTGCTTGGAAAAAGGATTTTGGGACGCTAGACTTAGTGATTGTTGGAACAATTCATCAAGCTCTGGTGGATGATTTAGAAGGACTGGGTCCGGCATCACTTTCACTGCCTGTGTGTGCCTGTATCCATACGTTACATCTCAATGCAGCTTCTTCCTTGGAAGTGTCCTCAGGGTTGAAGTAGGCAATAAACACCCATGGACACCAGAAAGATTCAGTCAAGTATAGAAGGTTTACTTGACAGGCATAAAAGCGTATTGGTAGCAAATATATACAGCCATTCACCACTGCCGTGGTCAAGGCATGCTTAGAGTCCAACAAGTCCAAGACTCTCTCTCTGCTTCTCTCACCGCAAGGCGCAAGCAAGAGACTCACAACAAGTTACACAGAATCATTGTTATCAGCATTTCCTGTCACACTGCACCTGCCCAAAGAACAGTTCCCACAGAAACTGTCCTTGCACAGACAAAACAATCTCAGCCTTCTGCTGCTTCTTGAAACTTCTTCTGTTTCTGGAACAAATGATTCTCACAGAGAGAGAGAGAGAATATCAACACCCCCTCTCATTTTTACAGAAACAATAGAGACCATGACCATGTAAGGAGTACTTACACATCATGCACTGCAAAACCCCAACATTGTAACCAATTCAGCATGTCTCTGAAAAACTAAGATTTGGTTACACACCAGCAGCAATCAGTTTGCTTCCTGGACGTCCACCACACCAAGGAATCGCCAAACTGAAACACCATACTAGACACTGACTCCCAGTCAGGCAAGCAGGACCAGTCATTATATCCAAAGCACTTCAGCTCCTCGGGTCTTGAGGATGACCACTTAAGACAGTACAGTGGTACCG
The DNA here is from genome assembly GCF_965153285.1 of Podarcis tiliguerta. Taxonomy (NCBI): domain Eukaryota; kingdom Metazoa; phylum Chordata; class Lepidosauria; order Squamata; family Lacertidae; genus Podarcis; species Podarcis tiliguerta. Next base: position 55,336,024 of record NC_139537.1, on the reverse strand, counting down.
CAGGTTACAGACACTTCATGTTACAGACGTTTCAGGTTACAGACTCCGCTAACCCAGAAATAGTACCTTGGGTTAAGAACTTTGCTTCAGGATGAGAACAGAAACCGTGCGCCGGCAGTGCAGCAGCAGCGGGAGGCCCCATTAGCTAAAGTGTTACCTCAGGTTAGGAACAGTTTCAGGTTAAGAACAGACCTCCAGAATGAATTAAGTTCTTAACCTGAGGTGCCACTGTAACAACAAATAACAAAAACATGTTCCAGCCCCCTCCAGGCTACAACAATACATAGAAACTTGTGATACACAGAACACCATCTTTCCATCTCTTTCTCTCTGACTTCCCTCCTCCCTTCAGGTTTGGGAGAAAATGGACTCTGCCTTTTGGGAAAAGAGATGAACACCTCTTGGCTTCTTCACTAGCCTAAGAAGAATGATCACAGAGAAAATTGCTCCCCTTCTGGGAATTCTCCTCCCAGAATACCGGGTCCACTCTACTGGCACAGAGCAAGAACCCCCTCTGTAAATAACAGACATCACTCCCTATGTTCCTGGAGATTTAACAGCTATGGGCACTGTACTCAAACTTGACTGAACAGCTTGCACACTTGCATCCCATACTGCTCCAGAGGGATACGAAACACTCCTGCTTTCAACTCTGCAGGAAACTGACTTCAGGCTAACCAGCATTACTAGACTGTTGTTGGAGCAAACCAGCTACCATCTACACGGCATCCGTGGAACTCACTGCCACTAAACACCACCATGTAGGCAAAACCATTGACCAACTAGTTATGCAAAACACAAGTCAGCTCCTTCTGCAATTCACCTCAGGAAATGGGAAACACTAAGCATCCAGCTTAAGCCCAGAAAACACAGCTTGTACAAGCTTATCCCGCCTGTTGGGTACCCCAAGATCTACTTCGCACAGGCTTTAAATAAACATTGTCAACCACCAACAACATCACCAGCTAATCAAACTGCAACACGCCTCAGGGCAATCATTCTCCCCTCTGGGAGTGGGAGTAGCACCTGCTCCTTGCTGAGCCGAGTGTGGATGATGACTCCAGCTCTTTAACATGGTCTTAAAATGAAAACATTTGAGCTGTTACCTAGAACTAGCCAGTCCAGAAACTTCTGGTAGCTGAATCTGGCCCAATTCCAGCCAGTGAGATTGATGCCCTGTCGAAGGCCTTACACATCTCCTCCCTAGATGCAACACAGACTAAAACAAGCAAACTTCCAGCTTGTGAGCCTGAGGGGAAATCAACCCCCCTCTCCTGCTTCTGCCTATCGCACACCAAAATAAAACTCAGCCTGAGCTAGTTGTTCAAGGCAACTCTGCATTTCAAAGCAGAAAAACAGATAGATAGCCCTGCCAAACTCGCTTCAGCGATATCAGACACCACTTTTCAGTTGTGAACTCCTAAAAAGTTTTGTCCTCTATTTTGAGAGAACTCCATAAGTAAAACATATTTAAACAGTACACATGATATACACAATTAAAACAGGAGAAACTTCAGCAAAAAAAAACCCCTCTCCTCTCCCACTCACAGCTTGCAGACTGTATCTGAGCTCTGCATCTGAGACTGTGAGATTTATTGCAAACTTTACTCCCCCCTCTGAACCGGGGGGGGGGGGGCGGGGGACCAATTAACATTTTACATTTTACCTTGTGTAAATCAGAAACTATTGCCCAAGGCCAATGAATTATGTTCTGAATATCACCATATCAGTAGAATTCACACCTGAATTCACATCTGAAATTCAAAGGTATCACAAGATCTTTACAACTGACAGACTAAGTATCATGAGATCATAAAATATAAAAACAAGAAAACTTAATCTAGTACAAAATGCTATCTTTCTACTGTGTCTCAATCAACATGATTAAAATCTGTCTGCAGTTTCTCAGAGAAATGCATACATCTGATTGCAGACTGTGAGGTCTTTCAACTATCAATTTCATGATATCGTAATTCTTGTCTTATGACTGGGTACACTATGGTTCCATCCCTACTACTCCATTTAACACTGTTAGGGTGTTACGAGTCTGCAATCATCTGGAAGGGGAATTCGAGTGGTATTAAAACCTGAAGTGGCCAGCCACATAGCAAAGAAAGGAGAAAACGCCTTCTGCTAAAAAGGAATGGATGAAGGAAGCACTTTCTGAGTATTCTTTTAAACTATTTTTAACATTTAGTAGCAGAATGCTGTTCTACACTTCTAGACTCTGCATCACATTTTTCCAAGAACTGCTTTGCAACAAAGGAGCCAGGATAAGCAAAGGGGATCATTCTGGCTCTTCTGGCTCCAGGGAAGAGAAGGGGACTCAACACAACTCAGACCCAATTGTTTTGTGATGTCCTTGCAGCAAGACTGCAAATCAATACTTTCCCTTTGGATGAACAATCTTTTAAGAAGGTACACAGTGCAGTGTGGTGCTTTGTGTAACCTATAAATTTCTGAAGCAGATGTTCTTCCTCCAAATTTAGCTAAACACCAATTAAAATCACTGGTGTTCTGGCTAGCTTTCCCTATGTTTACTTGGAACTAAGTCCCATGGATTATAAAATAACTGTCTAGTAAGCAATACCGTCTTCTTACCATCCCACTGTACCTCTGTTCTCAAATAAGCAATAGTACACATGTGGGGATGTCTCCCTTGGCACCGGATGGCTCTCTCCTTGTCTGTTATGTCTGACTCATGCTTCTTCAAGCCGTTTTTACAGCCCATTCCTATGCATATGTATGCATAAGTAAGTCCTACTGTATTCAGCAGTGCCCAAATAGACCGTGGCTGCACAGGATCACAGGAATACAGTAACTGGCAAAACTCTTTATTAAAAGGTAACGGAAAGACCGTTACAGAACAGGTAGCAGTACTGCAAACAGAAATGCTGGAGCATTACCAAGCGTCAAATCAACAAGCCACTCCTCCCACAAGATACCTCAACAGTGCTCTTGCACAGGATGGGCTAAAGTAGCAATCATGCTCATCATCAGAAAAATCAACAAAAATCAGAAAAGAATGAGAAAAGAATTCATTCACAATAACTGAATGAATAAAGGACTGCAGTTCTAGAGCAACCTACAGCTGCCACTATATATACACGGGTGATGAACCAGTTAGTAAATCAAAGCAAAGTACTTATTATGGTAGGCTGTCCAACAAACAATGTACAAAATATTAAATAGGTAAATATAAAATCACAGCCTTAATGGAACCAATTCTTAATGGTGGTTCTTACAAGGATAAACCCTTAAAACATTTTTTTTTTAAAAAAAACTCATGCATTTCTTCTCTATTAAATTGCATACACTTGAATCTGCAAGGAAATATACTGGTGCTAATAGGTAAAGATGGAGAGGGGCAATGTTTTGACCCAGAAACCTGATGTCAATAGAGACGTGACTGATTACTATACAGTACTGACAGCAGGTCAAACAGGGAAAATGCTGGTGTATAATATGCAGCAGATGAACAAAACTCTGGGCTCCATAAACAATTTCATCCATAAGCAAAATCTGAGCATTAGGGATAACCTTACTTTTAATGCTTGTTTGCTTGCTTGTTATACACATCAAGTCTGCATCTTTTCACAATTCTTCCAGTAATTATTTCATTACATCTGTATCTCCTCCAGCAATTTTCAGTGCTCTCAGTGCCAAATTAGGCAAAAAGTTACAACCCTAAACTCTTAACCCACTACACCACAAACACAGTTTTCAATCTGTGGCTTTAGATACATCCTGACAATAAACTGCAGAACATTTTGCCGAGAACATCTAGCTCAAGGTCAGTGGCGGCTATATTCCCTACCTAAATTCACTGAGTAGTAGTTCCTAAAGAGTGGAACAACAATTTCTTTGAGAACATGTTTCCTGTTCACCCAACAGCCTTTATGCCCTATCGCCCTCTTCCAGCTAGGATAACCAGACCATGAGTATACACAGTGCCAAGTTTCTAAAGTATTTGGGAACATCCGATGCCTTGAGACAATCAGTGATTCATTGGAGCTGGAGGATGTGACCGAGGCCTTATGTGCCTGACTGCACTTTCCTTTCCCGTCCAGCTGGCCTTGGGGAAGCCCGCCAGCAGGCAGAGTCTTTCTCCTGTTCCACTGGCTGACCTTGGAGAACTTGGCCAGCCCCTTCTGAGCTGTGCTCTGGATTGTGAGATCTGGACTACACCAGAAACTAACGTTAACCCTAAGGGACAGATATAACCCTTCCATATCATAAAACATTAGCCAGTCGGTGTTCAGTTAACAAGAATAAACAGTATACGTATGCAAAAATTTATCCATTCAGTCAAATCCCCGAACACAGACGCTTTCTTGTTACCACGATGGTGTGCATTCTGTCTTTGGGAAGGTAATAGAGATTTGAATTTATCTTTCAAGGTGATCATTCTCACCTTCAGTCCAGAATCTTGCATCCTCAGGTGTTTTGAACTAGTATTTGAAGCTTTCTTTCTGCCCGGTGGTTTAGTCCTGATCAAGGTTACACACATTTCTGTCCCACATTGACTTTGCCGTTTGAACTAGTTTACTTCATATGCTTATGTTTTATTTTTTGCCTAAATGTTTCCTATGAAAACAGAGAGAGGCTGAAGGTGACATCTCTCTCACCTAGAGTTGATGCCAAACCATACCACAAGGGGCCATATTCATCTCAATCCCTACACTAGTGGAAGCCAGTACAAGGATTCCCATTAGTGTGACAAAAATTCACCCCTCCTCCCACTGCATCATCCCCAAAATCTTTTGTGGTGGGTTGGGAAAACCCCAGGAACAAATGTAGAGGGGGGTACACGGAGGGAAGAGAAGGTTCCATCACTCATAGAAAATCCTTACACTGACAGAACCATAGCGCTACATTGCAGCCTTATATCTCCACTGGGAAAGACACACAAAAATAAATCTCTCTCACTGGTTTTGGCAAAGTTTCAATCAAGAGCCTCAGTTCTGATGGGGTAAGATTCCCAAAAAAGCGAATGGAATGTGTGGCCCATGCTATCTCATTCAAATAAGTTTAGGCGACACCAAACTGGTTACTGATTCACAGCTGGCCTCAACCTGAGTCATTGGAACTTGTGTTGTAGCTGAACCTATACTTGAACTTCTTAACATTTAACTGTTTCCCGCTTGTAATCAATGATAATACTATGTAAAGAACAAACTGTATCAGACAGGCAAAGATTACAGTTTATGAAGAGGGAAGCTTCAAGGAGAGCATTTGTAACTAAAAAATACCTTGTGGAATTCCACTGTTCTTCACTTGGGGCTCAACCACCTGAATTGTGTCATCTTCCAGATAAAAATATATTTTACAATGTCTTATTCTGTACAGCTCTTGATTTTTGTCAGGAACTTCTTCATCAAAATAAGCATCAAAAGACAATACCTATACAAAAAACACAAATTAAAATCAACAAGCACTGGTTGTAAACAAGTAATGTGAAGCTGTAAATTAAACAAAGCAGTGCATTGAGCAAATGTAAGCACAGAGATTTGGATTTCAACATCTGAGCTTTCTCTGATAGTGCAATCCTATATATGTCTACTCAGAAGTGAGTCCAATTAAATTCTGCGTGTAGGACTGCAGTGTGAGTCATCCTGTCACACATGTGATTTGAATTGTTTTCTACTTAGAGAAGTCCAATACACTTGTAAAACTTGCATTGATTAGAGTGTAGTGATGTGCTAATCCCTACCTCATCATCCAATGTGTAGACTCATTTTTTCCCTTCTATTTTCCCATGCTGTATGTGAAAGCAGGGCTTTGCTGGTCCTTATTCCTTCCCCCCGCAATGAATTCTGCTGTGTTCTTGTACTGATCATCATACTTACATTTACTCATCTTCATCAGGCTTTCATTACATAAGAAATCACATTTAATCAGGCCTTATATTTATCACCCAAAAAGAGGAGGGTTACAAACCAGTTTCTTTTGTTAACTTTGCATAATTAAAGAGTTGGCTGAGTATGGGTGATGTGTTGCCATAGTCAGTGACGTTGTTTGAAGCAACAATATCAACATAACATACACTAATTATGTTGTGTGAATACTTTGGCCACCTCATGAGAAGAGAAGACTCCCTGGAAAAGACCCTGATGTTGGGAAAGATGGAGGGCACAAGGAGAAGGGGACGACAGAGGACGAGATGGTTAGACAGTGTTCTCGAAGCTACAAACATGAATCTGACCAAACTGCGGGTGGCAGTGGAAGACAGGAGTGCCTGGCGTGCTCTGGTCCATGGGGTCACGAAGAGTCGGACACGACTGAACGACTAAACAACAATGTGTATGTTTTATGGAGCCAAAAACCACTCATTAATTCCCCATGATTGAGCATATGAGATTGGGGAGGTGGGTAGTTGCAGGGCAGAAGCCCCACATTTGTGTATGGATGCAAATCTGGACAATTTCTGCAACATCCCTGTAACAGTGTAGAATCGAGTATTGTTTCCCAGCTTCTCTCATTGACAACATTCACAAACGACATGAGAATATCACTTGAGAAAATAGTTGAAACGAGGGATGGGGAACCCGCAAGTGTTCAGAGGCTGGCTGAGGCAGCTGGGAATCCAACAGTATCTGGCGAGCCACAGATTCTCCTATCCCTAGACTCAATGCCACATTCTTACATTACCTGGCATAAGTCCCAGTGAACTCAATGGAGCTTACTTCTGAGTAGACATGTGTGGGATTACAACAGTCTGCAAGCTAACACATATTGTGAAAAAGATTGGCAAGTATGTGAAAGTTGTGCAGAAATGCTACAAAATAGAAATTACAAAATAATGTTATTTTGACACATGCACTCCGTACACACACACAAACACACATTAGTTCTGTTCAGGCATCAGCTAAACTCTTAGTTGTTCTTGCAAGCCTTTGTAACTTAAGAAATGTTTCCTATATAATCTGCTATTGTACATATTGATGATCTGTGGTTTTAATTGTGATTTTAATACTGTTTTAGTGTGCCATGTTATTATTATTGTAAGCCACCCTGGGCTCTCTTGAGAGGAAGGGAAGGCTATAAGAAAAATGCATTTATTATTACAGTTAAATGATTAATGGTCCTTCCTAAATCAGATCTTTTCTGGAGCCAACAAGTGTTACAAAGTAATCCAGGCTAGCTTCCTGATGAAGTGATCACCTGGGTGATGGGCCATTAGGGGGAACAATGGAAAGGGGCTCTGTGTGAGACAGCAAATGGGTGAGGCCCCTCCCACAAATTGCAGCTAGTTAGAAGGCAGTTAGAAGGACAAAGCCAGAATGGAGTGGTGTGAGCAAGAAGAAAAGCAGCAATCTAGAGTGATGTTTGTTTTCTGATTAAGTTTACTGAATTCTTAGTCCTTTCCCAATATTTCAAGCAATAATACTGTTATGAGTTGGGAGGGGGGCTGTAAGCAGAGACCCTCCAGCAATTTTCTTTTTTTTATTTGTCAAGAAGGACCATGCATATCACACAAGAAGCAGCCCTCCTCAAAGTCCCCACTGGCATCTACTATATACACCTGAATCCAGACCAGAAAGGAGAGCACCAGGGTACAGAAGAGTAGACGATTCTCTCTAAGGATAGTGATCAACATTACATCTTCCTATTTGTGCTTTGAAAAATAAATGTAGGAAAGTAACTTTCTAAAAGCCAGAGATACATAAATATAGTGCTGGCAATTCCCCAGGAGGTTTATGGGATGTTAATTTCACAGTGAGGCCTGATTCCTCTGATGCTGCAGAGATGTGTAGCTCTGATTATTTTCCAGCTTTGAAAATGTGCATTGGAAAATCTATTAATATAGTCCTAAGAGAGGGGACCCCAAGCATGGACACCTATTGGGGAGTAAATCCCTTTAAACACAGAGGTATTTACTTCTGAATAAACATATCCATGTTGCAGGGAAGATGAAATCCTGTAGCATGGCTTAGTGCAAATAATGCCAAAGTATGCCTTGCTAGCAAGATAGAGTGACAGCAGCTGTGGGGGGGGGGTGAGAGAAGCTATTAATGCAGAGTAAAGTCTCGTCTGAATTTGCACTTAATGAGCAGATTTAATCTCCTAATTAGATAGGCTGTGCATAGATAATTAAACACTGATTATATGGCTAACATTACAAATATCAAAAGGGAACAACCATAAGCCTTGGCAAGAAGAATTTTCAAATTAGCAAAGAACTGAATGTTGCAGATTATACCTTCCGATTCCGATCTCTGAACTTCTGCAATATTCCTATTTCATGTACGCATGTAACTTTTGTGACAAAATATCACCAGCTGCCTGGTGTTTGGAGTGTCTCTGTGTTAATGTTTATTCTCTCTCTTTAAATAAAATTAACAGAAGTTGTATATCAAGAAGAGATGATGGGTGGCGGGGGGAGAGAATGGAAATTAGCCAAGTCCTGTGGGGCACTCTGGAAAATGCATTATGTTTGGCTTGCTTGGACAGTATAATTTGATGAACAAATTTTACGAGGAACATTTTCAAGCATGAATTGTCCCATATGCAACTTAACTATTTAACGTCCTAATCCCAAGCCCAGTTAAGTAATTGTATTTGGATTTATGCTGATTGTGCCTCACTGGTTTTCACAGGATAGGATCTGATTTAAATCCAAAGCACGTTGGCTGAACTGGCTTGTAGATCACGCTGCAAGCATTATAGCCTTGTAGCAAGCATTACACAATGGAAAAACTAAACACACCATTTTATGTATTATTAAAATGAAATATGAGCACGCGCTTCTCCTTCAGCTCCATTTTAAATTTTCAGGAAGTCTACAAAAGAGGGACAAAGAGATACAATTCTTTTAACGCATAACTACTTCATAAACCACAAATTTACAATGCTGAAATACCAAGCCCAGAAGTGAAAGTACCTTTAGATGGCATAAGAATAACAGCACAATGCCTATAGTACTTAACATTTTTTTGTTTTTAAAAAAACATGTTATTAATAACACTATTTAATAAGTATAACTGTATAAATTCAATAAATTAATAATAATAATACATTTATCACTCATATTACACTTTTTCCAGTGTTCAAAACCTCTCATCTCTATTATTTGGAGGATAAGAAATAAGTATTCATGCATTCAACCCAAGGTCTTGCACTTTCCACATGTGATTTCCCTTTCCCCATTCCCTTCTCCCCTTGTATGCATAGCTTAACAGAAGCCTTCCTGGCTTGGATGTAACAGCAAATCATGGTTGTCTAAGTGAGCCGTCAAGGCCAGGATTGCAAACTACAGTTGGATCCTGGTTAGCAATCCTGGACTAGAGCGCTTGCACAAACCACAGGGAGCAGATGAGCACAGAGGTCATTCCCAATCCTCCTTCAAACCATGAATATGATGTCTCAATGCAGTAATTGTCATTAAGTAATCCCCACAAAAATGCTATAGGAACGGCTTTCACTATTATTGCCCTCATCCTGGAGATGATGGGCTGAGGCTGAGAGATTGTGGCTTGCCTAAATCCACTAAATTCATTCACACTAAAGTGAGGTTCATAGTTGAGGCTCTTGACTGTTCCACTACCCCAGCGCAGTTATTCATTTACGCTCTGTTTCCAAGACTAGAGGTGTCTTAATATTAGTACACAGGATGGGGTGGCCCAGCAGCTGCTGCACTTCACATTCACAAAGCACAGGGTCAGTGTTACAGCAAATTTATGCCACGATGTTTACATAATCAGTTTATCTGAAATAGCAAATGCTTATTTCTCTTCAACCTCTGATTTCTTTACAAACTGGAGGGGTAAATTCGAAGCTGAAATGAATTAAATGGGACAAAAAGAACTTTTTGGAAAATTGGAATTCATTCATTTTTCTGTTTTCCTTGGAATAAATCATTGTGTAAAATATTGCAAGGCGGGGTGAGGTGTGTAGGGCTCTTTGGAATTAGGCAAGTGCCCAGGGATGAACATAAAACAGCAGCCAATAATATGGCAAATACTCTCTGGAACTGTTTTTCTACGTAGACCGATGCTTCTCTCTGAAGGTGACAATTATGAGATGAAAAGCAACCTCTGAATTCTGAAAATAAGCCACAGTATCAGAGACAAAATGAATTTCAGGAATGGCATTCTGGTGATTCAAAGATGCTAGAAGCCTACAGCACAAGATCTGGCAGGTAAATTGCAATCCAGACCCCTCTACCTGCAGCCCATCTCTTTGGTGGGATAGCTCAGTCAATAGAGCATAAGACTCTTAACGTTGGACAAATGATTCCTGCATAGCAGGAGGTTGGACCATATGACCCTCAGGGTACCTTCCAACTCTACAGTTCTACAATTTTATGATTCTTTGGAATCCCCGGCTCAAGAGAGTAAACTGCTTAGAGGTTTTAGGCAATTAAGTAGTATATAAAAAGGTAAAGGTACCCCTGCCCGTACGGGCCAGTCTTGACAGACTCTAGGGTTGTGCGCCCATCTCACTCAAGAGGCCGAGGGCCAGCGCTGTCCGGAGACACTTCCGGGTCACGTGGCCAGCATGACAAAGCTGCATCTGGCGAGCCAGCGCAGCACACGGAAACGCTGTTTACCTTCCCGCTGGTAAGCGGTCCTTATTTATCTACTTGCACCCGGAGGTGCTTTCGAACTGCTAGTTTGGCAGGCGCTGGGACCGAGCAACGGGAACGCACCCCGCCGCGGGGATTCGAACCGCCGACCTTTCGATCGGCAAGCCCTAGGCGCTGAGGCTTTTACCCACAGCGCCACCCGCGTCCCTAAGTAGTATATGAATTTTATCAAATAAATAATTTGAAATAAAGGTCCCCTGTTTCCTAAAATGTCCCTTGTGCATGCTGGGGTGAAGGAACACACATGCCACTGGAAACATACAAATAATGTGAACCAACAAATCTGTCTCACTGTACCTGTTTATCAAATGCTACCCACGAAGGCGCATCACATCCAACCCCTCTAGGAAACACACTGTACTTTGGTTTCAGCTTTTGTCCAGGCAAAGGTTCGCCTCCTATTCCAGGTTTGTCTTCTCCCACCAACATAGAAACCTTATTGCAGTAACTCCAGTGTTGAGATTTATGGAACTTTTCTTTCCCTAGCTGCAACCAAGAGGAAATAAATAATGTTTTCAGAAAACACAAAAGGGCATTTTTAGATTGCAGTTACAAGAATGAAACCTATGGATTCTGAATCACACAATTCAGAATCCATGAAGCAATGTTAATCATGATAAAATAATAATTAAAGGGCTTTAAATCTATTTTAATTTCAGTCTAAATGCCCATGTCAAATTTTTGGTCATTTTCTTGACTCAGATGTGATGCACAGAATGAGTTCATCTTGGAAGTAGTTTTTCTAGGTATATCTGCCAAACAATTCCACTGATTTCTGCGGCACTGAGATGGAATGCCATGAAATGAATTGGATTACCAATTCTTTAGGAAAAAAACTGTGGAAATGGAACCACTGAGTGTTGTTGTGCTTATAGGTCTGAAATAACAGAAGTGCTGTGGAATCTATGGCTCTGAGTAAAGCAAAGATGGCAAAACACAAGCACTCAGCTCTATTATTAGTTTAAAGTCTTCCATATTATCAGGTATATGGGGTAGGGCACAACTGCATGACATCAAAAACTAAATCACAAGTGGAAAAAGTAGTGGCATCTTATTTATGACTGCAAATGGGGGGTTTGCACCGGAGCTAAATCTGGCTAGCCATCTTGGCTGTGAGCCCTGGAAGACCTGCTTCTTGCCTTGCAGTCTTTTCCACCTAGCCTAGGAGAGCAGGGCCCTGACTGACTCCAGCTGCAAAAGCTGATGCTGCTTGGACACGGGTATTGTTTAGGTGGAGTCCTTGGGGGTTGTTATTGCTGTTTCTGATCTTAACTTTCCATATATTTACTTTAAAGCTTCTTACGATTTGTGTGGAAATTGTTCAATTTGATTGTGTATTTTCTGATGTTTCGTTTATTGTTTGACTACTTTGGTTATGTTTATAATTATGTAATCTTTTTCATGTTGTAAGCCACCTTGAGCATGGTTTGAACTATGGAAAGGCGGCATACAAATAAAATGATGGATGGATGGATGTAGCCTCAAAGTACAACATACAGTAGTTATTTGTCAGTTTCACCACCACCACCACTGTTTCCAGCAGGGAGTCTTAAGACTTTCCCTTCAGACTTTAGCTGAACTATTAAAATTGACAAAGGGCCTCTCCAAACTTGGCTTTGAGGCAACCTGCAGTCAAACTACACATTACCTTAAATACTACAGAGAAGTATGATCAATGCTATTTTTTTCAGAACATGCAGGTTAGGCTTGTTGGGCAGCTCAGGGTGGAGAAGGGTTAAATCAGGTATAGGCAAACCCAGCCTTCCAGATGTATTGGGATTACAACTCCCATCATCCCTGACCACTGGTCCTGTTAGCTAGGGTTGATGGGAGTTGTAGTCCCAAAACATCTGGAGGGCCGAGTTTGCCTAAGCCTGGGTTAAATCAAAAAGAGCTGTGGACTTATATTTTTGGAGACATACTGACAGAATAACAAACAAAGGAAAAGAAGAGCATTGCAGAAGAGCAGGAGCCATGTGTCCATGCTCCATAAGGAGATGCTTGTGTATTGTGCCATCAAAACCAACATGCTTTATTTTCAGCTTGGTCTTGCTGTCGTGCCAGCACAGACAACACTCAAAATATACAGCATGTTGGTTTTGATGGCACAACGCCATAGCACCTCCTTCTGGAACATGGGAATTTTCCTCAGATTCAGTTACCAATTTTGGGTTCAAGTTTGTGACAGCATAATGCTTCATGCTTTCTGAAAGTTATCACATCCATCACAATGCTTTTCCATAAGAAGGCTAGTACTGCACACAGGCAGCCCAGCCTGACAAAGCTCTGGGCCACATTTAAACAATGGGACTTAAGCAGGCGCTTGACCTTACCCCGATGGCTAGGAACTGATGATATCAGGAAGTAAAGGGCAGCTTATGCCTTCAGTTTTTGAAAGTAGTAACAGATGGGTAGTACTGACTGGTAACAGCAGGTGAGGAGGATGAGAATCTCACCCCCACCATATCACCCCCATCCTGATAGTGGGTGTGCACAAGCTGTTTTATTTACGCATGACCATCATACACCAAGCTGCAGCATCCAGTAACAAAATGATTTAATGTGTAGATCATGCTTGCAAGGTCATGGGGCAGAATTTTTAAATAGTGCTGATCCTGGCTGTTACATTTGGATTAGCAACAAGCAGCACAAAGACCGGCACATCCAGAGACACAAGTTGATCATGCTATCACACCAGCGTGCCCACTACTCACAAAAGCAATACACCCACCCGCTGAGGAAAGTAGCAATCTTAAAATGAGATCTAACACCACTTTGTTGCTGAAGTGGTGTAGAGTTGTATCTTATGAAAACAAAGCTAGTGCTCTTCTCATTAGAAACCTATGGGGTTGTCATACAGCATTATTGCTCATTGGGGAGAGATATGTCTTTCTTCCATACATTGTTGGACTCCATCTCCCCTCAGCCTCAGCCAACCTGGCCAACAGCCGCTAAGCGGCCACCAAGGTCAATGGCTGCTGTAAAATGAACTGTAAAAGAATAAGTGCTCTCATGCTCAATGAAACTGGCCAAAATCAGCTTTTGGTCTAACAGACTGCTAGTAATTTTGGTTTATTATAAAAATGTCAGAATTGGTTTGTGGGATCTGAACCAAGACCATTCTGTATCTAACAGATACTAAAGGAGCAGTGACATGAGGCAACAAAAGAAGAGGCAAAGCTTCAAAATGGTCCTGGAAAATAAATCTCTATCAAATAATAATACCCCTTGGGAAACAATAAAATGCTCTGACACATTTTGGTAAATGGTAACCTTCCTCAGGGGGAAGAAACATTATTATTTGATAAATAATCATTTTTCAGGGTCATTTTAAGGCTTAGCCTCCTCTTTTGCTTCCAACAGAAAGAAGTTAGCCAGATGTCTCTGAGTCTGGGCAGTCACAAACAAAACACAAAGAGAATAGTCCTGTTTTGTCTGGCTTTGGCATACGATATTCAGAGGTGTTTGTTGCTACTGTACAAAGGGGCAGGATCTAAAAGTGCCCCAAACCTGGCCTAAACAGGAGATATAAGAAGTTTCTATTCAGCAGGGAATAATGTTAAGTGGCTGCCTAGCTAACAATCCATCACCAAGGTGCCTGTGGAAACACAAGTAAACACTTAACAGTTCCTTACAATGCATTCTGCATTCTGCTGAGTAAACCAACTATTTTTAATAACCAAGACAAACTACAGTATTCACAAAAAGTCTGGAAAAGCAACATTCCCTTTAAAACTTCTTCCAAAGAACTTCAGGAACAAAGTGATGGAATACACTTCAATAAAGAGCAAAGCAGAAACCTGGCTTAAATCCAGCCCTTACTGTATTGGATTACCCTAGAAATAATTTTATTGTGGCTGAGCCCATATTTTGCAAGATTCACTCCTGAACCTGTCATTTAACAAATAATCCCTGCAGATAAATTGTCCCTGCAGATTTATGCTTCTTCCAATAATAGTACAAATCGATTCATAAATATGTTCTTGGAACACACTCAGATATATCTATGACTTTGACTTCAGCGCTCACTGAAATCAACAGGATGTTGTCATTTTTAGACCCAGCTTGGGCTTCAAAAAGACAAGTCATGCCAGACGAATCTCATTTCTTTCTTTCTTTTCTTTTTCTTTTTTGATAAAGTTACAAGCTTGGTGGATCAGGGGAATGCTGTGGATGTACTGTAACTTGATTTCAGTAAGGCTTTTGACACAGTCCCCCATGATTATGGAGAAGCTGGTAGAGTGTGGTAGATACAATAGCCATCTTCAAATATCTAAGGGAATCATGTGGAAGATGGAGCAAGCTTGTTTTCTCCTGCTTCAGGCGGTAAGACCCAAACCAAAGGCTTAAAGTTACAAGAAAGGAGATTCTGACTAAACATCAGAAAGAACTTTCTGATAGTAAGAGCTGTTTGACAGTGGAACAGATGCCCTTGGAATGTGATGGGACTCTCCTTCCTTGGAGATTTTTAAGCAGAGGTTGGATGGCCATCTGTCATTGATGTTTTAGTTGAGATTCCAGCATTGCAGGAGGTTGGACTAGGTGACCCTCCGGATCCCTTCCAACTCTACAATTCTATGATTCTATGCCCATGCAAATGATGCTGCTTTCAAGACACAAAAATCCTTACATTAATCCAATAGAAACTGGTACCCATTGGGACTGACAGGGCAGAAGGCAGGGAGACAAACAGTGGGTGGAGCCAAAGCCAATAACAGACAGAGCCAACAAATTATAGCTTTGCCCCCATCATTTTCCCTGGTTCGTTCTACAGAGGAAAAAATGATACTAAGGAAGAGGAAATGAGAGCCTGCAGTGTTTAAGTAAAAAGGAAGACAAAGGGGGGGGCAGGGTGAGGTTGGTAGGGCAGTGCCTCATTCACCCTAATGCACCTGCCTCCCCTGCTGAAGTATTCCTTTGATGCATGTACCTTTGTGTTGAATATGGAGGTGTGAGTGGCCAGTAATGCTTGGGGTATATTGAAGATCGAGCTTGCAAAAGGCCCCATACACGCCATGCATTTAAAGCAGACGACTCACCACCAAAGAATATCAGGAGCTGCAGTTCATCCCTCACCAAGCCACAATTTCCAGTGCCCTTAAATGACAATTCCTTTGATGTGAACCACGTGCTGAAAATGCATGTTGCATGTGCAGCCCAACTTGTTATAAAGAATACAAGGGTTAAGGAAATACCTCTCTGCCTCTGCACAGCCACAGGCAGGCAGCACATAGAGATAGCAGGAGATGAACTACGGAGATCTACCTCAACAGAGGTCGTATGTAAAAGTGATGTTACAAATCACACAGGGAGGGTGAAAGGAGAAGGGGATAAGTGATTCATATCTCTTCCTCCCCACCCCACTTCTTAACACTTTTCACCTCCTGGTGCTGCCCCCACCCACCCCTAGCCCCACATTATCTGCTAAAATGACAAGTCCCCAAACTTGAGCTGGGGGGGGGGGCGCGGGCATTCCCGGTCCATCTTCATAAAGGGAATACAAGGAAAGTGGTTCTGCCATGCAGCGGGAGCCCAGTGCAGCGGGAGGGGGGGTGTTGTTATCACGTCTCGGGTTTCATCCGTGGCGGGTCCTCATGAGCCGGATTTCGGGAGGAGATCCGTGCGAGCACGTGGAGGCGCGGCTCCCGCGAGGAGGAAGGTAATGCGCGTTTCGGGGGGCGGCGCCGGAGACATGAACTTGGGGAGCTCCCGGGCGGGGGGGGGCGAGAACCAAGCCGACCCCCCACTTACATTCCTGTTGAAGGAGTTCCCGGGCAGGAGCGGTAGCGCCATGGCTGCCCCGGTCCCGCCCGCCGCCTCGGGCTGGTGTTGCTGCCCGAACCCGGCCGGTCGCCCTCCGCGCTGCCCAAGGCCGGAGCAAGCGCCGGCGCGCTGTTTGGAGTCCGGTTGCCTGGAGACCCCCCTTTGACGTCACAGAGGGCGGCCGGGAAGGGGGCCGCCGCTCGCTCCGCCCTTGCTCTCTGCCGCCCCCTGCAGCCGCAGGCCGGTTGCTGCAAGCTCGTCAACGCGGGAAGCCTTTGCCCCCCTCACTTCGCAGCTGCTTTGCTCCCCTCGCAGCAGCAGCAACTTCCAGTCTGGAAGCTTAGGTCCCACCCGCGACTTCAAAACAAGCCTCTCTCTTCCTTCTTACCGCGTGTTAAATACGCCTTGCCAAAGCTACCTCAGAGACTCAGGCAGTCTCAGAGCAGAATGCAGTTCAGGCCAAGTGGCCAGGGTTTCCTTTGTACAACTGAGGTTGTTATTGTTGTTATTCGTCATGTATTTAGTCCCCACCCTTCACTCTTAAGGTCCCAGGGTGGGTTATAGTATTGAAACACAGTATAAAAACAACAACAACTTATTATTATTATTATTATTATTATTATTATTATTATTATTATTATTTATTTCTGCCCTGCCCATCTGGCTAGGTTTCCCCAGCCACTTCCCAACAGAATATTAAAAACATGATAAAACATTAAACCTTAAAAAGCTTCCGTATACAGGGCTGCCTTCAGATGTCTTCTAAAAGTCAGATAGTTGTTTATTTCCTTGACATCTGATGGGAGGGAGGGCGTCACTACTGAGAAGGCCCTCTGCCTGGTAAAACAACTTAAAATCATCAAAATATTAAAAAAAAAAAAAACCAACACACTTCAATTGTCGAAAGCCAGGATAAAGACACATAATGTGTCATTAAACTATGGGGACTTGCTTCCAGAAAATGCAGTAATGGTCACCCACCTGGATGTTTTCAGAAGGGAGTTAGACATATTTGCAGAATAACAGGCTCTCCGTGTCGATGCTTTTCCTCCATTGTTAGAGACAGTATAGCCCTGAATACCAGTGGCTGGGGAGCACAAGGGAGGAGGGGGCTGCTGTGCTCTTGTCCTGCCTGCAGGCTCCCCAGAGTAAGGTTACCAGATTTTTTTCAATGAATCCGGGGGACACTTTTCAAATTCCTACTAAATAGATGGATTTTGTCGGGGTTTTGTAAATCCAGGGTCTGTCCCCAGGAAATGGGGATGTCTGGTAACCTTACCCCAGAGGCACCTGGTTGGCCACTGTAAGAACAGGGTGCTGTTCTAGATGGACTTTAGGACTGATCCAGCAGCCTCTTATGTTCTTATGCATCACTTGGTCTCCCTTCATCATCCAAGCTGCGATATGTCCTGAACTGTTTTTACATGACCTTAGAACCCACAAAGTTTCTCCTTCACTCGTTGATTACTGTGATCAAGACACATTTGTCTCCTGTGCCACAAGTTCTGTCACCTCTGAAGTGAATCATGGTAACAGCGGTTGGGGTTTTCTTAAAACAACTACAACAACATGCATGCACACACACCTCGCTACAGGTGTTATTTACCGTATTTTTTGCTCTATAAGACTCACTTTTTCCCTCCTAAAAAGTAAGGGAAAATGTGTGTGCATCTTATGGAGTGAATGCAGGCCTACGCAGCTATCCCAGAAGCCAGAACAGCAAGAGGGATCGCTGCTTTCACTGCGCAGCGATCCCTCTTGTTGTTCTGGCTTCTGAGATTCAGAATTTTTTTTTCTTGTTTTTCTCCTCCAAAAACTAGGTGCGTCTTGTGGTCTGGTGCGTCTTATAGAGCAAAAAATACGGTAATTTGGGAATCCTAACATGTCTGCGTTGTCAGCAATTAATGCTGCTGCTGTAAATGGTGGCTGTGCTGCTTTTACCATGTAAACTTTACATCATGTAAGCTTTAACCCAACCAGCACCTCATCTGAAGGAAGTGGACTCTAATCCACAAAACCTTATGCCCTAATGAAATTTGTTTGGCAGATGTTGGACTAGAACTCACACCAGCCTCAGCCACCATGGCCAATGGTGATGGAAGTTGCAGTCCAGCAACATCTGGAAGGCCGCAGGTTTCTGATCCCTGGAAGATGCCACAAGCCTCTTTCGTGTTTGTGCTACAAAACTGGTCTTGTAGAGACTATAACATGCCTAAAGGAGTGAATTTAATGTTTAGACAGTAATTCTATCAGAATTTGAACATTTAAAAAAAGTACTTTCTCAAATATCCACAGTTCTGAAGCAACCTAGACTATAGATGAAGTTTGCATACACACTTCTCTTTTTTGCAATAACATCCATCACTTAATAATTGCAAATTGTCAAATTGCTAAAAAACAACCCTTTTGCTTTTACAAAAATCAGTTTCCTCCTAACAACTTGAAAAATGTGTGCTTTCATCTGTCAGGAAACAGAAATAACATATACTTTTGTCAACATCTTATTAAGTAAATTGCAAGTGAGATTGTAGAAGCCATCATTTCAACAATTAACATTCTGCAAAAACATGTTATTTGCTTGGGCCCATATGGTTCTTTTCTCTCTGTATTGATATACGGAAAGAGAATGCAGAATCCCAAAGGATCTCAGGCTATGCAAAGGACTTCTCCTCTTCCTCCTCAACTCCCAACCCCCTGCCTCTTCAGACTTGCTTTTTACCAGAAAAGTAGGTCATGACAGAACATAATGCTAAGACATTGCGATGTGAATTATGAGTCAGCAGCAGGACTGGATCAAGACCTTTTGAGGCCCTAAGCACTGAACATATATGTGATTAAAAATAAAAACAATGCTAAATTGTAAAATAAAATTTTATTTTTCAAAATGACACAAGACTTACATGTATACTGAAATGTAGGTTCATGTGTGTCATGTGCAACAAATGACAGACTCTGATTTTCTCACATTATTTTGATCTACATTAGTAGGGTGCCCTCTGCTTCAGGTGGGGAGAAATAATAAAAAGAGAAAAGAAAAATGGCAGAAGAGCTGGAGCGGAGCGTAAAGAAGTGTATCAAAATTCTGATTTCCCCCAGGATGACTCCTTCAGTGCTTTTTTTGTTAAATATCTTTTAAAAAAAGAAAAAGAATTCTCTCTTTTTGTGCCCATGCTTTACTAAGCATGTGCTTAATCTGCCTATTCGGTAATTCAGGACTGCTCAGTAGTTTTGTTCCTAGGATGGATCCGCTGTACAGGATCTAAATTTACAACCAGTTGACCAAGTGCTAACCATAGTTTGTGCTCATTTTTATTGGCTGCCGTTTTTTGTTGAATTTAAAAAAAACCCAAAACCTTCATAGTAGGTTTTGAAAACCCTCACCATGATTAACTCCCACCCGGAAACTTACGTCCCCACTGTGGAAGGACGTGTGGATCCAGAATTGACCTCCACAGTCAGTTATGGACTCACGGTTATGACCGTGTTCATGGAAGACAATCTTACTCGACTACGAGTGATCGCCAAAGAAGAAGATGTCCTCATCTCTAGTCAGCATGAATCATAAACCATATCAGACCAATATTTTTTTCTTTATCAGTTCTTCAATATTAGAAATGTATTTGTTGCTCACCCTAGTGAAGAGGAACTAACAGACAAAATCCAGGCCACAGTTTTATACAATGAACACAAAGACTGAAAAGACTAGTAGATGATTGAGATACATGCCTAATATACATCAAGCATTATTAGATTCACCCCCTCAACACATTCAAAAAATGGACCCTTTGTGTCTCTAACCTAGGAAGCCTGTTTCATCACTTGATTTTGAAATCATTGTGATTTGAAATCACATGTGCATGTGTGAAGTTATTTGATTTTATTTTTATTTTTTTTGCAATAACAACCACCTTACTTGCGCTGGTATTTCACTAGAGTAAACCAATTGCAGATTAATGTCTAAGAATCTGACTGTATTACATCATCAGAAAAAAGACACTGTTTAACTGGTTGAGCCTCGTGAAAAGCAGCTAGAAGGACACGGATTCCTGTTCAGTGACAACTTTAGTCCATATTGAGCTACTAGCTTTATTATTTCACAATCCCTCCTCACTCATTACCTTTTCAGCACAAATAGACTTATTTCATGTCCAGCCTTTGCAGCCAGTGAAGCCATTATTCCTTGTTCAGCATCTTCGCACAATGTCTAGGTGAAAAAACCGCCCGCGGATATCAGCGTCATTTCCAAACCAGAGTTCAGTAATCATTTCCTTTCAGACACAATCCAACTCAAATAAGTCTCTTTTCACACCACCGCCTGTATGGTCTGTTTCCTTGGGGGCTTGGATCTGATTCTTTATAGACAGGTGATAACAGAATGAAAACAAATTCCAGTTCACAAATGTTGTTATTGAAAAAGATGTGAATAGCCCCCTCCCCAATTGTTAAATTAAATGGATTGCTTTGTAAGCAGTACAGGCTTAGCAAGGATACTAAAGAATGTATCCTACACAAGAGTTGATTTAATTTTGTATCGGTAAAGCTCAACAAGTAAGGTAAAACATCACATCAAATGGCAGCTGGTAAAATAAGGATCAAAATCTTCCTCTGTCAGCCAAATCAACCCTGGTGTCATAGGATCCAGCTCCCACAAATTGTATGTCGCCCCCCCCCCAGTTGAGGGGCATTGCCATTCAAGTGGTGGGCCCCCCAATATTTTATTCAAGTTGACATCCCTGACTACGAAGCAGTGACAGATACTTAGTGACTTTATTTTCTGTTCAAATGTGTGTGGGGTACTCCTGTGTCCTTCTGTCTTACAGAGGATTATCACGTTTCAGGTATGGGAAACCTCTGGCCTACAGATATTATTGAACTATAACTCTTTCACCTTAGGAAGCATAGTTAGTAGCCACCAATGATGGGAGTTTAGTTCAGCAACATCTGGAGGGCCAAAGGTTCTGTATTTGAAGAGCTGAACTTTATTTTATTGAGGTCCTCTGTTTCAAGGGATGGCTCTTCCAAGTTCAGTTTAAAGATAAAGAAGTTAAACTACAAGGGGACCAGAGACCTTGACAATTAGCACCAGGACATCACACTGGTCACAGTCTTCCCCAGTGCGATGAGATTTATTGTATTTCTCATATTTAAATGATAGCATCTACTGCCTTGCAGATGGGTGTGGTATAAATAATAAAATTATTATTATTATTACATATAGATTAGCATGTGCAAATATGTGTCCTCCTCCCCCCTCTTTTCCCCTTTTTTGACAATGCATAAGTGACCACTCATCAATCATGTGTGTGGAGCATTTGTTATAACAAAATATAGATGTTGCCCAGACAATCAACTTGCCTAGAATCTGGTCCTGAATTATATTCTGCTTACTTTGACAGACACATAATACTTATTTGTATAGTACTGAAAGCTAAGTTGCTGGTTCCACTTAGAAAGAGCTCTTAACCTGCTGCTTTCTGCTTTGAAAATCCCTCAGGCATTACCCCCAATTTTCCCTGGAAATGACAAAAAAATCTGTTCCCTTTCTCCTCCTCCTCTAATCTTTCTGAGAAGAAGGGAAGTATCCCCTCAAATTTTAAAATTAAGTCTTCTTTTGCTAATTTGTCTTAAAATCTAATATTGATCAAGGGTTCTTCAAAGATGTGCTAGTATTCTCTAATTGGGCCACTATACTGTTCTGTCCCACATTCAGCATCTATTTCAATTAAGAAAAATAGGAGAGAAACAGCCTTATTTTTCTTAATAAAAAGCATTTCAGCTGCCCTTGCAGGCCTCTTTGAGGATCTGTTGATCAAAGCTGCTCTAAAAAATCATCTTTTATGCCTGGAATATGATAGTCTACTTTCAGTATAATGCACTAATGCAATGTAAGATATTCATACAGTGGATATACATTGTGTTTTGAAGTAGGAGGGAGATAGGAGAGAGAGAGAGAGAGAGAGAAAGAGTCAAAAGGTTCTTTTATCACTGAACTCAATGGGGCTAGATAAAAAACAAAAGCTTTGATCCTTAATTCTTCATTATTTTATTTCTCTTTTGTTTCTTCCCCTCCCTTCTGAATGTTTACTTGGGTTTTTTTAGCACATTTTCTAATAATAACAACAAGCAATTAGGTGAATACACTTTCATTTGAAGGGCAAAGTACATTTGCCTACATGCCATAGGGAAGCAGGGGTGAAGAATCTTTGGCCCACGAGAAGTTGAGCAAATGGCTGTGCCTTTCCCCCACCCCTTCACCTAGTTGCTATGTAGGCAAACAACAGCCAAGGTTGTGTGTGCATGTGGACTGAGAGCTGGACGCTGAAGGCAGGGAGGTGGAGACAGAGAGCCATGTCTTGCTATCTACTGGAAAGCTGTGGCTTGGGGCATCCCTGGAAAGCAATGGGGAAGTCAGATTTGTTGGGGTATTAGTGGTGTGAGCTCCTCAGTCCTATGTTCAGGTTGTATATATGCGTAAATAAAACCATATATCCCCAAAACACCCTGGTCTCCACTGATTTTCTTTCTGAGGAAACCGAAACCCCTGGAGTCTCTCACCGTTCTGAGGCTGGGGTGGGTGTGACATTGTTCATCGTCTCCTGTGTCCATTTTTTGGTTACCTCAGATACAAGGGGCGAAAGGGATTACTGACCATCAGTGGCAGACCCTCCAAGAGTCCCTATTTTCCAGGGACAGTCCCAGATTTACAGAAGCAGCCCCGATTTCTGGTTTGATCCCGGAACGTCCCAATTTTCCTTAGGACATCCCTATTTTCATCAGAGAAATGTTGGAGGGTGTGGAGCTATGTGACCCCCAAGCCAAAAAAAAAAAAAAAAAAAGGAACTATACAACTTTTAGAAGACATCTGAAGGCAGCCCTGTATAGGGAGGTTTTTAAATGTTTTATTATGTTTTCATATGTGTTGGAAGCCACCCAGAGTGGCTGGAGCAAGCTTGGTGGGGCATAAATAATAAAATTGTTGTTGTTGTCATTGTTGTTAAAGAATAGGACATCCATTCCTATTTTCATTGGAGAAATGTTGGAGGGTATGCAGGTGCTCCAACATGCTTCAAGTAGCTTCTGAGGCAACCATTTAGGCATCTTTGGAGAGTCTTTGTTTCGGTTTACACATTATAGCTGCCACATTATATTAAAAAGATGGTTCTATGTAGTGAGCATTACAGTGGTACCTCAGGTTACAAACACCTCGGGTTACAAACACTTTGGGTTACAGACTCCGCTAACCCAGAAATAGTACCTTGGGTTGAGAACTTTACCTCAGGATAAGAACAGAAATCATGCGGTGGCAGCACAGCAGCAACGGGAGGCCCCATTAGCTAAAGTGGTACCTCAGGTTAAGAACAGTTTCAGGTTAAGAACAGACCTCTGGAACAATTAAGTTTGTAACCCGAGGTACCACTGTATTGCTAACAGAGCTTACACTGTGCAGGCTGAGTGGCTCTCACAATTCCTCCGTATATCTCTCCTTATGGCAGTTTGGAGCTGCATAGTAAAAGAAGCCTCAGTCATTCCACGTGGAAGCTCATGATGTGGAACTTTTAAAAATGGGCACAGAGAGAGCACCCAGTAAAACAATACATCTTCCATGCTTGCAGCCTCCAACTGTTTCCCCCACTGGCTACTTTCCTTATCCCCAAGACTATTCCATTCAGACCATTGGAGCAGGGCTGACAGTGAACTTTCATACCATCCCACATCTCACTCAAAAGTAAATGTCTGACATTTAACACAATATACATGCACAAAACTCTCAGCATACAACTTAAAAGCAAAATATTAAAAAATGCAATGCTAAAATGAAAACACAGCCTTTAACTGCTTTTAATAATACAACTCCCTGTGCATTATTGATCTGAAGGGCCTGCCAGGTGGCACAGAGAATGAATGAAAAGCATCTCCACCTGGTGGCTGAAATGTAAAAAGTGGCCATACGCTTTAAAAAATGGGCAAATAGACAAACTCCAAAGGCCTTTCCAGGCCATGCTGATTGCAAAGGGGGGGGGGGAACACTACTAAAGTGGGCTTTGTGCTTTCACGTTTCACCCTTCAACTCAAACTGCTTGATTTAAATCTGCTTTGGAGTTGCACATTTTACCACTGCCAGACATTCTGTCATGTTACTTAGGGATGTGTATGGGTTCAGCATTGATCTTTTGGTCCCAGTTAAACATCGTCATGGAGGTGGGGTGGGGGTATCTTCTTAAACCAGACCTTTATTAATGACCTTTATTAGTGACTTTATTATTTGTTCCCAATGTTTAAATGAATAAAGAAAACGAGTAATGCAGGGAATTGCAGAGAACCTGCTGAAAGTCGCAGACATACAAGAAATGGAGGGGATAAAGTTATGATCCTATATCCACCTACCTGGGAGAAAGCCCAAATGAACTCATTGAGACTTAGTATAGGACAGCACTGTAAGAGAACAGGAAGACTAAAGACTAGGGGCAAGAACCCGGTACATCAAGCCACGTCAATGTCTTAATGGGTAAGTTCAACTCCCCCCTCCCCAGATTTGAAAACTTGTGTTGCATTCTTCCTTTCTTTGTCTGAAGCACCCAAGGACTGCTTTAACTGCCACAGAACCTCTGGTGAGACTGGCCATCAGCTCTAGCAACCTTTTCTTCCACAGACACACCTGTTTACTCTGCAGATTTGCTTGACACTAGCTAGAAGGTAGTACATGTATAACTTTCTTTGTGTCGTGCCAAAAGAGTTACATTTAAAGTTATCATCCTTGACGTGACTTCCTTGTGCCCTTCGGGGTATGTTTTGGCAATGGCAATTTGTCTTGGTGATATAATACCGCTGTTAATTTGGGCTGCCTTGTTCAGGTCACTGAAATGTTGCCCAGAGGTTTCCGGGGTGGAGTTCTCAGCACAACAAGCCACACCTCACTCCTTCTCACAGTTCAGTTTTACAGCAGAGCCAAGTCACACTTCTTGTGGGTGTGAAAACACTCGACTATTTCCTGTACACAGTCACAAGACTGGAGGTGGACAAAAAAAAAAAAAAACCTCAACAAATTATGTTACTTGGTCTAGCTCTTCTGATACGTATAAACTGCAAAGAATCCTTAGGGCTAATTCCAGTTAAATGAAACATGTTAATGTACATTAAAACCTTAGCGGAATTGACATTGTTCCTTTTAAAACTGTCCTTGTTAAATAAAAGAGAGTCAATATGTTACGTGTTGTGCATATATTACTTACAAATGGTTGCACAAATATTTGGCTCCTCGCTTTGAGCTAAATGGCACGGTATTTGCGCTGGGAGAATTAATAGCTTTAACATGTGCTATATAAAATTATGGGATAACCATGGATTGCACTTGGATGCCATTAAAGGGTTCTAAGGGTTCACTCAACATACACGTATACCCAGGAGTAAACACTATTGAACACTACAGGAGCTGCTTTTGAGCAGACAAGCATAGAATTGGGCTGCAAGTCATTATGACCTAAGGAAATTTATAAGACATATACTGGACATACAGATAGATGCTGTAAATGTCAAAAGCTGAAGGGTCTTTTACAGCCGAATAATTTTTATGTGACTAAGAAAACCAGGATCAGTGACATCCTCAAGCCTAAATTAATTTAGAATGCAGCTGTTTTGCTGTAACTTGGATGGAATAATTTTGTTATGTAATATATAATGTGCCACCACCACCCCATCTCAAGTTGCAGCTCCTATGTTAAAGATGCAAGAATTTTAGGAAAATTAAAAAGAATGCAACTGGTATTAGTGTCAGAGTTGAAATTCTGTTAAGATTTCCAGTTTGTTGATATAATTATGCATTTAATACCATCTCACATTCTCTGCAAATTTCAATTTTATGACATCTGACAGTTGCACACAAGGCTGGATTAAAAGCAGGGGGCGACCATCCCAGTGGTCCACCGGCACATGCATAAATTACTGCAGCCCAATAAGTTTCTATCCTAACAGTAACATCTTAAACTTGGCCTGATAACAAATCAGCAGCCACTGCAGATCTCTGAGCTGACAGGATCTCACTCCTGTCAGCAGCCATGATGCAGGTTAATTATTTGCCAAAATGGGCAAGATTTTTCTCGTGTGTGTCCCACTGGCTGGATCCTCACCTTGTCATGGTGAGTAGGCTTGCATGTTCCTATGACCCTTGTGAGCGAAGCCGTCGATATTCTCGTACTCCCAGCAGGGTCACCCAAGGCAGTAAGGTCAAAGGGAAGGAGCTAGACAAAGAATGATCCAAGAAGTCCTCAACAGCAGAACAGGCGGATGATAACAAGCGGTATGTTACAACGGCTGTGAAGGCAGATGAAGGCTGCAGCAGATAGGAATCTACCGGTTTGTCGTGACTACTTCATGCCATCAGAACAGAGCCCTACTGCAAAGACTGTGCGTTGGTCAGCGTTCACTGATCTACACACATAAAACAAATTCACGCACAGGCGTCTTCCAAAAACCCAACCCAACCCCGCCCCCCAAAAGTCCCATGGCGATCGGCAAATGGTAACGGGGGCAGGATCATGAAATCTGGAAGCCCCTAGTCATGAACCGGCACATGGGTGGTGTATACAGATTCAGTCGTTCTGACTCAAGGAACGAGGCAGCTGAGCAGCTCAGCAGCTATATCCATGAGTGAGCAGCCCTTTTTCGGATCCACTCTGCTCACCCCAAAAAGGGGGAGGGGCTAGAAGAGGTGCCCTAAACATAGTCTGCCTCCCTTTTTCCCTGACTGGATTACCGCGCCCAGTGGGGTCACCACCTAGTGGTCGGAAAAGACAATTGAACTTTGGAACATGGAATATACGGTATATTTGAAATATACCAAATGAAAAACAACAAAGCCAGTGAACCTGATGGGATTCCTGCCGAAATCTTCAAAGTGGGCAGAATTGAACTTCACAACAACTTCACAAGCTCATCGAAAAAATCTGGGAAAGAGAAGAAATCCCAGCAGATGTTAGGAATGCCAAAATTATCAATCTCTTTTAAAAAGGTGACAGAACTGATTGTGGAAACTAACAAGGCGTCTCTCTATTAGCTGCGGCTGGCAAAATTCTTGCAAGGATCTTAGCAAACCATCTCGTAACAATATCTGAGGTGACCCTTCCTGAATCCCAAAATGGTTTTTGGCCTTCTAGGGGGACAGTGGACATGATTTTCACCGTTCAACAGCTTCAAGAAAAATGCAGAGAGCAAAACCAGCCTCTCTATATGGCGTTTATTGACCTGACTAAGGCTTTCAGCACAGTAAGTGCTGCACCAACAAGTACAAAATAACCCCTCTGCAGCACCACAAATCCAACTCAATAGTGTAACGTTGGAAAATGTTGATCACTTTTCCTACCTAGGCAGTTATCTTTCCACAAGGGCCAACATTGATGCCGAAATCCAGCAGCACCTGAGCTCTGCGAGTGCGGCTTTCTCCCAACTAAAGTGCAGAGTGTTTGAGGACTGGGACATTCACAGGGAAACCAAAATGCTTGTTTACAAAGCTATTGTACTACCAACCTTACTGTATGCTTGTGAAACATGGACCACTTATAAATGCCATCTCCAACTCCTCAAAAGATTCCATCAACGGCGTCTCCAAAAATTTTTACACATCACTTGGGAAGACAGGCAAACTTCTATCAGTGTACTGGAAGAAGCAAAGATCACCAGTGCTGAAGCAATGATTATTCAACATCAACTTCGTTGGACTGGTCATGTTGTGCGGGTGCCTGATAATCATCTTCCAAAGCAACTACTCTACTCCAAACTTAAAAATGGAAAGCGTAATACTGGTGATCAACAAAAGAGGTTTAAAGACTGTCTCAAGGCAAATCTTAAAAAATGTAGTATAAACACTGACAACTGGGGAACACTGGCCTGCGAGTGCTCCAGTTGGAGAACAGCCTTTACCAAAGGTGTCATGGGCTTTGAAGACACTCAAACTCAGGACGCAAGGGAGAAACGTGCTAAGAGGAGGGCACGCTTGGCAAATCCACACCATGATCATCTCCCACCCGGAAACCAATGTCCCCACTGTGGAAGGACGTGGGGATCCACAACTGGCCTCCACAATCACTTATGGACTCATTGCTAAAACCGTGTTTATGGAAGACAATCTTACTCGGCTACGAGTGATCGCCAAAGAAGAAGAGTGTGTGTGTATATATATATGTGGTAGATTATCAGTGAAGTGTTAATGTCAGCTGTTTTTTGCCCTCCCCTTCCTATTACATAATTTTATTCAAGTAGACTATCTTGTCAATTGAAAATTAAATTGGTGAGAGATTCAATTAATACATTACACTGCTCACTGTCAGTACAAACATGACTCACAGCAGTTTGTGCCGAAGACTAGCTGTGGCTTCAGCTGTGGCACGCATGACCTGCTTTGTTTTTAATGTGATACCATCAACCTGAAATTGAGGGACTTTTGCCTCTGCCAAGCTCGGCAGCTCTTTCAATCGCAATTTTAATTAAAGATTTGTTTCTCTCCTGCTTCAATAAAAGAGCCGGGGGGGGGGGTTAGGCAGGCATTGAAATTAGAAAGCTGGATTATGCATAAAAGCAACATGGAGGGCAACGTTAACTGACATCGGAGTTAATCAGAGCATTGCGGTCGTGAAATAGAAGCAAGTCATGGAATCCATACAAATGGGCCCATATACCACACATTCCACCACACATCTGCGCCCAATGTGCACTTAGCAATATTTCCCATCACTTGTCAAAAATGTGTAAACTGGACACCGGCAAGGACCCATGGGCCTTGATAGTCCATATAATTCTCAGATAGTTGGAGCAATAGTTGGAGGAAGTGGCCCTATCTGCAAGTGTGCAAGGTGTGGGCTGCAGTAGCAGTTTGCATCCAGACTGTAGCACTGGTTCCGTATCATAAATCCGAATTGCTAAAAAGAATGGTTTCATGAAAGCTGGAGATATAGGGATTATGGTTCAACTGGAGGGGGGGCTCCCCCTTATCGATGCCCATTGCTGTAGGGAAAACCTCAGGGGAGGACTGTTACATTTGAGCCCTGTTTGGGGACTTGCTGGACGCAATTAATTGACTACTAAGATGCAGGCCTAGATGTAGCCCTGGTCTTATTCAGGAGGAGTTGCCCTTTCTTCTTATGCAGCCGGGGAGAAATTTATTTCAAAGGTAAAGAACTTTAGTAAACATCATGCTGGTGGAATCATTAATGTTGTCCAGGAAGACTGCGACTTTGTACCTCTGACATTTTTGACACTGTTCTTGATTTTGCTATTTTACGCTAAAGACACAAGTTGGGGGTACATAGAGCACTGTCGCTGTAAAGCCGACATTAATTGCACTGAAGTTTCCGCAGGAGTTGTAAGCGAGTCTCGCAAAATGAATGGAAACAATGAAGCTCAACAATTGGTCCTGTAAAAGATTTATTTCATTACCAGCCTCATCCCACTCTGGAAGAACAACACTGTGTTTCCCAAGAAAGCATATGTCAGACATTAATTTTGCACTTCATTTATCAGTGTCACTTATAAGCCATGAATCATACCCAATGAACTCAGGGTCTACACATTTTGACGTAATAAGAATCCTTGATTGAACTTGCAAGGGCATATCCGTCTTGTTGCTGAACAATGTAAGGGTTCTTCAAGTAAACTGTGCCTATTAATACAATAGATTTTCTATCTGCAGTCAGAATGAGTGATTTCTACACAGTCCACAGCCCAATTAAACTAGTACTTGGCACTCTGTCAGTTTAATCCCATCGGTTTCAATTGGGCTAAATCAACTTAAATCCAGGTACTTCCTTCACATGTGGATCAAGTGGTAAATGTGGTAATCTGAATGACCCAAGATTAGAAAAAACAAAAAGCAGCTGTGCTCAGAGGCCAATCTCTGGTAACCAGATTTGCTTCACTGATTTGGAAACATGATGGTTTTGTCTTATTTCTTTGAACGCTTCTTTCTCAAAATCATTGCTCAATGTAAGAAACGCCTTAGAATGTCAGCACCTTTCCTCATTGAAAAAATACAGACAAGTTTGTCAGGAAATGGAAATGTCTTACTTGCTAAATGTGAACTTTTTAAAATGGCAGTGTTAACATGTAATTTCTAAGAGATGAAGATGGATTTCCAAAAGATGCAAAATATCACAGGAAGCTGGAAGTTCTTTCCCTTCCAACCCTAAAAATCTTGGAACATGACACAACAGATGTATCCTTCCACTTTAACAGATATTGTCACAACCACCAAGAGAACAGCCAACTACTGAAAGATTTACAGCTAAAATGCAGGATTGTACAGCAGCCTTTCATACCTTCAGTTGGGAACATTAGTATGGACAGATGGCGAAGGTGGAGTAGCCCATCAGGAATCCATTTCTCTGCTTTGATGCATACAAGTCAAGGCAGCTACTACTCCAGAAGATGAAAGAATGTGGAATTCAGATGTGTGTGTGCATGTGTGCATGTGTTTCACCATCAGTTGGCCTGGATGGTGCAGCAGCTAAGTATTGGGTTCAAACAAGTTCAAATCCCTGCACAATAATGCTCAGCAGGTGGTCTGTAGCCATGGACTCATCACTGCTGAACTGAGCTCCTCAGGGCAATAAATGAATGTTAATTAAAAGATTACAGAATTCTCTCCATTTGAAGCTCATTGGAGAATACTGATCAACCTAGTCCTGGTGCTTCATTAACTAGCAGTAGTACTAACTGCCTATTTGCTCTTTATAAGGATTTCCAAATTCAACTTCCTCTTCAAGAAACCATATCCCAATTTTTGGGATACTGCAGTTATGAAGCAAAATCCTTAAAGTTCTGTCTCCTGTTCCTGCAACGCCAGGCTCCTGGGATTTCATAACTTGTATTTTGAAATATTTCATTTGATTGCAATTGATAGTTTAGAAGTATTTATTCCAGGGGTGATGGTGTACACTTCCATAGGTTTTCAGTAACTAGAAAAAAACAAGCATTTATTAATTAACTATCTTTTTGTGGTGTAGGTCCATCATAAAATATTACCTTTACATGTTTTGTAATTTTTAATATTTGGGAGCTGAACTAACATTCCAAGTTCTTAAGAAATAAGAGCCCTGCTGGATCAAGCCAAAGGTTGATCTATTCTATGGGGTAGTCTGTCCTCACAGTGGCAAACCAGATGCCTATGGGATACCTGCAAGCCAATATTAACCAGAGGAGTAATGTGATGCAAGAATGAAAGGGCTATCACCCCTAAAGTCTTAACTTGCTGAGAAACTGAAGAGGGATGTTATCTTATGAGGGAGAAGGATAACAAATTAAGTTTTTAGAGGAAGGGAACGTCTGTTGCCTTTCAGATGTTGTTGGACTACAACACCTATCATCCATTGCTAATGTTGTTGTAGTGGATAGTAAATAAGAGTCCAGAAACTGGAGGGATATAGAATCATAGAATTGTAGAGTTGGAAGGGACCTTGAGGACCAACTAGTCCAGGCATCCCCAACCTGTGGCCCTCCAGATGTTTTGGCCTACAACTCCCATGAGCCCTAGCTAACAGGACCAGTGGTCAGGGATGATGGGAATTGTAGTCCAAAACATCTGGAGGGCCAAAGGTTGGGGGTGCCTGAACTAGTCCAACCCCGTGCAATGCAGGAACATGCAGCTGTCCAATATGGGGATTTAACCTGCAACCTTGGCCTTATCAGCACCGTGCTCTAACCAATTTGAGCTATTCAGGTTCCTATCATGAGTTCCAACCATTGGTTTGGTGGGGGGACAGGAGGATGGCACAAATTTTCTCCTTTGAGTATTTTAAAATCATTACCCAATATCCAAATAGAAATAACTGTAAGACGGTTGGAATGAGAAGAGGAAGAGGAGAAAAAGAGCTGAATTCTCATCAGCATCACAATGAGACTGCAGGCCAAAATAAATTAATCAAGTCTGTAGACTAGAGAAACCATGGAGAGAAAAGGTGGCCAAGAACTGAGTCCTGAGGGACAGTAACAGAGACAAGAACTGGGAAAACAACGTTATATTATTCTAAAGTATTTGCTAATGTATTGCAAGACTGAAGCGAATGCAAGAGAGGACCAGTAAACTCCAAAGAACCAAATAGTGAAGAGTGCCCAGCAAAAGTGGCATATGAAACTGGAAAACTTTTAAGCAAAGGCATCAGATTGTTTTTCTTTTTTCTTTTCATCTTCACAAGAACTGTGTAACTCAGTGGCAGCACTAGAATAGAGAATGGGGCAGTAGCCTTTACTATCACTGTGAGCTGGAGAGTAGACTTAAAAAATAATAATTTGGCCTGTAGCTTGCTCTGTACAAGTCCTTTGGCAGAAGATTCTTGGTTTGTTGCAAGCTTGCACTCTCAACCATTTCATGTACTCTTGGATACTGGAACTACAGCTTCCCAGTGTTAACAGCTAATCCTTATTTAGCTTCCGAGGGTTAAAAAGCAGTGTGTGATTTGGAACTCTTGGGTCTCCCTGCTGAAGCTAAATGCCTACAGAGATGCAGGGAAGAAGCCAACTCTTACATATACAAATCACAGTTTTAGCTGCATCCTTGGTCACTGGTCCATTTACTCCATCTTTGCTTGCAAGTGCATTATACACACGCATATGTCCTTTTGTATTCTGAACACTTGCTCCTTGTCTTCCCAGTATACTGGCAGCAGTTTCCAACACCACTTGTCCTGACCAAGCCACCTTTCTAAGAATGCTCCCTCATTGTACTGCACCCGAGAAAGTAAACTGTACAGCCTGGTTGCACATAGGGATCTTTTCATATATATTTCTCCATTGGACACTTGTTTGCATCTTGAAGCTATTCCTGGAGCAATCCTAAAAGCTGCTACCACTAAAATGTTTCCTGGAAATGGGTCATTCCTGCAATTTGCTTATAAACAATCCTCTCATTTTTACATTTGCTATTGCCCACAATCTGCTTGTGTGATTGATGATGGAACCACATCAAGTTGATACAACATATGAAAACACACGAAAGCAAAGATCAGACACTGATTGATCTTCACCCTTTAATAGGTTCACAATTGCCTGTTACTTCATCTTTGCAAAAAGGTATTACTGATGTACACATTATTTTTATTGCAGTGTTTTCTACAGAAGATGGCTAGTTCTGCGCTTGAAGCACAATATACACATTTAGTCATAGGCATGATTAAACACAGCATGGGATTGTCTTAAACAATAATAAAAATATATCCCTAAAATTGAGGGGGGGGGGAGATGTAGAGCCAAAAGATAGCTTATTAAATATGCTGAATTCTGCATGGAGATACAATAAAAAAAATTCATGACAAAAGTTAGCCAGTTCTTGTTCCTTCAGGAATGCTATGCAACACACTGTAGATTTTTCAGCAAACCTGTTTCAGCAAGCTTAAGGAGGCAAAAGCCTAAAATGCAAAATACTCAAGATTTGTCTGGCAAATCCATCCATCTTGCTCTGGAGTGATTAGAGAGCGACTCAGACTGCCTCACTTAAGAACTGTGTGTTGCTACCCTTCTTCATTATCATGGTTAAGCCAGCAGGAAGAGAAATGTCCTTAAGATGCAAGGCCCAACAAGAAGCCGCCGACAAACCCGCCAGATACAACTATGTTCTGTTTAAGGAATTCTGTTGTCTGAAAAGGAAAGAGAGTTCACTATAGACTGTGGAAATGGCATTACAGCAAATTTTTTTAAAAAAACCATTTTTAAAATAAACAAATACTTTTTGCACTCAGATAACCACCAGAGTTACAGAGTACTGTAACTCTGGGCAGAGCTTTGTTAGTTGTGGAAAGATTGTTCATTGTTTTAAAAAGGAACTATCTACCTTAGTCTTGAATTATAAGTCTATAATGCTTGTGTAGAAGGCATCTGCAACCACCCTGGGACATTTCAAATGCTTTACAATGTTTTATCATAAATACTTTAAATAATGAACCCCTAAATAAAAATTCCAGAGGAGTAGTCTGTTGCAAGAAAATCTGTAGTCCTTAGGCACCTTTAAAAGGCTAACAAATGTATTGTGGCATACAGTTTTGTGCATTTGATGCACCAGAGTTTATGCCAAAGTACATTTTTTTTTAGTTTTTTAAGGTGGCATTTGTTCTCAAATTAAAAACCTATTTCTAAGGAAATATAATTGTTTCATGGATACAGACATCTGATTCTTTAAGGGCCAATGGAAGACTGAATAAATAAAATATGCTATAGAACCAGTCAAAAGGCCTCCAGGCACCAAACAGTCAAACATTCAAGTCAGGCAATATACCCAAGTGAAGGACTCTTCGCATGGGGGTTGGGGACTGCATTCCCTCCCTTCTTGCTGAAGTCCAGGGTAAAGCAAAGGCCATCTGGGGCACAGCACACAGAAGTGTGCAGCCCAAAGCTTTACTCAGCACCCCTTTTCCTGGAGACAAGGGTCATCTAACATACCATAGGTTGTTAAGATACGGAACATCTGGAAACCCAACATCACATCAAGGCCGCAGCAAAAGCAATATTCAAAAGCAATATTCAAAAGCAAGTAAGACATGATTTACCTCCTCAATCAATGTGTTGATTTCAGGAGCTGCCTTGTTTGCTCGTTTTTTGAGTTGCTTCTTTGCTTTGTTTACATCTTTTTCAACCCTTTTCCAGTCAACCTGTACATAGCCACTATGACTAGCAATCTAGGAAAAGTAAAAGACAGACATCTGAGGAGGTAGAGCAAAAAAAATTCTCAATACATTTAAGGAAATGTACTCATTTAGGAAACTATTATCTGCTAAAAATAGGTCACCTTCCACATTTTGTAACAACATAATCCCCCTAGACTGTATATATCTTTAAACTTTTAATTTTAAGATAAATCAGCAGAGAGATTGAAATAAATATTTAAAGGCTAGAATAGTATTTAAGGGCCACTTAAAACCTCTCAGTTTGTTTACAGAATCTATTTTTGGCTTACAGTCATAATGTCTTTAATGGTACATTTACATACGGGAATCCTAATCCTTGCTGAAGGCCAGCTTGCAGCGGGGGGGGGGAGGGGGGCATTTAGGATGGGGTGGAAGTGTGGCTCCACTTGCAAGGAAAAGCTGTACTAGTTGGATGGTCCACCCACACTGGAGGCCCTTGATACATCCACACAGAGCTCAACAGGCACAGAAGTACCACCAGCAGTGGGACTCATTCAGCAGCATTCTGGGGCATATCATATTGCCCTGGAATGATGAATCCAAAGTCCTCTCTCTTCTTTGTCAGTCTCCTTAACTGAGCCAGCCCGAAACTCATGCCCAACACTGGGGGTAGGGCTTAAAACTATCAGTGAGGGGAACACACACACCCCCAACCAAAAAAAAATGGCTTCCATGTTCCACCCTGGCCAGAGCAAATAGCACTTTCCACTTATGATTGCTATGTTATATTTTACAAAATACCCCCCTTAATGTCTCATACTTAAATAAGAGACATGAAAACTCTTAATGCTAAATGTTACAAGGTAACTATGTTCACGTTGTGTAGTCATATTTACAAAATGAGAATAATGAGATTTTCAGAGAGACTTTAATTTTTAAAGTGTGCGCGTGTAAATGAGATAGACTGACCGACCGACACTTCTTCAACCCAAACTCTAACGTTTTATTATGGGCACTTCTCACATGGATTTTAGCAGAGCTGTACCAGCAAGAGGAGATCTGAGAAATACCTTCCAGGGACCACTTTCAGCTGTTGTTACAGCCTCCACTTCCCTTTCTGTTTACTGAGCAGTTAACTTGCCTATATTCAAATCATAGCACTTTCTAAATAATTAAAGTCTGCATACTTGTAGCAAGAGAAAGCCGCCGCCTACTGCAGTCGCTGCAAGTTTTCCAACCTTCTGGAATAAAAATCCTGCACACCTTGGAGGAACGAGAGAGAAAAAGGAAAAGACAAATTAACAATGCAATCTTATACACATCTACTCAGAACTAAGAACCTCCAAGTTCAATAGGGTTTATTCCTAGGAAAGTGTTATTGGATTACAGTCTGAGTTGTCAAACTGTGCATACTTACTGGGCTCACAACATATTTACTTCCAAGTAAATGTGCACAGGAGAATAGGCAAAGAGGATAATCTGATAATTGGTTACTGTGTTCCAGAATTCTCATTCTCGTGCTCAAGATTGTGCATTTTGAAACTCTCTAACTGAATACTGTTGGCAAGTGTAGAATCTCATGGGATAAGAAATATGCAGGAACTCTCATTATTCTCATTGGCAACCCAGACAGAGCAACATGAGACTAACAGCACAACAAGAGATATGATTTAGTGGTCTTTGCAAAATATGAGGCTAGAATCTACTTTCCTGAATAAATAAGCCTACATGACATTACTGCATGCAATCAGTTACAGTGGTACCTCGGGTTACAGACGCTTCAGGTTACAGACTCCGCTAACCCAGGGTTAAGAACTTTGTTTTAGGATGAGAACAGAAATCATGTAGCGGCAGCACGGTGGCAGCAGGAGGCCCCATTAGCTAAAGGGGTGTCTCAGGTTAAGAACGGCCCTCCAGAACGAATTAAATTCTTAACGCAAGGTACCACTGTACTTGAGTGTTAACTTCTATAGGTGGATCCTGTTGATCAAACTAATCTGTGATAAAGATGCTGATGGATATAAACTGCATTGTCATAATATAATTTACACCATATTCTGAATACTTTCTTTTTAGGTTAGGTCCCTTAATGCTGTGGAACTTGTGAAGATTATTTTTTCTACCTAGTCTTTGAACAATCCTTAATATCTAGCTCTATTTTATTTTGCATTCTGAACAGCAACATTACGGTGCCACAGGAGGGTGGTTTCACTTTACCAACCCACTTTTATTTCCAAATCTTTTAATGAAACCAAAGTTAATTAAATAAATACTGAACTATAATACCTCATTTATAAGCATTTTAGGTTGCAAGGTGTAAATGTAAAAGTATGAAGTCACACTCAGAGTAGGTCCATTGAAATCAATGGTCTAAACCAGGCTTCCTCAACCTCGGCACTCCAGATGTTTTGAGACTACAATTCCCATCATCCCTGACAACTAGTCCTGCTAGCTTGGGATCATGGGAGTTGTAGGCCAAAAACATCTGGAGGGCCGAGGTTGAGGAAGCCTGAACTAAAGTAACTTCAATCCATTGATTTCATTGGTCCCAGTCCAATTCAACTGACACTGAATATCACCCATTATCTTTAGTCACAGTTAAAAACGCCAACTATTCAAATCCAGTCTCATAATCAATTGTGCCATCCCTGCCCTATCTTAAAAAAAAGATAGCAATTTCTTCTCCAATATATTTTGAAAACTGCTTATAAGAATGTTTGAAACCTCTTTTACTAGTTCAGTGTGATCTCAGAAATGCAAAACTTATATCACTTTAAAAATACTTCCAGAAGAAAATTGTTCTATTAAAAACACACTACAGTATTTAAAAACAATTGGTTCTCACCAGCCTGATACGCCACCCATTACAATCTGAGTAGCTACAGAATACTTTTCTACAATAGGTCCAGAATTCCTGCCAAACACTCGGTTCCACCAATGATGGCGCCTTGCATATTCCGTTAAATCCAGTACTTCGTATGAATCCTCATCACTGTCATGCTCTTTAAAAGAGAAATTGATAGTTAGTTTCCCTCTACACTTTTAAAAAAAGAGTAAATGCCTTGCAGCTCTCAGCAATGCTAATTCACAAACATATGCCTGATGAAAGTGATTTAACTGAACACACTAATAATCCAGCTGTTCAGGAAGAGCAAGCTATATAAAAACAACTGGGAGATATTACTCTAATTATTTATATTAATCTCCTTCCACATAAATCCCGTGGCAGTGTACAAATTTTAAGAACAGCAGCTTTTTAAAACAAAAAATATGAGAAGGTGAGTTTAAAAACAAGACGAATTGGACACCAATGGCAGGGACCCATTCATATAGCTGGGAAAGCTTGAAAAAACAAAAATGTTTTCAGTTGTTTCTGGAAAGTGGAGAGAGCGTCTGCATGCTGTTCCACAGAACAGGAGCAGTCATAATAAAGCCCTGTTCCAATGATATCCACTCACTTGCACTACAGGACTTCTGGTTTCTCTTTTCCTTTTCCCTCCTCCAGTCCCTTGCAAGCTCCCCAAATCTGTTCTAGGGGGTCCCCCACCCTCCGCAGATTTTGGGGGGTGCCTATGGGGCTGCAGGGGGCAGGAGAGGAAGG
Organism: Podarcis tiliguerta; assembly: GCF_965153285.1. Taxonomy (NCBI): domain Eukaryota; kingdom Metazoa; phylum Chordata; class Lepidosauria; order Squamata; family Lacertidae; genus Podarcis; species Podarcis tiliguerta. Next base: position 55,297,473 of record NC_139537.1, on the reverse strand, counting down.
AAAAGCCCTGTTGCACAAGTAGATGCCTCCTCACACTATGCAGGATCTCACCTACTGCATTTTCTTAATTATATGAATATTGATAAAGATAAAAAGGCTATACATTCGAATGTACAATTTGAGAGTACTATGGAAAGGCAACAAAACTGCTAGATTTCTAAGCTTATTAGATAACGGGTCCCATTCAGTTTAAGAAATATAAGGCATGTGGATATATATGTTGTGGATATAAAATGTTTGCTTATGTGGCACTAATCTGAGAACACTCAGGAATCCACAAAGCAGAATACTAGCAAGTCAACTAAGGCCACTATACTGTAAATATTTCAGATAGCACCCTTCATTTTCTGCAGTGTGATATATGTGTTTCAGTGACATGCAATCATTGAACATGTCCTACCATTAGTCTCCATGGCCATTCCAAGGCCTTAACCTGCAGGTTTACCTCCAGTTCTCCTCTTTACACATTAAACACACATGCATACAAAAATAGGCACATCCCTGCAGTGTTACCAAAATGCAGAGATGGCAACAACAACCAAAGTACTCAGAAGAAGTTCCGTGCAAGAAAGAAAGGGAAACCAAAGGCACACAGACACATAAGCAATATACATATATATATATATATGAGAGATATGTATATGTGTGTATGTGCGTGCACACACACTCACACACGCTCCTACTGCAGCCAGATTTTCACGTTCTTTCAGCAGTTCCTTTAAAAAATTGAAAAAGGAAAGCCAAGACACTCACAATTTTTAAAATCATGTCATGGATTGGTGGAGCATTAAGTCTGTATTTTGTACTTCAACATAATGGGAGAATACTCAAAAGAGATTTCACAGCAAAGAAAATCAAAAGAGCTAGGATGAAAATGAACACTAGCCTTCATTTCCTGTGCAGTAAATCTGTCAAACGTGATCCCTAAGGATATAAGTTTTTAGGGTCATTAGGTGAAGGACACCAATGCCATTCTGTCGGAGCTCAAAATCCCCATAACTTATAATGTCATGGGTTTAGTGTGAGCCCTAAATTATCTATGCTTTCCAGTGTCATTCACAGCTGACATTTCCTCAACACCTACCTAAAATATTTAAAATTATAAATAAAATAATTCTCCCTAAGGCATTCGAAGTGTAAATAACACTAACCTCAGTTATGCAAAATTAAAGGAATGAAAAGCCAAAGAGCTGCAAGGCAGCCAAAGGGAGCAACTTTCAATCTCTGAATAAAGGGGAGTGGAGTGGCATCACACATGGCAAGTGGCTGAGCACTCATTTCTCATTTTGAGCCATGGAGGACATTTGCTTTACTAACACCCAAACACCAGGTGTGGATTCCCTGCCTGCCCAGGTGGGCAAGACCAGCAAAGACAATGCATCGACTTTCTTGCCATCAGCATGAGAATACTCATGCAGCCTGGGTAGCCAACATGGTGCCTTCAAGGTGTTGTTGGGACTACAGCTCTCATCATTCCTCTCATCATGCTGGCTGGGGCTGGAGGGAGCTAGAGTACAACCATGTCTGGAGGGCACCAAGTTGGCTTCTCCTATCATACAACAAAAAGACTAAATTCAGGTAAATGTCGTATGAAGCTGGAAGCGCAGGCAGCTACATCAAGGATGGAAGAGATGAAACATAAAATAAAAGACAGCCGTTAACACATACCCAGAACAGCTTGCATGCAACATTACTTAATCTGGAATAACTACAACCATTCATTAACACGGATTAGAAAACACACACCTCACCCACAAGAACAAGTGGTGCGAGCAGAAGAATCTATCCTTTTAAATTCTTTACTATTCTGACTTCATATTAGTACCTACATAAAATATGCCAAGTGATAACTGTTCCACATGTAGCCATCTTCTCTCTGTATGTGACACCTTAGTCACTGCACAGCCTTACCCTAAGAGTCATTTCACTCATGGTAGAGCAACAAACCCGTTTGCCAGCCAATCTCTTCTCTCAGGCAGGCACACCTGTATGATATATATGCTTTTTGGTGCCTGTCTATCACAGCCACGCTTTAAATTTTAGGGGACTCATGAGGGGAAATAGCCGTACACCTAAAAGCAGTAATCTGAAAACTAGACTAGGGGACGGAGTGGATAGGGTGACAAAAGAGCAACTGTATTTTTGCTTCCTCGGAGAAACCAAATCCTCCCCCTCTTAATTTCTCCAGCAAATACACTGCATTGTTGCACTATCCTGGATGTTAATTTTTTGTGTTGAATCTCAATCAGAGTCAAAATCTGAGTCAAAACAATCAGTCTCGCAACACCGTGAAAACTAACTAATGTATTTATTATACCGTATGTTTTTGTGGACTCAAGCCCACATGGATGCATCTAACAAAGTGGGCTTGAGACCATGAAAGTTTATGCTGTAATAAATACACCAGTTAAGTGTTTTTAAGGCGTAATGAGGCTTTGACTGAAGTAAATTAGTGTTGGATGAACCTACCAAAAGCTAATACTCCATACTCTAAGCCACAGAGCCTCCAGAGTCAGCAGCATGCGTCTGAATGCTAGCGGCTGGGAAGCTACCAGCAGGAAATGGTTCTGCTTGTTAGAATCATAGAATTGTTGAGCCGGAAGGGACCCCAAGGGTCATCCAGTCCAACCCACTGTGAGCTCCCTATGGGCATCTGGGTAGCCACTGATCCTAAAGTAGGTGCAATTTTTTTTAATCAGACCCAGCAGGCCTCTTATTATGGCCAACCCTCAGCACACTTACTAAATAAGTGAGAACCACTGAGCACAGAGAAGCTTACTTCCGAGTAAGCCTAATTAGGCTGGCACTGCTAGAAAATGTCCTGGCTGGAGGAGGCCCCTAAGAGCGCCCTGACCCTCTCCGCCTCTAACTAGGCAGCCTGCCTCTACATTTGTGCCCCCCCACCCTCCGCCCCCTTGGGCAAGGGGTCTGCGCAAGCCCCGCCTCCTCTGGAGCCGCGCGCATCCAGCCAGGCCGCCCCAGCCCCACGGATTGGGGGTGGGCGAAAGGGCAGGGCAGGATTGAGAGAGAGAGAAGCCCGGGAAGAGGCGGGCGAGTGGGGCTCCCAAGTCGAGACGACTGACCAGCTCCTCCATCAACCGGCTCCGTCTCTCTGCGCAAGGCAGGCCATCTCCGCTCTGGGAGGCTCGAGCGCCATGGAAACTGCGCCAGGCGGCCCTGGAGGAAGCCGGGCTCTCAACTGACCTGAGGCGGAGCGAGCTCTCCGAGACGCCATATTAGCAACTGGGGAGGACGGGCGGGAGGGGCGGGGGGGGAAGAGTGAGGCAGCCTCAACTGCTCCGCCCACTCGCAGCTCTACAACATTCCACCTCCGCCCCCCCTCAGGGGAAAAAAAATCGAGGGCTCCGGCAGCAGCGCATGCGCGACCCGAGGAGAAAAACCAGTAAAAGCGTTTTTGTAAGACTCTCCTCGGGGCCCCCGGCTGTCATGGAGTCGCGTCGCCGCAGAAGCTACTCGCGCGGGATTATGGGAGTTGTGGTTTTGAGTTCCCTTCTGCTTCAAGTGTGCCGAGGTAGAGGGCCTGCCCGGAGAACCGGACCATCCGGGTTCCTTGCGCGCTGTGAAAGCGAAGCGCTGCGCAACCGCCCCGTTTCTGGAGCGCGCAAAGCGCCGCAGGGCAGCGCAGATCTCCCTGAATCCCAAACGTTTGCAGAACGCGGTGTTGCCACAGACTGGTTTACTGGGTGAAACTGCAAAATACAAGTGAAAACCAATTAGAAGCAGCAAGATCAGGTCTTCGGGCCATTCACCATCCCTTCTAACCCAGTGCTTCTTTTTCTAAAAGAATAATAATGTTTAGGTGTTTCCTACTCATATTGAAATACTGCCCTTCAATGAGGCCAAACTTCACAAAATGTTTAGGGGTATATGTACCCCTGCATCCCCCCCAGAAAAAACACTGGTCTAACCTTCCTCACAGGACTGTTGTGAGGCTGAAATGGGGTGGAGGAGAACTAGGTATACCATTTTAAGGTCCTTGGAAGAAAAAGGTGGTATATAAATAAGTAATGAAACCAGACAATGAAATAGAGTTTAAAAGGACTGGACAATAAAAATACACCAGAGTAGGCAGTAGGTGAACCTCACCAGGACACCAGTGTAGGAGGCAAGGTGGAACAGAATTGAATTAGGCTTTTGGCAAGGAGCACATGATCACTAGAGCCCATTATATTACTTCACAGGCTGCTGAGTAGGAAATTCCCTGTACACGCACATACACTGGATTCTCTGAATGCACACACAGGAATCAACTTTTCAGATGCAGTGTTTTCTGGTTGGCAGGCGCTGGGACCGAACGACGGGAGTGCACCTCACCGCGAGATTCGAACCGCCGACCATGCGATCGGCAAGTCCTAGGCGCTGAGGTTTTACGTACAGCGCCACCCGCGTCCCGACCTATCTTTGGCCTACCTTAAATGTTTTTTTCTAACCATGACCGCAAGAAGCATCAAATGGCTGGATCCTTTTAATTTCCCACAGTGTGACGTAATATAATTTTGGGGCAAAGGGGAAACGGTGGCAAGTTGTTCAATACATTACCTTTCACATAGGATATACCTCTGATGGCATTTCAGTGAGATGCAACATACAACCTTAAGAAAGCAATTCCCATGGGAAAATTGATGCAGTTACTTCTGCTTGGAACCATGTTCTATGCTATACAAATGCTCCCAAAACATTTTCTGTGCCAATCCAAACATTAGTAAATCATGAGTCACTCCCCTACAAAAGAGCCAAGAGATTGTACAATAAAGAACAGAAACACTGTCCCTTTTTAGTATTGCTTTCAAATGCCAGGATAGGCTCATACCTTCATTGGACCAACCAAAATGTCACAAAAAATAGCAAACAAGCTTTCCTGATATTCAGAATTGTTTATCAGACTAGATGTTTAAGCAGTGGCAGGGGTGTGGGAGCAAAAGAGAGAAACTGGCTTGAAAGACACATTCCCAGTGCCTTCCTATTTCCCCACACACTAGAAGCCAAGGATGGCAGAATTGGGCAACAGCCCAAAGAGCATAAAAGGGAGCTGGGCCAACAGCAGGATCAGACCACTCAGCCTTCAGACACCCCAGTCCTCAACCCTCTACAGTCCTTTGCCCAAGGTGGTTGTGATAAACTCAAGTCCATTTCTCCCATGAGCTTCCATATGTTCCCACCATACATGCCCCACAACCTTATTAAAACCAATGTATCTTGCTCTGTTCTACAGCTGAGCAACAAATAGCCACAATACCATACCAGGCAAACCAGTGTTTGGTACTCAACTACATCCGCCATGGGGAATGCATAATGGAAGTCTGCAGTAGCTTGTGGCTGTGCACTTTGAGCCACTTTAGCGCACGGGTTCTGACTTAAGCTACACAAAGCGCAAGGTGAATTCATTATTTATTATAAGCAAATGAGATGAATTTAGGTCAGCTGCAGGTGAAACCATCGTCAACACACAATGACCCTTGGTAAGGGAGCAACAGAAAAGTAACAGGATGCGTGCCAAGTGAACAAGGAAAGGAAAGGTTCTTAAACTAGTTGAAAATGCAAATTTTTGGAACCAAAAGGCAAACACATGTCAAATTCTCTCTGCAAGGCCATTTATCTCATTTTGAAAAGCTCTCATGCTTTTCAAGCTAACTTTTAACATTAGCATTAAAAGTTATTAAATGGTTGCATGAGCTGAAGGTCAGTCACACACCCATCCTTCTGCCACTGGAAAGCCTCTCTGAAGGATAGGATGTGGACTCCTGAGCAGTTTGAGCTATGACTATCACCATTGGAACAACAGTAGTGATGATATAGGGAAATTATTCAAAATCTGCTGGAGGAACACTTCTACCGCTGCCTGATTTGGAGAGGTTCCTCTCTCCCACTGCAACCACCTGCAACACAGTTCATGCTGATCCAGAGGGTCATTACAAGAGCCTGTGCAAAGGGAAAATAGATTGTCCAAGCAGCTTTCCTGCACCCTTCATGGGTTCTGAGCAGATGACAGACCTGCAACAATCCACAGGTAACCTTGAATCTAGTTGGCACTCCCCAATTAATGTGTCCAAAATGTGCGCTTCTAGAGCACCAGTGAGGGGTGTATGTAGGGGCGTACGAGGTGGGGGGTGGGCCGCTCCGGGTGCCACTTGGGGTGATAAGATGGCCCCGCCTCCCCCCAGCTGTAGAGCGGCCGAGGGTGTGCACAGTCCATATGGGCACCGCTCACGTGGCATCCGTACAGGTTGCCACTCTCGTGCACTGTCCGTATGGGCTGCCTCTCGCACATGCCGTCCATATGGGCATCCGTACAGGGTACCACACGTGCGCACTCCGTATGGGATGCTGCACATGCACAGTCTGTATGGGCTGCCCTCCCCCGGGTGCTGGAGAGGGTTCCTCTGCCACTTGGTATATGGGGTGTCAGGGAGAGGTAGTACCTCTGGTGGGAAACACTTCATGCTCCTTCTGAGGTAGTTCGTTCACCTTTGGTCATCACCCTGCTCTCAGCTCTCACCCTGTGGCTCCTAGAAGCTGTCTGTGTGTGACAGCAGCCACATCCTAGCAATGGCTTCGACTGGTCGGCTAAACCAGGTGAAGGTAGCTGATGGGGCTCAAACCCTTGGTGAGTTAGAGACGCCCCTGCACGTGAAGACAGGCTCTGGAGCATTGAGTGGATGAGACCAATAGTGAGTCCAATGGTCAAGAAGGTGGTTTTTGCACAGGGAAGTGAGGGGCAGATGGGGCTCATTGACCTGGGAAGGTAGCCCATCTAGAAGGAAAAGTCTGATACCAAACCTCCACTGCCCTTAAGGATATCTTAGGGAGGAGAAAAGGCTAAGGAGTAAACCCTACACAAATCTGGAATGGAATTCCTAAAACACTTGGATAGTGCTTTGTACATCTCTTTCTGGCAACTCCTGTAGCCAAGCTGGTGTCAAATGTATTGCTCTGTTTTCCTTTGGACTACATAAGTGAGACCAAGAGTGGGGTCGTTGTCTGGGTAGCCCAGCACCTCTATACACACTGCCCAGACTTGTGCTCTGGGAAGGTCCCTTTGGTGTTGCCAACGAGGCGGTTTGACCTCACCCCCAGAGCCACACTCCATTGTCTCTTGAGACAAACAGATACCAACAACAGCTCTGTAATAATGTAAATCCACAAAGGTTGTGTGATAATTAGATATTCATGATAGAGTGTGGCTGTGTAAACTTTTGGCATTAGAGTATTTGAATTATTTTCTTTTTATTTGTCTACAAATCATGCTTACTTTTCTCTCTCAAACACACATTACTGCTTATAGCTTGTGATTTTTTACGAATATTGATTCTCTCTTCTTAAATTCTTCTTTATTTGTTTGGGCATACTTATAACAACATTGTTTTCCTGCTTAAATGTTTAAATGTTTTGTGTTATTTAAATAGCCCTCTAGATAGCAGAAGGGCCACAGCTCAGCAGTAGAACATTTGCTTTGCAAACAGAAAATCCCAGTTTCAAGCCCCCACATTTCCAGGTAGGGCTGAGTGAGACCCCTAAAGAGCCACTTCAATCCAGCGTACCCAGTATTGTCCTAAATGGATCAACTGTTGGACTTAACACAAAAAATCTTCCTGTGTTCCCATAGCTCTCCTTATTGAATCTATTGTTGTTTCTCTCATCTTCAATTATTTTTTTAACATTATTTTAAATTTGGCTTGATATTTATTTACTTCTTGCAACTGTATGCCACTCTTCCTGCAAGGAACTCTGGGCAGTGCTGGCTAAATCAAGAGAGTCCCTGGCCCAAGGTCACTAAGGTTGCTTTATGGCCAAGCACAGGATTAAACCTGGGTCTTTGCAGTACCCTGTTCACTGACACCATCACACTGGCTCTGAATATATCTTCCTAAAATATATTTCTAAATAAAATATTGCATTTAGATGAAAAAGAATGGAGGAAGCAATGTTTTAAAAGGCTTTCTGTCTTGAGAGGTCTTGTGAAAGAGAGCCCTTTCTTCAGCTCACCAAGGAATGAATGGATATGCAAAAATTTAACGTAACATCTAAGGTGCCAGACTGCATTCCCCAGGTATTTGCTACCTAACTGAAGGGATGCTGAAGGGATTTTCTGGGAACAAGACCCACACTCTGTCCCACTCTGCCAGAGCAGATTGCCCAGTGGCTATAAATTAATTGGTTGTGAACTACTGCCAGGAAAACAAGCTTTACCAGCTTAGCAATGGTAAGACTTGCAGAGAAGTGGCCTCACTTTATACAGGTTGGGCTCCAGTGGAGAGCTTAAAGTAAGACAAGGAGCTGCTGCAGTGACCTGCAACACCTGTGCCATGTTTGTCTTCCTGCCTGAGAAAGTGCAAAACTACACCTGCAGCAAATGCAAGCTGGCTGCCTTGCTGAAAGAGAAGGTACAGCAACTTGGGGCTCATTTGTCCACACTTGGAGCTACCAGGCTAAGATGAAGAAATGCTCACTAGACCAGAGTGGAACAGAGATGCAGGCAGGCTGTCCCTAGGGAGAAGGTAGATCACCCAATGTGGGAGACAAACTTGTGGAGGAATGTGACACAAAAAAGCAGGGGTTGTCAAGAGTCGTGCTGTGTCTCGATTCCATGCCCTCACTTTGGACATCGATTCTCGGCCAGAGGAGCGAGAACGGCAGTTGCAGATCTCAGAACGCACCCAGGTGGCTATGGAAGGTACAGTGTACAGAACATATCCTGCCGCTTCCCAGAGAAGGAAGAAACGTGTGGTGGCGGCAGGTGACTCCCTGCAGAGGTGCACAGAGGTAGCAGTGTACAAAGGTAACTGCCACATGGAAGATGGAGCAAGCTTGTTTTCTCCTGCTCCAGAGGGTAGGACCTGAACCAATGGCTTCAAATTACAAGAAAGGAGATTCTGACTAAACAACGGGAAGAAATTTCTGGAGCTAAGAGCTGTTTGAAAGTGGAACAGTCTCCCTCTGAAGGTGGTGGACTCTCATTCCTTAGAGGTTTCTAAGCAGACGTTGGGTGGCCATCTGTCATGTACCGTATTTTTCGCTCTATAACACGCACCCGACCATAACACGCACGTAGTTTTTAGAGGAGGAAAATCTGTAGGCATGCCACCCGTAGGCATTCCCTCCATAACACGCACAGACATTTCCCCTTACTTTTTAGGAGGAAAAAAGTGAGTGCTATGGTGCAAAAAATACGGTATGTCACTTCCAACTCTACCATTCTGTGTTTTTATGATTCTATGAAGTACCACTGCTGACACACAAACATACATTTTCAGCCCTGTTTAACTATGGAGGAACTGCTATTACATTTCTCAACCCAAGTTCTTTGGGTCTTGTGACTCATTAGGGATAATTGTGGAGAAATCCAAAACTCAATAAAGGTTGGATTGTTAAGATAAAATGGAGTCTAAATTACCTACCTTCAGGGTTCCTGTGCAAATAAAGAACAAGACATTTAGTTCTGCACAATATCAAAGCAGATAGGGAGATGGTGTATTCAGGGTGGTCTAAAAAAGCTACAGGTCTGAAATAGTTCTGATTGTGTTTGGTTAATAAGTTATTTTCCCAGCATGTTTGGAGTGATTTCCCCCTCTGTTTTAATAATGTATTTTGCAATGCTTTGTGCCATGCTCTATTCTGAGTCTGCTGCACTTTCTGTTAAATTTTAAAAGAAAACTTATTTTATCTTTGCTCATCACCTTGCATCTGCTTTATTATTCCCCATTTATTATTTAGTTTGTGGGTTCACTCACACTGAACTAAGTGCTTTTTAAGAAAGGAGAAGGCAGAGTCCCTGCAATGAAGAGTGGAACTGCTGATGATTTAAGGAAAGGAGCAGCCTGCTGTAACCACAATGGAGAGAGGTCACCAGAGAAAACTCTGTGCCCAGAACCATTTTTGTGGTGGTGGAGATATTTCCTTTTAAATGCTGCATCCCTGAAAGTCACCATGGGAACTGTTGAGGTCTGGTTTGCTGACAGAAAAAAAAAAGTTTTATGCATAAAGCTGAGTGGAAATTTAGAGGTAGCTGCTTGGAACATAAATCTCATATATGGCACATGGCCTTGAACAGGCATGGAGGACCTGTGGCCCTCCAGTTGTTACTGGACAACAGCTCCCATTGCTCCTGGGAGCAATGTGCTGGGTGTGCTGGCTGTAGCTAGAGATGTGAAGGCCTGCAAAAAAAAATCCCCCTTTAATACAAAAAACACTCCCCATTTTTTTCTAAAGCTTTTTTGCCCGTTCACCCCCCCCCCCAAAAAAAACCCACACACACACCAGGAAAATTGAAATTTTGGATTATGAAATATTTATAAAATGCTTAAAGCAGGGTATTCATGCATTTACTCCCCCAAAACAACTTCAAAAAAACTGTAACAGGAAGACATTAATATAATATGATGTGCAATGTCAGATTATTGCACTTCCTGTATGTGCTGAGAACTTTGCCCTCTCAGGTTTTCCCTGATTGAGTTCTGCTCCCCCATCTCTTAGATGGCAATACTTTTTAAAATTAACTGGAATAGCTATGCAGTGTCCCCAAATATAGCATCAGAAGTCTGGAAGCAAAGTTGCTGTTGCTGTTCCAGCTTAAAACAATGACTGGGTGCTGCTAAATTGTCCAGATCTGGAAGGACCCTCAGATTCTATCAGTTCTAGGGAGGGCTCTGATGACACTAGTGATCCAAGGGTGATCTGAGGGCCTCTAGGCCAGGGGTCCCCAAACTAAGGCCCACAGGCTGGATAAGGCCCGAGGGACTCGTTTATCCAGCTCGTGGTGAGCCCCGCTGCCCACTCTTACCGGCGCTGCCCTGCACGGCTGCCCACTTCCAGGTCGCAGGAGCACCGGAAATAGCTTGTGCGCATGCACAAGCGTTATTTGCACATGCGCAAGCATTATTTCCAGGGCACATCCGGATCGGAGGAGGCTCATGCACATGCGCACAAGTGCACCGGAAATAGCATGTGCGCACACGTATGGACACACGCTCCCCCACCCTCTGGCCCGCCGCGCGATCAGTGCTGGAGACACCGGCCCGAGGCGTGGTAAGTTTGCTGACCCCTGCTCTAGACTGTTCATCCCAAATCTGTCTACAATTCTGCTTTTGGTCACTTACGTATATGGCTCTGTTACAGGGGTGGCTCGTCCTGTTTCGCCACCTGAGGCAAAAGAAGAATTGCCCCCTCCTGGCCCCACCCACCACACCCCACTTCCACTGCTGTGGCACCCTGGTTCTCCAAGTGTTGCCAATCAGCTTCCTCCTCCCACCCCATGGCGGGGGGAGCCAAGTGGCAACTGACAAGCAGGGACATCCCAGCTATCGCCAATCCTGGCAGGAGCCAGGGAGCTCCTCCAAGCTGTGCCTCTTGCTGGGCTTCTCTGCCCAGGACTGGGGAAGATGACTGGCAATGCCACATGCCTCTCAGCAGTGGAAGTGGGGTGGGTGAGCAGAGCACTGCCTCTTGCACTTCTGCCGCCTGAAGTGAGTGCTTCACCCTGTGTCAAGGGAGGGCCGGCTCTGTTCTGTTCTGTTCCATGTGGGATCAAAGGAAACTGGCATACCTGTTCTGACGGCTGTTGCAGTCCTGTGGTCCTAAATGCCACATCTTTTCAACAGCGTTGTCTACAGAAGGCAATACACGGGATCTGTACATACTTTGCTTTAGGAGCAAGTCTTCTAGATAGCAGAAGGATTTTGTCCCCAGCAACTACGAAGAGGAGAAGCACCAAGCTCTCTTTAAAAAATGACTTACTTGTTCACAACAAAGGAAAAGGTTTTTGTGATTTCAGGCTGCTCTCAGGATGTGAAAGCAGATGTGCTGCTAGTGTTGCCAGCCTTGAGGTTATACAGGGCTGCTCCCAAAAGCCCCATTTCTTTCTCAGTATTTCTTTCTCCTTGTCATATGCAGATCCCAGAATAACATTTCCTGTCTAGAAGGCTATGATGCTGATACATTCCTTGGATTAGTGGAATTGGATCTGTTCTTAGATGTCAGTTTTCTTGTAGAGATTAAGGTCTGCTCCAGCTGGGGAAGATAGTCAGCAGATCAAAGGTGTATTTTTAGCAAACTTCCATGGGGTAATATTGCTTTAATGATCATATACTTGCATAATATTTAATATCATTAAACACTAAATTATCTAAAGCACAGATTTAATTCTGAGTATCTTCCCTAGGGAGCTGGATAATAAATGTTAATTTTCTATTTTATTTTTAAAGTTCGGTAATATACTGCCCAAATCTAGACTTGTTACTCTGTCACATAACAAATTAGTATGGCACTACTAGCTAGGTTAGGGATGCAAGTGGCGCTGTGGGTAAAAGCCTCAGCGCCTAGGACTTGCCGATCAAAAGGTCGGCGGTTCGAATCCCCGCGGCGGGGTGCGCTCCCGTCGCTCAGTCCCAGCGCCTGCCAACCTAGCAGTTCGAAAGCACCCCCGGGTGCAAGTAGATAAATAGGGACTGCTTACTAGCGGGAAGGTAAACGGCGTTCCGTGTGCTGCGCTGGCTCGCCAGATGCAGCTTATCACGCTGGCCACGTGACCCGGAAGTGTCTGCGGACAGCGCTGGCTCCCGGCCTCTAGAGTGAGATGAGCGCACAACCCTAGAGTCTGTCAAGACTGGCCCGAACGGGCAGGGGTACCTTTACCTTTTACTAGCTAGGTTCTGCATTGGATTTGAATAAGATTCAGAGTTGGTATTTCAGGAAGAGCAGTATCTCACTGCTAGAATGTCAGAAGGTCCCAGGCTTATCCCCCTGGTATCTCCAAGTAGGGAGCCGAAGGACTTCTGCCTGAAACCCTGGACAACTGCTACAAGTCATTGTAGATAATACAGAGCTACATGGACCAATAATCTGACCCAGCTTTCTATGCTCCTATGTTCTGAAGAAAGTCACTTCAGAAGGTTCTCTCATGAGAACTCATCTGGCATTGAGTTTTCTGCATGTTCCATGGGTGGCTGGTGCCCATTGGCATTTGCAGAGCAGAAGACCAGGGAGACTACCAATAGTTGGAGCCAGAACAAATGATAGGTAGAACCAACTAAGGGCTGTCAATGGCTACTGGTCATGATGGATGTACTCCACACTATTTTCCAGGGCTAGAGCTGTGGTTCCAAATGCCAGTTGCTGTGGGACAAAACAGAGAAGAGCTACCACCCCCATGCCTTCTTTGTGGACTTCTTAGAAGCATCTGGCTAGTTACATTTGGAGACAGGTGGACTTTTCATCTGATCGAGGATAGTACTTACATTTTTACATTCTTCAGCTCCCTGGGGGTGCTATTCAGGTGGCAGTGGCAGGTGGCAATTAATCATTTGGATGATTATTAGTCTTTTCATTTGTAATTTTGCTTTACTCTAATAATAGGTTATACTAAAAATCACTAATAGGGTATTGCTTTGTCATCACCAATCATATCCGGACTTTGCAGCAATGAACAGTTTTAATTGCATTAGCCTTCTGAGTTCTGTGTAATTTTGAGGCTTTCCCCTTGTTCATCAATCTAATAGCTCATCTGCGGATGTTGATTAGTGGTCTGTTTCCTAGCATATTTGAGGAAAGTGGGTGTAATCTTCCTGATGTCATTGGAAAAGAAAGAAAGAAGGTTAGGATGGCCTTTGTTAGAGAATACTTTTATTATTTTAAGCCTTCAAGTAGGGATACTCCAAGAGAGTCCTAACTGATAATCTAAGTACAGAGGCTGAGTAACAGCTAGTAGTAAAGTTAAAAATTTGTTCAGACATGTCCAGTTAAGTTAAAGACTAACATCAGCTCCGCCACCCTCTCCAAATTATGATGTACTGGTGAAAGAGTACAGTACTGAGTCCTAAAAAGCAATTAAGCTTTTAAGAAGAATAGTGTTCATGTATGAGAAAGTGAGGGGAGAGCTTATAGATGAATTCTATATGATCTCTTCTGCATTCAGGTGCAATTCTGGGGAGCTGATCGTTCTTATGATAAGACACCAAATTGTACTTGGTATCAGAGTAGTTGTACTCTAGAAAAGCCTACTAAGAAGCCCAAAGCTCACCTTTGAAAAGGCTATTGAAATCTGCCAACCTTATGAAGTAGCTCATAGCAAGCTATGTGGACTATATATGTTACTTCAGAATCTTGTCAGATCCAAGCTTAGGGAAACCTGATTTAGTAAAAAGGATCCAAGTAGCAAAGTTAGAGGAAGCAATGCAGAAATTAGGGTGCCCATAATGCACAGTCCAGACTCGGATTACAATCCAAGTTGGAGACGAGCTATTCTAAGCAGAGACAACAAATCCATTTTGTTTTAAACTGAACCCTTTGTGGTTTGGAAAGTGATAAGAAATTGCACTGGAAAAGGGTGGGAACACCCTCCAAGCAATGCAGGATGAATGCAGAATGAATGTCCATTGCGGTATACCCATTCCATAAACAAATCAGAACAAATGCTCAATTAAGACCGGATATAGTTTGACCTCTGTGTAAGCTTTGTGCAAGCAGATCAGGATGATTGCTCAATAAATAAGTCATCTGGAGGAGCCTTTAGTCTGCAATACACATCATTCTCAATTATTTCTATTGTAAGTTGTTGTAGTGTTATGAGGTTAAGACTACATGCTAATGTCTGGATCCAGCAAGTGTAAAAATATAACAGGCTAGCTTCCTGATGAGTTGATATCCTAGGTAATGGGTCATTAAGGGAACAAAGGAAGTGAAACTGTCCTAGATGGCCTTCTCTTAATTCACTGGCAGTTAGAAGAACAAAGGTGAGAAGGGAAAGGTGAGTGGTGAGCTAGAAATGGAAAAAGTAGCACACTGGGAAGAGAGAGAGATGTTTGATTTCTATTTGAATCCAAGGCTGCAGCTATGGAGGAAGCAAGGCCTCCCAGGGTGTTAATGCTTTGAACTCCTCCATTGTAGGCTCAGGTTGGATATATGGATATAAACAAACCATATATCATAAAAACACCACGGTCTCTGCTGTGTCTCATTTCCAAAAGGAAACATGGACCCTGAGTAAGCACCTGGAACCCCTGGAGTCTCGCACCACTTGGAGATTGGGGTGGCATGTCACAACACGTATGTCTTCTTGGAATGCTCCCAATAGACCATGGGGGCAGGGATTCATTTGAATGGGTTATCTAGCCCACCTCTTCAAAGATTATCCCATAAACTGGATCTGGTCTTTTTATCCAGCTTCTGCTCATGCAATTGGCTTTGAGCAAGCTGCATGGATGACTTCTTCCAATTACATTTTGCGTGTGTGTGTTATTTGCTTCTGTGGAAGCCTTCCAATAGTCAGCCTGTGGATATACACATTATATTGGGAATTGGCTCATAATCAGACAGTTTAATTCTCTGTCAGCCCATGCTCCAGTTAAGTCAAGAACCTGAACCAGCACAGGACTTTGAGAAACAGGTTTAGTGCTTCTCCCAATCTTTTTCCAGACTTGCTCAATTATACAAATGTCAGGGGCTTCTGTTATATTTTAAACCATGCACTTAATGCATACATACTTTAATCTGAAAGAGCTCAAGAAGCTGAGAGCAAGTAATAGGTTGAAAACACAATATAATTACTAGCTTTTGACTCACCCTGAATTCAGCAGGGCTCCCCCACAACAGGCATAGCAAGCCATAATCTTGCCAAGTGGCTGGAGCAGGTCACCAACCAGATTATCAGTCGTCCCATGCATAGCTGTCAAGTGCCCCTTATTTGAAGGGACAGCCCCTTATTCCAGCGCCATGTCCCGCTGCTGTCCCTTATTGATGGATGTCCCTTAAATTTCAAAGGAAACAGCTCCTCTCCCTTCCTCCCTGCCGGCCAGGGAAGAGGGAGGCTCTAACTGTGTTGCTAGGCTGTGTCGCTCACGCAATAAGAAGTCTAAGAACGACTGGGGGTGGAGCTTGCATGCCTTGTATGTGGCTAGTTAATGCAAGCTGAGGGGGTTTTTGAATGCTGTATGCCATTTTGTTGCATGTGCTGCTGCAAACTTTGCAGTGCAAAGCCAGGCTGGGGAGCCATCTTAAGTTGAGGCTGCATAGCCCTTGTGGTGCATGTGATTCAGATTCTGTTCAGTTGAACCTCTGGTTACAAAGTTGGTTGGACAGTGTTCTCGAGCTACCAGCATGAGTTTGACCAGACTGCAGGAGCACAGGAAGACTGGAGTGCCTGGAACAGGTGAGGCTGCAGGTCCCTTATTTTGGCTGCTGGTCCCTTATTTTCTGTAAGTTGACAGCTATGGTCCCATGCTGGGCAACTTCTACCAAAGATGTTTGTATGAAATGGTTTTTCATGCAGCTTGAAGGTAGTTAGTACTTAGGAGCTTGAGCTACAAGTTGGGAAACGCCTAGTTCAAATGAGATCTCAACTCAATGAAAAGTTGAGGCAAGCCACTGCAGCTGTAACAGTGGAATAATGACACTGGCCTATCTTGCAAAGTTGGGTGAGAAGCTGTATGCAAACTGCTTTGGGCACGTTGTAAAGTGACATGTTGGTAAAATTCTGATGTTTAAGTTGCTCTTCACTGTTACAACCATGTTATCACATCTTGATTGGCTTGGCTGAAAATGAATTACTTGAGGAAATGTTCAAAGAAATTGCTTTTTTATATGGAAAGATGCCCAGATAGTTACTTTTTTCAATTGACTACCACCCCACTATTGTAACATACAAATAGGGTCTTATATTCTTCTTGGAAACTAAAGTGGTAACATGCATTGTTTGTTACTTTCAAAATAATAATAGTAGTAATAATAATACATTGATAATGACTCCTGGACCTTTAAGAAATCAGTATTGTTTGCTGCATTGGCTTTGATACTAGGTAAAGGACCCCTGGATGGTTAATCCAGTCAAAGGTGACTATGGGGTGCGGTGCTCATTTCACTTGCAGGCCAACGGAGCCAACGTTTTCCCACAGATAGCTTTCCGGGTCATGTGGTCAGCATGACTAAAGTGCTTCTAGCACAATGGAAAACCATGATGGAAGCCAGAGCGCATGGAAACGCCATTTACCTTCCAGTCGCAGTGGTACCTTTTTATCTACTTGCACTGGCGTTCTTTTGAACTGCTAGGTTGGCAGAAGCTGGGACAGAGCAACAGGAGCTCACCCCATCTCACAGATTCGAACCGCTGACCTTCTGATCGGCAAGCCCAAGAGGCTCAGTGGTTTAGACCACAGCGCCACCCGCTTCCCTTTGATACTACCTGGTAGAGTGTCAGCCTTCCTTCCTTTCTTTCTTTGCAGTCACAGATTATAAGATTCCTCCTTTACTTTAATGCAAGTGTGGGCTGCAAAGGAAGAATTGTGAGTGTACTTAAAGAGTGCTCCCAATTTTTCCATTGAAGTTGAGTCATCTGACTGCATATGATGCCAGGAGATTAATATGAGGGTGGTCATAACTACCTACCTGTTAAAAGTAGTTCACTCTGATTTTGGCTCCGAGCCTCCATGGCTTGTGCCAGTAATCTTCCTGGTCCAGTTGGTTCCTCTTCCTCTGTGTCAGAGGCCTGATTGTTGCTCAGGGCCAGAATAATGACACCCATCCCAGCTTGCAAGTGTTTTAAAGCCACCCCCATGAGGCATGAGAGGATGCTTCCAGAAGAAATGTTTTTCTCTTGTGTGAATGCAAAAGCACTTTCCCTAGAAATCAGCAAGATTCCAAGGATATATCATAATTTCTCTTTCAGAACTCATATCCTAGTTTCTTCTCCCTCCAGTATGGCACTGCTGCAGCTTACCTGGATGGGCCAAGATGTCTGCAAGGTCAGGGCACTGATGGAATCTATCCAACATTCTGCAAGTTTCACCTGCACAGCCCTGACCTTGTCACACAGCCCTGCCACATCCTGATGCTGGTGACGGGAGGGCAACTGTACCCTACCCCGTAAGCCACAACTGTTTCTCTCTTGTCATTATTTCCACAGCCTCTGATGGCAGTGCTACCTATATAAAAAAATATAGCATTTGTCCACCCCACATTGCATTTTTGCCTATTCCACACTGCTAAAAGCTCTAAAATATAGTCTTCAAAGGAAGAGTGGACAAAACTTCACCAGAACAGCTGGTGGTTTTTCAATTTGACATGTTTAAATTATGCACTTTGCATAGAAAGCTTTCCTTATGAAAGAGTGTAGGATCACATGCATTTTATCTCTGCTAGCTGGAGCCGAGTTAAAACCAGAGCCCCCTTCAGAACAACCTAAAGTAGGGGAATCCTTCAGGCCAGATTCTAAACTGACATCCAGAATTATCCAGCCAGAAACAGAAACATGACAAATCCTTTAAAAAGTGGTAAAATTAAAAGGAGGAAAACTCCTTCCTGTTCCATAGGTGGGGGGGGGGGAATTAAATGAGGCAGCAAAGTGAGGTAGAAAAAGAATAATAGGAACAGGGTTGCAGAATGATTTAATCCATTCAGGCAGGTGCATTCAGGGGTTTTAGCAAGGCACTCAAAAAGGTGTGTGCTGAATGCTTGATTGGTACATTATGTGGATTTTTTCTTAAAGAACAAAGAAGAACTATTAAAGATTCCAAACATGTAGGCAAAACCTAGAGATGCTGGGTCTTTACTGTATCTACATGGCTATTTAACTTTTGGAAATAAATCATAGCATGCCCTATGTCAGGAGCCACCCTTTGGGAAAACCTCACATTATGCTCAGGTTGGGTGTACACCATACATTTTAATCACCCCCATAAAGAACCGTGGGAACTGTAGTTTGTTTAAAGTGTTGTAAGGGGTGAACTACAGTTCCAGGGATTCTTTGGGGTGCTTTAAATGTACGGTGTGCGTGCAGCCTGAGACTCTTAGATTTAATTATTTGAAAGAATTATTTACTTCCCTTCAGCAAGGTTTTGATGGCAGCTGGTGGTGGCGGCAGCAGCAATATAAAATACATAGTTAAAATGTACTAAGCAACAGCAACCAGAGAAAAAGCCTTCTTGGTGGTGATGCCCAATTTCTGGAACACTCTCCTCAGAGAGACTCTTCTGACATCAACACTGTTTTATTTTCAGTGCAGGGCAAAGACAGTTTTATTATCCTAGGGTAGTTTCTAGCCTGGAGGAAGGGTCCAAAAATGTAACAAAGCCCAGACTTTTTTTGAAATGGAATGAAATGCAGCATCAGGAGGTTGGAACTGAGAACAGACAAGTGAAGAGGGATGAAAAGCAGCAGTAGAGAAAGGGTTAAATCCCCCCCCCAAAGTTGCTCCATCTTAGTCCAAATCTCCTCCACCCCTGGCTGCTATGTTGCTGAAGTTTAAAGAGTCTCCACCATCCTGCCTGGCTTGGTCTCTGGTCTCCCAGAAAAGAAACAAAGAGCAGTGACTAATAATGCTGTGTCCCACATATAAATATAAAATATTTAGCACAGCTTTCTATATATTTAGCCTATATTTCTGAGGACAACTTCAGTTTTGTACCTCACAGCCCACTGTTAACAATTAAGTTGTCAAGCAGCATATTGTTCTGTCACGTTGGTTGCTAGAAACATTTGATGCCTACTCTTAGAGAAAATAAGGCTTAGTATTGCAAAGTACTTGAGCCGCCATCGCCTTTCACACTTGATTTGTGCCTTACGTGCCCCGTAGCTAGTAGGGCCCCTAGTGTTACCATATTTCAAACAGTGAAAATTGTTGACCTTAAAAAAAAAAAAATTACCCAAATTCCTGTTTTGGAGCTATTTTTATGGGAAATTGCCAATTGCCAAAGACATGCACTGCTGCCAATACAGTGTTCCGTATATGTCTGGGAAATTCCGGGTGTTTGGCAACCCCTCTTCACTTGGCATCCATTGCAACAGTTTCCCTCTCTTATCCCCAGAGTATGATTACTGTGCTGCATTCAACATGGCGCTAAGGGGAACATTCCATGGGTGCCCATGTCTTTAATCTATGGAGCTTGTCAGATCTTAATGAGGGGCATCACAGTTGAATAGACCTAGGAAGTAACCAGCAGAAGAAGCAAAGGTCAAAGAAAGGGGATAGGAAAGGCTAAGGCAGGGTGAGGAGTGGTGCAAAAGGATGAGCAGGGGGCAAAGGGTAGATTTTGAGAGAAGGGAAACTGGAGGAGACCCTGGGCAGAGAGAGGAGAGCTGCATGTGGCTAGGAGTCAAGGAATATTGATGTTTGCTTTCAACTAACCAGCCAAGACTTTGGCTGCAGACCCCTGTTCTTTCTACAAAGGAGTTGTTCGAAAAACGTACATTCTGCCCCTGTGTTATATTAAACTAGCTGTTGATGTTTTTCTCCACCGCATTACACTGTAAATGGATGTGGTCTCTTATTATTCCCAAGGTCTCCTTCAGCATTACTGCAGCCCATATTTCCCCATCCCATAAAATATTTAGATTCTTGGGGTTTCCCTTTTTTTGGCATCCAGAGTCATGCATTCTCCTTGTGTTTCAGTATATTCGTGAAATGCGAAGACTGATGCATCCACAGCTTCTTGCGTATTGCTCCCCACACTAAGAATCCAGCGAGTTGCCAAGTGCTTGCAAAAGAGAACAAGGAAAGTCCCTGGACATGCATTGGAACAACTGGATTTGAAGCTATGTCTATAAGCTTTGAATACATTTTCTGTTATGAACATTCAAAATCTATTACTGGGCAGGATGCAGGAGAACTAATATTAATCAAACTACCCTGCAATTTAAAGGAGACTTTCTGCCCATTGTTCAATAATCTGACTTGAAAAAATTTATATGCACGTATCTTTTTGCAAGTGAGTGACGTGTGTCTCCAGTTATAATCCACAAAAGAAACATTGTAATAAACCCACCAGTGGCAATATTGATTAGATTCAGTTTAGCAACTGAAACATGCATGTTTAAATGTATGTTTGAAAACTGACAATTGTTTCTTGAAGTTATATCATATCTCACTGCTCCATCAGCTGCTACTTTTGTGAGTTCATCATCAAAGCAATTGTATAATTCCAAATTTATTTTTATGATTTGTTGGGGGGGCGGGCGGAATCATGATCACAGCAGTTATTCAGGAGATGGATAGCTGGAAAGGCAACAGCTATAAAATACATCAGTTCCCGCTATGAAAAATCAACGAAAACACTATTGAGGTATCAAGATCAAAAGCACAAACTATTGAAAAGTACTAAGAATAGCAAGCTTTTCAAGGAAACATTTATTCTAAGTGAGTGCCCCAAGGTTTATTTTGAAAAGGGGAAACAGGATGATCTTTAATAAAACATGCTCCAGCTAAAGGAGGAGGCTTCAATCTGAACATTTGTCTCTGTTTTTTATCCTGTAACCAGAGATAACAGAACAGCCTCATCGGCACAGTAATTAAACAAGATATATGCATCTGGCTCTCCTAGGTCTCATTTGGCTGGAAAAAGTTTTGGAAACCCAAGAAAGCAAGCTCAGAAGATAAAGTTAACAAATGTGTATGGCTGTTATGGGTTATCATGAACGAATCTAAACAAAATGAAGTGTTTTCTAATAATAAAAGAGAAACTTCCCATACCCTGCTGCTTTCCAAATCTTGTTAATGAGTTGTTTTTCACAAAGCACTAACAAGTTTGAGGATATTGGAGATAGTAAAAAGCAAAACTCCAGCTGCTTGAAAGCCATTTGTAGTTTTGCCATTGGACTTCAAGGGAGCCAGAATTTCAGCCTTTGAAACAGAAGTTATGATGTCAGCTTGCTGGTGAATTATAGGTGGTGGCAGGAATCCTGTTGTTTAAACCATGAACTGGAAGGAGTTTAAGTCTCTCCACCCCCCCATACCTATCTCTCATGTCATATGGGGGCCATGGGGTGCGGGGTGACCAATGGGTTTTCCTCACTCAAGTGAAATGGAAGCTGTTGCAATGCTGCTCTTTCTGTATCATGTTTGGGTAAATGTAGCTGGGGACGCGGGTGGCGCTGTGGGTTAAAGCCTCAGCGCCTAGGGCTTGCCGATCGAAAGGTCAGCGGTTCGAATCCCCGCGGCGGGGTGCGCTCCCGCTGTTCGGTCCCAGTGCCTGCCAACCTAGCAGTTCGAAAGCACCCCTGGGTGCAAGTAGATAAATAGGGACCGCTTACTAGCGGGAAGGTAAACGGCGTTCCATGTGCGGCTCTGGCTCGCCAGAGCAGCGATGTCACGCTGGCCACGTGACCCGGAAGTGTCTTCGGACAGCGCTGGCCCTCGGCCTCTTTGAGTGAGATGGGCGCACAACCCTAAAGTCTGTCAAGACTGGCCCGTCCGGGCAGGGGTACCTTTACCTTTACCTTTAGCTCTGAACCAGCTGGGAGGATCTCAAGATGTTCCTCCTCTGCACACCAGCACTGGACCCCCAGAAACTGGGGGGAAGCTGATGTTGGGAGGACTGACAACATGGGGTCCATCGTACCATCTAGGACTTCTCTACTGATGACATAGGAAGGAATAGCATTGTGCTGGCTGCCACACCAATTGAGTACAGTGGTACCTCGGGTTACAGACGCTTCAGGTTACAGATGACCTAACCCAGAAATATTACCTCAGGTTGAGAACGTTACCTCAGGATGAGAACAGAAATCGTGCTACGGTGGCTCGGCGACAGCGGGAGGCCCCATTAGCTAAAGTGGTACCTCAGGTTAAGAACAGTTTCAGGTTAAGAACGGACCTCTAGAACAAATTAAGTTCTTAACCTGAGGTACCACTATAATGTAAAATAGTGTAAAAGAGCCAGTGTAGTGTAATGGTTAGAGTGTTGGACTTTGACCTGGGAGACCAGGGTTCAAATCCCCACTCAGCCATGGGCTCACTGGGTGACCTTGGGCCAGTCACACTCTCTTACTTAGCCTAACCTACCTCACAGGATTGTTGTGAGGCTAAAATGGGGATGAGGAGAACCCGGTACACTGCCTTGAGCTCCTTGGAAGATAAAGGTGGCCTATAAATAAATAATAAAGAAAATAGAGAAAAGCTCGATGCAAGCAATATGAATAGGGGCTCTGGGAAAGCTATGCTAGCTAGAGCTAAAGTGCTGAAGAACTTACTGGGTCCCCCCCCCCCTTTTTTTTTAATGTAATAATAAGTTTTGAATACATTTTGGTACCTTTGTAGTATAATAAATATTTTAAGTGTTGCTTACCATGACTCTCATATTTTTAGAAAGCAAGTCTCATTGTAGTCAATGGCAAAGACTCCCATGAATGTGCTTCCAACTTTTTTGAATTATATCCAGGATATGGAAAATGGCCCAGGCATTTTAAGGGATGGGGAAGCTAAAAACAAACCCAGAAGGTCAAACTGTGGGCTATCCAGTCTCATATAACCAACATGCTTAACTCTAATTAATGCATGCAGGGGATAAGACCACAGAGTAAACTTTTTGCCAGGCTTAGCTAGGTCACACACCCTCACCTTGGGAGGAAGGGTTACCAAGCACTTTGTTCTCTCATTTTCCACCATGTAAACTCTACTAGTAAGGAGGTCTAAGCTGGATGCTCCACATTTAGGCTGCATGGCTTAAGCAAGCCATCTTTGTTTAGAAGCATGTACCATTTTGGAACTTAAGTTGTGCAGCCTGTCTTTTCTTGTTGATGTATGGAAAAACACATTAATCTGACCTTTGAAGAGTTTGCAAGAAACCATTTTAACTTACTAAACATGTGGTCTATTTCTATGCTAAGGGAAGTGGGAAACTTTGGGAGCAACTTAGATGGGGATATTTTTAAGGCCTATATTTCCATCCTTCACTTTTCTGCATGTTTTGTTATCTTAAATCTCGGCTGGGGCTCTCTCAATAAAGAGTACTTGCCTCAAACCTGGATCTTAGGCATCCAGGGAATTCTCATTTTTATTTTTATTTTATAAACCTCATTTACAAGGTATATCTATTTTCCCTTTTATGGGACGCGGGTGGCACTGTGGGTTAAACCACAGAGCCTAGGGCTTGCCGATCAGAAGGTCAGCGGTTCGAATCCCTGCAACGGGGTGAGCTCCCGTTGCTTGGTTCCTGGTCCTGCCAACCTAGCAGTTCAAAAGCAAGAAGATAAATAGATAAGTGCAAGTAGATAAATAGGTACTGCTACGGCGGGAAGATAAACAGCATTTCCGTGTGCTGCTCTGGTTCACCAGAAGCGGCTTAGTCATGCTGGCCACATGACCCGGAAGCTGGACGCTGACTCCCTCGGCCAATAAAGCGCGATGAGTGCCAAACCCCAGAGTCGGTCACGACTGGACCTAATGGTCAGCCTTTTTATTTTCCCTTTTACCAAATTAACCATCACAAACAACCACCACCTAAGATAAGGTGTCTGGGGATGATTAAAGCATCTGTCTGTGTGTCCTACAGAAATGTTAGCAACATTGAGAGCTGTGAGCCACAGCAGCAGCAGCAGCCCAGCAATGGCATAATTCCACCTACATCAGCATGTGGTTCATTACCTTCACACTTAACAGTACAGCACTGTTGAAAATCCTTTTCTGAACCCTGCAGCATAACTGTGAAAAGCATGCACACACAATCCCCATATGAGATATCTTCCTTTTATCATGATCTCTCATAGCTATTCTCTTCTCATGTACCAGTTTTACCAGTCTGCATCAGCAGGGCTCCCACCTCAACATCCCTTCCTGTTTTTAAGGAAACTTCAGTTCAGACAGAATTGGGATTTAAGATGTCCTTAATGGATTGGAGGGCACAAAAAATACAGAACCCACTGTACAGAAACATACACAAATAGAAAAACAGGGGATCAGGCCAACATACAAAGACACAATATATGGCAAACAAAGTACAAAGAATGTGTTCTTCACAATGTACCCACTATTATAAGGCCTAGAGTACATATAAGGGCTACTCCAGAATCAGCAAAATAAGTACAATATGTTTTCATTATCTCTGATGCAAGGAAATCTTGGAGGTGGCGGAGCAGCTGTAGCAAACAGGACTGCAGCCCGGTGATCCCAGTTTCGAAGAGAAACTCCTTCAGCCTGTGAGGTTAATAAGGTCCCACATTGGGTGCAAGTTGAGGCAGCTGCTGTATACGGATTGGAGAACTGGGCCAAAATGAACACAATGAATTTTAATAGGGGCAAATGTCTGGTTCTTAGGCAGAATGAACCAGCTGCACAAATATAAGATGGAGGACACTTGGTTTGCCAGTAGTACATGTGAAAAGAATCTAGGCGTCTTAGTAGACCACAAGCTTAACATGAGTTCACAGTAAGACGCAGAAACAAAAAGGTGAATGCTTTTGTAGGCTGCATCAACAGAAGTATAGCGTTATGATCAAAGGAAGTAATAGCGCCAGTCTATTCTGTCTTGAGGGACGCGGGTGGCGCTGTGGGTTAAAGCCTCAGTGCCTAGGGCTTGCCGATCGAAAGGTCAGCGGTTCGAATCCCCGCGGCGGGGTGCGCTCCCGCTGTTCGGTCCCAGCGCCTGCCAACCTAGCAGTTCGAAAGCACCCCTGGGTGCACGTAGATAAATAGGGACTGCTTACTAGCGGGAAGGTAAACGGCGTGCCGTGTGCTGCGCTGGCTCGCCAGATGCAGCTTGTCACGCTGGCCACGTGACCCAGAAGTGTCTTCGGACAGCGCTGGCCCTTGGCCTCTTTGAGTGAGATGGGCGCACAACCCTAGAGTCTGTCAAGACTGGCCCGTACGGGCAGGGGTACCTTTACCTTTTATTCTGTCTTGGTCAGACAACACATGGAATACTGTGTCCAGTTCTGGCCACCACCATTTAAGAAGAATATTGACAAGCTGAAACATGTGCAGAGGAGGGTGACCAAGATGATCAGGGGTCTGGAAACCAAGCTTTATGAGGAACAGTTGAGGGAGCTGAGTATGTTTTGCTGGGAAAGGGGGAGACTGATATGATAGCCATCTTGAAATATCTAAAGAACTGTCACATGGAAGATGGAGCAAGCTTGCTTTCTCCTGCTCCAGAGGGTAGAATCTGAAACAATGGATTGAAGTTACAAGAAAGGAGATTCCGACTAAACATCAGGAAGAATTTCCTGACAGTAAGAGTTGTTTGACAGTGGAACAAACTCCCTCAAGAGGTTGTGGACTCTCCTTCTTTGGAGGCTTTTAAGCAGAGGCTGAATGGCCACGTGCTTTTGTCCTGTTAAAGGCAAGGTGGTTCTTTTAAAATGAGATTCAGAAGCAAAACAAAATACACAAATGAGTGAGAAGATTATAGATTTTCTTCCAAAACAGCAAGCAATGTATGCATGCCAAGCAAGCACTTCAATCTGCCACTTGGAAGCCCTCAAGAAGCGGCGAAGTGACTCCCCCAGGTAGCCTCAGTTTGCACGGCCCTGCGGCTGATCAGTCTGTACATGACCTTCAAAGAAACTTTGCCCAAACTGTTCGATTTTACAGATAGCCTGTGTGGCTCCCAAGACTGGCTACGTGCAGATCACCCATTAGCCACCCGCTCCCAAGGCCTCCCTTTCTCAAAACAACGTTGAACATCAAAGAAGGTACCCAGCATTATCCTCCACAACTGATGAAGACAGCTGGGGGGGGGGGCTTCTCCTCCCAATGTTCTCAGGACATTAAAGGCTGTTCTCACACCATCAAAAAAACTTAACAAGAGCGTGGGAGGGGGAAGGAACAGAGGCAGGAAAGGTAACCATGTCAGATCACTAACAACTCCTTAATACATTTTTGTCTTCAGGATGCTTTTCCCATACAATTATAGATGCTTTAGTTGAGATTCCTGCATTGCAGGAGGTTGAACTAGTTGACCTTTGTGGTCCCTTCCAACACTAAAATTCTATGATTCTAGTTCATCTTCACCTCACACAATGTCTCTATGCTTAAAGCATCTGGGAGAACAGCTTTGGATCTTGCACAGGAAGCGCAGCAACACAAAGTTCTTTTTGTGCTTCCTGTAGAAACATGCCAAGTAAGAATGTCCCTGTCTCCACCATGGTAAAATGTGTCAGCGTCACACAATCTGGGACTTGTGCATTTTGCTTTGGGAGTGATGTGTGACTATAAACCTCACACATTGCACAGGAAGCATAAGTCACTGTCTTGGTTTCTGTGACGAGGGTAAAACTGCTCACAGGGCACTTAAAATCACTGCTGCATGTCTGCAAGAATCCCAGGAATACCAACTCTTTAAAGCAGGACTGACTAACCTGTGACCCTCTAAATGCGGCTGTGCTGCAAGTCCCTTCACTCTTCACCATTGGCCATGCTCATAGGAATTGGCCATGAGGCTCATAGGAATTGGAGTCCAACATTTCCTGGAGGGTCACAAATTAGACCTCCTTGCTTCAAAGCACCAAGCTATGTCTACTGATACACATCCTTTTGCTGTATGGGTGGCTGAATGGGACAACAACATCTTCTAGGAAGTTGATTCTCATTGGAGCCATGGATGTGCAGAAACATTCAGAGATTCTACACTGGGAATGATGAGCATAGTGA
This sequence comes from Podarcis tiliguerta, assembly GCF_965153285.1. Taxonomy (NCBI): domain Eukaryota; kingdom Metazoa; phylum Chordata; class Lepidosauria; order Squamata; family Lacertidae; genus Podarcis; species Podarcis tiliguerta. The sequence goes on along the minus strand of NC_139537.1, from coordinate 55,270,109 downwards.
TGAAAAGCAGCTGGGAAAAATGTTAAAATTTTTAAGGAGCCCTTTCCTTTGGTGAGATCAAACCATGAACCAGCAGACGCACTGAAAACAAGCATCCCTTCAGGCATGTGTTGAGTAACCACAAAGGACCCTATGTGTATATTGATGTACATGTGTAGGGCTACTACAGATGAGGTGGGATCCTTAGTACCATCAGTCTCTCCTCAAGGATTGCCAACTTGTGAGTGACCGTGTGGAGGTGAATGGTGAATGGAAGCCTGCAAGGCCTGCTCACAGGCTCTTTCAATGCATGGCAGGACTCATTAAAACCTGTCCCTCAACCACCAGAGGTTCCCACACAATGACTTCCTAGGAAGAGTTGTTTCCTAAAAGGGTAGTATTTTAGGGAAATAGATGGGATGGGGCATAATCAAGCCCCATCATCAAATGCGTGCACTTTGCTTTCTCATAGTTTTGTGTATGATTTTGTACAATTATGAGCAACTGCCATTTGTACGCTCAAGTTGTAGCAGGTGATACTTAGTGGAGTCTGCTATTCCAGAAATACTCTTTCGTAGGACTAAGTACAGTGCTTTTAGGGGAAGTTAATATAGAGGTGTTTGTTCCTCTGAGTGCCATGACTATTATTCACAGATGATGACAGCCTATATGTCAAAACATTTCTCTTAAATGTGTACATGGAGATGCCTGAACTGGCAATCTGGATTTGGAAGCTGGAACAAACTTGCTTATTCTGAGAAAATAGGAGAAGAATAGCTGATCAGTCATAGTTGGGCAATAGCTTCCATCCAAAATGTCACAAAAGCATTTGCATTCTCTAGAATTCTTTATCAGGCAAGACGCTACAGAAAGTGGATGAGGGGAAGACAAAAACGAAAATAGCAAAAATTAGACAAATGATGTAGTCATGAGCCATGGGTTATATCCAGTGCTTTTTTCTGGGGGTACACAGGGGTACACATACCCCTAAATATTTTGTGAATCTTTGTACCTTTGTCCATTTACTGTATTTATTTTCCCAAAATTGAACTATAAATTTGTGATTTTCTTGAGTCAAAATGAGAGTATCCCTAAACATTTTTAGGGGGGGAAAGCACTGGTTATATCCAATTTAGTTCTACTCATAGTAGACTCACTGAAATTAATGAACCTAAGGTAGTCATGTGTCCTATTGCCAATGGATCTACTCTGAGTATGACCAATGTTGGATACAACAGAGCATCTTGACAGATAAACAATTATGTAGCATTTTCATGTCATTTATTTAAAAAGTGATTGAACTCATGGACTCATGAATATATGTTTGTATTATTTGAAAGCAATAATTTAATTTTAGACAGCGCTTTTTTCTGAATTAGTGGACTGATCCTATGATCTGCTATATGAGTAATTGAGTACAATAGTTGTTATGCTAATGAGATGTCTAAATGTGTAATATGCTAACACTGTAACTTGTATTCCTGTTGCAGCAACAGCCACCATCTATAGTTTCTGGCGCAGTGACCTTTAACAAAGCGTTATGTAGTCCAGAGTTAGGCAGAAGGATTTGAGGTGGGAGCAGCAAAGCAAGATTTTATTCAACTCAAATTTTTTACACAGCTAGGTAATACTTTTTATCCAAATGTTATTTATTCAAGTTCATGCTGTTAGTGAAAGAGGATTAATATATAACCTAAGATTTATTTGAACCAATATCCGTAACAGAAAAAGTACATAATATTAAACATGTAATCAGCCTTTATATATTTTGTGCTCTCCACTTCCTTATTTTTTTGGAATGCCAAGACTTTTTGCCTGCCAGCAACAAAAACCCAGACTCGATTTGAAAGCTACACCCCAAACTGCGGAACAGCTTTTTTCAGCCTCCAATCAAGCAAGTAGAATTTGCCCAGTAACAAATAACCAACATCTAAGGTGGTAAACACCCTCAAGGTATACTCTGCAGGTTCAGAGAGTGGTGACAAAAGATACAACCTCAATAGTCTGTTTTAAGATGCCTTGAGCTTTTTAAAAAAAGAAATAGGCATTTAAGAAATTTAAATTTATATGAGGTCAGGTGGTTGTGACTTGGGAAAAACAGCTTTGTAGGCCAAATTAGGATCTCTGCCAGGCCTAATGAAACTAGTGGGATGAAAGTCCATCACTGATTCAGTGCTGCTTATCCTGTTTTACTATAATCTACCCATCTTAATTTAATGTGTCCATCAATGCCTTTTATGCACACAGGTGAGCAGGGGCTGTCTCATTTTCTTGAATATTGGGAAAGCTCTGCATTTCCTGACTCATTGAAAAGTATGGAGGAAGGTGAAGAGATACCAAAAGAGGATAAAATACTTTTTATGTAGTCTAGGATGGCAGCGAGAATGCTACTAGCCCAGAGATGGAAGGAAGGAAGAAGTACCAACAAGAGAAGAATGGCAGACTAAACTGATACAGTATGCAGAGATGGCAAAACCAACGGAGAAGATCAGAAACCATCAAGTACCGAATTTTTCGCTCTATAACACGCACCCGACCATAACACGCACATAGTTTTTAGAGGAGGAAAACAAGAAAAAAAAAATTCTAAACGAAACAGTGGATGTATAATTTTTGTGGTTCATGCTGTGGCCACAGACATGTGATCTGACGGTGAGTTTGGGGTAGCCCAATGCAAAAATCCTGAGGATCCATGTGGATCCATACTTTGTACCCACGTTTTTGCACCACTGCGGCCCCAGGCAACAGTGGGTACGTGATTTCTTTGGTGCAAGCTGTAGCCATGGGCATGCTATGTGATCTGATGGTGAATTTGGGGTGACCCAGTGCAAAAATCCTGAGGATCCATGTGGATCCGTGCTTTGTAACCAGGCTCTCTGTCCCTCTCTTTGCCCCAATAAGCGGGTCTTCTCCCGCCTTGCTGTTTCAAAGCGAGCAAAGCGAGCCACGGAGGAGGCAAGGAAGGGGAACCATGGATCCTCTGCTCACGACTGCAGCAGATCCCCCCGCCATCCGTAGGCATTCGCTCCATAACACGCACAGACAATTCCCCTTACTTTCTAGGAGGAAAAAAGTGAGTGTTATGGAGCAAAAAAATACGGTATTTTTAAAAGACTGGGGTAAATTCTTAATTTATTTAAAAGACCACTGTAGAGAGTTAAAATCATTGGCAGGGATGTAATGACACTTCTAATGTGGAATTACCGGTAAGTATGGTAACTATAGATATTTAACAGATGGTTAAAGAAAAAAGATGCAGAAAACCTTACTTTGAATATGGAACCCATGAAGGGAGGGAAGGAAGTCTGAAGGTTCAACAGAACCTTGTATTTCAATGTTTGAAATGGTTAAAGTTAAAATGTATAAAATCTTGTAAAACCAATAAAAAATTTTTTTATTAAAAAGAGAGAAAAGTATGGAGGAAGACACTCTTGCAGCAAAGTTTCCATGTAGGTTCTGGTCAATTGATGCAGAGATGTTTTAATGCTTTCAGCTCCTTGTTCAAAATCTGAAAACATTTCTTTGCATTTGAATGATTATCTTATAAATATAAACTATGATAATCAAATACAACTCATTAGATTGGGGTAAGTCTGGTCCTTTAGCATAGGAAGCAGGTAACAAAGTGTAGTTTACAATCTACATACAGTAAAACTGTAAGATCTGAGCAGGGGTTGGGGGGAATAATCACAAAGGGGGCTTTGGAGGAATATTTTGTTATTAATAGTGTGCTATAAAGTTTTTAGCAGTGTGGTGAATAACTGTTTCCTCCTAATTTCTAGTCTGAATAGTGTTAAAGCATAGAACACAGGGAACGATTTAACTGAGGAGAAAAATACAGTGACCATTTTTTTAATGGATTTCCATGACAGAACTACATTTTGAACCACAAATCAATTTTGATAAAAATATATATAATGGAAATCAGTTTTAAACAATGGCCATGACGCTAAAGATTAGCAAATCCATGCTGAGATGCTTCCTGATTTTGGCTGGAGCAGAGGCAGAGGACAAATATAGCACAATCTTCTGTTTCTGATGCAACCGACAGCACAAAATACTATAAATCATGCAAAAACAACTGTTCTGATGTTTTTCTGCTGTTTCCTGGCTAGAGGGGAAAGGGTTCGAACTTATCTGATTGTTTTGAAATCTGACACGCATATCAGCATGCCATAAATATAGAAAGCCAAATATAAAACTTCAGTATGCAGTAACTATTTGTTCCTTTCCAGATTTTCCCAATTCTAAATAGTAGAATGAACCTTTGTGTAAGGATAGAGTAGTAGATCTCAGTGGTAAAGCACATGTTTTGCATGCATGTCGTAAGAACGTGACACGAACTCTACTGGATCAAACTGAAGGCCCCTCTAGATCAACATCCCGTTCTCCCAATGTAAACCAGATGGCTATTGGAAGCCTTGCAAAATGGACCTGAGTGCAACAGCACCCTCCCCAATTGTGATTCCCAACAACTGCTCTGCAGAGGTGTACTGCTTGCGACAGTGAGGTTAGCCACTGGCACCTCCTGTTTAAAGGTTCTCACGTGGTATGAGAAAAGGAAAGAACCTTTCCCTGGAGAGCTGCTGCCAGTCAGAATAGGCATCACTGGCTGGCTGGATCAACGTTCTGACAGCATAAAGCTTCATGAATTCAGCTCAGGACACAACTATGCATTCTGAGAGTAGCACGTTAAGATAATCCTTCTTGCCATCTCTCCTCTGTTAAGCACACTGGGAGTGGTGGTGATTTAAATAGAAGGGTGGGTGCTATTTGCTTTGCAACTCACCTTACACACATTTAGGGTAACTTTGCCTGTGTACATGGCTTTGCTTTACTCAATAATGTGCAATCAATTTTTGTAAAGGTTGAATGTATTGCTCATGATATGGTTTTAAACTGAGGCACCACTCACCACACAGATACATTTTTATGCGAGTTTGCAATATATAAATAAAATAATAATTTTAGATGATGAATTAACAACGTGAGAAGATCCCAAGGAGTGGTGAATGCTATTTTTCAGCAGATCAATGAAGGAAAAGACAGTAGCTTTTTACCTAGGCATTTTCAAAGAGGAGTGGATAGTTTGTAATTAATAATGGTTTTACAATTAATTATTGCTCCTTTAAGATATTCAAACCATTTTATGTTTTATTCCGCACCACATCAAAATTATTTATAAAGAGACAGGATTCTGATGACTTTAAATGACAAAAGATAATACAGAAATAGAAATTCAGTCTGTGTCTGATCATATAAAGATTTTAGTGATGTCAACCTTTCATTGTCATTTCACATCAAGGCGCTGGAGAGCGGAGTAATCTTGTTTACTCATAAGTAACAAGACTGTTTCTCACTAGTTAAATGTACATAGGATTACAAACAAGTAAGATGGCATTTTTTCACAATAGCAGAAATAATTCAGATAACAAAATCCTGGGAGGAAATTTTAAACATTCTAGAAGTCAGCAGGAATAAAATTAGGATAGGTAATAATGATAATCTGTGGTTCCAATATTTTCCATCCAGGGTGAACAAAAGGAATGAGACTTTTAAGATTAGTGTGAGAACAATTTTAATAAACTAATATGAATTAGTCAATATGAATGTGACAAAAACATACTGTCTCTTAATAGATCTAAAAACCAAGTTAGGAAATTATCTGGGAAAAGTCACTGGGAAGGTAACAACAGAGAATGAACAGAACTGGTTTTGCGTTTGTTTTTTACTATGCCCAGCAGCATTTCCTATTACTAGTCTCAAGAAACTCTGGTCAGGTAATGGAATTTTACTATTTTACAGTGAAATAAAGATGGCCAGGATGATTGTTGGCATTGTAATAACCTGAGATTATGCATGGTGAATATGCCTAAAGAGAGATTTGAGTGACAAACATTTATGCTATTCAGATAATGATAAATTACATTTCATTTAAACATCAATGTTTTGTGGGTAAATGGTAACTCATTTAGTATTGGGCACAAAATCTGATTCTGGAATCTTTTCAAAAGAGCAAAAGCTTAGTGACTTTGAAATGGTGAACAATTGACTCACAACTAGGGAACGATGAGGTAAGATCTGGAAAACTAAAGAGATGATCAAATTAGTATTGTACATTTGCAGGATAAAGGAAAAATACAGGAAGTCTTGAAATATGCTGGTTATTACTGTTAACTACTGCAGGTAGTGATATCTTCAAGTCTCTTGTTTAAACTCTTCATTCAGGTTGTTAAGTGCAGCTGGAAAAAAACTTGTGCAGTATGGTTAACTTATTATAGAAATCCTAGCTAGTGGTAGCAGAGCTGCAGAGGGGAAGGTGGTGTGGTGAGGGTCAATCACGCACCTTTTACTGGTGATTTTTATCCTGCAGTTTGCACTCTCCGGATGTTGTGCTGTGGAGAGGCAGAAGGGGGATAAAATAGCAGAATGTGTAGTTCTATCTTTAGTGCACATTTTGTGGGAAACCCCGTGCATTACTTAATGACTTTTGTATGCTACAAAGATAATTATTTCCCTTATCAGATGTTGACACATATGTTCCCAATACCTACCCCAATATGAATTTTGATCCCCATATTAAATATGAGGAAACCAAGTTGTTCTAAGAAATTTATGGCAGAAATTATAGTACAGTAGACCGTCCTTGAAAATTGCTTTGTAAATTGTGCAGAATCGAGTGACTTACCTGTTGGTCGGAATGAATCACCAAGAAAGTGTCCCTTCTGAGCTTATGTTAAGTATTTGTATTTGCAGATCTCCAACTGTCCTGGAATAATACAAGCTATTGAGATTCACCTATAACCCCTTGTACACTAAAGTGACTACCTCCTTCCCTATCATGACTGTTAAATTAACAATGAGCACCCTTTAGCTTAGCCATTTGTGTAGCCTATGTATAAGAAAGGCACCCACATTATTAGTGGCTAATCCACAATTGTTGGAACAATCCCTTAGGTAGATTTTCTTCTGAAATTTATTTTATTTTTGTCAGCTTTGGGGTCATTTTAAAGGAATTAAAAATTAGTAGGGTTTTATCTTAATATCCTAGATTTGTAAACAATGATAGAAAACAAAAAACTTATTTATTTTTTAAAAATTGACCTGTCTTTAAATCTAAATTGGGCTCACAAGGTGGCTTAAAGCAGAAAATATGAAGCATTTAATTTCTATATGTAAAAAACAGGATACAAGCAAGTAAACATGCATAAGGCTGCATCGGCAACTATTTAACATATATTTATAACATTTCTTCCATTAAGAAATTGTCAAAATAATATACAAGATTTACAGTACAATCTCAAAAGCATTCCCCACTGAGCCTTAAAGACATATCTCAGATGTGTGATAACTTCAGTCTTGTCTAATTCCACTTATACAAATTGACAAACTAGAAGGTATGCTGTACAGTACAGCATCTCTTAATGAGGCATAGCTTTCCTGTATTAAATGACCTCCTTCCTAAAGAGTTTTATAAGAGCACTGCTCTGGGCTGCTGCCCCACTTCTTGGGAAGCTGGTGTTTTATGTATCAATTAGAACATTTACAACTTTACAGTTATTAACAATTCTGTATATTTTAAAAGTTGCCTGTATATCACTTAGAGACTGTCCTGTGTTGAGTAACTAACAAAACAAATAAATGGAGGTGAAGGTAACTGGAAGTTGTGCTTTCCTGAATCAGACCAAGGTCTACTAGTCCAACATGCTATTCAAAAATTCTAGCATCTATTAAGTTGCTGATTGGCCAGGGATGACAAATATAAAGGGATGGTTTCTGCTTTCCTTTAGTACTGTGTTTACTATGGAAAGTTTATTGATGACTGTCTACTGGATGCCCATCCATCAGTTGTGAATATACAGTACTTTCATTTATGAAGACTTATTGAAATCAGTTCTCTCCTATTTCACCAACTGGAAATTATATATGACAGTGAAACTGTACTTATTTAGAGCCCATCACCTGCAATAATATGTTTGTCAAAACCCTCAGCCTTCATTTATGGCTTTCCATGTGATGAAACTGATTTTGAAAGTATATCCCAGTTGGTCAGATAGTGAACATACCTCAAAATTGTATTTTCAATTTATTTATTTAGCAAAATATTTTTACCACTTAATTGTAGTAAAACCTCCAAATTTTACAATATTAAAATTTTCAATGAAAAAAGTTTTTTAATTACCCCTCCACGTTTTTAGTGGTTCATATTTTATCTGTAAACCACATTGAGTCCCTGACAGGGGAAAATACAGGATATAAATATATAATAACAAGAATCAGTTAACACAATGCAAAACACTTAAATATAATTAGAATTCAAATATTAAGACATGTCAACGTCTATTCGTCTGGAAAGGCTTGTCTAAACAAAATTGCTTTAAGTGAAAGCACTTCCCTGGTGTCAAAGGTGATCTTTCAGTACATATTGGAAGCCACACACACACTATACATCCTATATTACAGATGGGTGTCAGGAACCAATATTTACGAAGCATCTAAATGTCTGGAAACCATCCCTGAGTAAGAGAGGCACACAGTTTCAAAGGCCATCTCCCCAGTTGCCTTGCCTCCGAAGGTCAGTTGGAGGAGGGTTTCTGAGAAGAAGAATGTTATGGGAGCAAGTGGTTCTTCAGATACCGCATCCCAAGAGTTTTTGAGCGTATAGCTTCAATCCAGCAGCCAGACACAAAGTGGCAGCCAATGCAAATCTTTCAGTATTAATCAGGTTAACAACCTGCTGTGTTCTGAAACAGCTGAAGTTTACAGGGAAGTTTAAGGGAAGCCCCATATATAAATTCAACCTAGATGCAGCCAGAGTATTAGTAACTGTGGCAAGGTCATCTCTTTCCAAGAAGCGGTGCAGCTGATAGGCCAAAGTTCATGGAAAGTACTTCATGCTACAAAAGCCCTTTAATTATCCATTAATTTGACCAGAACATCCTTTGGCATCTACAAAGATTCTGAGCCCCCCACCCCACTGCCTCCTTTGACATAAGATGGTGAGGGTGATTACAATTTTCCCCTTTGAAAAGTACATAGGGCAAAAAGACCAAGAGAAGAGTGGGTACATTTTTCCATATCCTCTTTCAGCTCTGCTTTTCAAGGTCACATTAGCTGCACAGCAATGGACTGATAAGAGAGGGTAGGAGAAAAAAAATAATAATCTGGGAGACTGAGGGGAGGAAAACAGTGGTGGGGGAGACAGGAAAGATGGGTCCTGTGATTTGTTGGTGGTTTTGTTGCTTTCCAATAGATTTGTCCCCCGCCCCGTGCAATATACCAATGTAAGCTTTAATATTGTTGTGGGCACCCCAATCTGAGCAGTGAGACTCCAAACGTGCTAGCAAATACTTCTGGTGAGCACTGGAGACAGCGGTGACTGTGATACATGGGTGTGTGTGTCAATAAAGGCTTACTTTAAGAACAAAGAAAGGACTCACAGTGATAACAGTCCAACGGCTTTGTTCCCCCATTAGGTTTCTAGCACCCTTCCTATAGTCCTGGATTCAGCACAGAGAGCAAGTCAAGTTTGTGTTCCCCAGCTCCATAGAGACCGGACTGAATCCTGTTCTGTTGTTCTCTTACACCCACCAGTCAACATCTCCAGATATGCAATAGCAGAGGAAGGGGGGCAGGGGAATGGTCCACTCTGGATACTATCCGGGGTGGGGTGCCATCACAGCCGCCTCCCTGACTTGTGCTGCGCACCCCGTGGCGGGCGCCATGCCCCTGTGAGCGGCGCACCACGCCCCCCCCAGGCGCCATGCCACACCCCGGGGACACGCGCCATGCCCCCTGGGATGTGACCAGCTACGCCCCCACCTGTTCTCCGTCCCCGGTGCCAGAGCATGCAGCTCTGTCACTGAAGACATGGGGAAGAATGTCCCCTTCTAGGAGCATCACTAGTTAATTTATTATTTATTGCATTCATATGCCACTTCTTCTCCAATGATTTCAATTTGGTGTACATGGTTCTTCCCCCCCCCCCATTTAATCTCCAAAACAATCCTGTGAGGTATGTTAGACAATGACTGGCTGAAGGTCACCCAGTAACTAGCCACGTGGGGATTTTAACACTGGTCTCTGAGGTCCTAGTCCAGGCTTCCTCAAACTCGGCCCTCCAGATGTTTTTGGGCTACAACTCCCATGATCCCTAGCTAGCAGAACCAGTGTTCAGGGATGATGGGAATTGTAGTCTCAAAACATCTGGAAGGCCAAGTTTGAGGAAGCCTGTCCTAGTGCGACACTCTAACCACTATGCCACACTAGCTTATCATCTCCATGGCACCTGTACTTTGCAAACTCCATAGTCATGCACAGATACACTTAATAGTTTCTGTTAGGGCCAGCCCTTAACAGAGACTGGTTTCACCATGTCAGCAGTTCCTTCTGCTATAGTTTCATATATAAAACCACTGCCCAAGGATGATATCTGGATCAACACCACAATCCTAAAACAATATGATGGCAGAGTGCCATGTAGAATTATGCAAATTCAAGAAGATCCATTTCAGTTTTACTGGATGCAGTTTTTACCCAGACCCTTGGTAAAGCTGTGTGTGTGCATGTGCTCTGTGTGTGTGGGGGGGGGGGGGGGAGGAACAGTGAACCAAGGGAGAAGAGAAACAAGCAGACAAGGTGGTGCCTACAGCTCTTCCAAACTTCACATTTTCAGAACATTGGTGAATGAAGTCCTTACATTCCAAAATTAATGGCAGGCTTTATAAATTAATGTGGTACAGCATAACACAATGGCTGTGGTATGGCTCAGCAGAAATACAGAGTCAATTCAATTTTCAGGAGAAGCACCACTCCCATTTTCACCAAAGCAATTAAAACCGAGGAAAAATGCAATATGCAAATATGAGAAGAAAAAATGACCAAGTATTTTCAAAGGATTTCACAAACGAAACTATACAGTATGGAAACATAATACTTCTTCAACATGCAAGTCTTCACAATACTATTATGAGGTGTGGCAGTACTATGTGCAGCTGGAAAATAAAGAACTAGGGTAAAGACTATTTGCCTTTGGTCTACATTTACCGGTAAGTCAATTTCAAGAACTCTACAGCAGCTCATAAAAATTCATTGGATGAAATTCTTTCTTACCTGAACATCACAAAAACAAGGCATTACACTAGTAACTGTATCTAAAAGTACTTGGAGACAAAGTTATTATTTCCCAGCTCACTCTCACAAGGACAATTTTCATCCGACAAGAATGTAGCACACAGCTATTATAGTGTAATAGGGAAATTCTAGTTAGGTTGCTCAGAAGAAAACCCTGTTGAGGTAGACAGGGCTGACTTTCAGGTAAGTGTATACAGTATTAGACTGTGTTTGATATTTTAGGAAATTGGGCAGTTTTGAAAAAGCCTATGTTTCCATTATGTAAAACTACTGACATACACTCTTTCGACAGACGAGTTTAGATAAATACAGAATTATTAATATTAGAAGTCTCCCAGAGCGGTCCTTGGGGGAAGCAAAGCAAAACATTTCAACTTTGCATTTTGCATTTTCTTCCTTCCGGGTGTACTGAGGGGAGCTGAAGACTCGTGAAAGTGCGTTAGTTAGGGTATGTGTGTGTGAGAGAGTATGGCGTTTGTTGCTTTCCCCCCGTAAGCGCCAGGAAACGTTTATACTGTATTTGCGCTGCCCTGTTTTTCACAGCCCAGGCTCGCCGCTCTCCACCCTAACACGTGTCTATTCTCAGGAAAGGTAATCGGCAAGGAAAATGGAGGAAGCCCTCCCGAAGCGGTCTCTTGTCACACGTTCTCCCTGGAGTCAGAGGCTTCCACGCACATGGCAAGGCTTTCTGCTTCGGGCTGAGGAAACACATTAAGTCGGGAGTCGCTTTTTTGTGGGGGGGGGGAGGCCTAATGCAGGGCTTGCTGCTCCCTGACCCCACTTCCTAGGAAAGGGGAAGGCGCCTGCCAACGAAGCCGCGAGCCCAGGCTGGCTTTCTGGAAGTCGCCCCCTCGCCCCTCACGCGGCCAAGGAGAGCTCCCGGCAGGCGGGTCGCTCCTCCGAGGCGGCAACTTAACGGTTCGCCCTCACGGAGAGGGACTCGGGGGAAGAGCCGCTGTCGCCGCCGCAGAGGAAGCGGACCCACTGCGCCCAAGGCGGCCGCGCGCAGGCTTAGCAGGGGCCGCCCCGCCGCCGCTTCGCGAACCGCCCCCTCAGAGGCGTCCCGGCGGGCTCGGCTCCAAGGCCCGGCCCACTCCTCTCCCTCTCGCGCTCCTCGCGCGCACACGCACCGCGCAAGGGAAGCCATTATTATTCGTTGGTGCCAGAAGAACCACGCCCCAGACCCGGCCCAAGGGAAGGCGGGAGGAAAGCAGGGCGGGGGTCGCAGCCGTTGGCCGAGAAGAGCGCCCCCTCCTCGCAGGAGGCGGCCGGCGACAGGGGCAGTAACGGCCACGCGTGTTTTCACGCGCACAGGCTCCCTAGCAGCGTCTCCAGACCAGCCGCCTGTTTAAGCGCAGCAGCCATTTATGCGCACGCAATCCCAAACCTATTCCCCCTCGAGCAACTGCTGGCCGCCGCCGCCGCCGCCGCTGGGGCCTCCCCGCACCTAATTTAAAGGCCGCATACAAACTTGCTGCTACTTCGGTAACTGACAAAGTCGCTTGATTGACTCACTGACGGCTGAATAACAGCCCATAGTGTACATAAATCCCGCCCTCTCAACCAATGGCGTACGGCCAGTGATGAGGGCGGAAGCCGAAGAGATAGGGGGGAAAGCGACTTAAGCTTCCGGTTTTCGATTGACGTTCTGTAAGACTCCTCCACTAGCGGGGAAAGAGTCCTAGACGCAGGGACTGCGCGGAAACCAACCTCAGATAAAATAGGACCGGGTCACACGGCCCCATTTCGTTGCAGGTTTTAAAGTTATCGTGACAGTTCCCCCACAATGGTTTCTGCTCATTAGATGGGCCTGTGCCCTCATTCAGTGTTGAATTGCTTTTTAAAAATAATTTAATAAAGTTTTGGAAATTCAGTGCTCCCCCGTCTTGCTCCCAAGTCGTGCTACACAACTGGGATAATTTAAAGCACCTTTCACTTCTTAAGCAAACGGTATGATTCGTTAGGCCGACGGAAACGAGTTTGTAACCAGTTATGTAACCCGTCTATAAAGCAGTACAGTATATAAATTTCGGTAAACAAATAAAATAAGTGGACCGCTTAAAAAACTGAACAGAAAAGGAAAGTGTGTATTTGACCACATAAATGAAGAGGGCTGGTGTACAGGTATTCTAACATACAAAAGTACACGTTTGACCTCGTGCCCTGACAGAACTGAAACGGGTTGATACGGAATAATGAATCTACGAGTCTCATGATTAGAAATATACTCTCGTTTTTCAGATCCTGTGTTGTTCGTTTGTCCAAGAACCATTTTGCTCTTTTAAAGTCGGCAAAGCAGGTAAAAATTCAGCAGTGCAGCTTTTTACATCTCTATGAACAGGGAAAGGCCATATCCGTTGAATTTCTGCCTGCAGAACTACCTAAAAACAACAACAGAGTAAATGCCAACGTTTTAAAATCCTGAGTAACTTGGCTTCTCAATCCCTGCCCTTCTTCCGCGCGAGAGGTCATAAGGCTTTCAAAGCCCTGCCAGCCCTTCTGGATGACATGAAGAAATGCTTCCGCAGAAACCTCTGCTGTCTCTATCCGCTGAATATCTGTCCCAAAAATGTGGATGCTGTGCCGACAGGGTGTGAGGAAGGTTTGGCTCCTTTTCTACTTTTTAGAAAAGTAGAGGAAGTTTCTAACGCCACCCGCCCCGCCCCGGCCACACATGGAGGATTCCGCGCTCCGGCTGCAATCGGGGTACCCGAAGTACAGCTTCCCAACTCCGCAGCGTAGCCGCTACGTGAAAGGCAGCGCGGCTACCAAGCTCGAGCGTAGCGGTAGAGGAGCGCTATGACTGACGTAAGTCAACAAAGGTCACGTGGGCGCGGCTGGGCGCGGCGATTGGCTGCGTGGGCACAGGCAAGCGGGGTGGGGAGGGGGGGTCACGGTGGCGGCGTGGGGTTCGCTGTGTGACACAATTACAACAACTTTGTGCAGCTGCTGGGGAAGTTTGTACAGGCAACAAATACACCCCGCGCGGGCGCGCGCGGGCCCCTGTCACTCCGACTCCACTCACTCCTCGCCGCCGGGGCTGGCGGCTCAGCAGCGATGTAAACACTGCTCCGCCGCCGCCGCCGTCACCGCCGCCAGCAGCAGCAGCAGCAGCAACAGCAGCCGCCTCCTCCTCCTCCTCCTTATTCTCCTCCCCCTCCTGCCTCCCCCCCGCGTCTCCAGCGCTGGGGCTCCTTCCCTCCCTCCCTCCCTCCCTCCCTCCTCCTCCTCCGAGCAGCGGGGCTCCCCCCCGCCTCTCCCTCTCCCTCCCCCTCCCTGCCGGCTGTTGTTGTTGTAATAAAAGTTGTGTTGGTGGCGTGTGTGTGTCGGGCACCCCGCCCCGCCCGGCACTGGGGGGGCCTTGGGGTGGGCGCGCGGGGAGGGGGGGCCTTGCGATCGCGAGTTAATTGCGCTGCGTTTCCATGAAATCGTGTGGAGTGTCGCTCGCCGCCGCCGCCGCCGCCGCCTCTACTGCTTCTTTCGGTGATGAGGAAAAGAAAATGGCGGCGGGGAAAGCGAGCGGCCAGAGCGAGGAGGACTTCGCCAGCCTGACAGCGGAGGAAAGAGAAGTCCTCGCCGGCCTCGACAGGTACCCCCAACGGCAGCCTCCGCGCTCCGGCTCGTCCGGTGTTCTCGCTCGGCCGGGGTGTGTGTGTGTGTTGTGTGTGCGCGCGTGTGTGTGTGGGAGAGAGAGAGAGAGGGGAATATAAAAAAGAGCGGCGGCGGTTGTGGTGCTCTCGTCAGGTCGGAGCGCGGGCGGCGAGCGCGAGGGAGCGGATGAAGGCGTCCGTGTGGGGCGGGCGAGGGGGGCAGCCTCTCGGCGGACGCGGCTGTTTTTCTCAGCCTGTCTCTCTCCCGTCTCCCCCCTTCTGCAGCCGACTCTTCGGATTTCAGAGGCTTCATGAAGATGGCGCCAGAACGAAGGCCTTGCTGTTAAAGGTAAGGGGGGATTGGGCTCCGGTGGGGGTGGGGAGGAGGCAACCGACGAGGGAGCCACCCTCCCCTCGCGTGTGTTGTGTGGGCTGGTGTGTGTGTGTGTTGTGTGTGGGGGGGGAGCAGAGCTGGAGGAATTAAACCGCCGCAGCAGCGCGCCCGTGGGACTCGCCAGGAGACTTGGGTCGAGCCTGCCCTGCGTGGCCACCACCTCTTTCCCTGGCTTTTGGACGAGAATGGCTCTCTTGGCGCGCGTGTGGTGCCCGGAGGTGCCTCCCTCTGCTCCCCTGTGCGCGGAGGGGGAAGAGAGGGGC
Organism: Podarcis tiliguerta; assembly: GCF_965153285.1. NCBI lineage: Eukaryota > Metazoa > Chordata > Lepidosauria > Squamata > Lacertidae > Podarcis > Podarcis tiliguerta. The sequence continues at coordinate 55,254,750 of NC_139537.1, read as the reverse complement.
GCGTGGCGTGGAAAGCTGCTCTCGGTCACTTTCTGGGCTTTGTCCAAAAAGTAGGACAGAGAGTGCCTGCGCATCTGGCCTGAATCCCTCCAGCTGGGAGCAACCTCGCGAATAATCGGGAGATCGGGCGTTCCTTATCTGCCATTGGCCACCTTGGACCTCCTTTTTCCCCCTCCTGGTTTTTTAAAGCCCTTTTGCTCATATTTACTCATAAAGCTGGACAGGACGGAAGCGACCCAACTTAATTCATATAAACACGAAAGAAGGGCTTTAGAAGAAGCGGGATCCCTTTTCTTCCATGGTGTGTCACTTTGGGGAGTCAGTCGCCAAGTGATTTGTTTACTCTCGAGCCATCTTCCTCCCAAAGTGCATCTTCCTTGAGCGAGTCTTCTCTCCCAGGCTTTTCGCCTCATCATGCTGTTTTGTCAGGCCATGGGGGAGAGGCTGTTGCTGCTCACCTGAGCGTGTGAAGAGAAATCTTGTTCCTATATTTAAAAAAGTTCTTGGTCCTGTCATTTAGTTAACTAATGGCTGCTCCTGACTGCCCAAGATGGCCGGATAGGGAGGGGAAAGAACAGGGTGGGAGGAGGTAAACAGGGAAATAAATAGTAGGGATGAATATGTATATCAGTTGAAGAGTGTGGCTTTTTGGAGCTGCAAATCCCACTAATGTATTGAGAGCTCCTGCCTCCGGTTTTCTAAAGTAGAATATTGCACTTTTACAGCATGGATAAACGGCATCAACCTGTGGAACATGCAGCTGTCTAGCGCCTAGATATGACCATTTAATTTTCTGGACAGTTTTAACCATTATTATGCTGCAAGAAAGAGTATAATGCTGATTCATTTGACACTGCATTTTCAGAGCTAGAGTCTATATTTTGACATCTTAATGTTTTGGACCGGATATAAATGAAATTATTTCCTTATTTTAAAATTGGCATTCCCATTTGGATTTAATAGTCTACTTTAGACCTTAATGCTTGCTTATATTTTTTTTCCTTTTGGTGTAACTGTTGAACTTACTATGTTGTGAATGATTTTTTACATGGGTATGTCTGTTTTGTTTTATGTAATGGCACTTTCCTCTGTTCTATTGGCTTTCGTTGCAATGTTAAAATAGACAGGTTCTCCAAAGCATTTAATGTTTAAGTAGTTATTTTAATTTTTAAAAAATCTGCTGTGCGTATATAGTTTTCTGGTATGTTACGAGACTATCAGAATTTGAAATCTTACTGAAAACTGTTTTAGGATGAGACACATATGTTTAAAAAAATGGATGAGTTTCTGCTGCTTAAACTGTTAGGCCGCAATCTGCAAAGATGAACAGCCTGAATACTTTTGGTATTGTGTTCTTTTTAATATCACATGATATAACTGTAATGGGTTTTCATTTTTCTTGTATATTTAGTTCAAATGTGTATTTATCTTTTGTATATAACTTGAGGCTTAGGTTCTTGTGACATTATTAAAACAGAGTTTGGTACTTGTGGATTTTAAGGGTTAGAAGGTTTCTTTTCCTATTGAGCAGAGCCCAACAATTGGGTAATATTGCTAGAGTATACATGAAAATGGATAGTATATTGTTATCTTGTCATTGTATGGTTTGGATTGACGTTTCTGAATATGAAAAAATATTAAGGTTAATCCTATGCATGCTTACTCCAAAATAAGTCCCATTGAGTTGGTTGGGGCTTACTCCATGGTAGGTGGGGACAGTATTGTAGCCTAAATTAAAAGTATGCAGAAATTGCAAACTAGGGCAGATGGATTTAAAACAGATGGGTTCTATTGAAAGAGTGATGTCCCAGGCCTTATGTGGTTGGGGGCATACTTTCCAGAATGGGCTGTCACCAGGGCTTCATTGAAAGTTGGTCATAGTCAAACATGAGTATAAATGTAAAGCTCATGGCTGACATAGCAAAAAACCAGTAAGTTCACCAATAGCTTGTGTCAAAACCATGGATGGTGCAACAATTTATGCCTTAAGTGATAATGTGTAGTAGGTAATGGTCATTGTGTAGATCTCTTCATTTTTAGATGATAACACCAATCCAAACCATCTGGGAACGAATTGCTTCCTCTGAGTTATAATAGTTTTTTAAAAGGCAAGATCTAAGCAGCCAGGTGAACACTTCAGTCATTTTTAGGTTTCAGCCTGGGTTCATTTACATTGTTCATCAGTAGTTCTGGTGAGGGCTGTGGGCCTTTTCAGATGCACAAGGCCAGGCCTATGAGGTGCTGAACAATTTCAGAGGAAAAACTGCCTGTGTGAAGAGTCTGACTTTTGTGACAGAAAATAACTAGGTTCTATTTTGCTATTGAGCAAAGTATCACTGAGTTGTGGGGAAACCTAAACAACTTTCCTGTTGGGTTACTTCCTGGGTCCATGATAATCCTGAGATATCTGTCCTATGGCTTGGCATCTTTAAGTTTTTTGTCATAGTTACTCGCTCAGGTAAGCTTGTGGTTTATGATAGGAGCCAGTTCATAATGTGGTCATTATTCTGAGTCTTTTTACTTCCCCTCCCCCACTGTTAGTTTTTTTTATGTGAACATAGTGTTGCTTCAAGTTTGCTAATCAGTACAGTTTTAGAACATGCAAGTACATTTAAGTGTATGGCACCTAGTGACAACAATGGCAGTCTCTCAGGAGCACTTTTCTAGGCCTGTTGTAAGAAGTTCCACTGTTTTTGTTGGATATGAAAATTATATACTTCTTGATCTAAGGTGCAGAGAGGGATATTTAAACTATGATATATGTCTGATTCTGCTCTTAATTTCCCCATGCAGAATGCATTCTCTACTCTGTACGGGCGGGAAAACAGCACAGGAATATGCGTTTTGTACTTCTCATACCAAGCGAAATACTAGTGTAAACAAATCCTCAGGGTCCGATTTAATGTTTACAAGCAGTTATTCATTTGAAGCATTGAGCTGATAGGAAAAAGGTGATCAAACATTTCCCTGATACCCTGCTTTGGATAAGGCTAGTGCATCTGCTTCTGTTCTTAATATGGGGGCAGGGCAGTATGATGACTCTTACTTCCTGGCTTGCAGTTAGGCATTGGTGGGTGTATATGATAAGCAAGCTTCTGGTATTGCACTCTGGTTTTTGGATCTTCTAGTTCCTCTGTGCACTTGCTTAGGTTTCTATTTGTGCTGCAGCAATTGTTTTGTTATACTGTAGACCTTATTCTAATGAAATTTGTGATAGTATGGTGCTCGAAGCTTTCAGGCTTAAAGGGCATGTTAAAGAAGTGTGGTAGGCCCAATATTATCCTGGGTCACCCCTCCCCCCATGCACAATTCAATATAAGAAATTCTAGTATAAAATCTATTTATACTGCTGACAAGTGTACCAACTAAATTCAGTATGTTGAATAACTGTGTGTAAATACATTGTATTTATATTTCCTTATAAAGTATGTGTAAAGGTAATGTTTATTGTATGTTGGGACAGAAGCCTGAATATCTAAATATCTATATCCATGTCTGTAGGTTGGTGTTTTCTCCTTGCAGCAGAGGGCAACTTCTTTCTCACTCATACCCAGAGGTTTATATGCTAATGTCAGTGATAATATATTGCCAAGGAAGCTCTTAAGTAAGGTTTTACTGTTATGCAATGAGAGGTATGCCTATGCGTGTGGTTAGATAGAATTTGCCATCAGATATATTCAGTGCACTTTGAATCCATCCTCAGTCATTTTTGCCAGTACTTTGTATAATGTTTATGGTTTGTTACCCTAATGTTTCATGGGAATTCTTGTTTACTGTTGGAACAACTTTGTTTCAAAGACAGTTGCATGGAGTGAAATGTATTTTATTTTAAGGTCTCCAATTTCATGCATTTTAGTCTTCTGTTTATTTTAATTTTTTCTCTTTTTTAAGGTAACAATTCATAGGTACATTGGGTGTGTATACAGTGGTACCTCGGGTTACATACGCTTCAGGTTACAGATGCTTCAGGTTACAGACTCCGCTAACCCAGAAATAGTACCTTGGGTTAAGAACTTTGCTTCAGGATGAGAACAGAAATCGTGTTCTGGCGGCGTGGCAGCAGCAGGAGGCCCCATTAGCTAAAGTGGTGCTTCAGGTTAAGAACAGTTTCAGGTTAAGAATGGACCTCCAGAACAAATTAAGTATGTAACCAGAGGTACCACTGTATAACAGAAGTCATATTGACTGAAGTTAGTATGACGGTAATTGACTATGTTTTTATTTAGTGTATTGATAAAATTAGGCCATAACCAATAAGTTTGTCAATGTTTTTTTGATAGAATGTAATGGACATACTGTTCATGCAATGGATACACTAAGCTTCATTCTGTTAATTTATTTTTGCACTTATTCAATATAATAGTCTAGTTTTGCAAGCACATGTGTGACTAGGATTATCAGAGAATGTGTAACTTATCGTTAGGTCCTTACTGCTTCTATTTGGAAATAAATCAAATTGATTTATTGTGAATTTTTTTTTTCCTGTTTGGTGATACAGGATGCTTAAAAAACCAATATTTTTTAAAAATAGATTTCGCTTAGTCATATTTTCGCAATGTTGGTGATCTGAGGTATTTAGACAGTGATATTCTGTAATTTATTTATTTGTTACATTTCTAAAAAAGTAAGCCATTTCAAGTTCCATGTAAATTGAATTGATGGTTTAACAACAAAAAAGGAAATATCTTCCAGGACAGAATCAGCTTCTCATTGTGACGTAAGCTAGACAGTGCCTTACAGAAATTTGATTTCTCACTTTCTTCTGAATATCTCTTCAAGTCTCTTCTGAATATCCTGCAAGTCTTTTGTTGAATGTGTGGTCATATTGCATTTCCAAATGGAATTCTTCAAAATGTCCTGCAACCCTATGCTTGTTTTCTCAGAATTAAGTCCTACTGGTTTCAGAGGGACTTAACTCCTAGGTAATGCATAGGACTGCAGCCTTAGAAATGTGACTTCTCATGTGGAGCTCATTCTGTGGCTCCCTGGATTGAGGCCTAATTTAGCTACAATAATGGAAACTTTTCTACAAACACTATGAATCAGAACGATCACTGAGATACCAGTGATAGATAGTCCTGTATCTGTAAGAGATTTTTGTAGGAATGCCATTACTGGTGGCATTTTCTACTTGGATAGAATGCAAGTTTGGAATGATCAAAATTAGATAGACATCATATGCAGGTTGGCACAGGTCTGAGGAAGCAATATTCCAAAATGGCCATTGGCCATCCTCCTATTGTGCATCAACATCCATAAAATTTATAGCAAACTATAATTAGGGAGTGTTTCATTATATTATTATCATTTTCACTAGTTATCTTTTATTTTATTTCATTTCATTTATATCCCTCTCTTCCTCCCAGTGTGGCAAATATCAATAACAATAAAAATATTCTAAAAACAATTAAAAACAATCATTCTTTCAATCAATGATTCCAGGGTTTCACAAGTACATGGTGCCATCATGCCTAAATAAGAGAATAAAGAACTAGGGGTGTGCACCCTTAAATAAGCTTTGGACCATCAAAACTGATACACCCATAGCCAAAGATTGTAATCTAAGAGGTGATGCTATACTTTAGGCCAGTACTTTATTTGGAGAGTGTGTACCAAGAGTAGCTGAAATATGTAAAAATGCATAAGAAACTCTGAGTGTGCCCCCTAAATTTTGACACACCCCAATTAATATATCCACACATCCAAAAAAGTCTTTTTTCTTTTTGGGCATCAATAGCGATCTTTTTCTTTTTCTTAGTCTGTTCATGGAAATATGAAGGAATAAATAGGTCATTTTTTGTCATTGTATGTTAAAGTATAAATCTTGGAGTTGGCTAGTTCTTTTCAGCCACCTTATGTTTCGGCGTACGGCCATAAGATAGCTACATCATTTTTAGACAGGCTGCTATTGCATTTTCAGAATTACACCTTGTATTTCATTTGAGTATATATTTTTAAGAGAATCACAATTTTTAGATGTCTTGTTCACATTATATTTTCCATTTTTCTGTAATAGGAAGTATACTGAATGATTATAATTCAGCATTTTACCGTATTTTTCGCACCATAGGACGCACCTAGTTTATTGGGGGGGGGGAATAAAGAAAAAAAAATATTTCCCCCCCAGGCACGGGGCCAGCGTGGGGGAAGCCCGAGCTTCCCCAGCCCCCAGAACAGTCTGCTATCCGCAAGCCTAGGGAGCCGCACCGGTCTCCCCAGGCTTGTGGAGAGCTGCGTGAAGCCCAGGCGCGCTCTTCAGTGCACCCCAGGCTTCGGAATGCAGGCAGCTCTGCGCAACCTTTGGGAGCCCAGTGCGAAGTCGCGCCGGGCTTCGGAGGGTTGCACGGAGTTGCGTGAAGCCCGGGAATGCAGGCAGCTCTATGCAACCCTCGGGAGCCTGGCACGGAGCTGCGCCAGGCTCCCGAGGGTTGCGCAGAGCTTCCTGAAGCCTGGAGAGCGAGAGGGGTTGGTGCGCACTGACCCCTCTCGCTCTCCAGGCTTCAGCGAAAGCCTGTATTCGCCCCATAGGACGCATACACATTTCCCCTTCATTTTTGGAGGGGAAAAAGTGAGTCCTATAGGGCGAAAAATACGGTAATCTCTACTTGATTTAAATACACACACACATGCATATACATACACACACATATACATACATATATATGTATAATAATTTTATATATACAGTTTTATAACTTGCTATTATAACTAGATCTGAACTATTTGGGATCATTGATGAATGTGTTGCGGGAGCACCTTAAAAAGCTAAAGTTTAGAATGACTTCTGTTTTAATTTGCTTGGCAAACTATTGAAAGCTGAAGGTGGAATTACAGGCCTTAAATTTTAGTTCAATTATGTTTCATACAATAAACATATTTTCTTCTCAGATAGGATTCAGATTGCTGCACTAATATAGATTAAATGTATTGCTCATAGGAGGGATAGACTCCTTAAGGATAATTTCTTGAGTTCTCTGTGGCCAGTGTTATGGATTCCTGAAGGCCTTCATTGGCGCTGTGGTAAATTATGATGTGAAGCATTTAGTTGTTTGTAAGATCCTGTGGATGGAACTTCCTCAGCAGTTCTTACAGTTGGGGTTACCACAGTCAGTGAGGGAAACCAGTGTTTTATTTTTAAAAGACCTTTTCTCCTTGGTTGTAGGAGGAGTGGCAGTTAACTAAAGGACTATAGTGGTGCTCATCGTTCCCTTGTGAACACTTCTCTTGGATCTTGTAAATCAATGGTTGCAACTAATCTAACCCAACAGGCTATTTAGTAAGAGAATGGGAACAAACCCCCACCCTCATGTACCTGCTGACAAGATTAGCCACAGTTTGAACCCATTGTGTGAAATAGATGGAAGTGAGAGGAAAATTCTAAGGAGTGAGAAGCAGGGGTAAACCCTCCTCCTGTTTCATGCTCATGTCTGACTTCACTTCATTGCCATTTACTGGAAGGGTTAGACTGAGACACACAGGTATAGGAGGACAATAATTTCCATACACTGTTCTGTTTCTGTGTATTCCTGATTATGTTTCATTCAGGAAGTAACTAGGGGTTTGTTACGTTATTGTCAGTCTGCTAGTAGTAGTTAGGACTAGGAACTTAACAGTGGTGCAGAGGAGCCATCTTATGAAGTGGGATTGATATTTTCAGAGTGGGAACAACACAACAAAACTACAGTGGTATCTCGGGATGCGAACGGGATCCGTTCCGGAGCCCTGTTTGCATCCTGAATGGAACGTAAGACATGGCAGTGCGTCTGTGTGGGTCACGTTTTGCTGCTTCTGTGCATGCACGTGATGTCATTTTGACCGTCTGTACACGCGAGAGTGGCAAAACCCGGAAGTAACGCGGTCCGTTACTTCCAGGTTGCCGCAGAGCGCAACCCGAAAGCGCTCAACCTGAAGCACATTCAACTCGAGGTATGACTGTATCTGAGATCCAGTAATGTACAAGTAACTCCCTAAACAAGCAGAAATGGCTCCAGTATCTAAGTTCTAAATGTGCGTATTATTTCATGATCTTACTATATTCGATAATACCCAAACTGGAACCTATCCAAATCGGGACATAAGGTATCAAATCTTACCCTCATATGTTTGGCTAATTGCTGTCATTTATTGAAGGGCCAAGGCATGTATGTATGTGCTGATTCTCCTACCTTGGTCATTAAAATAGATATTAAGGTTGTAAGATATTCCTCCATTTGATGCTCAGCAATGTATGAACTTCAGGAAGCCTGTTTTCCTCCTTCCTCTTCTTTTTCTGGATCTGCAGGAGAAGACATCTATAAGACTGCACCACCTGCATTGATTCATGTATTTTTGAACTGTTCTCAATAAACTAGTCTCACTGGCCTAGCAATATTTCACAGTATTGTGAGTTGTTTTGAGTTAGCCACTATTCTTTGGCACCATCGCTGATAAGTAGCAGGCTAAAGCCACATGGGGGAAGACATTTCTCTTCACCATCTCTATCCTATCTTGTCTTTTCAAGCTAGTTTATTTGCAATTTATAGTCTGTCTTTCAATAACAGAAACTCAAATGTGGGCATTTGCTCTGTCTCTCTTGAAAAGTCTCAGAGAAGGGAATAAGGTATGTGTCCAGGTAGAGAGACAGAAGCATGTACAGGGATGATCATTGTGGTTCTTTCTCAACCACTTTGCTTTTCCAGGTGGAGAAAGATGGAGGAGGTAGAAAAAAGCATTAGGGGAGGAGAGTTCTTTCCAACTTGGAAATGCCTTGGAAAACTATTTAGCTTATTACTTTAAAAAAGTGAATGTTTATTCAGTTTTAAGTCCACTTGCATGAAGAATGCTTGAGCATAAATTAAATTAATAGAAAATTTTGTAAAGTTTTTTTTAATCTTTTAAAGTAAGTAACTATACAGATGTTGTATAAATGTTAGAGCTGGGCCTTGCCTAACCTGAAACATATACAGGGTTTCTTATTCAGTAACCCCACAACTTATGTGGGGGTTATGTTCTGGGGACCACTCCTAAAGCAAAAATTGCATATACAGTCGATGACCATTTTGTGTGGGAGTTCTGTTCCTGGCCCACAAGCGTGTATAAGTGTGTCATATCCTGTTCCACCACGTCATGCCCCTGTTCCGCCCTTTTCATGACTTTTTCAAGTCACGTTCAAGTTTGCCATCACACACATGTGTGTGATCACGCGTCTTTTGGATGCATGTTGATTGGTTGTTTCCTGTAATCAATACACATTGCATGCAATCAGGGCCAACTTAGGTTTTTCAAATTTCAGCAGTGCCCTGTGAGAGTCCAAAATTCAGCAACTGCACCTCTAGCCTTCCATTCTGAAAAATATACTAGTTGTGAAGCCCTGTGGCACCTCCTTGCCTTCGTGCTGGGTGTGGCAGAACTGATCGTGCTACCCTAACTCTGCCTCTGGTGCAAAATCTTTTTTTTCCTGGGAATTTTTTTAAAAATTATTTATTTATTTATTGGCCAAGCACATAAAGCTGAATGTGCACCAGTTAAATGCACATAAGTTGAGGGCTTACACGTACTATATATACTGATAGGTAAAGGTAAAGGGACCCCTACCATTAGGTCCAGTCGTGACCGACTCTGGGGTTGCGGTGCTCATCTCGCTTTATTGGCTGAGGGAGCCGGCGTACAGCTTCCGGGTCATGTGGCCAGCATGACTAAGCCGCTTCTGGCGAACCAGAGCAGCACACGGGAACACTGTTTACCTTCCCACCAGAGTGGTACCTATTTATCTACTTGGACTTTGACGTGCTTTCGAACTGCTAGGTTGGCAGGAGCAGGGACCGAGCAACAGGAGCTCACCCCGTCTTGGGGATTCAAACTGCCGACCTTCTGATCGGCAAGTCCTAGGTTCTGTGGTTTAACCCACTGCGCCACCCGCGTCCCCAGTATATACTGATAGTGAGCCCCAAATTCTTCTCCTTACATAGCCAAAATAGCACTGCCTATGCACAAATGAGAAGTATCAGCAGGCTTAGGTAAACATAACAGGTTTACAGAATTTAAAAAATATATCTTTAGGATTTTTTTAATAAAAAACCCAGCAAGATGGGGAGGAGCAAAGTGCTCATGAGCATTAAACCATAGTAAACTGTGATTCAGTGTTGTCTTTGAACTGAGACACAGTGTGTTCCAGTTTTGTGTGTTTTTTGTGGTTAAAAGGGATTTTTTTTTTTACTTTTTAAATGCTTTATTATTCATTTTCCATATATATACAACACGTAGTCATCTTCATTTTTATCAATCCAATAAAGATAACAATGTTCACAAAAGATACATACAATTTCAACTATGTGTTTTTTTACAGGAACCTATGACTTCCCTTCCTCTCCATATTTTACTTTATATTAAGCATCTTGCTTTAGTTTATCTTTATTGTTTTGAAAAATTCTCTTTTCTATTTCGATATCATTTTCCTTCATATGCACTATTTACAGAAATCATTCAAAGGCAACTACTGTGCTTAAGTTACAGCTGCTTTTCAAACAATTCTTGAAATTATCCCATTATAGAATGAACTCCTGTCTGGGCTTACGTGGTATGAGAAAGGGATTATGTGGTATGAGAAATGTTTAGTGAATAACTCAGGGATCTTTAAAGGAGGCACCTTAAAAATGAACGTTTGTGCAATAGAGCACCAACAGGAGAATGGGCCTTTCCTGGGGTGGCTCCCTGCTTGTGGAATTGCTCTCCCACAGGAGGCTTTCTTGGTGCCTTCATTACATATCTTTAGGTGCTATGCAAAAACTTTCCTCTTCTCCCAGGCCTTTGGCGAATTAAACAATGGCCTTTTAAACAACGTGTTTTGTGTTCATTTGTTACTATGATATGTATTTTTGTGTTTATTGTAAACTGCCCTGTGAATTTCAGATGAAGGGTGACATAGAAATTTAATAAATAGTAATAATAATAACAATAGCAGAAGTTTTCTTTGGTGGATCCCCATTTGTGGAATACTCTCCCCAGGCAGGCTCACTTGCTGCCTTCGTTACATATCTCTGTGGGGGAGGTTTAGTTTTTGTTTGTTACTCTGTTTTGTGTTTTTAATATTGTAAACTGCACTGTGAACCTCAGATGAAGGGTGGTATAGAAATTTAATAATGATGATGAATATGATGGTTCCTAAAAGGTAGGCTCTAATTAATTAGAATAAACATTTGGAGACTTTCAGTCTTCAATATTTTTGCTTCCTGTGAGCATCTTCATGTATCACCCTAAGATTCTAATATGGATTTCCATCATTGAGTGCGGAACATTTTTGGGGAGGTCAATGCTGTGTCCTGGTCTGATGCTAGTCTCATGGCGCAAGACAGGTAAAGAGTTGCAGGACCAAGGATAGTTCTGAGTTGAGTAATTTACGTGACAGAGATTGAGATCAGACAGACTTTTCAAGCCTCTGCTTCGAGTCTACCCTCCCCCACTGTGGAGACTTCAGATTCTTAAAGGGTCAACTCTCCTGCCTGAAGATACTCCTCCTTTCTATAGTTTCTCTGTGCTGCTGAACTGGTTAGGTACTGCGGGAGGCCTTTGGTTCTTGAGTCTTGGGAGAACTCCCATGATGGGCCTTGGTCCTACAGGACCTGGTGGTCCAGGGGTTCTTCTGGGAGATTCTGTCTGTCAGCCTTGGGTGCAGTGGTCTCCCGATCTCCAGCAGCAGGATCAGACCCCTGAACTTTGTTTTGCTCTTTGTCTGGCTCCTAGCTAAAGACTCAGCAGCCTTGGACCCTGAATCTTGATTGTGGCTAGACTCTGGTCTTCACCAATAATATCAGTTTACAGTCCTAAACAATTAATAACACACAAATTATCAGTGCACATTTAGAGCCTATCCACAGTTTATTTTGTAATAATGCATGTGTTGCTTCACACAAATTTTCTACTCTGTTTTACTCTAGGACAGGGGTGTGTAATTGGATCTGGCCGGTGTAATCTGACAATCATCTGATTGTCAAGTGCTTTGGAGCACAATGCATGTGGCTTTGTAAGACATGCCAAGCCCCCTTTTGACTCAGCTGCACCTTAATTTGCCCCTCACCCAACATCATATATGACGTGGTGCATAAGCTGTTTAATTTTAGATTAGTGTTATTAGCTCTGACCCCTTCATATTCTGTTCAGAGGCAGGCTATTTCTGGTAATCTGTAAGGGTCTGTTTCTGGTCCCTGCCCCGGCCCCCTATCCCAAAAATTTTCATATGGAAGCTTTACCTTAGAGATGCCACATCCCCTAGAGAATGCGATTGTCGGTGATGATGTACAAACTAACCTTTTGTATTGATCTATTACATAATATTAATGTTTCAATTTAATCTTTGTACAAGCACATCTGTGTATACATTCATAGATCTTTACATATTTTAATCATAAGTCTTTCAGATTAAAGTTCAGTGAACTCTTAACTGACTTATGTACCATTGAACTTGGTGGTAATTTCTTTCAAATAGCATGCATAGAATCAAGACTGTAACTCCAGCATGAAAAATGACAGACATATACTAGTGGTATTCAGGTGTTTGCATAAACATGTAATGTTGTAAATGAGAGGCAAAAGTGTGTATGTGACCATGCCTGTATTTTCCCTGAGTGTATAGGCTGCCCTTTAGATGCAAAGGTTTAGAGAATTTTCTGAATGTGTTTAGAGACTTCCTTGTGATTGGGATCCTTGATTTATCAGAATTCCTGGTAGTGGGGGGGGGGGGGGCGGCGGCGGCTTTCTAAGTATGCTAAACTGAACATGCTTAGAATCTCTCTACAGACTCTCACACCTATTCCATGAATTTTTAAAGGGCAACATTTCTCCTGCAAATGTTGGAGTTAAGGATTATGTGCCATCCCTGCCCCCATCTTCAGTTTGCAACATTGTACGTTCAGGCAGATGCCCAGAGACAGCAAATGTTTAAGTCATTAAAACTCCCAATGATGATACTAAATATTTTATATACCATATTTTTCGTCCCATAGGACGCACCTAGTTTTCGGGGGGGAAATAAAGGAAAACATTTTTCTTTTATTCCCCCCCCCAAACCTGGTCGGGGAACAGCGGTATGGTGGCGCTCTGCCTCCCCGCTGTCCCCCGAGCTTGTGGGGCTGGCCAATGTCTGCCCGGCGCGCGGGGCGCTCTGCTTCAGGGCACCCTGTGCACGGGGTGGCAGGCTGCTATCCGCAGCATGGGGAGCCCTGCGGGAGTTCCTGCAGGGCTCCCCATGCTGCGGATGTCTGCCCGGCGCGAGTGGCGCTCTGCTTCAGGGCGCCCTGCGCGCCGGGCAGCAGGCTGCTATCCGCAGCCTAGGGAGCCCTGCGGGAACTCCCGCTGGCTCCCCAGGCTTGCTGATAGCTTCCTGAAGCCTGGAGAGGGAGAGGGGTCGGTGCACACCGACCCCTCTCACTCTCCAAGCTTCAGCAAAAGCCTGTATTCGCCCCATAGGACGCACACAGATTTCCCCTTCATTTTTGGAGGGGGGAAAGTGCGTCCTATAGGGTGAAAAATACGGTAATTCAACTTGAGGCAATATTGTACAAGAAGGATCTCTCTCTTATCAGATATTTAGCTTTGTGAACAATGGAGAGAGATTGAAAGGTCTGGGGGTAAAATGAAAAAAATGGGCTTTGGGAAATAGACAAGCCTTCCCCCCCCCCAAGCTTTCTCTCCAATTGTTTAAAATAGAAAAATTGGGGATTTGGGGGACTATTGCAAACAAAAAAACAAATATAGTCCAATATATATTTTATCTTTTGGAATGACAGAAATTTGTTTTAATGCAAAGTTTTACTCACTCAAAATGTGTAATAAGAATATTTTTATGTACGTTAGCCTATAGCTTTGGTTGTTGTTGTTCACCTTGTATGCTGAAATGGTTTATAGCTATAAAGTAAATTATAAAATGCATAATTGAAATCTGCAGAACAATTTGATCAGAACCTTAGAACATCTGCAATCAAAATTTGCAATGAATTAAGTCAGTTATAAAGCATGACAAAACAGTTTTTAAAAATTAAAACAATAAAATCAGTAACAACCAATAATTCTTTAGGGCTTTGTGTGTTAATAGGTAAAGGTACCCCTGCCCGTACGGGCCAGTCTTGACAGACTCTAGGGTTGTGCGCCCATCTCACTCAAAGAGGCCGGGGGCCAGCGCTGTCCGAAGACACTTCCGGGTCACGTGGCCAGCGTGACATCGCTGCTCTGGCGAGCCAGAGCCGCACACGGAAACGCCGTTTACCTTCCCGCTAGTAAGCGGTCCCTATTTATCTACTTGCACCCGAGAGTGCTTTCGAACTGCTAGGTTGGCAGGCGCTGGGACCGAGCAACGGGAGCGCACCCCGCCGCGGGGATTCGAACTGCCGACCTTTCGATCGGCAAGCCCTAGGCACTGAGGCTTTAACCCACAGCACCACCCGCGTCCTTTGTGTGTTAATAGTTGAACCTTAAACCTGGATTGGTAGCTGTTAGGCACCCACTGCAGATCCTTCACTAGCGTGATATTTGCCCGATAAGGAACACCAACCAGGCTGTGGCATTCTGTACCAGCTGCATGTAGAGCGCATTACAGTAGTCAAGATCTGAGGTTACCAGCACATTAGTGAGTGATAATTCCTACCAGGAGCACAGCATCATTGGCCTGCCAGGTGTTACTGGACAACAGCTCGCATCATCCCTTCTCATTGGTCATGGGCTAATGGGAATTGGAGTCCAACCACTTCTGAAGGGCCACAGATTCCCCACCTTTGCTGTATACCTATACAGAACTTAAATCTAAGATGCATTTTGCACCTAGAGGGCTCTGCCATCTTTAGGAAAGGACTATATAGGCCCTTCTTTAAGACTGGTTCTGCCCAAATAATTGTTTCTTTCATTTGTGAAAAAAAGTGTGGTTTCTACATTCAAACTTTATTTTTACTAACAACTCAGATGGCAAAAACTAAGATACATGTGCTTAGGTAACATAAGCTGCAACAATTTGGAGCCCTAACTCTTTAATATTGGCCACATTCACAATTTTGTTTGTATAATACCAATAGCAAAATCCTATACATGTACATTCATAAGTTACTTTATTCCTAGGTAAGTTCACATAGGATTGCAGTCTTAAGCATTTATGCATTTGGGGCTGTAAATATAGTGTATATTTCAATTTCTCTCAAAATTTCCTCCCTGCACTCTGGAGAAAAAACAGTTCCCCTTCTTCTGCTTCAACATTTGTTGGAGTTCTAGATTGGGTGGGTGGATGGGTATGTATGTCACTAAAGTTGACATCTGTACAACTGCAACGCCTAAACAAACAGGTCATGTATATTTCTGCACAAACATTATTTCCTGTAGTACAGGGGTGGAGAACTGAGGGCGGGATTCACCTAACTAGCCCTCTCAGCAGAAGCCCTGTGGGCTTTCTTCCCCCCGCCCTGCTGAATTTGGCTTGCGTGGGTCAGTAGAACCTCCAGAACAGCACACAGTGGGAGGAGAGCGGGGATAGTTTCATATGACAAGTTGCAGTGCTTGTGTTGGTGGAACGATCGGAAGAACATCAGTAGATGAGCTTGGCAGAAGATTTTGCAATTAGAAGCATAGATCTTGGAGAAGGAAAATATAAACAATGATAAGGGAAATTAGAAAGAATGGAAAGATATGGAATAAGTAGTTATGTTAAGGAAATGAAGCAGTGCTAAAGTAGCTGCTCTTGTCACTTCTTCCCTACCTTTTGAAATTAAAGCTATAACCCTGGGAAGAGGCAACTGGCATGTTTTGCATTTCCTCATCTTGGTCAGTGCCCTCCTCTCCAACAGAGGCATATTACAGAGGCAGCAGAAGGGGGGACTGTATTGGTAGAGGCCATTGCACCCTGCTGTGTTTCTCCATTATGGTTGTTTTCAGTCAGGCTGCACACTGTCAGATGACGAGGAAAAGGCAGGAAGCATCTATGGTAATTCTGTATTCCCTTAGGTGGGAAGCAGTACTGCACTGCATTTATGTCCTCTTTCTAGGCTGCGAGGCTTTTCTTAGCAGCCTAGAGGCAATTCTTGCTCACCTCAGGCATGTTTAATTGCAGGGCTATAATAATAATACTAATGTATTTGCTGAGGGAGCAATATTTACTACTCATTCTGTTTGTAACTTTCATTCCTAAATATGTAAAATGGGTTCAGATTATGTTTTCATAATCTGCTTGTACAAACTTAAATTCATGGATTTATTAACAGTTTTAATATTGTGTATAATGCATAGATACCATACTGATAATGGGAGCTTGCTTGACAGACTCTCTGGATTGGGAGCCATGGTGACATGGTGATTCCACTTGTACCTGCATGACTGACTGGTTTCAGAAAACAGCATTGGGGGAATTCTGTTAGATTCCATGGCATTTCAGCTGTAGATTCCTGTAAGATTCCATCTTTTCCTTCATTCTCTGAAGCATCTATAAGCTGCCATGTGGTAGGTTCACCTGGGGATTTAGAGTGAGGTGTCATCAGCATATTGATGAAACATAGCTCTTTTTCTCCTTGTCATCTGCATCAGGTGAAGAAGTGGTGAGCTGTTACCTGGACTTGGTAACTGGCCTGTAAATTGAAGTTGAAACCTGAGGAGATGTAGGCACTGTGGGTAGATACCAAGTCTTGGAATTAGGTGTGCTGGATTGGACTGCAGTCCTTCTGAAGGAATAGGTATGCATCTTGGGGGTGCTTTTTGATCCCACTTTGTCACTAAAGACCCAAAGTGGACATCTTTGCAAATTTAGGCAGCTCTTCAGCTGCAGCCTTTTCCAACTGGGATAGCCTGGCTATAGTGATCCATGTTCTGGTATGCTCTAGGTTGGATTTGTAACAATGAATGCAACAATGAACTTACGTAATGTGTGTATTTCATTTCTTTTTTAATTCTACATGCCTATTACAACAGATCCACAACACATTTTTGAGGAACATTTTAGAGGGAGATAATGGAATAATTACTGCTGTATTCTTGTTAGAGGATGAGCTAGAAAATGGAAACAACATACTTTATTTGGCCAAAGTTGAATTAGGTGGAGTGGAAAGAGAATTGCTTTTCATATATAATGTAATATGGGACAACATGTATGAAGAGCAATTCTCTTTTCACTCCACCTAATTCAGTTTTCTGAGTAACCATATACTTAAGACTGAAAAAATCCACTGTAACCCTAAATACTATAAATTCATAGTACAGTGGTACCTTGGGTTACTTACGCTTCAGGTTACATACATTTCAGGTTATAGACTCTGCTAACCCAGAAATAGTGCTTCAGGTTAAGAACTTTGCTTCAGGATGAGAACAGAAATCATTCTCCAGCTTCGTGGCGGCAGCGGGAGGCCCCATTAGCTAAAGTGGTGCTTCAGGTTAAGAATAGTTTCAGGTTAAGAATGGACCTCCGGAACGAATTAAGTGCTTAACCCGAGGTACCACTGTACTAATTCATAGGATATATGCAAAAGAGTCATATCAAAGTTGAGACAGTTGAGCAGAAGCTTATCATGTCTCTGTTCTGGTGCATTGCCTTGGCTAATGAGACAACACTGGTGTACAATTCATTGTGATACTTAGAAGTGCTGGTAACGTCTCCAACCTTGGCTTTGGATAACAATTCTGAGGACCTGTTAAAGCTTGCCTCAAAGGAGAGATGCACCCTTCAAGCCCCCAAACTCTCTACTAGCTGACTAAGTAAGGCAGGGGACTGTCAGGGGCAGTGAGACATTTTCTCAAGCCCTCAGATTGGGTTTGGAAAATATTTCTTCCCTCCTTTTTCCAGAATAAATTATATTATTTCTGAGTAAATCCATGGCAGGCTTGGGAGAGCTCACCATTTCCATATGCAAAAGTCTTTGCCAATCCTTCGGGCAGCAGCTCATGAAATGGGCTGTTATTTAATTAGTTGCTTAATCACAATATTTACTGTATACATTGCATTTATAATGCAGTATGTTATCCAACAGCTTGCTGTAATGATTCAAGAAGCCAGACATTATTGTTTATGACTCCAACAAGCACATCTTTGAAAAGTGTTGTATTCAAGTCCTTCCAGAAAAAACCTAAGTAGTCAGAAAGGTAGTACAGTATAGGCATTAGAGAATAAATGCGGACTCAAATGTAAAAGGGTCTTCTTTTCCTGGCACATCTTTCTATTCAAATTAATTGAAGCTCTCAGTGACTCTTTGGCTTCATTTGTATGGTTACTATTAGTATATTTTATTAAGTGCAATGGGTAATATCAAATGTTAGTCATAATCAGAGCAGACCAATTAAAATAGATGGATAAATTCATTGTGTCTACTCTAAGTACAACTTAGCTGGATATTGCTCATTGTGCTCTGTAGTTTCTTTCTCTCACTCCTCCCTGAATGAGATTTTTATTTTTAAAAAGTCATAATACAGTAAAAAAAAGCAATTACAAGAAATACAAATCATATAAGTAAAATACGGAGACCTCTCTTTAAAGCAATTATTGTCCCTTTCCACTCACAGAGGAACAGTAGCTCCTCCCAGATCTCATTTGGGATTTTTCCTTTCTCCTCCCAGCCTGGGAGACTGACAATTCCCTGTCTTTCACGCAGAGTTGGAAGGGACCCTAGTCCAACCCTCTGCAATGCAGGGATATGCAGCTATCCCATACATCAGGCACATCCAACTCCCAAGTGATTGCAATCCACTCCCAGTATAAAAAAACTGGTAGTGATCTACCCATTATCATTGCCAAGAGTTGTTGAGCTCCCCCCCCCCCCAATTCTTCATTGCATCCAACAATCAACCTGAAAGGCACCTGCGATCGACTTGTAGATCGCGATCAACAAGTTGGACATGCTTGCCATGCATGAGTATACAATCTCTGGACTTTATTATAAAGTCCCCAGACATAGGACTCCAAATAAAGAAGAAAAAATAGAAGGAAAGGGAAAATTAGAAAAGAGAGAGAGAAAAGGAAACATTATAGAATGATACAAAAAGAAAACTTCTGATTGTCCATCTGCCAGTTAACATAAAATTTAAAAAAGGATTATTTAAAACATTTGGTCCATGCTAACATCCATCTTCTCCACTTTCTGTTAAACAATATTTATTTTAAGTCAAGTCAAGTCAAGTCAAGGTATCTCAGAATCATTGCTTTTCCCCATGCAAAGTCGGAAATGAGCTCTAATTTTTGTTATTCTTGATAAATGTCAACCATATTTTTATATTGGATTTATCTTCATTATTTCCCACCACCATTAATCCATATTGAGTGAAAGTGAATTCTTCCGTCCATGTCCATTTTAAAATCTCTCCACTGTGATTTCATATTGGGCTAATATTCCCCCCCCCCTTTTTTTTTACTATATATCCTTTAGTTCATGACCCATTATGATCAAATTCCATTTCCTGCTGTGTTTACACTAGTATCCCAATCTCCTCCTTCAGTATCTTCCATTTTTGTTTCTCCAGTCTTTATCCAGAGAGAGTAACATACCAGTAACTTTAATAACATTCTCTGAATTTGCTACAGATGATATGCAGAATAGTTTCTCTCTGCTAGAAGGAAGGCCAGAGCTGCTGTTGTGGTTACTTGTGACTGATAATACCAACTCCCTGTGTATTTAATTTTAAAGGCATTTATTCTAATTGCTATAACAATGCCCTGCATCTTTGACTGGTTGCAATGATACAACAATATACCAGAATGTATCACCTAGAATTGATTTAATTAAATGTTGATTTTAAAGCTTACCCTTAAGTCTAAAGCATATGGATATCGCCAAAGTTTTATAAACTAGACTTGATTTATTTTTTAAAGTTTGTTGTGTCCACCAAACATTACAACCTATATATCAATTAGGAACATAATGTCTTATTCTTATTTCAACTACAGTCTTGGCTGTACTTATGCACACTTAACACCCCATTGATTTCAGAGGAATATAAGCATGTATAATTGTGCAGAACGCACAAATTGTGCAAGATTTACTTTTTGGAACATTGCTCATAGTGTAATCTCAGTTGTTTTAGATGACTGTATTTAATTTTACAGGTTTCGATTCAATGTCTATTGCATGCTGAGTGTTTAAATATGATTCAAATTTGGAGCTAGATTCTTTTTTTATCAGTTGCTCTTAGATGAAGCAGACTGCTTTGATTGCCCTGATGGATGCAGTGTTAGAAACTGAGGTATGAAAGCTAGGAGGTTATGGGCGCAACGACAGAATTTCTAGGCGCACATTTTTGTAATAAGAATACAAAGCTGAAAAGGAATGTACTGCAGCTAAAATATTATGTTCATTTTTCACATGGTCTAGTCCTTCCTCAGCCCACCCCCCTAATATACTTAAGAGTAGCTGGCAGTGGGGAGGCATAAAAAGGTCCTCCTTTCCTTCCACTGTGTAGTTTTACTCTGAAATCTTAGGTGCAGTACTGCACCCAGAGCTCAGAAACTGCTTGCACTAATGAAATTCCCTGTCGCAAAATGTGCCTAGAACAATGGGAGTTTCGAACACTGGATGGATGACCCGTACCTTGAAAAGAACAGGGGCAGTGGACCCCTCAGAAGTTTTCATTATCATGAAGTTCAATTATACATAGGTACTGTGTGTAAATATCTTATACCTGGATTAGAATAACGTGGATACCATGTGAACACAGTTAGGCATCCTTGGTTCTTAGGAAGTTCAGAAACAAGTGAAAAACTAAGAAGATTCAAACTAGTGCCCATATTTAATAAACTTGTTATATAGCCTAATTATTTCATATATTCATATTATGGTGGCTCACAGAATGGAAATCCATTGATATAAGTTGTAAAAAGAATGTGAGAAGATTTGTCTCTTAATTTTGGTGGCTGGGTGTTTGTAGGTCTGAGCTGCTGTGTGTACAGTTCCCCTTCCCAGTTCTTCTTGCAGTTCCACTTTGAAGAGCTCCCACATGCCTGTGGAACTTACTTTAGTAGCAGTCTTAAACTCACAGTCTAAAATGTCATAAAAGGTTAGAGCTTCCAACTATTACTACTTTCCTCTCCATGACTAATTCAAAGCAGTAGAGTGCCAGTCAGAGTCTCCTTCTCTTAAGTATTACTGTTGAGAAATGAGGAAGAAGTACAGCAGACTTGATGCAGTGTGGGCTTGTGGACCAGACACCTGTTGTTGTTCAGAGATTACTGCATCATTTTAAGACTTATTTCTTATTTCTAATGAATAAAAATGAACATTTAATTGGGGTGAGGGGAGGGAATTACTTGAATCTAGCAGGCCTTTCTTATTAAAAAGCTGATGATGAAGGGAAAGAACAGAAATTACATTGATGTTTAAGTCATTTTTGTTCTGAGGCTAGGAAAAGATAAAATCACATTAATTGAGCCAGATATTAATGGATTGAATAGCAGTAGAGAATCCTATAACTGGAATTAATCCGGAGACTGTCTTTTCCATCCCCTCACTAATTTAGAAGCACTCCTGTGCACATAAGGCTAAAGGATATCCTTCACAACAATTTTAATTTGAAAGGTTACACTGGATGTATTTTGCACTTCTCTGTTCCATGATTTTTTGGCAGATTAGGTGAGGTCAGGTCCTGGCAATCAATGACAATATAAGTGTGAGCTTTGGTTGGGGGATTATGTGAGGGGTGCACTTGTTAGGTAACTTTGAATGAAAATAGCAACAGAAACCAACCCCCCGTTTACTGGAAACTTCATTAAAACACCCGTATCTATAACAGGAATGGTTGGCTATTAGGGTTCTCTCTGACCCTGCATTTGCAAATATCAGCAACATCCTTTAATAATAATAAAAAAGTAAATTGAAGTGAATTATACAAGACTAAAAAATGTAACCGTAATTTTTACTCTTTCTGACTCTTATTTTTGTTCTTTTTCTGTGTTCTATGGATGTTACTTTAGACAAGAGAATCAATGAATTAAATATGAACTTTCCCACCATTGTCTCCTGTAGTAGTGGAGATTGAGGATTGTGCAACCCAGTGTTGGGTTTTATTTAGGTACAGTTAAAATGAGCACTGTTAGAATTCTCATCTTTGTTTATTCTGTTAGTGCATTTCCTTATCAAACACATCTTTACATTTACACAAAGTTAGATGTTAAAGCAGCAGAATTATCATAATTCAAGCTCCAGCACAAGTGAACTAGTGTTTAGTTCAGTGCCCATGAAAAGCAAGCAGGTGGCAGAATAACGCAAATGATTTTTTATATTTTAGACTGAATTGCATTCTCTCCAGTCATTTCTTTTGCTTCCTTCCTCTGCACTAGTTATCATACCCACATGCCCACAACAAGGCAGCTGTTGCTGGTCATTTTGCCAACTTAAATTCTTCCAACATTGCTTCCCTCTCTTTAAACAAAGGAAAGGAAGTGAACTGTCTTCTGTAGCACTCTTCCCTTTTATTAACAGATTCTTTTCATTTCATTTGTGAAAGCAACAGGCATAAAGGCTAGTTTTAATAGAACACCCTGTAAAATGTAGACTGCATGCAGGCAACAAGTAACAGAAAACTTTAAATTTTTATTCTTAATCTTCCCAATAAGAAAATGCTAGTGCTTCCTTTTCTGGCATTAATAGCATCACCCTTATGTTACAGTAGCATCCATATTCAGCTCTTAGAATAAACTTGGCTGCCCTTCTCGTGCTTTTTACCACAAAGCCATAAAAGCTGCATTCCATGCTGGACTCCAGTGTGGCTGGAGTGAGAATTTATTCCTCTAAATGAGAATTTGTTCCTTTAAATTACATAAAGACCATCACCAACAAAAATGTATATTTAAATATATCAGTAGCTGGAGGCTGGCTAGAAGGGTGATTGGAAGCTGAGGTGATAAGTTGTGCTAAAGAAGGCTATGATTTGCAGAGAAATTGAATGAATTCTTTGAATCTGTGTTCACTGCAGAAGATACAGGACAGATTTGTGCATGAACTAAGTGTTGCAGGATGGGAATCTCAAAGGAACTGGGGCATATAGTTGAGACAAGAGTCCTATATAAATTGACCCTCAGATTAGCCTCCATACCTGAGGGTTGGAAAGTGAAGTGGTCAATGCAATATCAATTTTTTTTTTAAAAAAATAATGATTCAGGGAGGATCCTGGAAATTACGGATTCAGACAAGCACACAATGAATTGCCTTCCAGATATGGGGGGGGGGGGCAGTTTTTGCAGTGGGAAGAATGGCTATTGCTGGACACAGTGGGAGGCACCAGTGAGAGGTGCTGAACCTAGAGCACACCTTCTTTTTTAAGTTGCTTTGTACTAGTTGCTTGTCCTTATTGTGGCTACAGCCACTTAAGTCAAGACATTATTGGGTCTGGACTTATGCTAACCTCTGGATAATATAAACCAAAATGTGTAAACCAACTAAAAACCTTGGGATTATTGGATGTTATTGTTAGGGGGAGATCATTGGTTTGTTCTTGTTCTTGTTTTTATTTTTCTTATCTATTTTGTGCTTTGTGATTTTATGTTGTGAACTGCCATGAGACCTGTGGGTATATGGCGGTGTACAAATATTAACAACAACAACAATTGGGCACCTGTTAACCATAATTAGTTAAACAGTTAAACAGTTGTGGTCCATCCTCCCCCAAAAAGCTCAATAACTATGGTCAGTGACACTGGGTAGATCACTGCCAGTTTTATTACACTGGGAGTAGATCGCATTCAGTTGGATGTGCCTGCTGTAGACCAAACAAGCCTTTCTGACTGGCTTGTGTCATCTGAAGCAGAGCTCATGGTTCGTTTCTCTTTAACCCTTGGTTGCCTGGGTTCAGATGACACAGGAAGCTAAGTTTCGGTTTGCTTTGCTTATGACACAGGAAAAGCAGCATGGGAACCTTTCAGCAGTGTACACCAGGAGAAAAGCTGCTAACTTTAAAATGTAGATGAAGCACCATTGTATGAACACTGCTGTTATAGAATTGGGACATGTTCATTTCCACAGAAGAAAAATGAAATAGTACACAGTGTTCCAAAATGTTTTTTTTATATATATATGTGCAATGGTAAAGTTATCTTAAAGTGATGACTTATTTTATAAGCACTTTACATATATTGTATTTAGTACATTATATTTATAAAGTTTGTTATCTTCCCCCTCAGGCTGTTGGCTGCTATGAATCGTTAATATTGAAAGCAGAAGGAAAAGTCGAATCCGATTTCTTTTGCCAATTAGGTCACTTCAACCTCTTATTGGAGGATTATCCAAAAGGTAAGTCCATTGCCATTTCTTTTAGCAGTCTTTACTCAGGATCTCATGCGCTTACATATTTATGAAGGAATTATTATTTAACATTTACAAAATGCCTAAAACTTTCTAAATGTGGCCTCTCTCAAAAGGTTGAACAGTCCTTGCCCACAGGCTTACAGTCTAATATACATGCACAAAAGGAATGGGGAGGAAGAGAGAGTGGAAACCAAGCAATGGAACAGCTGTTGCTTCACTGGTTGGTTGATGGGGGCCCATGTTGGTCGCCATCTTGCCATAATGTTCTTCCTGAGGAGCAGCCTCCCAGTGGCCCTAGGCCACCTAGCTCATGTATCTTCTTTTAGTTCTGTGATCCTTTTAGTTCTGCGGTAACTGGCAGTTGGAGCAGAGTCTCATGCAGGGATTGGGGAAGCAAGCTGCCTGTTGTTGCTCCATCTCTGGTTGATGATTAGGGCCATGATGGTCTTCCCCTTGCTATGATGACCCTCCTGAGAGGGATCCTCCCAGCCTCTGTGACCCTTGGTGCCCTGGCAGTGACAGAAGTTGTTTTTCCATTTGCAAATGTTTAATACTTTACTCATTAGATTAGTGCTAGGATGAGTCTGGAGCAGTTCTTGACCCACCCATTAGATTTTGTCCCCCTTTTAGCCTAGGGTCAGTGTTTAAAATACAGCTTTAAAATCCCTAGGCCCCATCATGCTCCCAGCAATGTGATTGAAAGTGTAAAGCAGCCTTGAGGCCTACCTGAATCCAAACCTCGATTAGATATTTCTCAGCTTTGTTTGGATCTTCCCTCTTGTATTCCATGTTTTATTACATATAGTGGGCATCAGAGACAGTTCATCCAGACCAGGAAGAGTGTGGGCTTTAGTGCTACCTCAAAAGCTATTGTGCATGTGTGGTATGAATGAGTCATCCAAGGGATCATGGGTACTTTGCATGATCCTCTAAATGTGCATATGCAACAGTGTCTAAAGTATTACCTAAAGCCTTTGGGTTTAGGTCTTCTTTTGGTATTGTCTTTATGATGTTTTAATTATGTTTTTACATTTATTGTGTTAAAAAGAGAACATAAATAAAAGCATATGTATTGCTGTAAGTATTGTAACTCAGAAAGATAGAGAAATAGCTACACAATAAAATTAAGCAGGGGTCACATCAGGAATGTCCACGCCTAACAGGAGCACAACAAGGCATAGAAATGTTAACAACTAATAACTGATCTGTTTTTTCTTAAAAAAGATTAATTTAGGAAGAGTGGCTTACTGTTAAATTGATTTAAATAATTACATTGCCAAGAAAAAAAGATTAATTTGTACAGTGCCCAGGGCTCTGTATAAAACCATACTGGTATGGAACATGTTTCAGATTGTGCGCTTCTTCTGTTTTGAGGTCTGGACTGACATTTTGTTTTGAATTCAAGGCAGAATCTTGCTAGTAGATTTTCCAAGGCTTTGTTCGAGGTCTCCATTGACTTGAATTGTAAAATCAACAAACACCTATAATGTCTCCATTTTGGGGCAGAATTTGAAGAAACTTTCTGGTTTAGTACTTGTGGGAATGAAACCCAAATTTCAAAAATGGGTGCAGTTTTTTTATTTAAAAAATGTGCTACATGTCTTTAAAGTTTGAGGGATTTAGAAAGAGGAAATGGCCTCCCCTCCCCATGGTTTTGTGGACATTTTGCTGCGATCTTTGTTGCATGTGTTATGTGACTATGTTATGTGACACAGAGGATTATTGCGTGCACCAAGCAGTAATGTAAAAAAGCCTCCCTGCTTTTAAATCTCTCAGTTCTTTGGCTCTCAGTTCTTTCTTGCAAATGGGGTTTGAGTATTTTTTGGTCTTTGTTTTAGAGTAGTCATCTGACAAAGTTGTTCTATGTGATAAAAAAAATGCTGAGATCCACTCAGGTTTTGCAGTTCTTGAGTTTTGGTTTCCCCTTGTGACACGTTTGCAAGGCACTTTGGGGGTAAAGCCATTCAGTTTCATACCAAGTTGATTGTTACCATTGCTTCAGTGTCTGGGGAGCTGTCCTGTGCTCTGGCTGACCAGGTGTTACAGGATCAGTTGTAGATTTTGCAGGTTGGTATGGACAAAACTTGAAGGTGTTTGTCCAACCTCTTATGCTCTCAATCCTTACCCTTCCTAGCTAGTTAGACCTTGATGGAGTGTGTGTGTGTGTGTGTGTGTGTGTGTGTGTAATGCTTCTTTGCATGAGGCAGTGGCCTCCACTTTCTTTAAACAGAAAATGCTCTGTCTGCTCCTAAACGCCCCTCCCAACACCTGCACCTAGAGGTTGTGGACATCTATAGCCAAGTAAGCTAAGTAGTCCATTTTTGGGAAAGGTATTAAAAAGATGGTGTACACCCAACTTCAGGCACTCTGGATGAAACTGATTTATTTATTCAATAAGGTATCTGGGCCAGGTTTTGAACCAAAACTGCCTCAGTCGCCTTGATGGATAACCTCTATTTGAAGACAGACAGGTTGAGTGCTATTCTGTTGTTCCTTCTGGATTTCTCAGTGGCTTTTGATACCACAGACCATGGTATCTTGCTGGGCTGTCTCTGTTGGGTTGGGAGATGGAGGCACAGTGACACAGTTGTTCCACTCCTACCAGCTTTTGGTTTCAGATAATAGCACTGAGGAACAACTACTTGATCCCATGGCAGTTGTGGTCTGGGGTCAGTCCAGGTTCCATTTTGCTCCCCTCCTTGCTATTTAACATCTATAAAAAGCTGCTAGGTGAGATCATCAGCAGATTAGTGTAGGGTGCCATCAACATGCTCATGACACCCAGTGTTACTTGCCCCTTGACTTCTGAATCAGATGTCATGTGAGTCCTGGACAGGCCATGTGAGTCCTGGACAGGTCACCAGATGTAGGGGTGGGATGAATTTAAGGCCCGTACTTAAGGCTAAATCCTGACAAAACTGAGACTCTAGTTGGTGGCTCCAGGATCTGGAAATTAGGCAGCCCCATTTTGAACAGGGTTGTACTTCCCTTAAAGAGCAGGTATGTAGCTTGAATATGCTCCTTGATCCATCACTGGAGGCATAGATGACCTTGTTCTGCAAGCTCTGACTGGTTTAAGTACGGTTGTTGCAACATTCTGGATGTGGAGCTATACTTGAAGACTGTCCAGAAACTGCTATTTGTGCAGAATGCAGCCATTCAATTATTGAGTGAATTGACTTATTGGGACCAGCAGGAGGCCCTGAAGCACCGACTGTTAAATTGTACTGTGGCTTTGTTTTTGTGGTACTCCACCCTGGGATCAATATGAGGAAGGACAGGTGGCTTAGAAATACTTTAGAAAATAAATTAATAATGCTTTTAATAATTGGTTATGTTTGAATATAGTTTGGCCAGTTTCAGCACAATAGTTGAAGATTGCATTGACCTAGGACTCACAATCAGTTGCTTAACTGACGATTTAATTTCTCAGAAATTGGAAGAAGCAACAAAGGGATCATGGACCTGGTCCTCACCAACAGGGAAGAACTGATTGATGAAGTGGAAGAACTAGGAACCTTGGGAGGAAGTGATTATGTCTTCTTGGGCTTTATTATATAGAGGCAAGGGAAAGCTGTGTGTAGTTGGACATGCACTCTGGACTTTAAGAAGGCCAATTTCAAAAAACTTAGGGAGCTACTGGGTGAGATCCCATTGTCAGAAATGCTCAAAAAGAAGGGAATCCAAGATGGATGAGGGGTTGTTTTAAAGGTGAAATATTCAAGGCACAAAAGCAGACAGTTCCAACAAGAAAGAAGAGTGGGGGTCATCTAAAGAAACCACTGTGGTTGCATAAGGAGCTTACAGATGAACTGAGATTGAAGTCAGGCATATATAAGAAATGGAAGAAAGGGAAAATCATGAAGGAACAGTATACATGAGTAGCCAACAGTTGCAGGTAGGTCAGACTGGCCAAAGCTCAAAATGAGCTTAGGCCTGCAAGAGAGGTTAAAAATAATTTTCAAAAGTTTTTTTCAGCTGTGTTCAGAGTAAGAGGAAGAACAAGCAAGTAGTAGGTCCTCTGCATGGAGAAGACGGAGAAATGCTATTGGGTAGCAGAGAGGTGGAACTGTTCAACACCTATTTTGCCTCTGTCTTCACTAAAAGGAAATCAGTGCCCAAAAATAACAGAATAAACAATGCAAGGAGGAACCTGAAGTGCAAGATAGGAAACGAGATGGTAAGGGAATTCCTAGCTACCGTATTTTTCGCCCCATAGGACGCACTTTTTCCCCTCCAAAAATGAAGGGGAAATGTGCGTGCGTCCTATGGGGCGAATGCAGGCTTTCGCTGAAGCCGGGAGAGCGAGAGGCATTGGTGCGCACCGACCCCTCTCGCTCTCCAGGCTTCAGGAAGCTATACGCCAGCCTTGCAAGCCCTGTGGGAGTTCCCATGGGCTCACAAGGCTTGCGGGCAGCAGCCTCCCGCCCGAAGCACGGGGAGCCCTCCGGAGGACTCCCCGTGCTTCGGGCGCGTGTCCGCAAGCCTTGCGCGCCCGACGGGAGGTCCCGCCGAGCGCGCGAGGCTTGGGGCGGCAGCCTCCCGCCCGAAGCACGGGGAGCCCTCCAAAGGACTCCCCGTGCTTCGGGCGCGTGTCTGCAAGCCTTGCGCGCCCGACGGGAGGTCCCGCCGAGCGCGCGAGGCTTGGGGCGGCAGCCTCCCGCCCGAAGCACGGGGAGACCTCCGGAGGACTCCCCGTGCTTCGGGCGCGTGTCCGCAAGCCTTGCGCGCCCGACGGGAGGTCCCGCCGAGCGCGCGAGGCTTGGGGCGGCAGCCTCCCGCCCGAAGCACGGGGAGCCCTCCGGAGGACTCCCCGTGCTTCGGGGGCGTGTCCGCAAGCCTTGCGCGCCCGACGGGAGGTCCCGCCGAGCGCGCGAGGCTTGGGGCGGCAGCCTCCCGCCCGAAGCACGGGGAGCCCTCCAGAGGGCTCCCCTTGCTTCTGGCGGGTGTCTGCAAGGCTTGGGGCGGCAGCCGCAGCTGAAGGGGGGAAATAAATTTTTTTTATTCATTTCCCCCCCAAAAAAACGAGGTGCGTCCTATGGGCCGGTGCGCCCTATAGGACGAAAAATACGGTACTTTTAATGAATTCAGATCTCCAGGGACTGATGAGCTGCACCCAAGAGTACTAAGGGAGCTTGAGGATGAAATCTCAGATGCTCTGTCTATAATCTTTGAGTGTTCTTTGAGAATAGGTGAGATCCTTGCAGATCGGAGGTGGACAAATGTCTCAATCTTCAAAAGGGGGGAGGGGGAGTACCAGGTAACTACTGACTGATCAACTTGACGTCAATATCGGGAAAGGTCCTAGAACAGATAATTAAACGGTCAGTCTATGTGCGCTTAGAAAAGGACGCTGTGATTACTAAGACCCAGCATGAGCTTCTCAAAAGCAAGTCATGCCAGATGACTCATTTCTTTTGCTTGATAGAGTTACAAGCTTGGGGGATCAGGGGAATGCTGTGAACATAGAGTATCTTGATTTCACTAAGGCTTTTGACAAAGTCTCCTGTGATATTCTTGTGGAGAAGCTGGTAAAATGTGGGCTGGATGAAGTAACTGTTAGGTGGATTTGTAAACCCAAAGAGTGTTCCCTAATGGTTCCTCATTATCCTGAAAAAAGTGACAAGTGGGGTGTCACAGGGTTCTGTCCTGGGCTCGTTGTTGTTCAACATCTTTATAAATGACTTGGATGAAGGGTTTGAGGCTATGCTCATTAAATTTGAAGATGATACCAATTTGGGAGGCGTGGCTAATACTGTAGAAGACAGAATTTGGATTCAACCTTAATATATTGGAGAACTGGGCCAAAACTAGCAAAATGAATTTCAATAGGGACAAATGTAAGGTTCTACACTAATCTAGGAAGAACTAGCTGCACAAATATAAGCTGAAGGACAGTCGTACATGTGAAAAGGCTTGCTAGTAATACATGTGAGAAAGAGCTAGACGTCTTTGTAGACCTCGTGTTAAGCAAAATGATTCAACAGTGTGTTGCAGCAGCCAAAAAAGCTCATGATATTTTAGGCTGCATCAACAGATGTGACCAGATCAAGGGAAATCATAGTACTGTTCTATTTTGCCATGGTCAGACTTCACCTGTAGTACTGTGTCCAGTTCCGAGCATCACAATTTAATAAGGATATTTGCAAACTGGAATGTTTGCAGAGGATGACCAAGATGATCAAGGGTCTAGAAACCAAGCCTTATGGGGAATTGTTGAGGGCGTTTGGTATGTTTAGCCTGGAGAAGAGGGAATATGATAGCCGCCTTCAAATATCTAAAAGGATATCACATGGAAGATTGAGCAAGCTTGATTTCTCCTGCTCCAGAGGGTAGGACCCAAACTATTGGATTCAATTTACAGGAAAGGAGATTCGAACTCAACAACTGGACGAACTTTCTAATGATTAGAACTGTCAGACAGTGAAATGAACTCCTTCGGAAGATGTTGGTCTTAAAGCAGAAGTTGAATAGCCAACTGTCACAGATGTTTTAGTTGAGATTCCTGCATTGCAGGAGGTTGGACTAGATGACCCTTGGGATTCCTTCCAACTCTACAGTCTATGATTCTGTGATTTTATGCTTGTCAAATCAATTATTACTTGCCCCTGTTTCTCTGCTGTCTTTCTGATTGTTTGTCCTCATATTTTCCAGTTCCCAACACTGTCAGAACTGCATTTAACACTGTACATGTTCAGAAATGGAGACTTACATTATTACACATAATGTACTTTTTATTCTTAAAGCACACAAAAAGTCTTCAGGTTATGTTATCAAATAAAACTCTGACACAGACTATAATTATAAGGTCTGGAGAAATGGAATGCTCACTT
The DNA here is from genome assembly GCF_965153285.1 of Podarcis tiliguerta. NCBI lineage: Eukaryota > Metazoa > Chordata > Lepidosauria > Squamata > Lacertidae > Podarcis > Podarcis tiliguerta. The sequence goes on along the minus strand of NC_139537.1, from coordinate 55,223,699 downwards.
AACACAAATTTCATGCCTCTTTCTCTCTCTTCCCCCAGTGTGTATTCAGGCTGAACAGAAGGCTTTCCTCCCCCATCAGCCCTGCTCTCTTTTCTTGTACATCCTTGAAGCTTTAATCTGCCACTGTTCATCCTGAGAAACATCCAATTGTGCATGTGGAACCCAACTCCTTTTCCCAGTTTCCCTATATGAAAGACTCGAGATTGCTAACTTGTAGGTTCTCTTGCCCTAGGACAACAGGGAGTCATTTCTGACTTTTCTTAAGTCCGTTTAGCATTGAAAATGCTCATATGTGGTAGCACTTCGCTGATTAGGGGAATGATACTAGCCAATCCACAGGCATAATGCTTCCTTTAGAGATTCCTGTCAGTAAGCAATGATCAACCAGTGTTGAGCAAAGATTGTTTTTCTCACCACCAGAAAAATGTCCACAAGTGCAATATTGGGCAGTCTTCTATATAGAAGTGAATGGCTTCCATTCTATGGAGATTGCTAAGGGGAACGTCAAAGAAACTATTTGAATGAGGACTTTACCTGCCTATGTACCAATGCTTATATATATATCTGAACCTTGGGTTTTGTTTCTTGGACATGCTAGAATACAATGAGAACTTGAGAACTGCCTTTCCTTTATATATGAATTATTGCAACATGAGTTTGCCAAGAATAATCCACATAATTTTGGTAATTTTGGATTTCATGCATATAATTTCCTTTTGATATTTCCTGAAATTCTGTTAGGTTCCCCACAGAAGATTATGAAATACATGATTCTGTGACCTCTCATGAGTTATCTACATGAAAAGAATTGCATTATCAACTGTCAGGCATCCCCCAAAGAATTCTGGAAGATGTAGAAAAGTAATGATTCTTAGTCTTATTACATTTCCAAGGATTTCCTTGGTGTAGTGAATTACTATTCAGTTAGTTTGTCTGTGGTATAGATACACCATTAATATCTTGAATAGTGTAAATTGTGTATGAGAAGCAGTGTGAGGTACTTGCATAAACTCTAGCTACGGTTTCAGGTTGGTCTTTTGTATTCTTGCTGTTTCATAATAATAGACAAATCCCTTAATCCAGCAGTAGAGAACTTGTTTGGTCCAGTGAGCCAGATCTTTTATCTCTCCCCACCTTGTGAACCAACTTTGACAGGCGGCAGGACTACCCACTTTTCAACTTTCTGATGTCATAATGATGTCAGGTGGTTATCACCCACCTGTCAGAGTTGCCCAGCAAGGTTAGAATTGATAGTGACAACAGGGTTGAGACCCCACCCATCAGCTAATGGGTGCTGGGGTTAAATTTTGTTTTCTGCAAGGTTTAAGTGTGTGAGAGAGTTCACCACTTGGGCACCTGAACCAAGGAAGAGTTAATTTCCCATGCATCAGCTGATGCATAGGGAATCCAGTCCTGCTTTCTGACACCTGATGTCACATATGATCTCAGAAGTGGTACAGATGGTCTTGCTTTGTGGGAAATGACCAAATGCAGGTCAAATGGGAAGACCTTTCAGCCCAAATTCATTGCATAAGCCAGAGGTTCCCCCACACCTAGACAGATTCTAATTATTCGTTAACATTTTGTGTTCATTTTCTTCTTAAGATGTATTATTTTAGTCATATAGGATGATGCCTAACATTCATTATAGTAACTTAAGTTTATCATCTTAAATGTGTCTACTCTGAATATTTGGTTGGATATTACCTGTAAGAATTTGTTCTATTTTTGCTTTATTATTCCCCAAAACAATAACTGTAAGTCTAAAAAACAATTATTTTAAAGCAACCAATTTAGGCCTAATTTCATTTTAAAAAATCCATTTCATATAGATTGTATTCTATTCAGATGTAAATTCTTGGCTTTTGAAAAGTACTTCAACTATGCTTTTTAAAAGATAAAGGAAAGGAAAGCATTTGGGTTTCCCATAACATTATGAGTATGGATGGAGGGATTTAGATATCCTAGATGCCTGTGTCATGATGAACAGATTTTGATTGAAAACTATCCTCACCAAATAGTTCGAGCAAATGCAATTTAATGTTATGCCTTTCAACTAGCAAGAGTTAATTTCATCATATGACTTGAGCTAGGAGACATAATGTGCTTCATAATGACTGTGTAGAAATGATGAGCAATAAAAAAATACTGGAAGGAAAGTAAAAGAACTATCAACACTGTTTATATTGTGTGGTTATTTTGCTCAAAGTATGCAACCAGTTTTGAAAATGTGTGTGTGCGCGTGTTGAATCAAACTCCTAAATTATGGCAGTACATAAAAACAGCTACTCTTCATTTTTCCTTCTATTATTCCTAGTAATTCAGTTTTTATTTAAGATTTTAGGCTTGTGGGTTTATCACTGTAAATATCTGTTAAATATCATGTTTGGGTGAGGTTGTGATCTACATTGGACTGCTGCAGACATAATATTTTCTTTCATTCAAGATTCCATTGAACACAATGGAACTTACTTCTGAGTAAACCTGCATAGGATTGTCTATTGAAACCCATTGTATAAATAAGCACTCCCCTTTCCTTTTTTGGGAATGAATACCCCCTTAAAGTATAGTAAAGCATTTAACTGGCACTGATAATCAGAGTCTCTGTTTAACCAAAGATGGAACTTAGCGTTAACCCATGGTTTCTGGACCTTGATTAAATAGAAAACCTAGTGAACATTTTTTCCTAAAACAGATAACCAGGAAAGAGGACTTTGTGTTCCAGAGAAGAGGGGTGGGAGGAGGAAGAGCACTTCTCATGGTTAGATCTTGTCCTGTTAACTAAGTTGATCAAGGTTTATCATTATATCTGGAGTCAGCAAATAACCTTGTTATAACTACTAAAATTTTGAGTTTGTTTTCTAAAAAATATTCTTTCTTTTGCAGCATTATCTGCATACCAGAGGTACTACAGTTTACAATCTGACTACTGGAAGGTATGTATAAGTTATACTTCTAAAAAGTAATCTTGTTTCAAACAGTACTCCAGTTTTTATACATAGTAGATTATATGTATCAGTGCCACAATATTTTGCTATATTGTTTGTCTACACTGTTGTTTACCATAGCTCAAACTTCAGAGATGGTATTATGTAGCTGGCTGTGCCTGCTTTTTGTTTTTGCTAGTTTCAGGTCTGAAGTGTTCAGCAGTAGATGACCTAAGACTGCTGCTAAAATTTACTGGGCAATATTTTCTTACACCATCTTCTTTTCTGCGTTCATTGTTGTTGTACAATGTATTATTCTTTACCAAGTTAACTTGCAGTTATTTTCCTTCATAGAGGGTCAATCAATTTTGGATGGCCTTGGTGGTATGGTCCCTGATTTTAGACAGCATCTTCGGAACACAGGATAGGGTCAATGATAAATTGAAGTACTCATGCTGTCCTCCTCCACCTTAGAACTGGCAAGGGGCAGCAGATGGGTGTTGGGATTTTCTGATTGTCTGGTGATTGACACTTCGGCTACCCAGTGTGGACACAGGTTTCTGCCTGTGTCATAGAAGTCAGCTCCTAGGGATTGCGGGAGCTTTGACCCCCACAATAAAATATATATTTATTAAAGCATTTCTATTTTTTGCCTCAATATTAGGCATTCAGGGTGTCTCAAGACACAATTAAAATGTGTTTGATCATATATACAATCATATATATTCAGAATCATTCAGTTATGTTGGAGCTTTAAATTACTGGATTGTGTGTGATGGAATTTTAAGATACCAGCTCAACTTAAGTCAGTCACAATGGTGATGAATATACCTATCTTTTGCAGTGGTTCTGGTTTTGAGGTGATTTAAAAAATAAATAAATGGGTTTATATGATCTGCCACTCTGAATAAAGAAAAAAGTAACCACTGTGGCGTATGGTGCATAAAATATTAATGCTAGATTTGGCTTAACAGGTTAAGATTTTTTGCATTCTTATTGAATAGAGCTTATAAATTGATTTATTTTAATTTTTCCTGCACATTTGTGATTTTGGAAATAGTTACATTTTTAAAAGCTGTATTTGTAAGAAAGGGAAAGAACATGAAAAGAGGGGTGTCATTAGGTGTTGATGCCAATAAAGTATGTACTTCGTTTTGGTTCTTCATTAATCTCGTCCCTCCCTCCATAGTTTCTTCTGAAAAATGGAATTTGAGAAGTATCCTTCTCAAATTCAAAGTTTGCTCTACAGGGTGATATCTGCCGTTAGTCATATTTGGAGTAGACCCATAGGAATTTGTAGACTTAAGTAACTTGTCCGTTGATTTTAGTTGGTGTCCTCACAGTATGACTTAGTTGGATATTGCCTGTAATATTTCTTACCTTGAAGTACTTGGTTTGGAGGACTTTGAAAGGTTGCAGGAATTATCTTAGGCCAGGTGTGGGGAATCGTTGGCCCTCCAAATGTTGCAGAACTACAAGTCCCATCATCAGTAGCCACTGACCATGCTTGCTAGGGCTGATGAGAGTTGTAGTTCAGCAAAATCTAGAGGGTCAGTGGTTCCCCAACTTTGCCTTATGCAGCCATGTTGTACAACTAAATTGAAATTGCAAGGTGAAGTCTGGCATTAAAAATAATGGAATAACTGTGAATTTTCAGTTCATTCCACTTATATGTATTACTTCAGAATATACCAATTAGAAATGCCAAAGATAGGTAGTGGGATCTCATCGAAGTTTGTAAAATTAACTGTTCATGCAGAGCTTGTAGAAATAGTGTATGCTGCCCATAAATCTGTCTAAGCCTGTAAATTGTGAATGTAACTCTGATTTAAACACTCCTTTTAGAATACACATCTTTACAGCTCCGTAAAACTGAGCAGGTGTTTTCTAGGTGTTTTGTACTTAACTAGGATTTCCAGAGACACACTGTACTTGAAAACATATTTTTCCACACATTTAAGAGCTTTATTAAAATATACTGATGATACTGAAAACTAGGTGGGCTACGTACAGTATTCCATAAGCCATTTCTTTTTAGCATTATTTTCCATTCAGGATGATGATCAGTATGACTTGTACTTTGGCCTGATCTATCAGTGGCACCACACTTCCTACATCTCTTGCAAACTGGGTGAAGATAATGGGAAAGCATTTCTCTTCTCATGGATATCCCCTCAGGCAACAGATGTTGAAATGCAGTCACATTATTATGTTGCTTTCAGTGCCTTCATTTTCAGAAGGAGATTCTGTTCTAATTTATAGTATTTACATGTGGGGTATGCATCTGATATATTTTGTAACAATAGAGCAATAATTGAGGCTCTTTCTGGGCTTCTCTCCCTTCTCATATTCAAAATGCACAATATATAATTAGTTAAACATATTGGTTGCTTTTCTTACAAAAGTAGCTCAGAGACTCACATCACATACTGGGTGGTCTTAGGAAAGTGCCCATTCCGACCTGTGAAAAGGTTTCAGTATCTGATAATGATACAATCAAGTTTGCACAGTGTAAGGGAGAGCTGTACTGTTTATCATCGTGCTTCTTACACATTCCCTTAGAGTAAAACTGTTTATATATGAATCTGGATGGAACATCTTATGCAATAAAAATCTTCCAGGTAGTAGTCTCACTGGAGTGCCTAGAGAAATAATTAAGAATCCATTCTCCAGAGATAGTTGAGAATTCAGTGCTGTATTATTCTGCCGCTAATTATGTCATTCTATAAACACACAAAAGTGACTGTAGCAGTTGATCAAAATTGATTTGGTTCAAAAATAGTTGAAGGGTAAAAGAGAAATACAGGAAAGAGACTTAGGAACTTCAAAATCCTTTCATAATGTATATTGCTGCAACTCATGTGTCTCTTGTACGGCCATCCCCCCACCTACATGTTCTACTCAACCATGTATATGCACGGCACCAGGAAATAAAGAGAATCATATTAGGAAATTGCAGGGAAAGATTGGGAGAGTCCTTGTGGCTCACGACGAGACCCTTCCTGGAGCCCAAAGACGATGTCAGTGAAGGTGGAGGGGCCACTAGGGGCGCATCGGAAGATGGCTGACAATAACATCTCTCCGACCCACAGGGGGTAATTAGGAGGCTGTGATGGGAGTAAATAGCCTCCCTACCCCCCCAGGATTGGGGGGGGGGCTGGCCATGCCTGCTGTGCCCTATACCACCCCCGAATTTGAGGGGATGGGGGCACTAGGCAGAATGCCCCCCTGTGGATCTCGGCGCTCCTGGACGCCGTCTCTGATCCGCGCCGCTAGCTGCAAGAACTTCAAAAGGAACAATTAGGAAGAAGTGAACGCACATATTTCAAGGAAGGAGGGGGAGTAAAGACTGCTAACTGAAGAGTTCTCTGATAAACAAGAAGAGTCGGAGGAACAAGAATCAATCATGAGAAGACAGCTAAGACTCGGTATGGCAAAGGGACTGATGGGGGAGGGGAAAAAAAACCTTTCTTTCTTCCCTCTAGGTGATAAAACAAGAACCCCCCCCCTCACAAGTCAGAAATGCCGCTTTAATGACTTAAGCTGTGGATTTACGTCTGTGTGGAGATAATTTTTCTAACCAAAGCATGTTTTAAGAAGAGCGTGGAAAGTTTAAGAGCTCTGGAATGACGCAGTTAAAAATACCGTCGCCATATTGGTGAGCTCTGTCGGAGGACTTGAGTCTGGGAGGAGGAAAAGAGCTGTTTTTATACTGTGGGTGAGACTCCTCAGTGGGACTCAAAAACGATAGATCCTGAGATTAATGATGGAAAGAGCGATGTTATTTATTAAAGTGATGATATATGGAAACCATCACGATATGAGGATTGGTCGAACAGAAAAATCCACACAGGATATAATTGGTGTTTATCTGCTTAAGGAGATTATCAGAAGAGATCATAAAGAAAAAGAAAAAATGTATGAATAAGATGAGATGTGGAAACAGCAAGATAAGACTGGATAGAATTATGAACTTTATTTGGACTGATTTGAATATGAACACAGTAACAAGAAGATGATCGGAATCCCCCTTCGAAACTTGAAATATGGGTCCCCTCAACAAAAATTTAAAATTCGGCTTTGTAATTCGGAATTTATGTGATGTGATGTGATTTGATTAGATTGGTTGGTTAATAAAAATTATTTTTTTTAAAAAAAAAGAGGATGTCAGTGAAGGTGGAGGAAGTCCCAAAGAGATCTGACATGTTGCAGGGCTTTGTTTAGGCTGCTCAGCATCCCTGTGTAACAGCTGATGCGTGGGGTAGAGGGGCAGCGTAGCCGCCTTCCAGTACATCCTCCAGCCAGCCCCAGAGCTTCAACTTTAGATATTTTGAATTGGGTATTTAGAGGCTTTTTAGAGGGTGCTCCCCATTTTACACAATTTTACCGGGGGGAGGGGGGGCGGAACCAGATAAGTGGTAAACTTCAAGATTGATTAAGATTTCAAGAATGTTTATCTGTGCAACCTGAAAATACATTTACGTAGTCAGTTTGAAAGCAATTGTAGTAATTTATTATTACAGCACTTATCTACTGGATGCTTCCCGATTTCTTTCTCCCTCAATACTTTATTCTGTCTTGATGACCTAGCTTTGGGGGATTCCTTACACAATTAGTAGGAACCCGCCCCCGCCCCGCCCCGCCCCCGGTCTTCATATTGGCAGAAGATATGGAGCATTCATTGCTTCTATAAATCCTTGCATGGACTCTTTAAGTTTTATATCAGAGGAAATAGTCTTGCTTATTGTATGCCCACATTTATTCATGACCTCTTTTGCTGAAATGTTGTTATGGAGAAACATACATAAGCTAGTAATTCAAACCATGTATGTGTGGAAGTGGTAATAAAGTGTCCTGAATTGCAGTTGGAACTTGTTGAAATAGGGCTTAACCTCTTTTGGGCTTTATAGATGCTGTAAAACTGATTTTAATAGGATGTCTTCTTATTGTTACAAATCTCCAGGATTTAGAATGAGAAGAGTTGAAAATTTGTATAGCACACTTTTCTTGAATAATACCTACCCTGGTTTAAATTTCATGACCATGATTCTGAACTAAATAACACTTTACCATGGTAACGCTTTCAGAATTTTGTTGAATATGTAATGAATATTGCACATATTCATTACATATTGGCAGAGGCTCTCAATTGTACCTCTTTATAATGCCCAGGATATTTTTATGCTATAGAGAAATACAGACTGATAGATTTGAAACACCGCTCATCTTCGGCAGCCAAAGAGTGCAAAGAGGTAGAGCATGAGACTCTTCATTTGAGGGTCGTGGGTTGGAGACCCAAATTAGGCAAAAGATTCCTGTATTGCAGGGGGTTGGACTAGATCACCCCCGGTCCCTTCCAACTCTACAATCCTATGAATCTTTGAATCTATTTTGTTCTATAAAGAAGTACGATAATACAAAGCTAGTTCAACAACCATTGTAATCTTATCTTTATCTCTGTTGTTGTTAGTTGAATGATGTATGGAAAGGCAGAGTATAACATCTTTATAATAAATAACAAAAGCATTATGAGGTACTGTAGTGCATTCAATATAACCTACAACTACTGAATTTTTAACTGGGACTGGCTATATGGAATACATCTCACAAGTGGTATTTTTTGCCAGTTTGTTTCAGAACACAGTTCAAAGTGCTCTGCCCATATGCTTCATTCATCTGAGAACCTCTTTCACCAGTAGCACCTGTCATCTGAAGATAGATGGCTGCTGACCAGTGAAGGCCACCTTGGTCATGCTGTAGCTACTGTGATTTTCTTCTTGATTTTATTGTTTTGAAATTGTATGCAACCTTTACAGTCCTGTTATTGAAGTGTAGCTCATGAATTCATGTAAATAAAATTTGTTTCTTGAATAGAACTGATATCAATTATATGAAAAACCATCCCATTATTTAATTATACTGATTTATATCAGAAACTGTTGAGTCAAGTAGAGCGTTGTTTGGCTGAATTTTTGTTGGAGTTGCTAAATTGGGGGATGTTTCCTGGTCTTCTCTGTACCCCTCCTCAGGTCTGACTTACACTTATATGCTCTTTACATGTTTCATTCTATCCTGGTCTCAGTGTCAGGAGAGCGAGAATGAAAGTGGATAGAGCAGTAGCTGGTTAAGGAAGTGGAGATTAAGTATAAATGGATGGTTCTCCCAATGGAGTGATGTAGGAAGTGGAGTTCATTGATGATGCAGAATTATTCAAGCTGATTAAAACAAAAAGAGATATGTGAGGCGCTCTGAAAGCATATTTCCAAAGTAGGTAAAGTGGAATTAAAATGGTAAATGTGATTCAGTGTAAGCAAGTGTCAAGTGATGTGCATTATGCCTTTCAATACCAGTTATTGGGAATCATATGTTGGGAGAGCGTTGTTGCACTTATTCCTGCTTCCTGGCTTCCCATAGGCATCTGCTTGGCCACCATTTAGACTGCTCCAGCAGGCTGCTCTTATGTTCTTATGACAGCTGCTGTTAGTGCTGAGCTGTAGATACAGAGTTCTGTAAATGACAGGTTGTCATGCTTGACCCTCTGTATCTTCTGGTTTTAGGTGAGGTGTTAGGAGCCTGGAAAGATGAGCTGTTGCTTTTAAACGTAAATTGTGCTGTTCTCTTGACCTTCTTCTTTTGTCTCACAACTTCTTTGTCTTACATCTGTCTATGGATATATGTCTCTTCTCTTTAGTGTTCTCTGTTGTTTGTTTCCTGCATCCACATCAACCCTGGTGTTTGTTTTAGCTCATCCACCCATTGCATAAATGGGTCTTCATACTACCACTGCTTTATATCTTTGGCCTGACTCATTAAAAAGGAAGTGTGCACTATTCAATACAGTACAGTTGTGTTAACTCCTAATCTTCAGCTTATGTTGGAGGGTCGGAGAACAGTGGTTGTCGAACTATGTGCAGCACTTTCTTGGGTGGTTGAGAGTACGTGTTACTTTGAGATGCATAAACTTGTAGGGAGGGCAATGCTGTTTCTGGAGTCAGAGCTAAAGACATTTTCTTCTAGTTGCAATTGCCAAAACAACTCTGCTTTCCATAGAAGCTGCAATGGCTGAGTAAATACAGAGGGTGGAATTCAACTTGTGAGATGGAATGATCCCACCCTCTCCTACTGACCCTGTTCTGGGAGATCTCCGGCCCTCCTCCCTAGCCAAATATGCAAGGGCAGTAGGGGAATCCCCATTTTGCAAGCAGAAGTCCTTCCACAGGAAGGTCAATATGGTACTTAGTTTCCTCCTTAGAGCAGTTTGAGCACTTGGAGAAGGGCATTCATTGATGATCTTAGGTTTTGTGTGAGAGCCAGTGAAGGTGATAAAGTACTGGCAATATGTCTGTAGTATGTGGTTCCAGTTGGCACACAATATAGCTGCAAGAGTGCTAACTGGCTTCCAGGCAGTTTTCAATGGAGACACTAGAACAATAATTAAATAATGGTGCCACAAGGAAGGTCCATGAAAGGTGTATAAGCAAAGTATGGCTATTCCAGAGTACACACCTAGTCAACAGAGAGAATACTTAAGATAATAAAACAGTGTGTCGTTTAACCTTGAGCCTCTTCCATTTGACTGCAATTCTGTCCTGTATCTTGCGGGTGTCTCTTGTCACCCCACAGTTTTAAAACATATGCTCTGTCTAAGGAAAGCACTAGATTGCAAGTTGGATTATGACAGCAGTTTTTCATTGTTTCAATTTAAATGAATGAGAAATGCTATTGATCTATCAATTCACATGCCCCATTATTTCAGTAATGTAGCAATACTGTAAAATTTGCTAATATGAGTAACATTTTATTCTGATCACCATTCATTCTGCCAAGCAGTGCCTAAAATATCGTTTTGTACTACAATACAGTTTTTGATACTTTCTTAGAAAAATGCAGGCATTTATTTATGTGTGTCAGTTAAAAATGTGTTTTCTTTTACAGAACGCTGCCTTTTTGTATGGCCTTGGCTTGGTCTACTTCCATTATAATGCATTTCAGTGGTAGGTGGATGAACGTACTTTCTACTTCTAACATCTTGTTGCATCATGTGTTGTAGTTTCAAACGTTCTGGGTATTAAATCTTCAAGTGAGTGACTTGGTTTACTGACCTTACATGTTACAGAGGGAGACAAACAAAATCCATTCACTTCCCAATTGTCTTCATTCCCTAAGAAGATGTATTATAGTGGGAAAAGCATATGAGCAATTTGACCAAAATGGTAGAATTACCGTATGTTCTGGTGTATAAGACGACTTTTTCACCCAGGAAAATCTTTTCAAAAGTTGGGGGTCGTCTTATACGCCGGGTATGAGTGTGGCGATGCGGAGTCACCTGTTGGTATGGATGAGAGGGAGCTGGTGAGCGCAGTCTGCCGCTTTGCTGGACAGCCGATCGGGGCTCGCTCGCCTTGCCTCGGGCTGCTGCCGCTGCGACGGCAGAGCCAGCGGAGGGGTGCGTACTCTGCCCCGGCGCTTGGCGGGCGTTAGGTTGGGGGGCTCTGGCCTGTGCCTGCTCCTCGCCTCGCCTCAGGTCCGGCAGCTCTGGGCCCATCTCCCTTGCTCCAAGGAGCGGCGAGCAAAGAGGCGTTGGGAGCCGGGGCCCGTGCTGTCTGCGGCAGGGCTTGAGGGCGCGTGGCTTTTCTTGGTGCATGGACTTGCCGCCTTGTCCCAAACCACAAACATGACAAGAGGGGCACAGAGTGCACGGGGAGCCCACTGGGGTCACCGCCAGCCCTGGCACTGCATGGGGCGGTGGCAGCAGTCAGCCAGTCCCTGCCCCTCCTCTCCGCCCCCACCCCACGAAGAGGACCAGAAACAGGAGGCCTGGGGTGGTGGTGGTTCGAGGCTTGACTTTCATTTCCCAGCCGACAGTCGTCACTCTTCCGGCTGCTCTCCTTTCTCTCTCCACACCCCCTGCAACTTCCCCTCCCGTCCCGTCTGAAGAGACGCCTGGCGAGTGCCAAAAACACCTTCACCACCTCCCGCCCAGCATTGGCGGGCACTGCTCCAAGGGGCTGGCTGCCGCCGAGGATGGAGGAGGGATGAGGCAAGCAGGGCTTTGAAGTCCCTCCCTCCCTCCGTCCATCCCTCCCCCCCCTCGATCCTCCTACGAGACTGCAGTGCGAGGCTCCTGTGAGAGCTGCGGTGTGCGTACAGGGATGAAAAGACTGGCAGCCTCTAGTTGGTTGCAGGTGGGGGTAGTTTATATGGCGAGTATATTCCAAACTCTATATTTTAACTGGAAATGTTGGGGGGTCGTCTTATACGCCCAGTCGTCTTCTATGCTGGAAAATACGGTATGTTCCTAGCATTATAAAATCTACTATTTAGTTGTAAATGAATATTTTAATTGCTATAGCAACCAATTAATATGCACATTTTTATCAGAATACATGAATTAGAAAATAGGAAACTTGATTTAAATCTTTCTCTTCTTGATGATGTGGACACTTAAGGCCTGCTATTCATTTGTTACTAGTATTTAATAATATATTCAACAGATTATTGTTCTAAAATGAAAATATTAAAAAAGTCTAAAATGGTTTTTAAACTCAATGAACCAATGTAAACACTCTGTTTGTAAGTATATCATAGCTATTCAATATTTTATTACTTAAGGTGTCTTAGAGGAATAGATGTACATGTTTTAATTTAATATCTGGGTATGACTGTGAATTATCAGAATTCCTTTGCACTTTCTTTCTGAGTAATTTTCTTCAAGGAATAATGAGTTGGTCTTCTCAGATGCCCTTTAAAAATATTCTAGATTAAACATTTCAGTGTTATTTCCCCGCAGGGCAATTAAAGCATTTCGGGAGGTGCTTTATGTTGATCCCAGCTTTTGCCGCGCCAAGGAAATTCATTTACGACTTGGGCTTATGTTCAAAGTGAACACAGATTTTGAGTCCAGTTTTAAGGTAAGTGTCTCCCTTTTTAATGATAGCTAACATTTTCTTCATTTTGGACTTGCTTTTCATTGCACTACAAGAGAGTGTATTAGTTTCCTTCACTTTCATTTCACCTGTTCCGTTATTACTTGGCACCTGGGCTTCTGCCTCGGAATGAGACCAGGAGTTTGCTATCAGCTAGGATCTATCTTGCATTTCATGGAGATCCTGCTTCAAATTAAATGTGAGCTATTGCAAGTTTAGCTTTTAAACTCTCTATGCACATGGGACTATGGGAGGGTGTGTCCAAGTCCTATTTCATCATGTATAGAGTTTTGAGAGCCACATAATGACTGTATAGACTTAGATAAAGTATTTTGACTTATAGAAACCTTGTGTAAGATTTATCATGTTGAGAAGGTGTTCATGACTTGTATGAGGTACATTTTAAAGGGTTTTTTATTACTGGAAGGTGAGCATGACTGATTTTCCAGCAGTTTATATTGAACCTGTCTATCATTTATTTTGTAATATAAGGATTATTAAAGTATGACAAGTCCGCATATAAAGTAAAATGAACCAATAAAAGGTATTAAATATGACTATCCTAATCATTAAAATGAAACTGTACAATATTTTCACTGAAAGTCTGCTTTGTGGCATTTTTGCAGTCTTTTGTGGGGAAGTGTGTATGTGCAGGACAGCTTCTCTGTGGATTGATGTTGTGTTGTGCAGACCCATTGGGTTGCTGGGCAGGGCCTCCCATCCCCTGCAGAATGAGCACCTCAGCAGTTCACTGCTTTCTCTCTCTCCAAATGAATAATTTCTGATGAGCTATTTTTCATTTCCTTTCCCCCCTGGTAATTATTCTCTCTTATCTATCGCAAGTGGTTCAAGTTAAGCTTTGTGAAGGCCTGCCCATACCTCAAGTGTGGGAAACCCTTTAAACTGGGTGGAAAATCCAACTCCTGTATTCGCCAGTTGCCTATGTCTTAAAAAGTATTTTGAGAGCCGCTCTCAAAGCTGGAGGTGGCGCAGTTATACAGTTGTGCAGTTGCATTTGTATGTAGCCTATTGGGGAGAGAAGCACAACGTTGGCAAGTGTTCAGTCTGCTGATTTCTTACCTGAATAACCAGAAGTGATTAAAAGTTGCTTCCTGGGAAAAGTAATGTCTGCAAGGGACTTCACTATGTCTATAATAAGTCTACTGCTGTTGGCCGCTTTGTATGGATGGTGTATGAGAATATCTTTGTGAGACCCTGAGTGTTGGGGGCACAATGTGAGGATAAGAGACATGGAATAAAGAAAGATGTAGCATTAAAAGCTAGAGCAGGGGTTGCCAGTAGCAGATTTGATGCCCATCTCAAAAAAAGGCAAACACATTTAAAAGAACAGAAAAACACAGACCACAAAATGATCCAGCCATGCGCCTTCTCACTCCCCACTCCTCCCAAAAAATCAATAGGAAAAGGCAGTTACATCAGCTACCAACACACTAACTCAGAGAGAAGTTCTTTGTACTTCTCTTCATAATGGAAATGAGGTAGGTGTCCAGTCTGGCATGCAGTGAGCATTCAGTGCAGGACAGACCAAGCCAGTGCAAACAGGAACTAAGCAGGAAGACAAAACAAAGTCTTGTGTACTGTAGATTTTTAAAGGGGATCTTTACTGAGATGTTTTGTGGGCACCATAGGAGAAACTGTCAGGCATATTGGTGTCCATGGGTGTCATGTTGGCAACTCCTGAGCTAGAGCATGGAGTTAGCAAACTTCTTTCACCTGAAACTTTTGCCTCTTGTAAAAAAAATAACGCTCTTTTGCTGGCACTTAATAACCACCAGTGTTCAACAAAGCTATTATCCAAGTGCTCTACTACACTGTCATTATATGCATGTAATTTTGCAAGTATGGGGAAAATATATGGTCTAGCATGTGGTCATTTGGACCAGGCCTGTTTTATTCATATTATGCAAATTAAGTACTTTGTTCAACTTCTTTTGTCTTGCTTATGTAGTCGATTATTCTGTTTGGATTGTGCAGCGTAGAGTGAAAGAGAGCGCTTACGCCTTACAAGCCTCCTTTCTTTTAGAAAGATGAATTAATTCCGATTTTGAAGGACTCTGGAGAGCAAACTAATGAGTTGACTTAGCAGCGCGTGCTGCACGCCCTCCCACCCTTACTCTCAACATGCCTGTCAGATGGAGCCTTGGCTATTTGCCAGCACTTTGATTACGCAAGGCTTTCTGTGTCCTAGTTATCTCAACAAAAGACATTTCTCAGGATCAGGCATCACACCTAGGTCATACAGTTAGAAAAGACAGCTCTAAGAGTTATACTCAGCTGGGTTAATGCTGTCCTATGGTAAGTTCATGTCAGAATTGTCAGGTTTCTAATGATGGCTTGACTTGTAACATAGATTTTTAAACTACCGATTATGAAATTTTGCAGCAGTTTAGGGTTGAAAAATATAATAAAATTACAGTTTCAGAATATCATTATAGTTTATGTGTATGTAAAAATCAAAAGGTTTTCCAGTAACTTTTCTAATATTTCTTCTTCTTTTAAGTACTACTGTGTGTCATTTTGAAGCCTCTTGATATAAAATAAAATCCTGAAGAAATAGACTGTGTAGTCCTGAGTGAATTGTTAAACATGTGTAATGCCATAGGAGATTGCTTCTCTGTGTGGTAGTAGCTTTGTAGACACACAAACACTGAATTTACAATTCTTTGTAAAGGTCACATCATTGACTTTTACCACAATCACATCAGCAGCCAAGGGCTCTCTCTGAAGAAGTCTCCTGATTAATTGCACAATCATAATTCCATAGAAATCAAAAGTATGTCATTGACTTGCTGCTGTGCTTAAAAAGATGCCACCACGTTTAAACATTCAGATTAGTGCCTTGTAGGTAAATCCTCTTACTCGTGATTTGACTTTCTGTAGACTGATGTCTGCCTTGAGGTATTGTATGTCGTCTCTGAACTGCAGTGGCCTCTCCTGCATAATAACTATTTCACACAGCAGCAGCCAGCTTCAGTACTGCAATATTTGTACGAGGTGCAGATGTTTGGTAGCTTCGGCTTGCTGCAGAGATTTGGAGCTGGATATTTAATGTGATGTATTTGTTGCTTATAGTGCTAGAGACGGTAAACTGTGAGCCTTTTGACAAAAAAAGCTTTGTTTTTCTACATAGCTGTTTTTTATTGAATACTTCAGAAGGGAATTTCTGTGTTTAATTTGTAGGGCAGATATGCAGGATTGTTCAAGATGAATAGGTGGTTCATGTATGAGCTTTAGTATTTAAATATGCAGCTTTCTGACAGATGCTTTCTTTATTATTTTTGCATTACCTACCTTCATGTTCTGGGTCATCGACATAGCTTTTCATGTGCTATGCTAAATGGTCCTGGCAAATGTTATGTTTTGTATTTTTTGATATGCTGCTGTTCTGAAATTGTGCAGAATATAGTGGTACTGTAGAAAGACTTCAGTATTGTTAAATATTTTGAAGCTGAAATTTAGAAATAGTGATTTTGTTTGCATTTCATTAGTATCTCTCACGGCCATCTCTTAATTCAGCACCGAACATTTGTTATTTATATGCAGCTTTTAAACAGCTTTATTTGATACTGACAGATCTGCAGTGCCCTTTTGGGTGGTTTCTCTTTATCTCTCTTCTTTTTATATGAGGTGCCAATAATCTCTGTAATTGGTTTTTGTTTTTTGTATTTTTGTAAGGCCTCTAGCTGCAGGCTTGCTTATTTCTGAATCTGAAAAGCTGTATGGTGGTCTTTTTGAATAGGTTTTGTTTAATACAGTTTTCAGAAATTATATCTCTATTGACATCCTTAAATCTTTCCAAGCATAAATAGTATTGCAGCCATTATAGTTCTTGAGCCTTGGAAAAGGGTAGCTTATGCACAATGAGTCAATTTTATAATTTGCAAGTTAGAGATATCATACAATTTTTTTTAAAGAAATAATTCCAAGCGGTTTAGTTTGATTATTTATTGTTTAGAAGAGAAATAAAATAAAGCTGTTTGTGCATCAACAAAACTGACTTTTTTTTTGTAAGACTGTAAATGCATGCATTTGTCGCTCTAGCACTAGTTTTTATAGTTCATCTTGCATTGTGATGCCATTGGAGTTCTTGGTTTGCTTGTTTAGTTGATTACCTTGATTAATGAACACTTTTGTAATTGTGGGGAATGAAAAATGCTTGTTTAAAAACATTACTGCCACCCTGGTATGGTGATGTTTCATTTATATGATGAGGGTGAAGGCATGTTTGCAGTATGAAGTATCATTCTGTTATGACATTCTGATAAAGTGGGTGAGTATCAATTACTTACCCTGAACCTTGAATTGTTTGCATAATTAATTGCTCCTATTTTTCTTTTGATTTTTGTTCAAGGTAACATCATACAGTTAGTTAAATTGTGCTAACAAAATTAGACCACTATGTAGTTTATTAATAGTCTAAATATGTCTAAATACCACTATGTAGTTTATTAATAGTCTAAAATGTTAGCAGTAGCAAATTTACTTCTGAAAATCCTGAATGTTTCAATGAGGGGAAAAAAGTGCAAAATACCTAACACTTTTTTAATTAATATGGACTTTTGAATGATTTCATGTGCTTTTCATATGTTTATGTGTCTATAAAAAAGGGCCCTCAAGTTGATCTACAGTTGTGTATTATGAATGGCCTACCATTAACTTCTGTAAAGGGAAATGTTTCATATGTGCTCAGGGTTTTTTGATTGCGTACATGGAGTTTTTCCATATTTTTAGAATCATGAAACTCAGTATTAGTGTTGGATTACTGAGTATATAGGAGAACTCCAGTAGGCAAACCTTTTGTTCAGAAATGTGATATCCCATCAGGGATGATGAAAACTTTAGAGATCAAAGTTTTCTGTCTCCAGTGGGCTATAGCTGTTGTTGGGATCCGCAAGGAGGGATCATGTCACCTGAAACCTCAAAGCACTGTACTGAATGCTGCTGAGGTACCGGATCTAATTCAGGGATTTGTTGTTAGCGTATGAAGTCGAAATGACTTGGGACTCAAGTACCTGAGAGCCTTTCACAGTAACATCCAACTGTGCATTACAATCAGCAGGGGAAGCCCTACTTGTCCCATCTGTTGGGGTGGTTGGTAGGATGGTGACGGTATTCTGTCATGTGACAAGGCACCTTGCTGCTTGTAATCTAGCTGGCACTCAAAATAGAAACATTTTGGTAATGGTTAAATACATTTTTTTATTTCTCTAGTGTTTTGGATCTGAGCTGAATTTGATATTTGTTGGATAATTAGTTCTACCAGGCAGAGGGCCTTCTCAGTAGTGGTGCCCGCTACCAGATGTCAAAGGAAAAAACAACTGCCAGACTTTTAGGAGACATCTGAAGGCAGCCCTGTTTAGGGAAGCTTTTAATATCTGAAGGACTATTGTATTTTAATATTTTGTTGGAAGCCACCCAGAGTGGCTGGAGAAACCCAGCCAGATGGGCAGGGTATAAATGAAAAGTTGTTGTTGTTGATTGTAATTTTTGAGTTAGAATAATAGAATTTTAGAGTTGAGTGGGACTGCTAGGGTCATCTAGTCCAACCCCCTGCAATGCAGGAATCTCAGCTAAAGCATCCAAGACAGATGGTCATCCAACCTCTGCTTAAAAACCTGCAAGGAAGGAGAGTCCACCGCCTCCCAAGGGAGACCTGTTCCGCTGTTAAACAGCTCTTACTGTCAGAAGGTTTTCCCAGATGTTTAGTTGGAATCTCCTTTCTTGCAACTTTAGTAAGCTCGGATGCAGTTTATTATGATAGTTTTTATGATAGTTTTATTATTTTGCCTGGTTTTGCCTAGTTTGTTGTTAATTGCCCTATATTCCTAATTTGAGGAAGGGTGGGGTATAAAAATAGTGAAATGATTAACTTTCCCCCCCGAAAACAAACATTGATTGCAGCATTTTCCTGGTAACAGTTGAATTCTTTTATGACATTTCATATATTTTATAAGCATTGCTGTTTTGTTTTTATGAAATGGTTACATATTTTTTGGTTTAGTTTTGTTACGTTTAGTTCTTTGAATCGTATATTTTACTTTGTCTACATAAACCTTTAATTGCTTTATGTTTCCCTATGATTTTGACATACATTGTACGTGCATCACTGTAACATACAATAAAAAAATATTCAGTGGTAGGATGTATGCCATTAACATTTTTCTGCACGTATTGCTTGCATCACTTTGTCTTCTACTGAATCTATATAAAGTGAATATCTACCAAATATTTCTTTAGCTTTTTACAGGGGGAAAAACATTTATTTTTCTGTTCTCTTTTACAGCATTTTCAGTTAGCTTTGGTTGACTGCAACCCTTGCACTTTGTCCAATGCTGAAAGTAAGTAGTTTAATTTATTTGTGGTCTTAGTAACTTTTTAGATTTATGTCTATATCACCCTAGTGTCATGATTAATCCATTTCCCTACTTCACTGCTGTCTTATCAGTCTAAGGAGAACTCTCTCTCTCTCTCTCTCTCTCTGTGTGTGTGTGTGTGTGTGTGTGTGTGCATGTAGCATTTAGTGCATTGGAGCTACTTATTATTTTTTGACAATAATAATGCATCACTATCAGCAAATAACTAAAATGAATTCTTAAAATATTAAATGGTTTAAGTAGTTGTATGTTTAAATACAAAACTGTTTCTTTGTAACATGTTGGAGAGTTTCAGGCTTTTCTTTTTTGAAGGCAAACTTCTCATGGAAAACAACTAGATTCCCCCATTACGCTTGAAATTAGTTACTGTTTCATATTGTCTAGATAATCTTTTCCTTAGACCAGAGCTTTCCAAACTGTGTCACAAGATGTTAGTGCAGAGGTTTTCAACCTTTTTGAGTCCATGGCTTCCTTGACCCAACTACAGTGGTACCTCGGGTTAAGAACTTAATTCGTTCCGGAGGTCCATTCTTAACCTGAAACTGTTCTTAACCTGAAGCACCACTTTAGCTAATGGGGCCTCCCACTACTGCCACACCGCCGTCACACGATTTCTGTTCTCATCCTGAAGCAAAGTTCTTAACCCGAGGTACTATTTCTGGGTTAGCGGAGACTGTAGCCTGAAGCGTCTGTAACCTGATGCGTCTGTAACCCGAGGTACCACTGTATGTTCCTTCTGTGGCACCCCTGTGGGGCTCAGGAGCCCAGTTATGTCATCCCTTGTCTGCAGAGCTGACAGCCTCTCACCCTTTTTTTGAAAACCCTCTCTGGTGGAGTGTACCCTCATCCTCCTCTCCTCTCCTCTCTCCTCTCCTTGGCAGTCCTCCAGGCATTTGCAGCTGCCGCCCCAAAGAGAAGTTCCTTCTCACACTGCCCCACAGGGGCTTGGGAAGCACCCCTTGGCCAGCCCCAGAGGCACCATTTGCCTGGGTAGCTTGTAGCCAGAGCTACTTCAACAAACAGCTGTGCAAGCCTTTGGGAGGCAGAGATGCAAGAGGGCATCAGAGGAGGGAAGAAAGGAAATAGGGACAGAGGCCAGGGTTGCCCGCGGTACCCCTGACCATCATTCAAGGCACCCCAGAGTGCCACAGCATACTGGTTGAAAGCCACTGCATAAGTGTGTTGTTGCATCACACGAATGTTCACCACGTTCCTCCCAGGCCTGGAAAGGGGTTAGTTTAATCTCCAGTTTGCTAGTAAAACTGAATTACTATGTTGTGAAATGATGCATGTCTAAAAAGTATGTCACCAACATTAAAAGCTTGGAAAGCTCTGCCCTAAACTATCCAATGGAAAGTCAAATTGGTGTTTACAGAGTTAGAACTGCTGTTTTTGATTGTGTGCTTTGTTTACAATTGTTTGGGTTCAAGGCTATGTTAGGCTTTTCCGGTAGGGTTTTTTATTTTCTTCTACTAAACATTAGATTCATTTATCTAATGTATGCAGGCTATAGTGTGAGACTGAGACATTAAGTCCAAGCACAAATATTTCCATTAGTAGCTCCTTGGATTATTATTACTACTACTATTACTACTATAAGCTTGAAAAATTTATCTGATTTCACTCTGTATCCCGATGTTTTGGGAAATGACCAGTGTTGTACAATAGACAACAAACTTGGAGTCGGGGCAGGATTTTAGTGTAGGGCCACCAGATGTTTCTGAAGAATCTGTGAACGTTGCTCATTTTTCAAAACTTAATGACATTAAAAAAGAAAATGGGGATGGCGGCTTGTAAAGTCTATGGTGCACAGGGAGGAGAGGCTTTTCCTCCCCACTAGGAAATTGTACCCCAGCACCTGTTGTTATTCATGGAAGGGAAGTCCCTGTGCTAATGGAAACATTCCTTCTGGGCCTAATAGCAGGTGGGGGTTGTGTGACTATTGGGACTACGCTTAGGAGGGAAAGGGTTAAACTTCCCCATACCCAGCCTCCCATGCCTGCCATCTTTCTGCCCAATGATGTGGTTGATAGTGATACATTTAGCATCAAGTCTAATTTCACAAAACTAAAAAAATATGTTGTGAACTGCCCTGAGATCTATGGGTATAGGGCAGTATACAAATCTAATAAATAAAATAAATTTTAAAAATTGAGTCTCTAGCTCCTGTGTAGACTCTCTTCTACCCTGATTTATCATTCAGCATCCACTCACAAATACATAAAAGTTCCAACAGATGTGTATACATATATACTACAGTACTTAATTCTCTTGAATTTCCCTTTTACAGTTCGGTTTCACGTTGCCCATTTATATGAAACCCAGGTAAGTGTATTAATACTTTTTTGTTATTAAATGTGCTGAAGGTAGAACTATGCCATATAGCAAGAAGACTTAAGCTTGAATAAATGTGATTTAGCAAACATATTTGTCAGAATTGAGAAGCTACTCCCATCAGTGGTTTTTGAAATGAGATAGAAAAGTTCACCTACTCAGGAAGCATTGCCCTTACTCTGGGTGAACCTTGTTTGCCTTTAGTAACATCACTACATCAGCATATCTGTTTCGTTATATACCTTCACAATCATTTTGTAATTTCTGATTGCCTGGACTCAATTTGGGAAGGCGAAAGGCACTTTAACCAGGTGGGGAGATGGTCTAAAAGAAGTAGCAGATAGGAGAAACGATGGCAGAAAGCATAAAAAGGGACATTTTCTCAGTTGAGGGATTTTGTTTGTGTCATGAAATATATCTTCTCTCCCCATCAACACTAACAGATAAGAGACAAGATTTGAAGATTACTTAATTAGCTAGTAGTAGAACCAAATATCATTAGCTATGATATCCTATTTAATGTGCAGCATTTAGTTGCTCTTGTCGGTTTGCTTTGATTCTTTATCAACCCAGATCAATAGCTTTTCCCCATTTTGGAATCACTTATGGGCATCTTAAACATCAGATACCACCAACACTAACACAGTAGAAACTTCTTAATGTAGTAAAATAGGGATAAAGGGTCACCTTTATCAAAATCATAGCTAATAGGTCAGCCACTCACAAGAGTAATATGTTCAGCAGCTACTATTCATCATACTTGTGTTGATGTTTTATGTATCAGTGAAAACAGTATTCTATGGCTGTGTGTTAATTGTTATTAAAATTCACTTATGTTCTTGTTTTTGACTATAATACCAATCCAGATTATCAGTAAAAAAATCCAGCATTTATAAATATGCTTTGCTCCTTTGTAGAGAAAATATCACTTGGCAAAGAAGGAATATGAACAACTTTTGCAGACCGAAAATCTCCCTGCACAAGTGAAAGCAACTGTGTTACAGCAGTTAGGTATGTAAAAGAAGTTGGGTATGTGAGGGAAAATGAATTATTGTACACAATTTTCTACAACTATTTGCTGGCTATAGGGTGGCATGGAACTTTGTTGCTGAGTCCTTAAGCTCAGAGGTGCAGTTCAGATATGACTCCAGTTGCAAAAGATGATACAGGATGAATCTTTTAGTTTCCTAAAGTAACCTTAACATGTATTTTCAAAAGATTTTCTTCTATAAGAGTTTATACTTTTACACAGAGACTAATAATGAAAATTAACTTCTCTGTTGAAATGGATTGATTTAATGAGTCCCGGTCTTATGCAGGTCTTACTGCGTTTAAAGTAGGTTGGACGTATTTTGACACTGCTGTAATTGCTGTTTGTTTGCGTGTTAATATTTGAGATACTTCATATTTCCTTCATTAAGTATTGATTATCTTTAGTTACCTTTAGCTACTGTTTACCTCTAGCTGCTAGTTGCCTAGAATTAAATATAGGAGTTCCTTTTTAGTTCAGATGCTAACAGATTAAAACAAATGGCACCTGCAATAAAATGTTGCTGTATATGTCTGGTGGGCTATAGGTCAAATTCAGGGCCATTTGTCAGATATTATGTACACAAACATTCCTTTCCTTACCTGACAGCCTTAACAAAGGCCAAAAGTGCTTCAGTTTGCCCAGTTTGTTATCTCTTCTATGGGAATATTGTACCTGACCATTATATGAAAAGCTGCTACACTCAGCAGAGGTTATGCTTTGACTTCAAGGACATCAGGAGGAGGAGCCACCAGCCATTGAAGCCCAATATTCCTAGTGTTCCTAATACTCAAATTTTAAGTTTGTAACCATGGTTAAGAGGCAGATTATAGGGCTGAATGGACTTTTGGCTTGGTTGATTCAATATAGGTCTTTACAAGAGTGTTCTGTTACAATATTGTGTGTTGAGCTATGAGCAAGTACATGTTTTTTTCTCTCCCGACTAGATGTGTATAGCGGCTTAACTTCAAGAATAGATTGTGCACCTGTGAGGGTTTTTGTTTGCTCTGCTTACCAAAGTTATTCTATGTGATTTATAAATTCTAAAAACCACGTATAAGGCACTCACTGACTGCATTAGCAAGTCATGCTCAACCAAAATTGGGGAACCTGCAGCCTTCCAGATGTTTTTGAGCTATAGTCCCCTCATCCCTGACCACTGGGTATACTGTCTGGGACTGGTGGGAGTTGGAATGCAACAACATCTGGAAGGTTGCAGGTTTCCAATCCTTGTGGTAAACCATAGCTCAGCACGACTAAAGTGAGCCACACTGAGCCTTCAGCTTTGATGTTCCCCCTCACCTTGTTCTCTGGTACAGCTGCTTGGAATAGTTTGCAAGATTTTGCTTCTTTGTCATCCAAACCAACAAACCAACAATATTAGGGTTAATATTAATGTGACTGATTTGGCCAAAACAGTGGTTTGTTTCAAACTATAGTTAACAGTTAAGGTTAGAGAGGCCCATTCCTGTTGAATGAATATCTGGTGCCTACTGAATACTTTTTTTTCTTCCTGCAGACTTTTAATTGAATTCTGATTTTATAGCCATAAATAATTTTTAATTTCATTGTCTTGGAGATTATTGTAATTAAGTAGTATAAATTGTTTAAAAATAATAAAAAAAAAATCAACCACAACTTCTTGTTTGAACAACATGAGTTAATGTCTGAATCAGGCCAGTGAGTAGTAATAGCATCCCTATTGAAATACAAATAGCCATGTATATGTATATATTCTTTTTTTAGGGTGGATGCATCACACAGTGGATCAGTTAGGAGATAAAGCCACCAAGGAAAACTATGCTATTCAGTGTCTCCAGAAGTCTCTTGAGGCAGATCCCAATTCTGGGCAGTCCTGGTATTTCCTTGGAAGGTAAAAATGGGTGGTATACCATTTAAGTATATTTTGAAAGTCTGCGATATTAACACATGCATACACTGAAAGAACAAATGTCTGATTTAATCTTAGTATGAAAACCACAGAGTTAGTACTTTATCTGAGGTTAATTATTTGGGGGGGAAATGTGTCATTGCTAGGATAATATAGCCTTTGTAGCAAAATAACTTCAGCAAAACCATTATTTAGATCATTATTTGGAGATAAGACATTTGTGTTCTTTGTAATCTACCCAAAGTGATGTTGTTAGTATCCTCTTTATATTCTAACCCAGTCCTTTACAACTGTGAAGATACAAAGCCATACATAGCTCAACATTAACGCTAGGTAACACAATTCCCAGCTTGATAAGACTGTTTTTGCTCCCTGCTTGAGAATGCAGAAAACAAAGGGGATGTCAAAGCACCTTGCATCACCACCACCATCATCATCATCATCATCATCATCATCACTTATACCCAGCCCATCTGACTGGGTTTCCCCAGCCACTGAGCGGCTTCCAACAAAATATTAAAAAATACAATAAAACATCAAACATTAAAAACTTCCCTAAACTTCAGATGTCTTCTAAAGACATCTGATGGGAGGGCGTTCCACAGGACGGGTGCCACTACCGAAAAGGCCCTCTGCCTGGTTCCCTGTAACTTCGCTTTTTGCAGTGAGGGAACCGGCAGAAGGCCCTCAGAGCTGGACCT
This sequence comes from Podarcis tiliguerta, assembly GCF_965153285.1. Lineage (NCBI taxonomy): Eukaryota > Metazoa > Chordata > Lepidosauria > Squamata > Lacertidae > Podarcis > Podarcis tiliguerta. The sequence continues at coordinate 55,198,495 of NC_139537.1, read as the reverse complement.
CAGTGTCCAGGTTGAATGATGGGGGTGCAGATGCTCCTTCAGGTATACTGGGCTGAGGCCACAGTGTGTAGTTAGTGAGCTGTGTTGGTTTGACAGTCCTGTTCTAGCCTTACCACATCTTCCTGTGTTGTATAATGCCTGCTTCTTCCTGTGTTGTATGGTGTTCATACTTGAAGAAGGGAGTTGGTAGTGCTGTGGTCTAAACCACTGAGCTTCTTGGGCTAATCAGAAGGTTGGCAGTTTGAGTCCGTGCAACAGGGTGAGCTCCCATTGCTCTGTTCCAGGTCCTGCCAATTTAGCAGTTTGAAAGCATACCAGCATACATGCTTAACCATCCAGGGGTCCTTTACCTTACCTGAAGATAGTATTTTTACACTATCTCAGCAACTGAAAAATAAATCAGAATGGCTAATTTTGTATAGGCACCATTGTTGAAAAAACATGGGTGCTTATATTGGAAAGAACACTGTTAGATAAAAATAAACTATTGTGGCAAAGTCTATTCTTCTTTAGTAAATATTATTCTAGAATTTATCAATCCCTGGCATTTTCATGCCATTTCCTTTTATTTAATATTAAAAATTACTCTGTTCTAATAGGCTGTTTATTTGAAGGCAGGTACCCATATATCAAAATCCATGTATGTTTGCAGACTACAGCATATCACAGATGAAACTAAACGTAGTTTATTTATTATTTTATTTTATTATTTATCCAAGGATCACAGGATGGTTTACAATATGAAAAATACATAAATACAGTACATAACATAGTAACAAAAAAAATACCCAACTTTATTTACTTACTTACTTACTTACTAAATTTCTATTTAGAGAACAAATAAATAAGATAATCTTTTTGTATTTCATGAAGTGACCCAGTTTTGGTTGTCCTGAAATTGATAGTTTGCTACTTTCATTTTCACAATGTTCTTTAGTAGATGGAACTTTCCACTGGAGTTCATTTGAATATATGAAGTGTAGTGTATACATATTGAGACAGCAGGTTTTTGCAATATGTAGGTTAACCACTGATATTAGAGGCAAACCTTTGCCAAATTGTTCTCAGATATGTAGATTGATAAATACACATTTTCTTTCCCCGCAGGTGCTATTCAAGTATTGGGAAAGTTCAGGATGCCTTTATATCTTATAGGCAGTCTATTGATAAATCAGAAGCAAGTGCAGACACATGGTGTTCTATAGGGTAAGTAACTACATTTTCCCCTCATAATAAAGTCATGTTGTTTGAGCAGTACAACTTTAAACCCCCAGTGATATTATAACTGAAATACAAAATTATTATTTTTTTCTTATTGCTAGATATAATGTGTAGTATGTACTCTTAAAAGCTAGCACTAAAACTTATTTTTAGATGTAATTGACTAAGGATTACAGTTGTATAATTCACAATAAGTTTTTGGGAGTGGCTTCCACCCATTCCATTGTAGCAAATTAAGGTTTTGCAGCTATTGTGTTCAGGAAGATGGTTCCGGAACAATTTCTGGATTTTCCAAAAATCATACAATTTATAAAGCTGTATTATTGGATTTTCCAAATGTGAAACATGCATTATTTATTATTATCTAGAAGAGCTTGGTTCGTATACTGAGACACACCAAAGGGCTGGGTGTGGTATTTGTCATTGATTGTATTCATCTTTCTCTTCAGTGTGCTGTACCAGCAGCAGAATCAGCCTATGGATGCATTACAGGCCTATATCTGTGCTGTACAGCTGGACCATGGTCATGCTGCAGCCTGGATGGACCTTGGCACCCTCTATGAGTCCTGCAACCAGTCTCAGGATGCCATTAAATGCTACTTAAATGCAACCAGAAGCAAAAATTGTAGTAATACCTCTGCACTTGCAGCACGGATAAAGTATTTACAGGTAAAAACTTGGGTCTAAGAAGAGGGACACATTTAACTGACCTGGGTAGGGAGAAGGAATGAAAAAAACTAAGGACACAATATAATATGTGATTGTTTTGTGAATTGTGTGATCTGTTTCCATATACATTCTAAACATATCATAGCTTGCAGTTTCATTTAATTTCTCATTTTAAGTGGGTCTCTCTTAAGTATTTTTTTCTACCTTGATATAATTTATGCATATTTTGTGTTGTCTACATTTTAAGTTATCATAGCATTTAGTGAGAATACACACACTATCCTTTGCTCTTGTTTGCAGTTTCAGAACCAAAGCGCTAATGAGGCCTCTGAAATCAGAGCTCAACTTTGTTCTGATTCTCACAAAGGTTTATATTCTGGTTACCCTCTTTATCCTTAGCACTTCTCTGAAACCCCAGAACTAAAATGTATTCTTTCTAAGACACAGTAGAATACGGAATTTAGGAAGATTTCATGGACTTGATCTTACTAAATTAGGCGTGTGTTAAATTTACTTTTTACATAATTTTTCCTAGGCTCAGTTGTGTAACCTACCACAAGGTAGTCTACAGAATAAAACTAAATTACTTCCTAGTATTGAGGAGGCATGGAGCCTACCAATCCCCGCAGAGCTTACCTCCAGGCAGGGTGCCATGAACACAGCACAGCAGGTGAGAAGTTGGGTTATGTTCTGCAGGTGCCCAGCTTTTTAAGGGTTCTTTTCAATCAATCTGTAGTAGTCAAGCGTATTTTGCTGTAGCACAGGGCTAGTTTTCAGTGGTAACAAGACTAATTAGCAAAGGGAGATTAAGAATAGACTCCCTGTGATTTGGAGGAAATATGGGGGAACCAATTTAGAACCTTTGTGGATTTTCATGATTATCAGAAAGATTTCATCCCACATAGAAATTGCGGCAGACTTTTGTTTTAAAAACACCCCCATGAAAGGTACACATTGCTCCTTTGATGCTATGGAAATTGGTTTTCAGTAAATGAGATCAGCATAGTCACACAGCCCTTATTAAAATGTGCAGCTGGTAAAAGATATGTAGCTTAAGGAACATTTAAAAATGTATAGAACCATATTTTTTCTTCCTCCTTTGATTCCTAGGCTTGTAAACCTCATCAAAATACTGAACCTGTACTAGGCCTCAGTCAAACACCTATTTCACAGCAATTGCCACTACACATGATTCCTTCTAGCCATGTAGATGACCTGTCCAGTCCAGCCAAGAGGAAAAGAACATCTAGTCCAACAAAGGTATATATTCTCATAAAAAGCCCCACTCAGTTACAAGAATCTGGCATCCAGGAGTATGAGTCTGTTGTTCAGATAACTCTTTTAAATGACAATCAGAATAGCAATGTTCACAATGATGACATTGCACTAGGAGTAGTTGAACATTGCAGTAGCTATAACAATAGCATACTAAAAGTTAGGGGGGAGAATCATGCCATTTTGTCTACCACCTTTGCTTATATTTAGAATGCTTAATCATCACATTAATAATATTGTAATAACTAAGATGAATTTTTATAAACTTCTAAGTCCACCATTTGGTTTTATTTAATTCTTCATCACAGTTGATTATCTTTTACTTTTTATTCCATGATGATTATATTAACCGATACTGAATTATATATAGCAGTATTTTTAAAGGAAATATTCTTAACTTGTAGTGGACAGTTTTAATAATTTTTTTCACCATTATATTCACATTTTTAATGTTAATGTTTTCCTTAGAACACTTTAGAAGCTTGGAGCAGTGGCCATACAATGTCACATCCTCCAGTACAACAACAAGTACATTCTTGGGGCTTGACACCACAGAAATTACAGGTAAAACAGAAAGCCTATTGTAATTTTTTCATAAAGTACATATGTCCACGCAGCACAAGTTGATCATATTTTTCTCATCTTCTGACATACCTCCAAGCTTTCATTAATTATTTCCTTTTAATTCATAATTTTTATCTAAAATATTTGCAGTTTTATATAAATGACTTTTCCTATTTTTATCTTTCACTGAGCACCCTAAAGCACTGTATAAATCATGAGCAGCACATGGTGCTCTCTAGATCAGGGGTTGGCAGCCTTTTTGGACCAGAAGGCACATTTTGAATTTTGAAAAAGCGCAAGTTACAAAATTTTAGAGAATGCAGTTATTACTGCTTCCCAACCCCCACTATCTTCATGTGGAAAGCTGTGTCTTGATTGTGGCAAACTCACAATAATGATGGACATGCAAACAAAATGGTGCTGTTGCTGTCTTATAATAGGGAATGCCCCCCCCCCCCCCGGATCAAGAATAATATACAAGGTAGCCACACCACACTCATTCTTTCTTGCATACACTCACACCTACAGATGATAGATGAAACCAGCATCTTTCTCATTCATAAACACGCACTTCACTTATACATAACCACAAATACATCTCCTGCTCTTTTTCTCTGCTTCCGTGCATCTCTCTCAATCACACACACAAACAGTGCATACTTGAGGAATCATCACCACCCCATTCAGAAAAGCCCTATAATGGGAAAAGAAAATGCCTGCTTATTCACCTCCCTCCCAAATCTGTAACAATACATGAGGGTCACATGCCCAGGGGCCCCAAGGAAAGCCTTCAGGGGTGTCAAGTTGGCAATCCCTACTCTGGATGTTGTTGGACAATTCCCATCCGACCCAGGCATTATGGGCAATGGTCAGGGTTGATGGAGGATGGAGTCCAGCAACATATGGAATTCACTGTGTTACCTATCCCTGGTATAACTATTAAACACTTTGTAGAACCTTTTTGTTAAAAATTGCTTTATTTTACAGTTTTATCATGGTAAAATATAGTTGAATGTATAGCAGGACAATAATAGTTATATCCTGTGTTTTAGCTTTAAAAACAAAATACACTTGCTTTGTATAATAAATATCCACAACTTCATGCATTTCTCTTCCATATTCTGAATCAGAGCCTAGGGCAGCCTTTGTCTCATTGAGGGCTAGATTGTAGCTATTGCTTACCTTCCCCAACAACAAAATTGTTTCTCTCCCAAAGGAAGGGAAATTTTAGAGAGAATTGCTGAAGAAATTTAGGAAATAAATAAGTGCCCTCAACAGTTGTTACTGTGCTTACACAACTGATGTGCTGTTGCCTACAAAATAGCATGAATTTTCCCAGGCTTCACTATCTGCTTGTATGATAAGAATTTATTGGTCAGAGATGATGGGAATTGTAGTCATTTGGTTTCTTATCTATGGTTTACTTAATTTGAGTAGGTTGTGTATCTGTTTATTTTTAGTACAACTTGTTTCAAGGAAAGGAATTGATGGACTGAATGGGGTGCATATAATGATAAACAGATAGTGTCAGAAGATTTTTGTCACGTGAATTGTTATAAACAAATCTAAAGTTGTGCAGGGGGCCTAAGTAATTTTTTTAAATTTATTTTCTAGCACTTGGACCAGCTGCGTGCAAATAGAAATAATTTAAATCCAGCACAGAAACTTCTGCTGGAACAGCTGGAGAGTCAGTGTGTCATGATGCAGCAACACCAGCAGGTGCCAACAAAAAACATTTGTTTCTGTTTTGTACATATCCTGTCTTAATTATCTTTTTTCTTTTCCAAACAATTGCCAACAAGCTGAAGAAGTCATAGGGTGGAATCCCGTCTTGAAGGAGCCGACTTCTCCTTGCACAAGATTTTCCCCTTCCTTTATTTTCCCCTGCAGCCCTCTGCACCCCCCCAAATCTGTTTCAGGGGATTTCCCAACAGTGGCGTGTGTGTTGGAGGCTGCAGGGGAGAGGAAAAGATGGTCTCTTGCACTAGTGGAAGTCTGTATGTTGACATGCGCATAGGCAAGTGTTGGATGCAACCCATAGTCATGCCTCAAGAGCTCTGTGAATTCAGTGAGAACGTTTGACGTTCTTCTTACTAAAATGTGTCTGTTGAAGACATGCTAGCCACTAAGTGATAGTTAGAAGGTTTCTAACTAATGTTAAACATCTTTCTTCCCAGCTAAGGTGAATATGGCAATTAGTTAGTGTCCTGCAATAACTCATCACACAATGATTGATATAGTAGCATGCATTCAGACAATGAAATTTAACCCGTATGACTAGCGCAATGTGTGAACTCAGTCCTTAGATCTGATTGAGAATTTTATAAAAACAAAGAAGTCTTCAATTTTTCTTGGATTGGAGGTCAGGGACTTCCTTCACCATATGATACAATATGGTCTCTAAGTGGAAATGCTGAGAGAGGAGAACTATTTCATTTGCAGCTCCTACCAGCAGACTGGAACAATCATTTTGCGGAACTGTTCTCCTCTGAAATCATGTTTATTACATGATGATATATATAGTGCCTCAGACTTCTCCGGACTCCCTCTGTTGGAAGAGAAAGGACCAGTAAGGCAGCATACATTATTATGCCCCTTTATCACATGCTATCACTTCTCTCCCCCTTTTCTCCACTTGTGGAGTATGGGTGAGATCCATATGTTTCTGGGCTCAATATTAAGAGCTGGTTTTGACATTTAAAGCCCTAAATTATTGTCACCTTGTATCTTTAAGGGCACCTTATTTCATATGTGCATCATCATATACTCTGGCATTGGGGACATTGCTCCAGCTGCCAGTGCTGAACAAAGTTTCATTGATGTCTACTAGGAGCAGATCTTTCTTGGTGAGGCTGCCAGTTTTGTGGAATGCCCTCTTCTGAGAGGTCTGCCAGGCCCTGATGCTGTGCTTTTTCAGAAAACTTTTGGGCAAAACTGAATTTAGCTTATTTGAGCTTTGTGCTGATTGATGGCACTGTTAATAAAAATCTCTAGCAAAAATAAGCAATAATTATTGATCATGTTTTTAATTGTTTTAGACATGTGAATTGGTTTTTATTATGTATTTTGTGTTTCTAGTTTTAATGCCAACTCTGCATGTTGACGACTTTTCTATACTACTTGACAGGAATGATGCCCACCCCCCCCCACCCTGTGCCTTGGAAAAAGAAGCATCAAATGTTCACAAATACTTATGAATATAAGATTGTTTTGCACCTGAGTACGTGTGTGTGTGATGTAGTTTAAGCAAGGTTTCCATGTTTCTTGTGTTACAAGTGCATAGATGACTTATGAACAGCACACATATTTGCAAACTGCAGCTTTTGCTTACAAAAGACTCACAAATGATCTTCTGACCTTTTAACCCTTAATGTATGTGCTATTTCAGAGGAAAAAAACAGAAACATGGCATTATTAAGAAGTCACTCTATCTGCTTGTAATGTATGAAGCGCCATTTGTGACAGATTCACAGGAATCAGAAGAAAATATTACATCCGCTAAGAGCATTTTCTTGAGTATCATAGTTTCAGTGTGTTATATCTGTTTAACCAAAACAAACAAAACAAAAAAAAAAAAAACACCTCATGAAATACATGATTCTGTAAGTTATTCTGCTAACATTCTTTATATTTTACTTGCTTTTTATTAGATGAGGCAGACGGGAGTTGCACAGGTACGATCTACTGGAATTGCTAATGGGCCAACAGCTGACTCGTCTTTGCCTACAAACTCTGTCTCTGGTCAGCAGCCTCAGGTTGCTCTAACCAGAGTGCCTAACATCACGCAGCATGGAATCCGTCCAACCTGCCCTGGGCAGCCTATGGCAAATGGACCCTTTCCAGCAGGCTCAGTTCCCTGCAGCACAGCAAGAACGCTGGGTAGTACAGACACTATTTTGATAGGCAATAATCACATAACAGGAAGTGGAAGTAATGGAAACGTGCCTTACCTGCAGCGAAACGCACTCTCTCTACCTCATAACCGCACAAACCTGACCAGCAGCGCAGAGGAGCCGTGGAAAAAACAACTATCTAACTCCACTCAGGTACGCACTATATTTTTTATATTGTATAGCAGAATGTTAGTACAGGAATATATTTTTTGCAGGGTTTCTGTGGTCAGAAAGATCAGAAAACATTTGAACCTGCACATTATAATGGAAAGCTATTTCTTTATATATATTAAGGGAATGGAATAGAGTGTAATTATTTTATAAAAGTTTCATTGTCATTTCATTTTTCTACAGATGCTTGATGTATAAAATTGCAAGTTTTAAAAATAATATGGTCTACTAATTGCTTTGGTAAAATAGCATCTGTTTTAATCCTGATTTGTTTTCCAAGGCAATAAGGAACTGGTAATAAATATTTTTGTCAGGAAAATCATGAAATAATATTGCAGGCTAATTCTAAAAAAAACAAAAGCAGCAATTAATACAAAGCATACGTACTTAGTTAAATACTTGGCACTATCACTGTTGTTTTTCTGAAATCGGAAAGCCAGGCTTCAGTATTTTCTAGCCATGTAATAACTTGTACTGGATAGTCATATGTTTTTAGTTTCACAATTAATCTTTATCAGCTGCCTTTGTTTCTTGCTTTTTAAAATGTTTGGCTTTAATGTAGTGTTGAATTCATCACTAGAGTAGCGGTTAATCACAGAGGTTACTTACTGGCCATGCATGTCTGCTTTTCCGGTACTAGCACAATTAAATTCTAAGCGCTATAAAAAGTTGTGCAAAGAGTAAATGGTTGAAAAATTGTTTCAGTATTCAACACTGTTCAGCTACAGAACATATAGGTATACTATTGTTGATTTCTTTGTAGTTTGGAGCCATGGGGTTTTTTTTTTAAGTGACCAGGACAAAAATCTAGAAATAGTTTGGAACACCTTGAGAGTTTCCTCTGAAATTGACATTGCCTATCTCTTATGTGTTCTCATTAAACAACTTAATTTAACCTCAAGGATGATAATCATATTTAATTGGCACCCACGTTCAGCACTGGGTTCATATCACACATTCAGAATAAACCATACCATGATAGCTCTCACCTCTCTTCAATGGGAGCCTCCCACAGACTACTAGTGACTCTGGAAGGAACCAGCTGTCCCTGAGGTTTTGGATTTCCTCTTGAGGCCAGAGTAGAAAAAGGAAGAACCAGAAGCTGCGGAGAAAGAATTACACTGAAGCAGCACCCCCAGGAAAGAAAACCGACCAAAAGACTTATCTGTGACAGTCATGTGTGACATGGGTGGAAATAGGCACATGAAACAACACAGCTGAAATAAAGAGCTGGTGCTCCTTTGAAATCTCTCAGCCAGGTGTGGCCCATGGAAGATATGGAACATTCATCCTTTAACTAGCCCTTCTCCCAGAGTACAGCACAGACCCCAGTCCAGCTTTCATGGTCCATTCTACTTGTTCTCTGGAAGCAAGCACAGCAGCAATACCCTCAAGAGTGGAATTTTTCATTTTCGCTGTTTCTTCTCACCTGGAGTAGAAATGGATGCAATTGGTGTGTGTGTGTTTGTGTGTATGTGTGGAATGTTTAAAGGCAATTAAGACGAACCCCACTGAAAATGGAGATCACTTCCTGCTGTGGTTTTGCAGGCTAGACTTCAACATGGCGGAAGGCAGCTTTCTTGTGTAGCACTGTTCCCACCCTGCTTTTGCCTGATTACCATTATTCCTTACATGAATGTGATTAACTGCTTTTACTGGGTGCGTTACAAAATCCAGCATGTTTGATTTTAAGTTTGATTTTCAAGCCACCTTAGTTGCCTTTCTATTACATTACATGGAGTGTTAGCCTCTTAAATTTGAAAGTTCTCCAAGAGGCTAGACACTGTGGAATAGCAAAGAAGTCAACACCAGAAGTCATAGAATAATGTAACAAAGGCATTAGAGCTTTGAATTGAACTAAAGGTGGTGTTTAGTCTCCGTCTCTCAAAGTCCTTTTGTTTCTGATTTTTATGTGATTTTATGTCAAGGTCAAATAGTTTCTGCCAAATTTAGTGTTTCTTACGATAGACTCAGTTTGAGGCTGTTTGGCATAAACTCTGAAGAGCTGCTACATGAAGATCAAGAAGATCAACACCTACACCCTCAGCAATTAGGCTTTAAAAACCCACCGCAAAATATCATACATACAATCGATTATATATTTTGTAAAGTGGTTTATCCATTTGTTCTTTATACATTTGTACGTCTTTGAAGATATCATCGCCAAACTCTGCACAAGGGTTCCTGAGCTGGGGGCAGCAGTTTTTGTTGACATTGGGATGCTGGGCACCATTTTGAATCAAGCTGGTGGCCTGAAGTATGACTTCACCCAATA